>NC_056004.1:57138902-57746163 GCF_018446385.1 Zingiber officinale | reverse complement strand
AAAAAACCGAAGACAAGCCCTAGATTCGGCTCTGTTTCCGCCTGAAAGAGTCGGCGCCGTCGCGAGAGAGAAGAGGAGTTTAGGTTTTTGTCCGAAAATCACTAAAGTCCTCTCTTTATAACCTAGGTAATTTGTTCTCTGTTAACCCTTAAATATTGTCCGTTCTCTCCTTAATTAACAATAGCCGCTGGCACAGTTGGTTAGCTGCGTTCTGCTTAATACGCGGCTCACGGGTTCGAGTCTCAGCTGCAACTATTTTTCTTCCTATTTATTCTCTATTCATTTACTACTGCTTAGATATTATTCGCTCCATATAAGGTTAACAAAAATCGTGTAGCTCAGTTGGTTGGTTGGGTCGATTACAGCTTGGGCCCGAGAAGCTGGGTTCGAATCCTAGCTCTTGCACTTTGTTTTTTTTTTTTTTTTTTTTTAAACTTTCTCCACTCGGTAATAATACCAAACGGACTCCAAAAATTGCATAAAAATACTCTAAAAATTTCTAAAAATCTCTAGAATATTTTAAAAGCATTTTCAAATATTTTTAAAGATATTTAGAATTCAAAATAGGGAAAATTGGGTCGTTACAATTCCCCATACCTTATAAAAAGTTCGTCCACGAACTTAGAATAATTCTGGATATTTTTGCCTCATGCTATCCTCTCGTTCCCAAGTGACTTCCTCGTGCTTCTGGTTCTGCCATACGACCTTCACTAGTGGCACTTCTTTGTTCCTTAGTCTCTTGACTGCTCTGTCCACTATCTGTGTAGGTCTACTCTCATAACTAAGATCCTCTTGGATCTGCACTGACTGAGGTTCAATCACTTGGCTAGGGTCATGAAGACACTTCTTTAACATGGAGACATGAAACACATTGTGTACTGCTGACATGTCCTGTGGTAATTCCAGCTTATAAGCTACCTTACCAATCCTTTCTGAAATCTGATAAGGTCCTACATAGCGAGGACTTAATTTGCCCTTCTTGCCAAATCTCATCACTCCCTTCATAGGAGCAACCTTGAGAAAGACTGGGTCTCCTACTTGGAATTCCAGTGGCCTACGGCGTGTATCAGCATAGCTTTTCTGTCTACTCTGGGCAGTCTCAATCCTCTGTCTGATCTTCTGAATAACCTGAGTGGTTTCTTCTATCATCTCAGTCTGAATGCCCAGCTCTACTTCCATTTCTCTTCTTTCTCCAGCTTCTTGCCAGCATATAGGTGATCTGCACTTTCTGCCATACAATGCTTCATATGGTGCCATCCTGATGGTGGCTTGGTAGCTGTTGTTGTAGGCAAACTCAGCTAAGCACAGATACTTGCACCAACTGCCTTTAAAATCTAATGCACAAGCCCTAAGCATATCTTCTAGGATCTGATTTACTCGCTCTGTCTGTCCATCAGTCTGAGGATGGAAGGCTGTGCTGAACTTGAGCTTGGTGCCTAGTGCAGTCTGTACACACTCCCAAAAGTGAGAGGTGAAGCGCCCATCTCTATCAGAAATAATAGATTTGGGAACTCCGTGAAGTCTGATCACCTCTTTAACGTATAGCTGTGCTAACTGCTCTATAGAGTGTGACACCTTGATGGCTAGAAAATGAGCAGACTTGGTCAATCTGTCCACTATCACCCATATCGCATCGTATCCATTTGTGGTTCTTGGGAGACCTGTTATGAAATCCATGGATATGTCTTCCCACTTCCACTCTGGTATAGGAAGAGGTCGTAGAACTCCTCCTGGTCTCCGGTGTTCGCTTTGACTCTCGACATGTCAGGCAGGTACTGACATATTTAGCCACATCTCTTTTGAGTCCGGACCACCGAATTTCTGTTTCACGTCTTGGTACATCTTGGTAGAACCAGGATGCATAGAATATGGCGTACTATGGGCCTCTTCTAAAATTCTCTTTCTCAGCTCTTCATCATTGGGAACACAAAGGTGATTTCCGATAAAGGATTCCACTATCTGATACTCAAATTCTGAATTTCCTTCTTCTTGTATTCCTTGCTTGATCTTTTGGATATCCGGATCTTCACTTTGCTTTTTCATATATCCTCAAGCGGGGTTGACTCTAGGGTCAATGCAGAAAGTTGCCCATAAATAATTTCAAGTCCAAATCGACAACTCCTTCTGTAGTGGCAGGGCTAATGATGATAAGGACATCAAGGATGCACTGGACTTCCCGCTTAATGCATCCGCCACTTTATTAGCTTTACAGGGTGGTAGAGGATTTCACAGTCATAATCTTTGACCAACTCTAGCCACCTCTGTTGTCTCATGTTTAAGTCCTTCCGAGTGAAGAAGTACTTAAGACTCGATGATCTGTGAAGATTCTACACTGGACTCCATACAAATAGTGTCGCCAGAGTTTCAGTGCAAAGACCACAGCTGCCAGCTCAAGATCATGAGTGGGGTAGTTCTTCTCGTAGTCTTTGAGTTGTTTGGAAGCATAAGCTATAACTTTTTCTTCCTGCATGAGTACAGCTCCTAAGCCCATCTTGGAAGCATCACTGTAGATGTCAAAACTCTTGTCATCCTCTGGAACAGTCAGTATAGGAGCACTGGTCAGTCTCCTCTTGAGTTCTTGAAAGCTCTGCTCACATTTATCTGACCATTCAAACTTCTTGTCCTTCCTGGTGAGGGCTGTAAGTGGAGAGGCTATCCTGGAAAAGTCCTCCACAAATTTCCTGTAGTACCCAGCTAAACCAAGGAAGCTTCTGATCCCCCTGGCATTCTTGGGTCTCTTCCAGTTGTTGACCGCTTCTACTTTGGCTGGATCTACCTGAATACCTTCTTTTGAAACAATGTGACCTAGAAATGCCACCTGTTCCAACCAGAACTCGCACTTTGAGAATTTAGCATAGAGTTGCTTTTGTTGAAGGGTCTGCAGAACTATTCTCAAGTGCGTGTCATGCTCCTCTGAAGTTCTGGAATAGACTAGAATGTCGTCTATGAACACAATGACGAACTTGTCGAGGTATTCTCTGAACACTCTATTCATCAAGTCCATGAAGACTGCAGGTGCATTAGTCACACCAAAAGGCATGTGTCCGTATCTGGTCCTGAAAGCTGTTCTGGGTATGTCACTCTCCTTCACTTTCAACTGATGGTACCCAGAGCGCAGATCTATCTTGGAGAACACTGTTGCACCTTTCAATTGATCAAATAAATCATCGATCCTGGGCAGTGGATACTTGTTCTTGATGGTCACCTGATTCAGAGCCCTATAATCTATGCACATCCGCATAGATCCATCCTTCTTCTTGACAAACAACACAGGAGCTCCCCATGGTGAGTGACTAGGGCGTATGAAACCCTTGTCAAGTAGCTCCTGAAGTTGCTCTTGTAACTCTTTTAGCTCTGCTGGAGACATGCGATATGGAGCTTTTGAAATTGGACCGGTACCAGGAACCAGTTCAATCTCAAACTCCACTTCTCTGTTGGGAGGTAGTCCAGGTAGCTCTTCTGGGAATACCTCTGGATACTCACAGACTACCCGAACTTCCTCCTGCTTAGGTCTTTCTTCTTCCTCTGTACTCACAACGAATGCAAGAAAACCAGCACACCCTTTAGCTAACATCTGGTGAGCTGTGAGAGAAGAGAGGAATTTCTGGGTCTTCCTCCTTGGTACTCCTGTAAATTCAAAGGATGGTTCACCTTCTGGACTAAATATCACTTTTCTTCTGCGGCAGTCCACTGAAGCACTGTACTTGCTGAGGAAATCCATACCCAAAATGATATCGAAATCCTGCATAGCGAGGACTACCAGATTAACACATAGCTCTCGGTCTGAAATTCTGACTGGTACAGACCGAAGCCACTGACTAGATTCCATGACTTCCCCAGAAGGTAGGGTTGTCAGGAACTTGGAATTCATGCTTTCTGTAGGTACCTGTAATTCTTTGGCAAAAGGTATGGATACAAAAGAATGGGTCACCCCAGTATCAAATAGTGCAGTAGCTATATGCTGAAAAATAACTACTTGACCTGTTACGACCGTGGAGGCACTAGCAGCTTCCTCTTTGGTAAGGGAGAATACTCTGGCATTGTCAAAGGCTGGAACTGGTGGAGCTTCCAACCTTCCTTGGCTGATCTGAGGTCCTTCCAGAGTTGCAGGCATATAATGTAGTTGAGGCTTGGCTCCATATTGTACTGGCTGTGGCTGGGGTGCTTTGAACTTGTTAGGACACTACTTGGCCATGTGTCCTTCTTGACCACAAGAATAACATCCAGTCTTGCCCAAGAGACAGGCTCCTGGATGTGTTCTCCCACATTTAGGGTAGGGAAGGAGCTTAGTCTGTTTGATTTCGGGTCCTCCCTTATGGTTACTTCCTGAATTCCACTGCTTTCTTTTAGTGCCCTTGCCTTTCCAGTTCTGATTATTTGACTGGGGTTTCTGATTTCCCCCAGTCTTGGTCTCCATCTTGATTGGCTTATGTTGCTCTCTTTGTGCCTTCATGCTGCTCAGGTAGTGCTCAGCTACTAAGGCTCTACTCACCAACTCTTCTCCAGTCAGGGGTTGATGAGTCCCACTGCTCACATTAAGTGATATCACAGGCTTCAGCATTCTGAGCATTAGTCTGACTCGCTCCTTCTCTGTACTTACTAGTTCTGGGCAGAGACGAGCTAGCCTGTTGAATCTTTTAACTGCTTCCTCCACTGTCAGATCCCCCTGTCTGAACTCCATAAACTCCTCGTAGTGCTTGTTGGTGATCTTTTGGCGAAAGAACTCGTCGTAGAATTCTGTCTCAAAATCAATCCATTTCATCTGATTGATTGCCCTCTTGCTCTTTACTCTCTCCCACCACATGCGTGCATCTCCAGTCAGGCAGAAGGAGGCACACTTGACTTTCTCGACTTCTGGCCAGTCAAGAAGCTCCATGATGCTCTCCAGTGTTTTGAACCAAGCCTGGGCATCCCAGGGCTCAGTTGTGCCTGAGAAACTCTCTGGTTTTAGTTTCAGCCACTGAATGAGGTAGGATTCTTGTCTCTGGGATGCTGTGACGACTCCTTGGGCAGCTGGTGGAACCTCAGTTACCACTGGAGTCTCCACAGTTACTGTTTGAGGCGTAGGAGGAACTGGTTGTTGATTTGCCATCAGATTGGCAATTACTTGCTGCTGCTCTGCTACTTGTTTCTGAAGTTGGGCAACAACTTCAGAAAGATTGGGCTCAGTTGAGCCTGGCCTCTCTTCCTCCTGAACTTGGTCCTCAGTACGAGCGGTACGGGGACGTCCTCTTCTCGACATCTAGTTACACAAATAAGAAAATTTGATGATTTCTCTACCCTTTCTAAACATACCAATTTATATATTAAGAAAGGAAATAGCTAAAAGAATAAAACTCTTATCTTACTCATTCACTTATAACTATCAATCCATACTGCAAATGATAATGTAAATAAAGGAAAGCAATAAAGAAAGAACTTAAATACTTTCTTACTTGAAAGCGGCAAGGATGATGCTGATGTGTGTGTGTTGCTGGAAAATGGACCTGCTCTGATACCAACTGTAACGACCACCCTCCTTACTACTACTATGAGGGTGACCGCTACTGATTCTACTAACTACTATAATGTAGCCTCTAAATAGCAGCATAAAATTCCTTGATACTTTTTTTTTTTTGTTTACCTTTTCACAGGACCAAACATGCAATTAAATGAGACAACAAGCATAGCATATAGACACATGTAACTTAAACACTCTCACTGCTTGCTACAACTTTCCTAACTTGCATCTATTAAAGAAAAATAGTTTTCATTCTGCAATTTAAACTTACTGTTCGCATGTTTCAAACAACTGAACATTATACTCAATGCTTCCATAGGACAAAACTCATATAATAATACTAACATGCTAAGCAATTACCAAAATCTGCAGTACCTTTACCATGCTGTATTTATCAACAAATGAAGCTCACGCATGTTATAGTATTCATAATTCCATCATTTACTCATATTAAGAATTTAAAGCAACTTACACATGTTATATCTGTAAATTCCTACTAATATTTAGCAGCAACAGATAACACAAGATCAGTTAAGTATTACGGCAGAATAAAACTCCAGCAGTAGCACATGAATACGGAATAAAACTTCATGAATGCAGGAAATTCCTAGCTATTCATATATATCAACTCACTGCAATTGAAATAATTTCACTGCGGCAGAAGTGAATCATGTGACAGTTTCCATTTAAGAAAAATTCATATAGAATACTAACATTCACATACGACTACTAAGCATTTAAAAACCAAAACCGAACTTCAATTGCAACTCCTTTCCATAAAACAAACCTATAGGATACTAGCATACATGTGAGGCTACTGTGCAATCAAATTCGAACTTCCAACAGATTTACCTTTCCAAAAATTAAACATTCCAGCAGAGTATAAAGAAGTAATGAACTTAGCATTTAACTATTATTTGATTCTAACACATAAATGAAGTAATTTAAAACACAACTTAGCATTTTAGAAAAATTCTCTTTTTGCAGAAAATAAAAGAACACTAGCAGGTATAACAATTCAGCAAGACTCCCAAGCTTCCATAACAGCCACCACACACACCATCATCGTCTCCTTGTCACCTTCTTCTATGCCATTTTAGCCTTTCCTTTATTTTTATCCATATCTGCAGTAGGAGGAAAAGTAGCATCTATAAGCTAAAAGCTTAGTGAGTGCTTTCTACTCACAAAATCCGATAAGAAATGCGTATACGTAAAAGAAAACAGGAGGTACATGCTCAACATGAAATAGAAGTGAAACTACATCATGCATCTCTAAAGGAAACAACAATTTATCTTGTTAGAATCTTTCAATTTAGATAAAAGAAACTTGTTCTATTTGTTTCCAAATTTAATACTTTTATACTTTAAAATAATACTCAACTTTACTTGGGCCCGGCATTGTACCACTTTGCGCGCCTTTCTTAATGAGGATTGAGGTAGCTAATCCCAAAACCATTAAGACACTTCTAGACTTTATGTCTAGGGGCAACTTGGAGCCCATCCCTTGGACCTTGTGTCCGGTACATGCCCTTTTTAAAAGTAAAATACTTTTCTTAATATCTTTCTTTAAATACTCCTTCTAATAAAATGCTTTGGCATTTCCTTTAGCACTTAATATGCTACTGATCCCAATTCTTAAAAGATTAGGGATCCTGTTAAGACTTTGGTCTCTTTTTCTATAATTTTCTAACAGCAATAAAGAAAACTAATTACATGCTCAGAATTTAATCAAACTATCTTATATTCATTACTTGTTAAAACCAAGCTAAAACTAATTAAACTTATAAAGGGAATACAAGCATTCTGAGTACGGCATCACTATTCAACAGCCTCTTTAAATTCTGTTTAAAGCTTTAAGGTTGTTATCAACTAAAAATATGTTTCTGCTACCATACATTTATGCATGAACATTAGGCATATAAGAAACCGAAACCTAGCTCATTGCAAGATAATTCCTTTACTACTCTTTTAGCTTCAACTAATCTGCTGTTGTTCTAAACCTAAGGAAGGAGTTAAGCCCTTAAAAGAAACAACAGGACTCTCAAATAAGGTTGATCTACAACCCATTGCATGGCACAAACTCAATTCTGACTTACTCAACCATACAATGATCCCATAATCCACCTAGCATATTCGGATTTAACAATTATGGCAGCAACCATTATAAACCAACCCGAAACCACAGAAACTATAGTTGGTTCTTCATAGATTAGAGATCAAAAATCTTGTATTAAGCCTTTGTTAAGTCTAATCGAAGAATTCTTTACAGATCAAACTTCACAAAAGGATTTTGTCTAACTTCTTAGAGTACACGGCAGTAAAACAGCAACCCTAGCATGCTTCACAGGAACTCAAACAACCAGAAACAAAAACAAATCGGAACTACTCCTACTGCAGGTGAGAAGCAACTCACCTTGGGTTCTTGAACTTACAACCGAAGAGATAGGGCTGCTAGGGTTCGGAGAAGTTGTTTTCCTCAACGATCTCTTGGTATCTACTTGTTCTTCTCGACGAGGGGATCACGAAGGTGTGGAGATCTCGTCGGAAGAAGTCCTCGCCGGCCGCCGAAGACAAGCCCTAGATTCGGCTTTGTTTCCGCCTGAAAGAGTCGGCGCCGTCGCGAGAGAGAAGAGGAGTTTAGGTTTTTGTCCGAAAATCACTAAAGTCCTCTCTTTATAACCTAGGTAATTTGTTCTCTGTTAACCCTTAAATATTGTCCGTTCTCTCCTTAATTAACAATAGCCGCTGGCACAGTTGGTTAGCTGCGTTCTGCTTAATACGCGGCTCACGGGTTCGAGTCTCAGCTGCAACTATTTTTCTTCCTATTTATTCTCTATTCATTTACTACTGCTTAGATATTATTCGCTCCATATAAGGTTAACAAAAATCGTGTAGCTCAGTTGGTTGGTTGGGCCGATTACAGCTTGGGCCCGAGAAGCTGGGTTCGAATCCTAGCTCTTGCACTTTGTTTTTTTTTTTTTAAACTTTCTCCACTCGGTAATAATACCAAACGAACTCCAAAAATTGCATAAAAATACTCTAAAAATTTCTAAAAATCTCTAGAATATTTTAAAAGCATTTTCAAATATTTTTAAAGATATTTAGAATTCAAAATAGGGAAAATTGGGTCGTTACAAAGCCTACCCCATTATTTCATTATAGATGAATGAGACCATAAATAACAAATTGCAATTCTAATTGGTTTAATATAACTTTCTAAAAATTTTAAATCATCTTGAATACATAAATTTAAAACATGGCATACACAAGGAATATGAAAAAATAAATCGCCAATAATAAGTTTGTTGGGACCAAAATGTAGCTAGAGGGGGGTGAATAGCCCGTCACGCTCCTCGTGCTCTTCGTTGCTTGTTCTTCAATGATATGCAGCAAAAATACAAGAAACAGAACATACAACACTAACACAAAGGATTTACTTGGTATCCACCTCAAGATGAGGTGACTAATCCAAGGATCCACACACACGAGCACTTTTCACTATGAAAACACTCCTTTACAGTAACTACTGAAGGCGGAAAAGCCTTTACAAACTCACACAACAAACAAGAAGAGAAGAAGAAGCAAATACAAGTAAATCTTACAAGATTGTATACAATAAACCCTAGCTAGCTTCTTCCTCTTGCTTGGAATGCCTCTTGACCTTGGAAACACTGCTCCAAGAAGCTTCAAGAACTGGCGGTGAGCTCTGGAGAAGAACCCTCGAAGATCGCTGTGTAGATCCGGAGTGAATAGTGCGAGCGATTGGCGAAGGAATCGCACGCCAACGGCTTTATCCAGCACCAACGGTCAGATCCTGATCGATTAGATTGCTCCTGATCGATTAGATTGCTCCCGATCGATCGGGGAGGCTTTGGATCCATCGGTCGATTGATCTAGAGCGCCTCTGTGCTCTCGGGAAACACCTGGATCGATTCACCGATCGATCCAGGGCTTATTGCGCAGAATCGCACCTCCCAATCGATTGCCCGATCGATTGGGAACTCTAGATCGATCGGCTGATCAATCCAACGCTGTTCTGTGCGATTGTGAGCCTCTCCTAATCGATCCACCGATCGATAGGGAGGAAGCTTGTCACGGGGACTCACCCAATCGATCGGCTGATCGATCCAGCTCCTTGATTTTACCCAAAATCAAGTCCAAAGCCCTCTAAACCAACATCCGGTTGTTGGACCCCGTGGTAGTTTTGATGTGATCAACCAAGTTGGTTAGGTCCTGCTGTGTTTGATCCCTGTGTCTGAGTGTGCAGGAGCTTAGGAGCACAGGAAGTCGAGCGGAAGACGCAGCTAGCGAGAAGGACGGCACGGGAAGGGAGCCGACGGGCTCGGTGCGTCCGAAGGACGAGAGAGCTGCGGAAGAGTACTCCGGTGGGCGTGAAGAGCGTGCGCGGCGTTCGAGGGACGTTAAGCCGGGATGGAAGGCTGCTCAAGGAGAAGGTCGGGAATTGGGTTCGGGTGAGCCCTATTCCGGTTGGCCGCAATCACCCAAAAGAACGGAGCTTCGGAAGCCAAAGCGAAGAAAAAAAGGAGTCAAAAGAAGCTGGAAATTACTATAGCAGAAAGTTACTGTAGCAAAAGTTACTGTAGCTTGAAGGCGCCCTTGAAGGCACCCTTGAAGGCACCTTCAAGCCTGTTCAAGGCACCTTGAGCAGGCCAGTTTGACCGTTTGCGCTGCGGATAAATTTTTATCCGCAGATCGAGTTGGAGGCGCCTTGAACCCTGTTGGAGGCACCTTGGACTCTCGGGATAAGATTTCCAGGGCCTATATAAAGGCCCCTGGAGCTAGGAATTCAACAACAACTCAAGCAATCAATCTGTAAGCAATTCCTAGCAGTAGTTCTGAGCAATTAGAGTGTAAAAGGCTTCTCCGCCTTCAGAGAAGGAGAATTTTCTTAGTGCGCTTTGCACTGCCCTGGATTAACAACCTCCTTGGTTGTAACCAGGTTAAATTCCTGTTTCTGCTTTTAGTTTGTCTTTATTATTTTACTACTGCATTTATTCTGAGTTGAAATCCGAGGAGGGTATTTTCATTTTTGTTTTCAGCAATTCACCCCCCTCTTGCCGGTCTACGCTGCACCAACAAGTGGTATCAGAGCCTGATCGCCTCAGAAGGACTAACCGCCAACTGAAGCACTACGATCATGACAATGGCCAGAGCGAACATCCATCCTCCGAAGTTCGACGGAGACTTCGCCACTTGGAAGCGCAAAATGGAGGTATTTTTTAAAACGGATTTTGATATTCTTATTACAATGAAATATGGTTTTGCAGCGCCGAAAGACAAAGAAGAAAACACATGGAGCAAGAAGGAGCAAGCCGATTTCGTCGCCAACGGAAAGGCAGAGTTCCACCTGCTTAGTGTGCTGTCGCCACAGGAGGTAAATCGAATCGGAAGCTACGACTCAGCGAAAGATCTCTGGGAGAAATTCCTGGAGCTTCACGAAGGTACTTCCGAAGCGAAGCGCGACATCCTCCGGAACCAGTTAACGAACCTTCGGATGAACCAAGGCGAGAAGGTAGCGCAACTCCAGGTGAGAATCAAGGAGCTGATAACGCAACTAACGAACCTTGGAGAAGAGGTAACCAACCGGGATTCTATCCGATACGCGCTCAATGCCTTTCCGAGAACTCCAGAGTGGGCCTCCTTAGTAGATGCGTACTACATCTCTAAGGACCTCGAGGTAAGTACGTTAGAACAATTATTTTCAACTTTTGAACTTCACGAATCTCGAGTTTCAGAACCCAACGGAGCAGAGAAGACAAGTCAGAACATTGCCTTAAAGGCAAAGATGAACAGTTCTGACTCCGAAGCCTCAGTCGACGAATCCGAAGCCGCACTACTGGTAAGACGCTTCAATAAGTTTTTTAGTACTAATAAATTTAAATCGTAGAGGCATCATCGAAAGAAGAGGACGGTTCGCTGCTACAACTGCAACGAAGAGGGACACATCAAAGATGACTGCCCAAAGCTAAAGAGAAAGGAGAAAGAAAGGGCAAAGCCAAAATACAAGAAACCAGAACCCTCCAAGCACAAGAATCTGAAGGCTACTTGGTCAGATTCGTCAACCTCTGAGTCGGACATCGAAGATTTCTCAGGGTTAGCGCTATTGGCGAGCCATCAGCTAGAAGAAACATCCAGCTCAGAAATGAGCATAGATGAAGGGGGAGGAACATCAGAAGGAGAAAGCAATGATGAAGGGGGAGCATCGCAAGATGAGGTAAGTAAGGTACATTCCCTAAACTCTAAACAGTCTTTTGAGTTTATTAAAGCTTTGTCTAAAGAATTAGATCAATTAGAAAAAGAAATGAAAATTTAAAATCTGAAAATAAAAATCTAAAATTAGAAATTGAGAAGTTAAGAAATAATACATGTTTAAATAGATTTCCAAATTCAAAAATTAAAGTTTATGGAAAATTGAACTGGTACATTAGAAACCATCAGGGTCAACTTAGAAGAATACCCAAAAATTATGTACCCCCTAAGTATCTGAATAACCCTGTAGGTAGGAACCTCTATTGGGTTCCAAAATTTGTGCTTAATTAATTTTTCAAAAATTAAAAGCCTACAATGAGAAAATTAAACATTGAAATTCTTTATGGAAGCTTTGTCTAAGGAAGTGGTTATTGCTCCAATAACCAAGAAGGCCTAGTGCCTCGCCACGACCTGGAAGCTAAAATATTGAAAGAAAATGTTTAATTAACTTTCTGAAAAAGCATTAAACAAAAATTAAATAATGCTTTGAAAGTTTATCAAATATTTGTTAAAATAAACAAAAATTCCTTAGAATTTTTTTTTTAAAAATTCCTTAGAATTTTTTTTTAAAAATTCCTTAGAATTTTTTTTAAAAATTTTAACTTAATTTTTTGGGTTAGAAATTTTCTTCTGGAAAATTCTAAAAGTTCATTCACTTGACTTAGAAATTTTTTTTGGGAACATTTGAATATTTACTTAGGATTTTTTATACTTAGATTTTTTTTTGAAAAATTATTTTAACTTAGCAATTTTTTTTTTTCAAAAATTCATTTTTAACTTAGAAAATTTTCAAAAAACTTCAATCTTACTTGAATATTCTTAAGACCCCATTTTTGTTGTGATCAAAGGGGGAGAGAAAAGTACAAGTTTAGGGGGAGTTAGAGAAAACTTAAAATTTATTTTTTAAAAAAAAAGTGTTGCAATTTTACTAATTGTAAAAATTATTCTTAACTTGTTAGTTTAGTAATTTTTCTTTAAAATTACTGTTTTTTGTCTATTTTTAACCCTAACTTGAACTTGGGTTGATGCACATCAAAAAGGGGGAGATTGTTGGACCCCGTGGTAGTTTTGATGTGATCAACCAAGTTGGTTAGGTCCTGCTGTGTTTGATCCCTGTGTCTGAGTGTGCAGGAGCTTAGGAGCACAGGAAGTCGAGTGGAAGACGCAGCTAGCGAGAAGGACGGCACGGGAAGGGAGCCGACGGGCTCGGTGCGTCCGAAGGACGAGAGAGCTGCGGAAGAGTACTCCGGTGGGCGTGAAGAGCGTGCGCGGCGTTCGAGGGACGTTAAGCCGGGATGGAAAGCTACTCGAGGAGAAGGCCGGGAATTGGGTTCGGGTGAGCCCTATTCTGGTTGGCCGCAATCACCCAAAAGAACGGAACTTCGGAAGCCAAAGCGAAGAAAAAAAGGAGTCAAAAGAAGCTGGAAATTACTATAGCAGAAAGTTACTGTAGCAGAAGTTACTGTAGCTTGAAGGCGCCTTAAACAATCTTGAAGGCGCCCTTGAAGGAACCTTCAAGCCTGTTCAAGGTACCTTGAGCAGGCCAGTTTGACCGTTTGCGCTGCGGATAAAATTTTATCCGCAGATCGAGTTGGAGGCGCCTTGAACCCTGTTGGAGGCGCCTTGGACTCTCGGGATAAGATTTCCAGGGCCTATATAAAGGCCCCTGGAGCTAGGAATTCAACAACAACTCAAGTAATCAATCTGTAAGAAATTTCTAGCAGTAGTTCTGAGCAATTAGAGTGTAAAAGGCTTCTCCGCCTTCAGAGAAGGAGAATTTTCTTAGTGCGCTTTTCACTGCCCTGGATTAACAACCTCCTTGGTTGTAACCAGGTTAAATTCCTGTTTCTACTTTTAGTTTCTGTCTTTATTATTTTACTACTGCGTTTATTCTGAGTTGAAATCTGAGGAGGGTATTTTCGTTTTTGTTTTCAGCAATTCACCCCCCTCTTGCCGGTCTACGCTGCACCAACACCGGTCACCTATGACCTATAGGTACATCATGCCTAGCATCCGGTCACCCTTGACCTGCTAGAACTTGCTCACCAAGTGTCTGGTCAATTCCTTTGACCCACTTGGACTTTTCTTCGTGCCAAGTATCCAGTCTATCCCTTTGACCTACTTGGACTTTTCTTCCTCGTGCCAAGTATCCAGTCAATCCCTTTGACCTACTTGGACTTTCACCACCAGGTGTCCGATCAACCTTGATCCACCTGGATTTCCTCATGCCAAGTATCCAGTCAAAACTTTGACCTACTTAGACTTTTCTTAATTGTCTGGCTTCACTCACAAGGACTTCCAATCTGCCTGGCTTCACTCACCAGGACTTTCCTTCTGCCTGGCTTCACTCAGCAGGACTTCCCTTCTGCCTGGCTTCACTCACTAGGACTTTCCAGTCAACCTTAACCTACTTGGCTCTTCTTCACAATCTCCCCACATGAACAATTGCACCTACAATCTCCATGTGTTGTTTACATGTATTGTCAAACATCGAAACCCAAACATCAAGACTCGAGCTTGACTCAGTCCAAGCTCAGTCAACTTGGTCAACCTTGACCTGGAGAATATTGCACCAACAATCTCCCCCTTTTTGATGTTTGACAATACCTTATTTAAGTTAAGCTAATCTCATAGCCTAAACTTCCTTCATGCCAATATATGAATGGGGATTCCCTTCATCCTTCCCTTTTTCCCATAGGGCGATGCACATTCTCCCCCTGTTTAGGGAATGAAGGCCTAACTTAAACCCTACATTCTCCCCCTATTGACACACATCACTAACATTTCCCATCTTTGGGCACACATCAAAAACAAACTCTCCTCCTGAAGATTTACCCTTCATTGTTTACAACTTCACTCGTTGCTCACAACACAATAATGAAGGTCACATACCCTTCATTATTCGCAACGCTCATCCTTGAGCATTTACCACTTGGTATATTCACATGATTCAAATGAATGTCTCATACCCTTCATTTTCATCAAATGCTCATCCTTGAGCATATATCACTGAAACAATGAAGATATCCACTCCCCATTATAGTCAAATGACCAACCTTGAGCATTCTCACGAAAGAAGGTTGACCATCTTCCAAGGTGTATGAAAAATAATTTTCATGTCCTTAAAGAGTAACTCCCCCTAAAGACATAGTCGTGACTTCTGTCATTGCACCAAAAATGACTTGGAATCCCTAAACCTTTAGGAAACCCAAATTTAGAAGTTTTGAGGTTCATAAATTTAATAATGAAACCAAACCTCAACCTAAACTTCGACTTAGTCTTCCTTAACCAATCCATCCTTGTTTTCATCATGAAAACTCCCCTTAACCGTGTATAAATATGTTTTGAGGGGTTAGGAATGGTTATCTAGACTAAAGATGGTCCAAAATGCTGAAATCAGACTTTACCAGCCAAAATCAGCATTCCCAATCGATTAGAGTTGGGTCCCAATCGATTGACCCTGCTTGAATCGATCCACTGATCAATTCAGGAGGGCTGGATCGATCGATGGATCGATCCAGGAAGCTTCTGTTCGCGAGAAGCTTTCTCTCAATCAATCGCCCGATCGATTAAGACCCTTCAATCGATCGGGTGATCGATTGAAGCTCTGAAAAAGCTGAAATTCCATTTCAGTCAATTTCAGAAACCCCTAGAAAAATCTACAAAATTTCAAAAATCATAAAAATCGTTGTAGACATTATTTAGGGCATATAGTATTATGGAAAAATAGTTTTCTAAGAAAATACTTCATATTTTCAAAGATTGACACAAACTTGAAAACTTGTAAACACTTTAGTGTTTTCTTCAAGTTTGTGCTCAACTATTCAATGATGATTACTATCAAAAGATAGCCTTCACCAAGGTTTTCCAAAAGCATTTTAAAATGATTTTCAAAACCAATATCCAACCATGTTCCTTGGGCTCAATGCACATGTTTTCCTAATGATTGGAAAACACATAACTATGTGTTTTGATGAACCTAAAACTCAAAAGAATTGCACTAAATCACATCTTGAGTTTTGTTCATCATCCTAACATCTCACTTGCATCTAATGTGTACAAAAACACATACAAGCCACCTTATAGTTCTTTGTGAGATGTAAGTCTTGGTTTTGCCCTAATCTAGGGATCATGCATATCTATCTAGGCATTTTGAGGTTATGAACATCCACCAAAGATGTTACTTGTTAATAAATGTCATTAGTCCTTAATTGCAAGGAATAAACTAATGCATGATAATGTTATGACATACATCAAAGAAAAATAATTTTCAAAAGAAAATTTCCTATAACTATATGATGTATGTATGACATGACATGGTATTTTTGTATTTTTCATAATAAGGTATGAATGCCAAAGAAAATAAATATGATGTCATGACATATAAAAGGCAAACGATCATGGCAAGTTTTAGCATAAATAAAATACATAGATTACCTATCTAAGTATCCTAAAACCTTGGCTTACTTAAAATTTAAGTCGTAGATTGCCCTTAAGTCCCTAATAAAATGCTAAACTCCCAACTTGACATTTCTTTTACTCTTAATTTGTTGTGCCAATTGAAATTAACTATATTCCTCAAATTTTGGCACAATATACTCTTCCAAGAGTAACCATTTGAGTTAAGGCATAGATTGCCTTTAAGCCCTTAAGAAACTACCAAAATATCAACTTGGTAGTTCTTATTATTATCCCAATTGTGCCAATTTAATTTAGAAACACAATTCCTCAAGGTTTGGCACATTTTACTCTTACAAGAGTAACCATTTAAAAATAAGGCCTAAATTGCCCTTAACTTTCTAAGAAAATGCCAAAATCCCAAATTGGCATTTCTTTTACTCATATTTTGTTGTGCCATTGAAAATACATCAAAACTTCTCAACTCATAGCACATATTACTCCAATTAAGAGTAAATGATAATCCTTTTCATTTTCAAAGGTTAATAATAACCTTGAAAATGCTCCTTGAGTGTCAACTTCATCATGATTAGGTTAACTACCCTTTCAAATTGAGTTGACACTCTCTAACCCATCTATGGGGTAGAGAAAATACTCCTAGGAACCCAAAATCTATTGGTGCTCGTTGGATGCTCTACGTACTCGCTAGGGATAACCTCCCTAGATACCTTCCTAGTGACTTTGTTTGGTTTCTTAGAAGCCTTGGTCACTTTTTCTAGATCAACCCTAGGGATTTCCTCCCTTGTGACATTTTTAGTGACTTTGTTAGACTTCTTAGAAGTCTTAGTCACCTTAGTTGCAAAAATACTCCTAGGGATAACTTCCCTTGTACTTTTGACTTGGCCCTTAGACCTAGACTCGGTTCCATAGCTATATGGAATCCTATGGTAAGAAATTACATCCTTCTTAGCCTTAAGTTTGTATCCCAAACCTCTATGGCCATTGGATAGTCTTTGTTGTCCTAAATCTAGGTTTTGCTCATTTTGCCCTTTTAGGATATTTTTCATCCTTTTTAGGGTCTTTTCCATTTCATCAAGTCTTGACCTCAAGACTTGATTTTCTTTCCATAAATCCTTAGTTTTTGATTTATCATTAAGTCCATGAGCATTTCTATTTCTAGTCTTATAACTAAAATTCTTAGAGTTATTGCCTAAATTCTTATCTACCTTCCTAACCCTAGGTGTGGTAGTTTTAGCATGAAGAGTCATATGATTTCCCTTAATGCTATCATGCTTCCTATGTTTATGGTAAATAGCATTAAAATGATATAAATTTGAACTAGCATGCATTTTACCATTATTTAAAGGGGTAGGCTCAATAAATGATACCTTTCGTTTTACCTTGGAGGCTCCCCCTTGACTTGTGCTTCCTTCTTGAGCCTTGACCGCTTTCTTCCCCTTGGGACATTGACTTCTATAATGTCCCTTTTGGTTGCACAAAAAGCACACAATGTGCTCTTTGCTCTTCTTTGTTGAGGGAGCGGTCTCTTTGGGCTTCTCCTTATCCTTTGGTGCCACTTGGCTCTTTTTCTTGGCCAATTTAGGGCATTTGCTCTTATAATGCCCATGCTCCCTACACTCAAAACATATGATATGATTGTTGACGAGTGGCTCATATTTGGATGAAGGGATGTCATGGAAGAAAAATCTGTTAAGATTTTTCGTAATAAAATTCTGTTAAGATTTTATATAACAGAATTTTGTTATGTTTTTCATAACAAATTCTGTTACGTTTTTACCGGGTCTGGGGGTTTAGCAGTATTTATAGGGATCATTGTAAACCCATTGTAGATCAGAAAACACAAGAATCATTAGATGTGATTCTTTTATGTAGAAGAGAATTCTAATAAAGCTTCGGCCATTTTGTGGAGTAGGCAAGTCGCCGAACCACGGTAACTCTTTTTCTTTCTCTTCTTCTTCTCCTTCCTGGTGTTTGCTCTCTTTTGTGCGTCTTTGTCTTGTTGTTCCGCGCGATCTCTTTTCTCTCTTCCTCTTCTTCCGCGGTTCAGAAAGGTTGAGAGGTATTGCCCCCTTCTTTGCACAACAATTGGTATCAGAGCTCCAGGTTTTTGGCAGATTTCTTCAACATGTCGGGGATGACTTCTGCAAAGTTTGATATGGTGAAGTTTGACGGAACCGGAAACTTTGGATTATGGCAGAGAAGGGTCAAGGACTTGTTGGTGCAACAAGGCATGGCGAAGGCGCTAGGAGAAAGAAAACCGGAAAGCATGGAGAAATCAGATTGGGAAGAACTTCAGGCGAAGGCAGTAGCAACAATCAGGCTTTGTCTTACGGATGACGTGATGTACCATGTCATGGACGAGGAGTCACCGGTGACAGTTTGGCAAAAGCTGGAAAGCCGGTACATGTCAAAATCATTGACAAACAAGCTGTATCTCAAGCAGAAATTATTCGGGCTGAAGATGACAGAAGGAACCGATCTGAGCCAGCACATCAACGTATTCAACCAGATTGTAAGTGATCTGAAGCGGATTGATGTGAAGATCGAAGACGAAGACAAGGCGCTGATGTTGTTGAATTCTCTACCTTCATCTCCTACGTACGAGAATTTGGTTACTACTTTGATGTGGGGTAAGGAAACTCTCAAATTGGAGGAGATCACAAGTGCATTGCTAGGTTTTCACCAAAGGAAGAAAACAAGCGATGAAATTTCTCAAGGAGAAGGACTTGTGGTAAATAGCAACCAAGAGTGTGGTAGGAGCAAATCTCGACATGGATATGACAACAACAACAAGACTCGTTCTAAGTCGAGAAGGAAGAAGGTGATCACGTGCTACAAATGTGGAGGTAAAGGTCATATCAAGAGAAATTATCCAGAGATAAAGAAATATGTTGCAGAGAACAAAAGTAGTTCGGCAAAGTCTGCAAACATAGTTGAAGAAGAAAATTCAGAAAGCGGTGATGGAGATATGCTATCAGTTATGTCAAGTTCGGAGCAGCTGACGGATGCATGGATTTTAGACTCTGCATGTTCATATCACATGACTCCAAACAAGGATTGGTTTGACACCTATAGGGCAGTGGATTCTGGTTCAGTGTTGATGGGAAACGATGCATCATGCAAGGTTATCGGCATAGGGAATGTCAGAATCAAGATGTTTGATGGTGTGATCAGAAATTTATGTGATGTCAGATATATACTAGAGCTAAGGAAGAACTTGATCTCACTAGGCACACTGGATGGTATTGGTTGTAATTACAAATCAGTGAGTGGGGTGATGAAAGTCAGCAAGGGAGCTCTGACGGTAATGAAAGGACAAAAGGTAGCAGGAAACATCTACAAGTTGATAGGGACTACAGTTGTAGGTGGAGTCGCCTCGGTGGAGTCTGAATCAGATAGTACTATCTTGTGGCATATGCGCCTAGGGCATATGGGTGAACGTGGGATGCTAGAACTTCACAAGAGAGATTTGTTGAAGGGTGTCAAAACGTGCAAGCTTGAATTCTGCAAATTTTGTGTTCTTGGGAAACAGAGCAAAGTGCAATTTAAGATGGCAACAAACAAGACGGAGGGGATTCTGGACTACGTACATACGGATCTCTGGGGACCGGCCAGTGTAGCATCACGTGGAGGGCACTTGTATTTTGTGAGTTTTACTGATGATTTCTCACGAAAGGTATGGGTATACTTTATGCGTCACAAGTCAGAAACTTTTGCAAAGTTTAAATTGTGGAAAACTGAAGTAGAGAACCAGACCGGAAGGAAGATCAAATGCCTTAGGTCAGATAATGGGACTGAGTACACAGATTCAAAGTTTCAGGAATTCTGTGAGCAGCATGGGATAATGAGGCACTTCTCGGTTCGCAGGACACCTCAGCAGAATGGGGTAGCGGAAAGGTTGAACAGGACAATCATTGAGAAGGCAAGATGTCTCAGGCTGAATGCAGGGCTTGCAAAGAATTTCTGGGCGGAAGCAGTTAACATGGCATGTTATCTCATTAATAGATCACCAAGGGCAGCACTAGAAGGCAAAGTATCAAAGGAAGTATGGACAGGGAATCAAGTAGATTACTCTCATCTTCGAGTTTTTGGATGTCCAGCCTATATGCATATATCTAGTGAGGAAAGATCAAAGCTGGATGCAAAGTCAAAGCAATGCATTTTTCTGGGCTATCAGAAAGGAGTTAAAGGCTTCAAGCTTTGGGATCCTAAGGCAAACAAGGTGGTGATCAGCAGAGATGTGGTGTTTGACGAGAAAGCTATGTTACAACGTACTCAGGAAGAAGGAAAGGAAATACCACAAAGCAACAAAGAGAAAGATATTGTGCAAGTGGAGCTAGAGACTCATGACTTCGATGATTCTAGCTCAGAGCACATGGAGCATCGCACTATAGCTAGTGGTAGAACGAGACGAGTCGTAAAACCACCCACTAGATACGGATTCGAAGACTTGGTATCTTATGCACTTACCACTAGTAGCGGAGACCCTACATCTTTTCAGGAGGCAATACATAGCTCTGAGAAGGACAGGTGGATGGGTGCTATGACAGAGGAGATGGAGTCGTTGCATAAGAACCAAACGTGGGATCTAGTGGAACTTCCTGAAGGAGAGAAAGCTATAGGGTGCAAGTGGATATTCAAGAAGAAAGAAGCAATGTCAGAGGGAGAAGAAGTGAAGTTTAAGGCTCGGTTGGTAGCAAAGGGGTATTCACAAAGAAAGGGGATTGACTATGAAGAAATTTTCTCTCCAGTGGTAAGACATACGTCAATTAGAGCGGTATTGGCTTTGGTGGCACATCACGATTTGTATTTGGAGCAAATGGATGTGAAGACGGCATTTCTTCATGGAAATTTGGAGGAGCAGATTTTTATGTCACAACCTAAGGGATTTAGTCAGTCCGGACAAGAGCAGTTGGTTTGTAAGTTGAAGAAATCGCTCTATGGACTGAAACAATCTCCTAGGCAATGGTACAAACGTTTTGATTCATACATGATTCAAAACGGATATAGGAGATGCGAGTATGACTGCTGCATATATGTGAAGGGCCTTGAAGATGAATCACTGATTTTCTTACTACTATACGTAGATGACATGCTCATTGTTGCGAAGAAGATGAGAGAGGTTGACAAATTGAAGAGGCTACTGAGCAAGGAATTTGACATGAAAGATTTGGGAGAGGCCAAGAAGATTCTTGGGATGAAGATTCACAGGAATAGAGTTGCAGGGAGATTATGGTTGTCTCAACGTAGCTATGTGGAGAAGGTGTTGGATAGGTTCAACATGAAGAATGCAAAGTCGGTGAGCACACCCCTGGCGCATCACTTCAAGTTATCTAGTACACAGTGTCCAAAGACGGATGACGAGATCCAAGAGATGTCAAAGGTTCCTTATGCCAGTGCAGTTGGTTGTCTGATGTATGCCATGGTTTGCACGAGACCAGATTTGGCGCAAGCAGTTAGTATGGTAAGCAAGTTTCTCTCAAATCCTGGTCGACCACATTGGGATGCAGTGAAATGGATTTTCAGATACTTGAGAAATATAACTAATTATGGCATCATGTTCAGTAGACAACCGGAAGATCCTTTAGTTGCTGGGTACGTAGATGCAGACTATGCAGGAGATTTAGATAACAGGAGGTCTACTACAGGATACGTATTCACTGTGGCAGGAGGACCTATTTGTTGAAAATCTATGATACAATCTATTGTTGCATTGTCTACTACGGAATCCGAGTACATGGCAGCAGCTGAAGCAGCGAAGGAAGCTTTATGGCTTACAGGGTTGGTCAGAGAACTGGGTGTTCAGCAAGGTGGAGTCAAGTTGTTATGCGATAGTCAGAGTGCTATCTATTTGGCGAAGAATCAGGTGTATCATGCGAGAACCAAACACATTGATGTGAGGTTTCACAAGATCAGAGAGTTGATTGCTTCCGGGGAAATTCAACTTGAGAAGGTTCACACTGCAGACAATGCTGCAGATATGCTGACAAAGCCAGTGACCACAGAGAAGTTTAAGCATTGCTTGAACTTGATCCATATCTCTAGATGCTAGAGGAAGGAAGCCCAGACCCAAAGATCCAGATGGAGTTTTGTCCAGATATTCGTATTCTTCGAAGGGGTGAATATTCGCCAAGGTGGAGATTGTTGACGAGTGACTCATATTTGGATGAAGGGATGTCATGGAAGAAAAATCTGTTAAGATTTTTCGTAATAAAATTCTGTTAAGATTTTATATAATAGAATTTTGTTATGTTTTTCATAACAAATTCTGTTACATTTTTACCGGGTCTGGGGGTTTAGCAGTATTTATAGGGATCATTGTAAACCCATTGTAGATCAGAAAACACAAGAATCATTAGATGTGATTATTTTGTGTAGAAGAGAATTCTAATAAAGCTTCGGCCGTTTTGTGGAGTAGGCAAGTCGCCGAACCACGGTAACCCTTTTTCTTTCTCTTCTTCTTCTCCTTCCTGGTGTTTGCTCTCTTTTGTGCGTCTTTGTCTTGTTGTTCCGCGCGATCTCTTTTCTCTCTTCCTCTTCTTCCGCAGTTCAGAAAGGTTGAGAGGTATTGCCCCCTCTTTGCACAACAATGATTTTTATTTTTATTTGAAACATTTATACCTTCATGTGTAGGGATGACATCTTATCCTTTTGATCCGGAGGTAGAGGCTTCCTTTTGATCCGATAATGATGCTCCTCTAATAGATTCGACTCAACTTGTGGAGGTGGAAGCTTCTTCATCCTCTTCTTCTCTTGACCCGGATGTGGAGACTTCTCCTTCTTCTTGATCCGGTGTCATCGAAAATTGCTCCCCCTCAATCCTAGAGGTGGAGGCTTCTTCATCTTCATCTTCTACAAGAAACAAAGAGTATGCACCCTCTTTGCCCTTTTCGTTGCATTCCTTTGAAGATGAGGCTCCTTGGACTTCTTCTTCTTCGGAAATTGAGCATCTCTCAACTTTGGAGTCCTCCTTCTCTTGGGCTTGCTCCAATGAGTCGCCCTCTTTGGATTTATCTTGATTTGGTACAATGGAGGGTTCTTCATGAAGTTTGGCCAACTTGCTCCACAATTCCTTTGCATCTTCAAATTCTCCAATTTTGCAAAGAATGGTGCTTGGCAATAAATTAACCAATAATTTGGTTACCTTGTTATTCGCCTCACACCTTTGAATTTGTTCTTGGCTCCATTTGCTCTTCTTGAGGATTTTGCCCTTTGAATTTCTTGGAGCCTCGAAGCCTTCCATTAGAGCAAACCATTGCTCTATCTCCATCATCAAGAAATTTTTTATTCTTGATCTCCAAGAATCGAAGCTTGTAGATACATATGATGGAGGCACCCTTGTGTCGAATCCAAGTCCGTCTTGGAATTCCAAGTTGAAGTTGAGCTTGAAGAAATCTTTGACTTGGAGAATTTTGCTCCAACTTCTTCACCCTCTAGCTCTTTGCCCCTTCCGACGATGATTCCGGTGAAGAGCGGCCTCACTCTGATACCACTTGTTGGGACCAAAATGTAGCTAGAGGGGGGTGAATAGCTCGTCGCGCTCCTCGTGCTCTTCGTTGCTTGTTTCTTCAATGATATGCAGCAGAAATACAAGAAACAAAACATACAACGCTAACACAAAGGATTTACTTGGTATCCACCTCAAGATGAGGTGACTAATCCAAGGATCCATACACACGAGCACTCTCCACTATGAAAACACTCCTTTACAGTAACTACCGAAGGCGGAGAAGCCTTTATAAACTCACACAACAAACAAGAAGAGAAGAAGAAGTAAATACAAGTAAATCTTACAAGATTGTGTACAATAAACCCTAGCTAGCTTCTTCCTCTTGCTTGGAATGCCTCTTGACCTTGGAAATGCTGCTCCAAGAAGCTTCAAGAACTGGCGGTGAGCTCTGGTGAAGAACCCTTGAAGATCGCTGTGTAGATCGGGAGTGAACAGTGTGAGCGATTGGCGAAGGAATCACACGCCAACGGCTTTATCCAGTGCCAACAGTCGGATCCCGATCGATTGGATTGCTCCCGATCGATCGGGGAGGCTTTGGATCGATCGGTCGATCGATCTAGAGCACCTCTGTGCTCTCAGGAAACGCCTGGATCGATTCACCGATCAATCCAGGGCTTATTGCGCAGAAAGACACCTCCCAATCGATCGCCCGATCGATTGGGAGCTCTGGATCGATCAGCTGATCGATCCAGCGCTGTTCTGTGCGATTGCGAGCCTCTCCCAATCAATCCACCGATCGATAGGGAGGAAGCTTGTCGTGGGTGATAGGATCGAGTAGCGCGATAGAGGGGGGGTGAATATCGCTTCTTTTTAAAAATTATTCTTTTCGTATTTAAATCAAAGTCGTGCACAGCGGAAAGTAAATAGAGACGCAAATGTTTTACTTCATTCGGAGCCTAGCTCGACTCCTACTCGAAGGCCCGCGGTCCTTGACCGCACCGATGGGCAAAGCACTAAAACCCTTCTCTCCGAACTCCTCGGAGAGAAGCAGATCGTACAAGTACAATAGAATAAGATAGTAACAAACCTACTATCTTATTAGCAATTAAGTATAAACCAAAAAACAAGTATACCGACAAATGAATCGAAGATGTAGCGTAGGTCGGTTCTTCCAAATGACGTAGCTTTGTACTGAAGATGAGTCGCTTACAGAGTAGTAACTTATGATCAGAAAGTTATATTTTAGTCTCTGTCTTCGAGTCTGAATTTATAGCTGGACTGAGATTCGGATCACCCACAGCTGGAATCTGACGCTGGCTCGTAAATTCTGCATTAACTGGCCTTCAATGGTTCGGTCGACCGAACCCTTTTATCGGTCGACCGAATAAGCTTTTACCTTGTTCGTCAAAGTCTGCCAGAATCTTGAATTAATGCGTGATTAATGTTGATTGGATCGGTCGACCGATCCCCAGGTTCGGTCAACCGATCAGCTTATTTCCTTTGCTTGCTAATCGGTGCTGACGAGCTGGCTTTGCTGAGTCATCAAGTTCGGTCGACCGATCAATCTTTGATCGAACTTTGACTTTGATCTGTTCTGAACTGTTTGCTTTCTGTTAAGCTCATGTTCGGTCGACTGAACCGCTGGTTCGGTCGACCGATCCAGTCTGACCTGCAACACAGTGTTAGAACAAAAACTTCCTGCAACACAGATGTTAGCACACGACATAATAATGAATAAAAGACAGCATAATGAGTAATATAAAAGATAGCAATAGAACTGTCTTGATCTCAACTTGGAAACCTTCCCGGTTTCTTCAGTTGGATCAGCGACCTAAGGTTGTTCCCTCTGGGAACCCGACCTCACTGTCGCTCCTCCAGTTTGCTTACCTCAACCTACCTGCCAAACTTGATCCTCCAGATCTAGTTTGGACTTCTCACTCAGCCTTGATCGGCTCCCCAGGACTTTTCCTTTGATCTTCGGTCCTTCAGACCTCTCGATCACACTGCCAAGCTTCGTCTCCCCTCGACCTACTTGGACTTTCACCTGGGTTCCACAATCTGCTAAGATTTCTCCTGCCTAGCCTCCAACTAGGTCTTTCCCGGTTGAGTAAACATTCTGCACACTCAGTAAACTTGTTAGATCATAACAAGACTTAACTTGAACCTTTGACAACATCAAAACTCAGGTTTGATTCTGGTGCATCTTGCACCAACAATCTCTCCCTTTTTGATGTTTGGCAACCAAGGTTCAAAGTTAAGTTAAACATATCCAACTAGTAAATAAACTAGCAATTTCAATTCTTATTTCTCCCCCTGAAATAATCATCTCCCCCTGAATTCACTATCTCTCCCCCTTTGACACACATCAAAATTAGGGGAAGTCAAAAAACTAAACATAGAACATAAGAAAGTCTAACATTTTTGAAAATGAGGAAAGATTAAACAAGTAAAGAGAAGTAAAACTTTTTAGTAAAGGAAAATGAATTGTACAAAAATATACTAAGTTTTGAAATGATATCACATTTGTCTAAGTTTTAAATCCATAATTTTACTAAGTGATCAAAATTTGAAAAAGAGTTTAATGATAAAATGATTTATAATTTGATAAGAGTTAAAGAAGAAAGAAAATCAATCTTGAAATTATTTTTTTTTTTAATTTTGAAAAAGATGTTAGAGAAAACAATTTTGAAAATAAATAGACTAAGTGAAAAATTTTGAAAACATGTTTAAAGAAAATAATTTGAAACAATAAAAAAGTTTATAAAACTATTTTGAAGATAACTCCCCCTAAATTTGATATCTATCCTAAAAGTCCAAGCATGGTATGGTAAACTAAGGGAAAAAGTCCTTATGATGAAATGTCCAACCTTTGTCCAAGACTAGCTATCACAAGATAGTAGCAAGTTGACTCAGGTTGGTCAATTTAAGCATTTTATAACTAGCAAGGTTTTACTTGCTAGTTAACTCAAATTGATCAATGTTTGTTATTTAAAGCCCAGATTTATAGCGATGCACTGACATAAGCATCTGAAATCTAGGGCTAGGACCTAAGCATCTCACCTATTCTAAGTTATCAAACAAGGGATCCTACTGTGCTTGTGAGATGCTGGCTCCTAGAACTATAGGATCATGCAATTCTACGGTAAAACCTAGGCTATTCCATAGACTGAAAAATAGTTTCAAAGTATTTTTGAAACAAAAATTTGAAATGGGAATTTTTACAAAAATAATTTTGAAAAATAAACTACGTAGTAATTTTCAAAAACAAAGAACCTATTCTACAAAACATAATCCTAACTGTCTTCTAAGGTTACTAAATTCTGCTTCAGGTAAGGGTTTAGTAAAAATGTCTGCCAAGTTAGATTTGGATTCAATATAATTAAGTTCAATATTCCCTTTAGACACATGATCTCTAATGAAGTGATGCTTAACCTCTATATGTTTAGTTCTAGAGTGATGTACTGGATTTTTAGTAAGATTTATAGAGCTAATATTATCAATGTAGGTTTTTACATTTTTATAATCTAGATTAAAATCTTTTAATGTATGAGACATCCACAACAATTGAGCTACACATTCGCCCATTGCTATGTATTCGGCTTCAGTGGTAGATAAGGCAACACATTGTTGCTTACGACTAAACCAACTAACTAAAGAAGATCCTAACAACTAACAACCTCCACTTGTACTCTTTCTATCTAACTTACACCCAGCATAATCTGAATCCGAGTATCTGACTAAGTCAAAATGTGAGGTTCTTGGGTACTAAATTCCCACATTGATAGTGCTTTTTAAATATTTGATAATTCTTTTAACCAATGAAAGATGGGTTTCTTTTGCACAAGTTTGATATCGGGCACACATACTAACTGCAAATAAAATGTCAGGTCGGCTTGCAGTTGGATAAAGTAAACTCCCTATCATACTTCTGTAATATTTTAAATCAACAGGTATACCATTTTCATCATTATCAAGGGTTAGATTACTAGCCATTGGTGTTTTAATCCCTTTACAGTTTTCCATACCAAATTTTTTAAGAAGTTCTTTTGTATATTTAGTTTGATGTACATAATTACCATCTTTAGTTTGTTTAATTTGGAGACCTAAAAAATAATTTAATTCACCAACTAAACTCATTTCAAATTCATTTTCCATTAAGGTGACAAATTCTTTTAAGAATTTTGAATTAGTTGAACCAAATACAATATCGTCTACATAAACCTGGGCTATAAAAATATCTGAGTTAAAGGTTTTAATAAAAAGTGTAGGATCAATTTGGCCTTCTTTAAAACCCTTGGATTTTAGAAAACTAGATAAACGTTCATATCAAGCCCTAGGTGCTTGTTTTAATCCATATAAAGCTTTTTTAAGTTTAAAGACATAGGTTGGATTTTCTAGATTTTCAAAACCGGGTGGTTGACTAACGTAGACTTCCTCCTTAATAACGCCATTTAAAAAAGCGGATTTAACATCCATTTGGTACAACTTGAACCCCTTAAATGCAGCATAGGCTAACAACATTCTAATTGATTTAAGTCTAGCTACCGGGGCATAAGTCTCGACGTAATCTAGTCCTTCGACTTGACTAAACTCTTTTGCTACTAAACGAGCTTTATTTCTTAAAATATTACCTTGATCATCTAATTTGTTTCTAAACACCCATTTAGTATCAATGACCGTTTTATTTATTGGTGGAGGTACTAAGTCCCAAACCTGATTTCGTTCAAATTGGTTTAATTCTTCTTGCATTGCGATTACCCAGTCTGGTTCTATTAATGCATCATTTATATTTTTAGGTTCAATTTTAGATATCAACGCTATTTGACTTAGATTTCTAAAAGCAGATCTTGTTTGAACTCTCAATTCAGGATTTCCTATGATTTGATTGACCGGATGGTGAGGGTTAGATTTTAATAATTTTGAATTATCAGATTCTTTAAGGTTAGGTAATTCTTCATCATCTACTTGATTACCATTTGAATGAGGTTGAGTAGTAGAATCAATATCAATTTCATTAAATGTTACATTTGTTGTTTCCTCAATTTTCAAAGTAGATTTGTTATAAACCCTATATGCCCTACTTGTAGATGAATACCCTAGAAAAATTCCCAAGTTAGTTTTTGAAGTGAATTTGCCTAAGTGATTTTTAAGATTTAAAATATGAACATTACAACCAAAAACTTTAAAATATTTTATATTAGGAATTTTGTTGAAATAAATTCATAGGATGTTTTATTTTTATCTTTATTAATTATGATCCGATTTTGAACATAACAAGTTATGTTAACAGCCTCAGCCCAAAAGTATTTTGGTGTATTGTATTCATTTAGCATGGTTCGGCAACTTCTTGTAAGGTTCTATTCTTACGTTCTACTAAGCCATTTTGTTGTGGTGTTTTAGGGCATGAAAACTCATGGTGATAACCATTTTCTAAGCAAAAATTATTAAAATTATGATTTCTGAATTCTCCTCCATTATCACTTCTTATCCTTTTTATTTTAATATCTCTATCATTTTCTACTTGTTTACAAAAATTCTTGAATGTTTCAAAGGTTTCATTTTTGTTAGATAAAAATTTTACCCAAGTATATTTAGAGTAGTCATCAATGATTACTAAACAATATAGATTTCCATTAAAAGATTTTATTCCATGAGAGTCAAATAAATCCAAATGTATTAGTTCAAGTATTTTATTTGTTCTATTTTGATTTGTAAGTTTATGAGTAGATTTAATTTGTTTACCTTGTTGACAGGAATTACAAAATTTATTTAAAGGATTTCCTAATTTTGGCAAACCTTTAACTAAACCATTTTTGCTTAATTTTAATAAATTTCTAAGATGAGTATGAGCTAATCTCCAATGTCATAACCAAGTTTCTGTTAGAGTGTATACTAAAAGCCTAGCTTTTGGTATAAACATTTATCTAGAAATAAGAATCACATTGGTCAAATGTTTACATTTATGATAAATGTAGTTGTTCAATTAATTTATATTGTAGATAACATGGTGTGTGGTGTCACACACAGAGGATCATGTTATCAGTACCTTATAAATTATAAACAGTAGCTCACGACCATAATGGAAAGGAACAAACCATTGGAAGGTCGTAGTGTAATTAGGTATTAGTTTATCTTAACTATATAATTACACTAGTACACTTAGAGTGTATTGAGTAGGACCATTAGAGGTCGTTTCTTTTATACTGACTTTATAAAGAAACAAAGACCTCAGTTATTATGGAAGTGTGTGCTCTTAATCCTAATATAATAATAAGCACATATATTTGATATTTATTTCTTTAATTTATCAATGGGTGAGATTTAGTTTGATGAATCAATAAGCCCGATAAGTTGGGAAATGATATCACTTATAGTGTGTATTGTTGATTATAGAAGGAAAATGTGTCCTAGTGATCTAGGTTGAGAATGTCCTCAAGAGGAGCTCATAAGGATTGTCATGTTAAACCCTGCAGGTGGACTTAGTCCGACATGACGATAAGGTTGAGTGGTACTATTCTTGGACTAAGATATTAATTAAATGAGTTGTCAGTAACTCGCTTAATTAGTGGACATTTGACATCTTAAACACAGGGAGACTAACACACTCATAATAAGAAGGAGCCCAAAATGTAATTTGGGATTGGTGCGGTAGTTCAATAATAGTTCTTTAGTGGAATGAATTATTATTGATGGAATTAAGTTGTGTGTTCGGAGCGAACACGGGAAGCTTAATTTCATTGGGAGACCAAAACCAATTCCTCCTCTCGGTCCCTATCGTAGCCTCTTGTATATAGAGATTTATACCCACCACATACCCACCTTCTTACCCAACCAATAGGGGCCGGCCAAGCCTAAAGGTTGGCCTTAAGGTGGCCGGCCAATAGCTTGGAGCCCAAGTTTAGGTGGCCGGCCACATCATATTAAAAAGGATTTTTTATTAAAATTATTTCTTATGTGGATATCATAGTTTTAAAAGAGAGTTTAAAAATTAAATCTTTCCTTTTAAAGCTTTCTACAAAAGATTAAGAAAAGATTTGAAATCTTTCCTTATTTGTAGATTGAAAGGAGATTTTATTTTAAGAAAACTTTCCTTTTTGACCATGATAATAATTTAAAGAGAAGTTTAAAAATTAAATATTCTCTTTTATTAGTTTCTACAAAAGATTAAGAAAAGATTTGATATCTTTCCTTATTTGTAGATTGAAAAGAGATTTTAATTTTTAGAGATAACTTTCCTTTTGGAAATAATCCACATGTTTAGAAGAAGAATTTTAATTTATAAAATTTCATTTTTATTAACCAATCATGAAGGGATAAAAATTATTGGAGAAATTTTTATAAATTTCTAGAAACAAATTAGGAAGTTTTAATTCTTGTGTGAATTAAATTTTCCTTGTTTTGGGGAATTAGAAGTGGCCGGCCATTATTATTAAAAGAAGAAAATTATTTTTTAATTAAAATAATTTTTATTTTTTATGACAAAAGAATTAAGGAATTTTTTATTAAAATTTCCTTATTTGTCAAGACCAAGGATTATAAAAGAGGGGGTAGAGGTGCCTTCACGGGTGATCAACTCTATTATTCTTCTCCTCTCTTTTCCTCCTTGGTGGCCGGCCCTAGCTTCTTCCTCTTCTCTTCTTCTTATGGCCGGCGGCAACCTCTCTTGAAGCTCTTGATGGTGGCCGGTTCTAGCTAGGAGAAGAAGGAGAGAAAGGTGGTTTTGTTTCTTGCATCCCTTGGAGCTTGGTGGTGGTGGCCGGACCTCTACTTCTCTTGGAGAATTGTGGTGGCCGAAACTTGCAAGGAAGAAGAAGGTGCTTGGTGGTTCTCATCTCGGAAGATCGTTGCCCACACAACGTCCAAGGTTAGAAGAGGAATACGGTAGAAGATCAAGAGGTCTTTTTAGAAGGTATAACTAGTAATTTTTCCTTTCCGCATCATGCTAGTTATTTATGGAAATAATACCAAATACAAGAGGCTTACGATTCTAGTATTTTGAATATGTTTTTCGAAGTTGTGTTCTTTTATTTTTCTTTTCCTTGTGATTAGATTGTTTTTTTTGGTTGACCTAAAGTTATTTTAGGAAATTAAATATTAGCTTTCCATAAAAGGTTTTGTCTAGTCGGTGGTGGTTGTTCCCATATCCAAGAAGGTCATGTGCCTCGCCACGTCAGTACTGGGAACCAATTATGGAAATTAATATTTAATGGAATTAATAACTTAGGTGATTTGGATCAAACGTGTTAAGTTCCGCAGGAGATCCAAGTCTAAACCTTAAAGAACAAATAGATTAAGTTTTGGATCAAACGTGTTAAGTTCCGCAGGCGATCCAAAATTTAATTTAAAAGAACACATGGTAGCTAGGAAAAGGTTCAGACCTTTGTACAAAATTTTTGTACAGTGGAACCTCTAGGTTTTCCGAGTAGCAACCAACAATTGGTATCAGAGCTAGGGTTTTGCCTCTGTGTATTTGGTATTAGTTTAATTATGCACTTGTCATACATAATTTAGGCAGGTTAATAGTAGGATGTGCTAACTTTGTGGATGCAGGATCCAACTATTATGACTTTTAGTTATTATGTGTGTGATTGGACCCTTGGACATGTCAAGGGCATTTATCTGTGTGTGCATGATTGTATTAAAATACAGCAGGAGCTGTATTTAGTTTTATTAGGATTTTATTTTTGATCTAGATACATGTACATTCCTTTTATGGAATATAGGATCAAAATGTAAAATTTTATTTATGTCGCGGATCGAATCTTGCAAAGCGTGGAACCTTCTAAGGACTAGAGGCGCAGCGGAACTAGGAGCAAGATGGATGCGACAACTAGACCCGGTGGCGGTGGCCAAATATGGCAGCAGCTTGGGATGACAACACACGGAGGACAACTAGAGATAAAAGCCATAATAGTTGAAAATTAGATTTTCTATTTATTGCTTTTATATTGTGCTGTGTGTGCATGTTAGTATATATGACTAGTAGGCTAGCATAGTTAAAATTCCTCGTTTATAAATAACTAAGTGGGGGAGGGATTTTTAAATAAATCCCATGGTCTCCATTACTGGTTTGTAAGTGATGCAAACAAGCTTGCGCGTTGGCTCTGAGTGACATCCTCCATAACGGATGAGCTTGTTTGTGGATCACTAGAACAGACTTCCATTTTTGGATGACTATAGGAAGTTAATTAAGAGCGTGTGATCTTCCCCAACGGAAGGGGCATAATCTTATTAATGGACTTAGTGTCAAGTAATGGTATACACTTAGACACATCTAATAGTATCCTCCCCGTCTGCTATTATTTGTGTGACCAAATGAAACCAACTATTAATTTGTCATAAAACTTGGTTGACAAGATAATAAAATTAAAGGGTTAAAACCCCTCTTACAAATGATTGATTTTGTATACGTCCACACTAACGTGGCATACAAAATTAACGGTGTTTGAGATAATTTTATTTGTCATAAAGATACGCTGACAAGATAGTTAATGGGTAAAACCCTCCTTTTACAAATGTTGAATTTGTATATGTCCACACTAACGTGGCATGCAAAATTCACGGTGTTTGAGGTGTTGGTGAATTTAAATAATATTGTTTGAGGAATCAATATTTTATTTTAAATTCAAAAAGTTTTGACCAAATATTTGATCAAAGAAAGATCAACTATTAATTTTATTCGTCATAAAGTAAAGTTGACAAGATAATAAAATTAATGGATAAAATCTCCTCTTTGATTTTGTATACGTCCACACTATCGTGGCATACAAAATTCATGGGGATTTTAAAGAATTGATCTTGACCAAATATTTTTGTGATTCTTAGGATTTAAAATGTTTGTCAATCCCCTAGTTGTTATACTATAAAAAAGACTTAGTAGTCCCAATTGTAATGATTGGAAATAGGACTTGGACATTAAGGTAGACTGTCTTCTTAGAACTAAGAACAATATAGGTGTATTTAATTCATTAGTTGAAACATGTTTAGTGGTGTTATCTACCAGAACCTGGAGTGTAGATACAGATGCCATCAATCATGTCCGCAATTCATTGCAGGGTTCCAGGAAATCCGGCAACTAAATGAAAATTAAAACACCGTCCACATGGGCACTACTGTAAAAATGCTAGCTGTTGCAGTGGGAGATGTTTAGCTTTTGATAAGAATAAAACATGGATTTTTGAGTAATTGTCTTTACGCACCAAGTTTAGAAAGAACTAGTTTTCAGTTTCTAAACTATTCAAAGAACTTGATATTCTGCCTCTTTTAATAACAAAGTTGTTATTAAGAAAAAGAGGGAAGTTATCTGTTCTGGTACGTTGGTTGGCAATTTATAAATCCAATAACTCCCATGATGCAACAAATGGAAATTAGTAACACATCTTCTAATTTTAAGAGAAAGCAACCTTCGAAAATGAACCATTAATATCTTTGACATCTAAGGCTAGGTTATATTAACTTGAGTAGGATTCATTGGTAGCTGATGAACTTTTGGGTTCATTGGTAGTGGAAATCTTTCCAACCTGTGAGTCTTACTTGGAAGAAAAAATAACCAAGAAGTTTTTAAGTTTAAGGGGTATGGAGTCAAAGATATATTGAAATTGGTTCATTCTGATTTGTGTGATCCTATGACTATCCAGACAAGAGGTAGTATTGAATATTTCGTCTATTTTATAGACAACTATTTAAGATACAAATAAATTTACTTAATGTACCGCAAGACTAAGTACTTTGATTAGTTCAAATAGTACAAGGCTGATGCGGAGAAATGTTAAAGTAAAAGTCACTATGGTTAGAACATAGTGGCAAGTACCTCTTGGGAGAATTTAGGAGTCACTTATCAGAAGTAGGGATTCAATTCCAACTAACTGCACCTGGTACACCCCAACAGAATAGTGTAGAAAAAGGAAGGTATAGGACTCTTATGGAAATAAGTAGATTGATGAGTTATTTAGAATATTACCAAAATCATTTTTAGGATATACTCTGGAAACAGAAGTGAATATAGTACCTTCCAAAGTCAGAACTCTCTACTCATATAGAATTGTTGAATAGGCGTAAGCCTATTTCGAAGCATATTCGGATTCGGGTAGTCCAGCACATATGCTGAAGAGAGACAATGATAAGTTGGACAGGAATTCACTTGTTTGTGGGTTATCCTAGAGAAATGAAAGTAGGTTTATAGTCTTAAAATCAGAAGGTCATTGTTAGCATCAATGACCGATTTTTAGAAAAGGACTATGTAATAAACCACGTGCCCATAAGAAAATTTATTCTTAAGGAAATAATAAAAGACATGTCTAATCTAGTACCAATTGTACAAGATGAGATACCACAAGGAAACTGCAACACGTATCACAAATGATACACAATTGCAGAAAGTGCCTTGTCGTAGTGGGAGGGTTGTTAGGCAACCTAAAAAGATTCATGTTTTGGGAGAGTTTTTGGACTCGATCCCTGGAGGACATGAACCTGATCTCCGGACATATGATGAAGCACTCCAAGATAAAGATGCAATATCTTGGCAAAGAGTAATGAATAACAGAATTAGAATATATGTATTCTAATATAATCTGGAAGCTTGTAGAACCACCAAATGGTGTAAAAGCCTTTGGGTATAAAAAGGTCTATAATAGGAAAAGAGGGATAGACAGGAAGGTAGAAACTTTCAAAGTAAGGCTAGATGAAAAAGGAAACTTTTTCACTGGTAGCCATGCTTAAGTCTATCCGGATACTTTTATCTATTTGGTAAGTGGATGTCAAGACAACATTCCTTAATGGAAGTCTTGAAGAAAGCATCCATATAAAGCAACCAGAAGGGTTCATTGTGAAGGGCTAAGAGTATCTTGTGTGCAAGCTCAATCAGTCTATGGACTGATACAAAGCTTCAAGGTCTTGGAACATCCAGTTTATCAAAGTAATCTAGACCTATGGATTTATTGAGTAAACGGATAAGTCTTGTGTATACAAAAAGTGTGATGGAAACGTGGTGGTATTTCTTGTACTATACGTAGATAACATTTTTGGTAGTTGGAAACAATATCAAAATGTTGTCAGAAGTAAGGGTATGGTAGTCCAAATAATTCGATATAAAGGACTTGGGAGAATGTATATATTTTTGAGATCAAAAATATACTTATCCTAAGCTTGATACATCAGAAAAATCCTTGCTCGTTTTAAGCATGCAAAACTCCTAGAAAGGTTTCTTACCTTTTAAGCATGGAGTGTCTTTATCTAAAGAGATGTCTCCGATGACATCAAAGGAGATTGAGGACATGTAGGCAGTTCTTTATGCTTCGGCAGTTAGACAACCTAATGTATGCTATGCACGAGATCAGAAATCTGTTTTGTCAAGGGCATAGTTAGCAGATATCAAAGTAATCCTAGACAAGGACATTGGACTACAGTAAAGCATATATTAAAGTACCTTAGAGGAACTAGAGATTATATGCTAGCTTACAAGGCAGTTAATTTAGTCCATGTGGGTTGCATGGATTTTGACTTCCAATCGGATAGGGACAATAATAAGTCAACCTCGGGGTTTTGTGTTTACTTTAGGAGGTAAAGTCATAACTATAGAAGAGTGATAAGCATAGGTGTTTTTCTGGACTCCACCATAGAAGCTGAGTATATGGCAAGCCTCTGAGATAGCCATAAAAGCTGAATGACTCAATAACCTCAAGATAGACTTAGATATGATTTCTGGTTTGTCCAAAGATTATTATAATTTATTGTAATAACATTGGTGCAGTAGCAAACTTGAAGACACCATAAGTCTATAAAGTAAGAAAACACAATAGAGCGCAAGTACCACCCAATACGAGAAATCGTATAAACGAGGAGAAGTTGTTGCCGCCAAGATTACATCAGATGATAACCTAAGGTCCTTAAGGCAAGAGCTTTTTGAGAGGCATGGGAATCAGATCTATGGCAGCAGATACGGCATCTTAGTCTTTTAGTATAAGTGGGAGATTGTTAGAGTGTATACTAAAAGCCTAGCTTTTGGTATAAACATTTATCTAGAAATAAGAATCACATTGGTCAAATGTTTACATTTATGATAAATGTAGTTGTTCAATTAATTTATATTGTAGATAACATGGTGTGTGGTGTCACACACAGAGGATCATGTTATCAGTACCTTATAAATTATAAACAGTAGCTCACGACCATAATGGAAAGGAACAAACCATTGGAAGGTCGTAGTGTAATTAGGTATTAGTTTATCTTAACTATATAATTACACTAGTACACTTAGAGTGTATTGAGTAGGACCATTAGAGGTCGTTTCTTTTATACTGACTTTATAAAGAAACAAAGACCTCAGTTATTATGGAAGTGTGTGCTCTTAATCCTAATATAATAATAAGCACATATATTTGATATTTATTTCTTTAATTTATCAATGAGTGAGATTTAGTTCGATGAATCAATAAGCCCGATAAGTTGGGAAATGATATCACTTATAGTGTGTATTGTTGATTATAGAAGGAAACTGTGTCCTAGTGATCTAGGTTGAGAATGTCCTCAAGAGGAGCTCATAAGGATTGTCATGTTAAACCCTGCAGGTGGACTTAGTCCGACATGACGATAATGTTGAGTGGTACTATTCTTGGACTAAGATATTAATTAAATAAGTTGCCAGTAACTCGCTTAATTAGTGGACATTTGACATCTTAAACACAGGGAGACTAACACACTCATAATAAGAAGGAGCCCAAAATGTAATTTGGGATTGGTGCGGTAGTTCAATAATAGTTCTTTAGTGGAATGAATTATTATTGATGGAATTAAGTTGTGTGTTCGGGGCGAACACGGGAAGCTTAATTTCATCGGGAGACCAAAACCAATTCCTCCTCTCGGTCCCTATCGTAGCCTCTTGTATATAGAGATTTATACCCACCACATACACACCTTCTTACCCAACCAATAGGGGTCGGCCAAGCTAAGCTTGAAGCTCAAGCTTAGGGCCGGCCAAGCCTAAAGGTTGGCCTTAAGGTGGCCGGCCAATAGCTTGGAGCCCAAGTTTAGGTGGCCAGCCACATCATATTAAAAAGGATTTTTTATTAAAATTATTTCTTATGTGGATATCATAGTTTTAAAAGAGAGTTTAAAAATTAAATCTTTCCTTTTAAAGCTTTCTACAAAAGATTAAGAAAAGATTTGAAATCTTTCCTTAATTGTAGATTGAAAGGAGATTTTATTTTTAAGAAAAACTTTCCTTTTTGACCATGATAATAATTTAAAAGAGAAGTTTAAAAATTAAATATTCTCTTTTATTAGTTTCTACAAAAGATTAAGAAAAGATTTGATATCTTTCCTTATTTGTAGATTGAAAAGAGATTTTAATTTTTAGATATAACTTTCCTTTTGGAAATTATCCACATGTTTAGAAGAAGAATTTTAATTTATAAAATTTCCTTTTTATTAACCAATCATGAAGGGATAAAAATTATTGGAGAAATTTTTATAAATTTCTAGAAACAAATTAGGAAGTTTTAATTCTTGTGTGAATTAAATTTTCCTTGTTTTGGGGAATTAGAAGTGACCGGCCATTATTATTAAAAGAAGAAAATTGTTTTTTAATTAAAATAATTTTTCTTTTTATGACAAAAGAATTAAGGAATTTTTATTAAAATTTCCTTATTTGTCAAGACCAAGGATTATAAAAGAGGGGTAGAGGTGCCTTCACGGTGATCAACTCTATTATTCTTCTCCTCTCTTTTCCTCCTTGGTGGCCGGCCCTTCTTCCTCTTCTCTTCTTCTTATGGCCGGTGGCAACCTCTCTTGGAGCTCTTGATGGTGGCCGGTTCTAGCTAGGAGAAGAAGGAGAGAAAGGTGGTTTTGTTTCTTGCATCCCTTGGAGCTTGGTGGTGGTGGCCGGACCTCTACTTCTCTTGGAGAATTGTGGTGGCCGAAACGTGCAAGGAAGAAGAAGGTGCTTGGTGGTTCTCATCTCGGAAGATCGTTGCCCACACAACGTCCGAGGTTAGAAGAGGAATACGGTAGAAGATCAAGAGGTCTTTTTAGAAGGTATAACTAGTAATTTTTCCTTTCCGCATCATGCTAGTTATTTATGGAAATAATACCAAATACAAGAGGCTTACGATTCTAGTATTTCGAATATATTTTTCGAAGTTATGTTCTTTTATTTTTCTTTTCCTTGTGATTTGATTGTTTTTTTTTGGTTGACCTAAAGTTATTTTAGGAAATTAAATATTAGCTTTCCATAAAAGGTTTTGTCTAGTCGGTGGTGGTTGTTCCCATATCCAAGAAGGCCATGTGCCTCGCCACGTCAGTACTGGAAACCAATTATGGAAATTAATATTTAATGGAATTAATAACTTAGGTGATTTGGATCAAACGTGTTAAGTTCCGCAGGAGATCCAAGTCTAAACCTTAAAAAACAAATAGATTAAGTTTTGGATCAAACGTGTTAAGTTCCGCAGGCGATCCAAAATTTAATTTAAAAGAACACATGGTAGCTAGGAAAAGGTTCAGACCTTTGTACAAAATTTTTGTACAGTGGAACCTCTAGGTTTTCCGAGTAGCAACCAACAGTTTCATCATTATTTGCTAAAAGACATTTAGATATTGTTTTAGGTAGATGAATGGAGTATATATTTTTGTCTCTAAAACCTTTCAGTAAAACATTAGTTGAGTCATTGTAACTTATTAAACATTTAGAAGACAAAAATTAAATCTTAAAACCTGAATCACAAAGTTGACTTATACTAAGTAAATTATAATTAAAATGTTCAACAAGTAAAACCTTTTTAATTGAAATGTTTGACTGTAATTGAATTTCACCTGTACCGATTACCTTTAACTTGCTTTCCAAATGCAACGGACCCTAAATTTTTGAATTCAATATTGATAAATTTGTGCTGATCCTCAATCATGTGTCTGGAACACCCGCTATCCAAAATCCATTTATCCAGAGCTTTGGAATCCTACAAAATGTAGGATGAGACCAAAGTGTGGTTAAGGGATTAAATAAGTAGTTTTGAACTTTAATGAATTTAATATGTATTATTTATTGTTCGAATCAAGTAAATTGATTAAATTTTAAATTTTAATAAGTTAAAATAATAATTTTTTTTTAAATTAAATTTAAAATAATTTTAATTAAGTTTCAAAATAAAAATAATTTTAATTAAGTTTTAAAATAATTTAATTAAGTTTAAAATAATTTTAATTAAGTTTAAAATAATTTAATTAAGTTTACAATAATTTAATTAAATTTTAAAAAATAATTTTAATTAAGTTTAAAATAATTTTAATTAAGTTTAAAATAATTTTAATTAAGTTTAAAATAATTTTAATTAAGTTTAAAATAATTTTAATTAAGTTTAAAATAATTTAATTAAGTTTAAAATAATTAAGTAAGTTTAAAATAATTTTAATTAAGTTTAAAATTAATTTTAATTAAGTTTAAAATAATTTTAATTAAGTTTAAAATAATTTTAATTAAGTTTAAAATAATTTTAATTAAGTTTAAAATAATTTTAATTAAGTTTTAAAATAATTTAATTAAGTTTTAAAATAATTTAAATTTAGTTTTAAAATAATTTTAATTGAATTTTAAAATAATTTTAATTGAGTTTTAAAATAATTTAATTAAGTTTTAAAATAATTTAATTAAGTTTAAAATCATTTTAATTAAGTTTAAAAATAATTTAATTAAGTTTTTAAAATAATTTTAATTAGTTTTTAAAATAATTTTAATTGAGTTTTAAAAATAATTTTAATTGAGTTTTAAAATAATTTAATTATATTTAAAATAATTTTAATTAAGTTTAAAAATAATTTAATTAATTTTAAAATAATTTTAATTAAGTTTTAAAATAATTTAATTAAGTTTTAAAATAATTTAAATTGATTTTTAAAATAATTTAATTAAGTTTTAAAATAATTTAATTAAGTTTAAAATAATTTAATTAAGTTTTAAAATAATTTAAATTGAGTTTTAAAATAATTTAATTAAGTTTTTAAAATAATTTTAATTGACTTTTAAAAATAATTTTAATTGAGTTTTAAAATAATTTTAATTGAGTTTTAAAATAATTTAAATTGAGTTTTAAAATAATTTAATTAAGTTTTTAAAATAATCTAATTAATTTTTAAAATAATTTTAATTGAGTTTTAAAAATAATTTTAATTGAGTTTTAAAAATAATCTAATTAAGTTTTAAAATAATTTTAATTAAGTTTTAAAATAATTTTAATTGAGTTTTAAAATAATTTTAATTGAGTTTTTAAAATAATTTTAATTAATTTTTAAATTGAATTAGTTTGAATTAGATTTGAATTAGATTTGAATTAATTTAGTTCAAGTTAGAATTACTTTTATTGAAAGAGGTTATTTAACCCATGTTAGATTCAAACTTAGCTTTGGGTTAATCAAGCAGGCGTCCTAAGGATAAGTTTCAGTTCAGTGGCAAGGCATATGGCCTACTTGAATATCATTAGACCACTTGCTGAAGACTTTCCAAATTGTTCATGCCCAAAAAACTTAATACTAAATTTTGGTCTAACTAGCCCATGTTTGACTGGGGTAGCTTCGGTCAGATCCACTAAGTCTAATGCACCAGGTAGAATTCCATATTCAACCTAGACATGCCTGCGACAGAGTTTCCTTGACGTACTGTCATCCCAATCCATTCCGGTGCTATGTTATAGGGTTTGGTAAACCTTTTTCATCTAACCGTTCTAATAATCCTAATCCTAAGTGATGAGTTTGGTTTAAATAAGTTGGTTGGATTGTTTTCTAGTTGCTTCCCCTGAGTCATAGCTTAGATAAGGTTTATCTAAGTAATTGATTTGACTCTTAGGGATCAAGTAGTGGTTTGGTTTGATTGATTTGATTAAGTGTTTTGTTTGAACCCATGCTTGGACTTGACTTCTAACATTTTGACTGATTAGAGACATATATGATTTGTTTGTTTTGTTCAGTTTATAGCCAAGCCCCGATTTGTTGTACACGGCTCGTTGCGATCCAAGTACTATATTTAGACACTTGGATCTCATTTCGAACCTTTCAAAAGTTTTCTTGAGTCGCTCGACTTGACCTTTCAAATCGGAATTTTCTTCCTCAAGTTTTTCAACTTGAGTCGAAGTTCCGACTTGAACTTGGTTAGTCGAGTCACTCAAGCTAACTTGTTGCTTAAGGTGGTCTATTTCCTTAAGTAACAAGTTATTTTGTTTTTCCGAATTTGCTAATTTTTTAAACAAACATTTAACTACTTTAAGTAAATTTGACTTTGAATAAATCGTTACCATATTCGGATCTTTCGATCCGGGGCTTCTTTCGGAATCGAGGTCGATCTCGGACTCGTATTCTTCGTCGAACTTGGACTCGGAATCTTTGTTCCTTGCCATAAATGCAAGGTGACTCGAGTGCTTCGTTTGTTCCGTGTCAGATTCGTCGGAAGAGGTTTCGTCCCAAGTCGCTTGAAGTGCCTTCTTCCGCCTTGTCGATTTGGGTCGTTCTTCTTTCCGATTTGGGCATTCATTTTTGAAATGCCCCTTTTTGTTGCATCCATAACAAATCATTTCTGATTTGTTTTGGATCTGGTTTGGTGGGATCTTTTTGGTATTTCTTCTGAACTTTTTCTTAGTCAACAATCTTCGGACCATGTTGACTAGTTCTTCTTCCTTTGTTGAGTCTGAGTCTGACTCGCTTTCAGACTCGATCTTCGTTTTTGATTTTGTCTCTTTGTTTGAACCTGCATACAAAGCAACTCCTTTTTCGACATGGCTCATGTTAGATTGCTCGTGTAATTCCAACTCGCAAAACAATTCATCTAACTTAAGAATTGAAAGATCTTTGGAAACTTTGTATGCATCTACAATTGATGCCCACAAAGCATTCCTCGGAAAGGCGTTCAGAGCGTACCTTATCGTGTCGCGATTTTCGAGTTCGTGTCCGATCAAGTGAAGATCGTTGAGGATGTCTTTCAGTCGGGCGTGTAGTTGCGAGGCCATCTCTCCAGGAAACAATTTTATATTAAGTAAATTATTTAAAAGAAGATCTCGTTTGTTTACCTTTGAGTCGTCGGTTCCTTCATGTAATTTGATTAGTGAATCCCACAAGTCTTTGGCGTTGTCGTAAGGACCAACTCGGTTCAATTCCTCCATTGTGAGTCCACACTGAATGGTGTTGATCGCCTTGTAATTTAGTTGTGCCTTTTTCACCATTTGTGGAGTCCATTCTTCCGGTTCTAGAGTTGTTCCGTCCTTCATTGGAGGAGTGTAACCTTTCAAGATTGTGAACCAGAGCTCGATGTCGGACTTCAGGAAACACTCCATCCTATTATTCCAGTAGCTAAAGTTTTCTCCTTTGAATAGTGGAGGTCGGACTGTGCTATAGCCTTCTTGATATGAATTCGACATCCTTGCAAAGCATAGATTAAAAATAAAATATTTCCAAGACTTTTATCTTGGGATTAGTAGTGCTTGAAAAAAATAGAGATAATGAAAAATATTAAAGAAATTTGAAGAAAAGAAAAGATTTTAAAGATGCTTAGAAAATCGGTTAAGAAATTTCAGAGCTAACTTGGCTCTGATACCAATTGATAGGATCGAGTAGCGCGATAGATGGGGGGGTGAATATCGCTTCTTTTTAAAAACTATTCTTTTCGTATTTAAATCAAAGTCGTGCACAGCGAAAAGTAAATAGAGACACAAATGTTTTACTTCGTTCGGAGTCTAGCTCAACTCCTACTCGAAGGCCCGCGGTCCTTGACCGCACCGATGGGCAAAGCACTAAAACCCTTCTCTCCGAACTCCTCAGAGAGAAGCAGATCGTACAAGTACAATAGAATAAGATAGTAACAAACCTACTATCTTATTAGCAATTAAGTATAAACCAAAAAACAAGTATACCGACAAATGAATCGAAGATGTAGCGTAGGTCGGTTCTTCCAAATGACGTAGCTTTGCACTGAAGATGAGTCGCTTGCAGAGTAGTAACTTATGATCAGAAAGTTATATTTTAGTCTCTGTCTTCGAGTCTGAATTTATAGCTGGACTGAGGTTCGGTCGACCGATCCCTCTGTTCGGTCGACCGAACCAGCTCCGATCACCCACAGTTGGAATCTGACGCTGGCTCGTAAATTCTGCATTAACTGGCCTTCAATGGTTCGGTCGACCGAACCCTTTTATCGGTCAACCGAACAAGCTTTTACCTTGTTCGTCGAAGTCTGCCAGAATCTTGAATTAATGCGCGATTAATGTTGATTGGATCGGTCGACCGATCCCCAGGTTCGGTCGACCGATCAGCTTATTTCCTTTGCTTGTTGATCGGTGCTGACGGGCTGGCTTTGCTGAGTCATCAAGTTCGGTCGACTGATCTTACTATTCGGTCGACCGATCAAGCTTTAATCGAACTTTGACTTTGATCTGTTCTGAACTGTTTGCTTTCTGTTATGCTCATGTTCGGTCGACTGAACCGCTGGTTCGGTCGACCGATCCAGTCTGACCTGCAACACAGTGTTAGAACAAAAACTTCCTGCAACACAAATGTTAGCACACAGCATAATAATGAATAAAAGATAGCATAATGAGTAATATAAAAGACAACAATAGAACTGTCTTGATCTCAACTTGGAAACCTTCCCGGTTTCTTCAGTTGGATCAGCGACCTAAGGTTTTTCCCTCTGGGAACCCGACCTCACTGTCGCTCCTCCAGTTTACTTACCTCAACCTACCTGCCAAACTTGATCCTCCAGATCTAGTTTGGACTTCTCACTCAGCCTTGATCGGCTCCCCAGGACTTTTCCTTTGATCTTCGGTCCTTCAGACCTCTCGATCACACTGCCAAGCTTCGTCTCCCCTCGACCTACTTGGACTTTCACCTGGGTTCCACAATCTGCTAAGATTTCTCCTGCCTAGCCTCCAACTAGGTCTTTCCCGGTTGAGTAAACATTCTGCACACTCAGTAAACTTGTTAGATCATAACAAGACTTAACTTGAACCTTTGACAACATCAAAACTCAGGTTTGATTCTGGTGCATCTTGCACCAACAGTGGGGACTCACCCAATCGATCGGCCGATCGATTGGGCATGAGCCAATCGATCGGCTGATCGATCCAGCTCCTTGATTTTTCCCAAAATCAAGTCCAAAGCCCCCTAAACCAACATCCGGTCACCTATGACCTGTTGGTACATCATGCCTAGCATCCGATCACCCTTGACCTGCTAGAACTCGTTCACCAAGTGTCTGGTCAATCCCTTTAACCCACTTGGACTTTTCTTCATGCTAAGTATCTGGTCTATCCCTTTGACCTACTTGGACTTTTCTTTCTCGTGCCAAGTATCCAGTCAATCCCTTTGACCTACTTGGACTTTTACCACAGGTGTCTGATCAACCTTGATCCACTTGGATTTCCTCGTGCCAAGTATCCGGTCAAAACTTTGACCTACTTGGACTTTTCTTAATTGCCTGGCTTCACTCACCAGGACTTTCAATCTGCCTGGCTTCACTCACCAGGACTTTCCTTCTGCCTGGCTTCACTCGCCAGGACTTCCCTTCTGCCTGGCTTCACTCACTAGGAATTTTCAGTCAAGTATCCAGTCAACTTTGACCTACTTGACTCTTCTTCACAATCTACCCATATGAATAATTGCACCTGCAATCTCCATGTGTTGTTTACATGTATTGTCAAATATCGAAACCCAAATATCAAGACTCGAGCTTGACTCAGTCCAAGCTCAGTCAACTTGGTCAACCTTGACCTGGAGAATATTGCACCAACAAAGTTGACAAACAAAATTTAGATTATCTATACAAGTGGTATTGGAAATAGCATTATCTGATGATATTGAAAATATTTTATGAGTTAAACCATATTTTTCTAAAATTAAACATAATAATTGTGCGATGTTATGAACATTATGTGATTCATCAAAAACTCTATAAGCTAACAATCTTTTTTGGAGGTTCTAAGAGTTATCGATCTAATGGCAAGTCACACCCATATACGAATGTGTTTGCCAATGATCACTCCAAATATCGGAACATAAAAAAAAACTTTTTTTTATCTAATTTACTAAATTCATCAATTAAATTCTTTTTTCTTTGTTTTACTATTTTTTTAATTATACGAGTAAGTGTAGTTCTAGGAACACGTTTAACACATGGATTAAGAGATTCTTTACAAAAATCTTCAAATATGCATTTAGATCCAAAACTAAAAGAAAGATGTTCTACAGAAATTGAAACATCCCTAGACTTCCCCTTTTTTTTTCCAGACCCATGAACATCAAAGGATATCTCTCTAAGCATTGGTAAGTGCAAATACTGTTGGATCGTAGACATTTGATAGAGGGGGGGGGGGGGGGAATATCGATTACAAAAAAATTTTGATAAGAGTAAGTGCAGCGGAAAAGAAAAGAACAAGCCAAAGAGAACGCAAGGATTTACTTGGTTCGGAGCCTTTGGCGACTCCTACTCCAAGGCCCGCACACGAGGGTGCTTTCGATGGGCAATTCACTAGCAGTTCGAAGGATATTACAAACTGAGTACATAAAGTGCTAATGAAAGAATTAAAACAATACCGACAAAATAAGAGACTTAAAAGAAAGAAGCAGCGCGTTTGTCGGAGCTTTGCAGCGTCGCAGGAGCACAAGAGAGTGAGTTCTTCAATTCAGAGTGGTTGTTCAAGCTCCACCTCTGCCCCTTCTTTTATATGAGGCTCAGGGGGCCCTGGATCCCTTTCGAGCACCCTGGTGTGACGTAGCAGGTCCAACCAGCGAGCTCCATGTGTTGACGCCACGATCAGGATAGAATTCGCCTCTGGGTGCCCGGACCTCTAGGCGCCCAGACCACCTTTCTCCAGGGAACATCTTTCCTGCAAGATAAGGTTAGTCCGAGGCAATTAGATAATGCATATCCTGCAAAACAAAGTGTTAGCACAGTTTATAAGTTCAATATAAAAAGTATGACTTAGATTCCGTCTTTCCGAGACCGGAATCTAGTCATGATCTCGACTTAGATATCTGAAATTGATCTAGGCCGGATCGACGCCTAATATTCCCTTCCTAAGAACACGTCCTCACAGTCACTCCCTTCCAGTGACTTACCTTTACTCACCTGCCAAACGTCCGGTCAGCCCTTCGACCCGTCTGGACTTCTCGCCAGCTATCCGGTCAGCCTGTCGACCTAGCTGGACTTCGTGCCAAGCGTCCGGTCAACCCTTCGACCCGGTTGGACTTCGTGCCAAATGTCCGATCAGCCCGTTGACCCATTTGGACTTCGTGCCAAGCGTCCGATCAGCCCGTCGACCCGCTTGGACTTCGTGCCAGACATCCGGTCAGCCCGTCGACCTGTCTGGACTTTGCCCGCACACTCTGTCAAAGTGTTAGATAACGACAAACCTAACTTAACCTGATTTGTCATTCATCAAAACCTGAGTTAGATCGTTAGTGCTAACCGCACCAATATTCTTCCCCTTTTTGATGGAATGACAACCTGGTTAAGTTAGTGAAAAGATATGCGAGTGATAAAACTAGCATGATTTTTAAGGTTTAAGTTAGTTTTTAAATTTGGCTTTTTGTTTGCTCTAACTTAACCACCTATCCCTCCCCCTTTGGCATTCATCAAACAAGGACATAAGGCAAGTAACCAATACAGGATTCAAGCAGAATAAAAGTTGTAAGAAAAATGTCAAGCTAACTTGGGGGAGTTTTTAAATTTCACTATATAGTAACTTAACTTTTGTAACATAACTAAGTTTTTGAAAAGTGGCTAATTGTAGCAAACTAACTTAGTAATGAGTTAGGACATTTTGAGATAATTTTTGCAAAATTAATTTTCAAAATGAATTTGCAAACTTAGAAAGAATTTTTCAATCAGAAATTTGAAAAGTTAATTTTCAAGTATAAGTGTATAAGTTCCAAATTTTAAGATCAAGTTTTAGATTTTTAAAGTAAGTTTCAGCTTTGAAACACTTTTCAAACATAAGTTTTCAATATCAAAATTTCAAGGCTAAGTTTTCAAAACTAGATTTATCAAAAAGAAATTTCAAACATAAGTTTTAATTTTGACACACTTTTCAAACATGAAAAATCAAGAATTTCAAAGCTGAGTTTTAAAAAAATATTTACTTTTCAAAACTGATTAAAACTAAGTTTACAAAAGATTCAATTTTCAAAATCTTAGTTTATAAAATCTGATTGAAGAAGTTAGTTTTATGAAAGCTAGTTTTCAAAAATAGGTTTAAAAAGAATTTTAATAAAGCAATTTTCAAAAATTGATTTCAAAATATTTTTAGTAAAGAAAAATAAGTATGAAAATGATTGATCCTCCCCCTAAACCTGACATTCAAAATAGTTGTCTAACCAATTAGGTACTTACTGACTATCAGAAGATAGCAGATTTCACTTGGTTAGTCAAGTTAAGTGTATTGTAATCAGTTAGTGTTTGACTAAACTGAATAACTTAACTTGATCAATGTATGTTTTATATTTAACGCTCAGACTTATATCGATGCACTGACATAAGCATCTTAAGTACAGGCAACTGGCCTATGTATCTCACCCCTTTCTATGTTTGTCAATCACAAGCAAGGTAAAACTAGGATGTTGGTGAGATGCTCAAATGCTAATCCTAGGGGAACATGATTTCTAAGGGATTGACCTACTCTAAGGCTAAAAGATCTTTTTGAAATCCTACAAATAGGAAAGTTTTGAAAATAATTTTAACCTAGGATTTAAAACAATCATTTTTGAAAACAATTTTTGAATATTGAAAAATTCTAGTCTATTAAATTAAAGCAAAACCAATCAAATCTGAAGTGATAGTCAATAGATCAAGATGTACTACAAGATCTGTAATAGTGTCATAACAGAGTTATATAACAAACATAACTACTGAGATGATCAAGGAGGTGGTCCAGAACCCAGAGAATAAAGTAGTGCCAACAGCTCAGTATGTTGGGTCCGGTCATCCTCTCATAGGTCTCGTCGCAGGTCGGAGATCTCCTGCCGCACATCTCGTCATAGATCGGAGACCTCCTGTCGCACCTCTCGTCGTAGGTCGGAGACCTCTCGCCGTATGTCTCGGTGAAACTCGGAGGACTCCTGCTGGAGGCTCGACATAGCTCTCTCTAGTCCGGATACTCGATCGGCTAGAGTGCGAGGAGCGGGACGTGGGGCTCTAGCTGGTGTTGGGGCAGGAGCGGCCTCGTCAGGAAACAGTGCGAGAAAAAACTCATCCTGCTCTGCCTCCTCCTGCTGAGCATCTGGGTCAAGCTGGTGCTATGCCCCCCTCTTGCAAGACATGATACCCTCACCATCTATATGAATACTAGCTAGGGAAAAGTTCCTAGCTCCTATAATGTCAAACTCGGTCATATAGCGGATGTCACCTCTGGTGACATCAATGTCCAAAGAAGACATATTGTTGGTTGCTACTCGGAAAACCTAATGGTTCCACTGTACAAAAATTTTGTACAAAGGTCTGAACCTTTTCCTAGCTACCATGTGTTCTTTTAAATTAAACTCGGATCGCCTGCGGAACTTAACACGTTTGATCCTAAGTTTAATTTATTTGTTCTTTTAGGTTTAGACTTGGATCTCCTGCAGAACTTAACACTTTCGATCCAAATCACCTAGGTTATTAATTCTATTAAATATTAATTTCCAAAATTGGCTTCCAGTACTGACGTGGCGAGGCACATGACCTTCTTGGATATGGGAGCAGCCACCACCGACTAGACAAAGCCTTTTAAGGAAAGCTAATATTTAACTTCCTTAAATAACTTTAGGTCAACCGAAAAGAACAATCAAATCACAAGGAAAAGAAAAAACAAAAGAACACAACATCAAAAATAAATTCGAAATACTAGAATCGCATGCCTCTTGTATTTGGTATTTTTACAAAGAAATAAAACTAGCATGATGCGGAAAAACATTACTAGTTATACCTTTCTTTTGAAGACAAAGACCTCTTGATCTTCTACCGTATTCCTCTTCTAACCTCAGACGTTGTGTGGGCAACGATCTTCCGAGATGAGAACCACCTTTCCACCTTCCTTCTTTCTTTTAGATTTCGTCCACAATAAATTTCTTCAAGGATGAAGAATTTCGGCCACCACCAATGCTCCAAGGGATGCTAGAGACGAGGCTTGCTTTCTCTTCTTCTTCTCCTTCCTTGATCCGGCCACAAACAAGAGCTCCACCAAGAAGATAGCTTTCGGCCAACAAGAGAAGAGGAGAGAAATAGGGTCGGCCACCAAAACCAAGGAAGAGAGGGAGGAAAAGAATAAAGGTTGTTCACCCATGAAGGCTCCTCCACCTTCTCTTTTATAATCCTTGGTCTTGGCAAATAAGGAAATTTTAATAAAAACTTCCTTAATTCTTTTGCCATAAAAAGGAAAATTTTATTTAATTAAAAATAATTTTTCTTCTCATTATTATAATGGCAGGCCACACCAAATCTCCAAGCAAATAAAAATTTTAAACACAAATTAAAACTTCCTTATTTGCTTCTGGAAATTTTATAAAAATTTCTCCAATAATTTTATCCCTTCATGATTGGTTAAAAGGAAATTTTAAAAATTAAATTTTTCTTTAAACATGTGGATAATTTCTGAAAAGTTATCTCTAAAAATTAAAATCTCCTTTCAATCTACAAATAAGGAAAGATATCAAATCTTTTCTTAATCTTTTGTAGACACTAATAAAAGAGAATTATTAATTTTAAACTTTCTTTTAAATCATGAACATAGTTAAAAGGAAAGTTTTTACCAAAATTAAAATCAACCTTTTAATCTACAAATAAGGAAAGAGATTTAGTTCTTCTCTCAATCTTTTGTAGAATCTTATAAAAGGAAAGATTTAAATTTTTAAACTGTCTTTTAAATCATGTTATCCACATAAGAAAAATTTTAAAAATAAAAATCCTTTTATTTTAATTTGGGCCGGTCACACCAAGCTTGAACCCAAGCTAGGGCCGGCCACCTTGAAGCACCCATGAACCAAACTTTGGCCGGCCCTAGCTTGGTCTCCAAGCTAGCTTGGCCGGCCCCTATGGGATGGGTAAGAAGGTGGGTATAGTACTCTATAATTAAGAGGCTATGATAGGGACCGAGAGGAGGAATTGGTTTTGGTCTCCCGATAAAATTAAGCATCCCATGTTCGCCCCGAACACACAACTTAATTTTATCAATAATAATTCATTCCACTAGAGAACTATTATTGAACTACCACACCAATCCCAAATTACATTTTGGGCTCCTTCTTATTATGAGTATGTTAGTCTCCCTGTGTTTAAGATGTCGAATGTCCACTAATTAAGTGAGTTACTGACAACTCATTTAATTAATATCTTAGTCCAAGAGTAGTACCACTCAACCTTATCGTCATGTCGGACTAAGTCCACCTGCAGGGTTTAACATGACAATCCTTATGAGCTCCTCTTGGGGACATTCTCAACCTAGATTACTAGGACACAGTTTCCTTCTATAATCAACAACACACACTATAAGTGATATCATTTCCCAACTTATCGGGCTTATTGATTTATCGAACTAAATCTCACTCATTTATAAATTAAAGAAATAAATATCAAATATATGTGCTTGTTATTATATTAGGATTAAGAGCACACACTTCCATAATAACTAAAGTCTTTGTTCCTTTATAATGTCAGTATAAAAGAAACGACCTCTAATGGTCATACTCAATACACTCTAAGTGTACTAGTGTAATTATATAGTTAAGATAAACTAATACCTAATTACACTACGACCTTCCAATGGTTTGTTCCTTTCCATCTTGGTCGTGAGCTACTGTTTATAATTTATAAGGTACTGATAACATGATCATCTATGTGTGACACCACATACCATGTTATCTACAATATAAATTAATTGAACAACTACATTTATCATAAATGTAGGCATTTGACCAATGTGATTCTTATTTCTAGATAAATGTTTATACCAAAAGCTAGGCTTTTAGTATACATCCTAACACATATATGCTGTCAGAATGTGACAGTAGGGCATATGAACTCGCCCACTAGTCACGTATCCAGCCGAGTAGATAATGGTGGAAAAGATATGTAGGCTGATGTCAATATCTAACCTATGACACAGGGCATAGAGAAGAAAAGAGTGGAATGGACGCATCACCGTGATGTCGTGAGTGCTCAGTGGTAGAATGCAAAAGACTAAGACCCTATAAAGGGCGTAGTCCTGGACTCGAAGGGCAACTGACCTAAACTGGGTCACTGTGGGTACTCGCTCACCCCCAAAAAATACGAATAAATCGTATCAAGAGTAATATGCGAGTAGGGATCTCCAAATGGTATATCCCTGGGAGGATAGCATTGACAGGGACAGGTAGATGCCCGTAACTCCAAAAAGTCCCGGATGGTAGCAGGGGATAGCGTGATATCAGTGCCAGTTGCCTTAGTAGTATAGGTAAGGTCGTCTACTTTCACTAGGTTATTATAAAATTCGGCACACAAAGTTATGTTGACTGAACTAGTACATTCAACAAGGTTCCGTAAGTTATAGTGGTTTATAATCTCTATAGCTGGACCGCAAGAGCGTAAAAAGAACGCTCTATCTGCACATTTAGTCCTAATGGCCATATAAATGGTCGACTCAAACTTAATCCTAAGCTCGTCAGTGGGAAACCTAGGGTCAATGCTAGGAGTGGAGGGTCCAGCACTAGATTTAGAACGTTTCCTAAATCATGAAACAACAGTATACTAATTAAAAGAACAAACATGCAAAAATTTAAACAAAGAACAAGAATTTTACCGAGGAGCCATATCACTTTATTTAGGTCCTAAATAAACTACATCATTAATTAGGTCCTAAATCACTTTATTTAGGAGCCATCGGTAATTAGGTCCTAAATCACTTTATTTCTTTTAATAACTACATCGTTACTGAAAGAAACTGAATATCCATCTAAAAATAGTTTAGAAACTGAAATTAAATTCTTTCTAAAACTGGGTACATAAAGACAATTTCTTAAAACCAAATTTCTATTTCTACTAAAAGATAAGTAGACGTCTCCCACTGCAACAGCCGTCACCTTAGTAGCATTGCCCATGTAGACGGTAATCTCTCCTTCAGTTAGTCGTCGGGTTTCCTGGAACCCCTGCAGGGAATTGCAGACATGATCAGTGGCTCCCGTATCTACACACCAGGTGCTGGTAGATAACACCGCTAAACATGTTTCAACAACTAGAGCATGAGATATACCTTTGTTGTTCTGATTCCTACGAGGACAGTCCACCTTCCAATGCCCTGACTGCTTGCAGATGAAGCACTTGCCCTTCGGCTTCTTCACTCCAGCTATAAATCCTGTACTCTGAGTTTTATTCACGTTCTTTGCTGAGCCAGCTTGTTTCTTTTTCTTCTTTCCTCTCGGTTTAGAAGTAGAACCATTTTCAGCATAGTGAATTTGAGAATTGTGACGAAATAATCCTTCTGCTGCTTGAAGTTCTATCAGTAGTTCCGCTAATGAATAAATCCTCTTATTCATATTATAGTTCAGGCGGAACTGCTCAAAACTTCTAGGTAGCGTTTGGATGATCATATCGATCTGGGTTTCCCCATCAATTTCTCCTCCAAGGATCTGTATCTCGTTCAGATAAGCCATCATCTTTAGGATATGATCCCTCACAGGAGTACCCTCTTGCATGGTGGCTGTCATTATCTTTCTCATGGCTTCTTGCCTAGAAGCCCTATCCTGATGACCAAAGAGTTCCTTGAGATTGTTCATAATATCATAGGCTGTTGGTAAATCTTGATGCTGATGTTGCAATACATTTGACATTAAAGCCAAAATGTAACACCGCGCCATCTCATCTGCTTTTACCCATTTCCTACGATATTCAATCTCCTCTTGGGTAGATTCACCAGTAGGTGCTTCAGGGCACGGCTTAGTCAGTACAAATTTATAGCTTTTAGCAGTAAGAACAATGTTCAGGTTTCTTTTCCAATCTATGTAATTAGGTCCAGTAAGTCTATTCTGTTGAAGTATGATGGACAGTGGGTTGAAAGTCATCCTAAGAATCACAAATAACTTTTGGTCAGAACTCTAAATTTAGAATAATATTGATTCCTCAAATAATATTATTTTAAATTAACCAACACCTCAAAACACCGTGAATTTTGTATGCCACGTTAGTGTGGACGTATACAAATTCAACATTTGTAAAAGGAGGGTTTTAACCCATTAATTTTATTATCTTGTCAACCTAACTTTTTGACAAATAAAATTAATAGTTGGTATCATTTGGTCACACAAATAATAGCAGTGACTCCGATGGGGAGGATACTATTAGATGTGTCTAAGTGTATACCATTACTTGACACTAAGTCCATTAATAAGATTATGCCCCTTCCGTTGGGGCAGATCACACGCTCTTAATTAACTTCCTATAGTCATTCAAAAATGGAAGTCTGTTCTAGTGATCTGCAGACAAGCTCATCCGTTATGGAGGAAGGCACTCAGAGCCAACGCGCAAGCTTGTTTGCATCACTTACAAACCAGTAATGGAGACCATGGGATTTACTTAAAAATCCCTCTCCCACTTAGTTATTTATAAATGAGGAATTTTAACTATGCTAGCCTACTAAACTTGTAAACTAACATGCACACACAGCACAATATAAAAGCAATAAATAGAAAATCTAATTTTCAACTATTATGGCTTTTATCTCTAGTTATCCTCCGTGTGCTGTCATCCCAAGCTGCTGCCATATTTGGCCATCGCCACCGGGTCTAGCTGTTGCCTCCATCTTGCTCCTAGTTCCGCTGCGCCTTTGGTTCTTAGAAGGTTCCACGCTTTGCAAGATTCGATTCATGACATAAATAGAATTTTACATTTTTGATCCTATATTCCATAAAAGGAATGTACATGTATCTAGATCAAAAATAAAATCCTAATAAAACTAAATACAGCTCCTGTTGTATTTTAATACAATCATGCACACACATATAAATGCCCTTGACATGTCCAAGGGTCCAATCACACACATAATAATTAAAAGACATAATAGTTGGATCCTGCATCCACAAAGTTAGCACATCCTACTATTAATCTGCCTAAATTATGTATGACATGTGCATAATTAACCTAATACCAAATACACAGAGGCAAAACCCTAGCTCTGATACCAATTGTTGGTTGCTACTCGGAAAGCCTAGAGGTTCCACTGTACAAAAATTTTGTACAAAGGTCTAAACCTTTTCCTAGCTACCATGTGTTCTTTTAAATTAAATTTTGGATCGCCTGCGGAACTTAACACGTTTGATCCAAAACTTAATCTATTTGTTCTTTTAGGTTTTGACTTGGATCTCCTGCGGAACTTAACACGTTCGACCCAAATCACCTTAAGTTATTAATTCCATTAAATATTAATTTCCATAATCGGTTCCCAGTACTGACGTGGCGAGGCACATGACCTTCTTGGATATGGGAGCAACCACCACCGACTAGACAAAACCTTTTATAGAGATCTAATATTTAATTTCCTAAAATAACTTTAGGTTAACCGAAAAGAACAATCAAATCACAAGGAAAAATAAAACAAAAGAACACAACTTCGAAAAAACATATTTGAAATACTAGAACGTAAGCCTCTTGTATTTGGTATTATTTCCATAAATAACTAGTATAATGCGGAAAGGAAAAACTACTAGTTATACCTTCTAGAAAGACCTCTTGATCTTCTACCGTATTCCTCTTCTAACCTCGGACGTTGTGTGGGCAACGATCTTCCGAGATGAGAAACCACCAACCACCTTCTTCTCCTCCAAGCTAGGTTCGGCCACAATAAGGAAGCTTCACCAAGGAAGAAAATCAAAACACCAACCAAGATCCAAGAGATGCTAGCTTTCTCTCCTTCTTCTTCTTCTTCTCCAAGTAGTATCCGGCCACCATGAGAGCTCCAAGGGGAGAGAGAGGTTCGGCCACCACAAGAGGAAGAGAGGGAGAGGATGATGATGGCCGGCCACACCAAGGAACAAAAGAGGGAGAGAAATAATTGAGGTTCACCTCATGAAGGCACCCCCACCCCATCTTTTATATTCCTTGGCCTAGGCAAATTAAGAAATTTAATTACAATAAAATTTCCTTAATTTCCTTGACATGATTTAATTAAGAAAAATAAAATTTCCAAATTAAACTATATTGGCCGGCCACCACATGGAGAAATAAATTAGACAAGTTTTAATCAACAAATTAAAACTTCCTAATTTGTTTCCAGAAATTTTAAAATTAAAAATTTCTCTTCAAAAATCTCTTCATGGTTGATAAAAAGAAATTTCCATAATTTTAATTTTACAACATGTGAATAATTTTTAAAGATAAAATAAAATATCTCACCAATCTACAAATAAGGAAAGAGATCTAATCTCTTTCTTTAATCTTTTGTAGATCTTTTACAAGAGAGATATTTTAATTTTAATTCTCTTTAATAAATTATATCTTCCACATAATAAAAATTAAAATTAAAATTCTTTTTAATTTAATATGGCCGGCCCCCTCTAGCTTGGGTTCAAGCTAGGGCCGGCCACCCCAATTCATTCTTAGGCCGGCCCTAGCTTGGTTCCCAAGCTAGCTTGGTCGGCCCCCTTTAGGTGGGTATAGAAGATGGGTATAGGTGAGTATAGTACTCTATAAATAAGAGGCTACGATAGGGACCGAGAGGAGGAATTGGTTTTGGTCTCCCGATAAAATTAAGCATCCCGTGCTCGCCCCGAACACACAACTTAATTTTATCAATAATAATTCATTCCACTAGAGAACTATTATTGAACTACCGCACCAATTCCAAATTATATTTTTGGGCTCCTTCTTATTATGAGTGTGTTAGTCTCCCTGTGTTTAAGATATCGAATGTCCACTAATTAAGTGAGTTACTGACAACTCATTTAATTAATATCTTAGTCCAAGAGTAGTACCACTCAACCTTATCATCATGTCGGACTAAGTCCACCTGCAGGGTTTAACATGACAATCCTTATGAGCTCCTCTTGAGGACATTATCAACCTAGTATCTCTAGGACGCAGTTTCCTTCTATAATCAACAACACACACTATAAGTGATATCATTTCCCAATTTATCGGGCTTATTGATTCATCGAGCTAAATCTCACCCATTGATAAATTAAAGAAATAAATATCAAATATATGTGCTTATTATTATATTAGGATTAAGAGCACACACTTCCATAATAACTGAGGTCTTTGTTCCTTTATAAAGTCAGTATAAAAGAAACGACCTCAAATGGTCCTACTCAATACACTCTAAGTGTACTAGTGTAATTATACAGTCAAGATAAACTGATACCTAATTACACTACGACCTTCTAATGATTTGTTCCTTTCGATTTTTGTCGTGAGCTACTGTTTATAATTTATAATGTACTGATAACATTATCTTCTGCATGTGACACCACATGCTATGTTATCTACAATATAAATTAATGAACAACTACAAACAAATGTAGATAATTTGACCAAATGTGATTCTTTATTCAAAACAAATGTTTACAAAAGCTTAGGCTTTCAGTATACACTCCAACAGGGGACCCATGAAACCTAACCCATATCACTAGCCTTCCCTTCAAGTCTAGTCGAAGGAGGTGTAGACGACTGACTAGACACAAGTCTGGTTTTGTCTTTTCCTACCCGTGACTCTGCCCCAGATATTGAAATGACCTCACAGATTTTGTGTACAACTGTCTAACGAAACCAAGTATAGTGATCCCATGAGCCTTTTGATCCTTTAAATAGGGTTACAACCTTCTCTTCGTTCACCACCCATCTCAGTTCTTTTCCTTCCTTGCTAACTTTCACTGCTAAGGTTATGGTCTTGGATCCTCCTCTCTGGAGGCGACTTTTGTCGGACAAGGTAAGATCTATATATGAGTTTATTGGGATTTTCACTCCGGCTAACTCTAGGGTTCAAGGGATTGTCTTAAGAGATGAAGCTTCACAATCCAGACTTTTCATCCAAAGATGTCGATGCTCTGAAGGACTCAAGAAACTTCAGAGAGATTTTCACTACTCATGGAGGGGCAACCAAATAATCCATGGATGTTGTGTGAAGGGCACAGCACATGTTACCCTTGGGCTATGCTTGGTTGCATTAGTTGCAGAACTCCAGGGCTTGAGAGGGGAAGTGGCTTTTACATTTACTTTTCCATTATGGTCTGAATAGATCTTTCTCCTTCCCCTTGCCCTTGGGTCTTTCTGCTTTGTTGCTTTCTTCGTCCCAGGCAGAATATTGCCACTTATGCGCCTTGACAAGCCTGGGCGAAGTAAGATATTTCCATCTCTACTCCATGGTAAGTTTGAATACAGTGGGATTGAAATTTTCTAAGCGTCTCAAGAGCTTATGTTTGTAAATTTTGTTATCTATCTGAGGTTTACTGTTCTGAGGCGAAATGTAATGTTATGTACTTGATCAGATTCTAAGTGTAGAAACAAACTTTTGTATTGAATTAAGTGATTCTATTGAATCCTTCTGTAATTTACAAGAATAAATGTGATGTTGTATTCATTACCCCTCTGTATATCCTATGTGTCATTTATCATGGCTGAGGCTATCTTAATTGTTGGAATACTTCTATATTATAGCTAATGTTATACCAGCCAACATTGTTTCATTGATTGAAATCAATATTATACTTATCTAGCATAACCAAAGTTAAACCGGCCAATATAAAATTATTTTGATCAATATTACTTTGCATTTTATAAGGATGTTAATTCAAAATTTGTTGTTCGCCTAAATCTCCATCCTTAAATGTTTTTGTCCTTAGCTTGGACTTAGTCAAAAATTCAATCCTTTTCACTTTATTATGTCCAGTTAATTACGTCTTCTTTTGAAGCTTCCTAGCTAGTGATTGGCTCTTCTTCGGGTGAGAGAATGTTAGAAGCGTACCCCGAGGTGTTACCAACCCCAACATGATCCAATCTGTCACATCCAATATAAATGTTTTTTATGATGGTATGACACATACTTTTTCTAGCCGCCACGTCACGTAGGCCTTTGCCTTTTTCTTGTAATCCTCAGCGTCTGCTGAGATAAAAATGTTTTGATCTGACGACTGTCGTGTGTTTTCCAAACCCTAAACCCTTCGTCTTCTTTTCAACTTTGTCCTTTCTTCTCCTTTCCTTAGTATTCTTTTCTCGCTGCAGTCTTCGACCAAACCCCGTGCTCACCGTTTCTCGACGATCTCCTTTCTTGTCTTCAGTAAGTAATCTATTGTTTCACTAGCCTATACTTTTGTCCATGGCTGAGGAAGCAATTGCTCCTTGGTATGTCCATATGTCTTCTTCCTTTGATAAAAATGCGAGGCTAGCCATCCATCGTCAGTATGAAATTCCCCGAGAGTATGACATCATAATCCCAAAACCCGATGATCGTCCTCATCGTCCCCCTGCTAATTGTATAACCTTTTTCAGGGATCAGTTGATAAGAGGTTTAAGGTTTCCCATTCCTCCTTTCTTGATTGAAATAAGCCAGTATTTTGATATTCCTTTGCAACAATTTGCCTCCAACGCATTTCGTTATCTATGCGGTACTTACATGTTGTTTCGTTTGCGGGATATTCCTCCTACTCCTCAAAATTTCTTCATGTTTTCTTATCCCAAATGTTCGGAACCGGGTGTTTTCTTGTTTCATTCATGGACTAAAATGGTTCTTTTTGAGGATATGCCCTCGTCTCTCAAAGCTTGGAAATCTCATTTTTTCTTTCTGAAGTTTCCAGGACCCATTCATTGGTCTTATGCCTGGAAATCTTTCTTGCCTCCCTTGTCCGACGTCAAGGAGTTTCATCTTCATCCTTCCTTTCCTGTTTACTGTGAGAAGTTATTAAACCACCGACTTTCCATTCCCAAGTGGCTGAGAGTCGATCTTCTATACGTATTTGGCTTAAGTCCCGTCAGACCTGATACTCGAGTTCCTTTAGGTAACACCTTGTTTCTCTCTTCTTACTTTTAACTAACTAAACTATTTTTCTTTTCTATGTAGTGGAGAGATTCTATGATGCTTTGATTGACGAAGAACTATGTCTGGAAGAGGATGCAATTCGTGCCAAAGAAGCTGAACTTCTGGCTGCTATTATTCCTCCTCCTTCAATCGAGGAGCCGATTCCTTTAGCGGAGGCACCCAGTTCTTTGGGGGTTCTTGAAGCTATTGAGGCTCCTGAAGGTCCTTCTACGGAGATCCTTGCTATTTCTCTACTCGCCGTTACTTCCCCAATGGCTACTGCTGCTTCCTCATCTGCTCCTCTTCCCCTCATTGAACTCACATCTTCCGGTAGCCCCGATAAATCAATGGTTGAACTTGTTACCGGCAAACGTCCGGGGCGTAAACTTACCAGAATCCCTCCATCCAAAAGGAGGCTTGTCCTTCCGGCTGATGAACAGGTTTTAGAAGGTTTCGTTCCTGCTAATCCTTCTTCTGATGAGCCCACGTTGGCCGAACTCTACCCTTCTCTCATTTTTCCTGCTTCACCCTTCTCTAATGTCAGCGCTTCTGGTGATGTCTCTTTCACTTTTCCTCTATCTATTCCAACTTCTGGGTCTTTACCTTCCTCACCTTCTTCTTATTTAGTCTTTGCTCCTCCATCCATTCCTACTTCTTCCTTCTCTGCTGGTTCTTCTACTATCCCTGTCCTCCCCATATTGCTAGGCGGTTCCTTTGCCGGCGCTTAGGATAAAGTTCATCCCATTTTTGAAGAACTCAATACTCCTGAAGCAATTGACCGTTTCTCCCATAAGGAGAATCAGGTATGTCTACTAACGTCTACTCTCTATTTCTTAGCGATTATCTTATGGCCCTTTATTATATTTCCAGCGGTGGATAGAAAACATGGGTTTATCTCGACTGATGCACAATTTATATAACGAGAACAAGAAACTAAAATCTGAGAATGATCAATTGAGACAACAGGTTACTGAGTTATCTTCTACCGCATTTTCTGCTACTGCCAAGAAGCAACTTGAAACCCAAATTGAAAGTCTTCAAGCACAATTCAAATCAGCTACGAACCTCAACCAAGAATTGACTTCTAAAATTAGCGAGCTAAAGGCTAATTATGAAGCAGAATTGGCTGAAAAACTTAAAGCTCTGTAGCTAAAGGAAGATGAAATAACCTCCTTGAACGCCTCCCTTAATTCAGTTAAGACCGAGGTTTCTGTCAAAGAGGATGAACTAAAGACTTCCCAAACGGCTTTAGTGGTTTACAAAACGAACGAAGATACTCATTACAAGGAACGGGCCACTGCCATGATCGAATCTCCTGAATTCAATAGGCCGATCGTGAAGTCCATCTTATCAGCCTTTACTGCGGGAGCTCAAGGGGCGATTCAGCAATTAAAAGAGGAGAGCTACTTATCTCGTGACCCTCCTCCTAATTTCTTAAATCGTCGCAGACTCATTGAGAACAAACCCTCTGATCTATACCCTCAGCTGACTTTAGTTTGATTTAAATTCAAATTCTTGTAAAAAAGTGGATCGAAAACTCTATGATGACAATCTGACAAACTTATGTGACGCTGGTTATCCCCTTTTCTTTGTAAATTCCACTCTTTCTCATGACAGTCATATGTTTTTGTTTAAATATGTCAAATGTTGCTTGGTAGGTCGTCATACAACCTCACTTAACAGATTATTATGTTTTAGATTGTTTCCTCATGACCGGGCGGTATATATCAAGGTTGATGAGTACCGCCTGATATTTTATAGACTAATTATGTCTCGTCCGATCTGGTGTAGTTTTATTATGATTTTCTCAATATCGGTCGATTTATTTTACTTGATTGATTTACACCTATATCTTCATATGTTATTTTATGTATTAATCAAGTCTCTTATGGTTTTATCACAGTGTATATCATTTAACTTATTATGATGAGCTTTTGGTCGACATATTTGGGTGGTCTTTGTCTCGGCCGATCTATCAGAACCGCCCGATTCATCTCTATGTGTTGGTGCAATATCCGTCAGGTCAAGGTTGACCTAGTTGACCAAGCTTGAGTCTTGGTCATGGTTTCGATGTTTGACAATACAGGTAGACACACGGACAATGTAGGTGCAGTTGTCTATGTGGGAAGAGTCTGATCAGGGACTGATCAGTGTGGATGAAGAACAGTCAAGTAGGTCAAAGTTGACTGGATACTTGACGAGGAAAGTCCTAGTGAGTGAAGCTAGGTGAAAGTCCTGGTGAGTGAAGCCAGGCAGTTGGAAAGTTCTAGTGAGTGAAGCTAGGCAGTATGAAAGTCCTAGTGAGTAAAGCTAGGCAGTATGAAAGTCCTGGTGAGTGAAGCCAGGCAGAAGAGAAAGTCCTAGTGAGTGAAGCTAGGCAGTATGAAAGTCCTGGTGAGTGAAGCCAGACAAGGGAAATCCAGATGGGTCAAGGTTGACCAGACATTTGGTGAAAAGTCCAAATAGGTCAAAGGGATTGATCGGATACTTGGCACAAGGAAGAAAAGACCAAGTAGGTCAAAGGGATTGACCGAATACTTGGCAAGAATAAAAAAGTCCAAGTGGGTTAAAGAGATTGACTGGACACTTGGTGAGAGAGTCCTAGCTGGTCAAGGGTGACCGGATGCTAGGTTTTATATACCAACAAGTCATGGTTGACCGGATGTTGGTTTGGGAGGCTTGGGACTTGGTTTTGGGTAAAAACCAAGAGCTGAATCAATCAGTGGATTGATCAGTGGATCGATCAGTGGATCGATCCAGGCTTTTCCCAGTGAACAGAAAGCCTCTGGATCGATCAGTGGATCGATCCAGGCCTCCGGATCAATCAGTGGATCGATCCAGGCTTTTCCCAACGAACAGAAAGCCTCCGGATCGATCAGTGGATCGATCCAGAGGTCTCAATCGATCAGTGGATCGATTGGGACGCTCCTGCTTCGCGCGATAAGCGCTGGATCGATCCGTGGATCGATCCAGACATTTTTTTCAGAGCACAGAGGCACTCTGGATCGATCCGTGGATCGATCCAAAGCCTCCCCAATCGATTGGGAGCAATCCAATCGATTGAGATTCGATCGTTGGCGTCGTTTATAGCTGTTGGCGTGCGATTCCTTCAGTAGAACTTCACCGATTCATTCCAGATTCATCACAACTCCTCCCCAGCACTCTCTAAGCTCCTCACCGCCAGTTCTTGAAGGTTCTTGGAGGTTCATCCAAGTCAAGAGGCGAGTTGCAACGAGAAGAAGAAGAAGCTAGGGTTTTTACTGCATCTCTTGTAAGCTTTTGCTTATTCTTTACTACCCTTTCTTCTACTTGTATTGAGAGTCTTGTAGGGCTTCTCCGCCTTCGGTAGTTACCGAAAAGGAGTGTTTATTAGTGGAGGTGTGTGTGTGTGTGTGGATCCTTGGACTAGTCACCTCTTGTGAGGTGGATACCAAGTAAAATCCTATTGTTAGCATTGTTGTAGTTTGTTTCTTTGTATTCCGCTGCGCATCACTTTGAAGAAACAAGCAACGAAGCACGACGAGCACACGCGAAGCTATTCACCCCCCCTAGCTACTTTTGGTCCTAACAAGTGGTATCAGAGCAAGGTTGCTCTTCACCGGAATCACCGCCGGAAGGGGCAAACATAACAAGCAAAGCTAGAGGGTGAAGAAGTTGGAGCAAATTCATCAAAGTCAAAGAATTCAAGAAGCTCAACTTCAAGATGCAATTCCAAGATGGACTTGGATTTGATACAAGGGTGGCTCCACCATACACATCCACAAGCTTCGATTCTTGGAGATCAAGAATTAAAAATTTCTTGATGATGGAGATAGAGCAATGGTTTGCTCTAATGGAAGGTTTTAAGGCTCCAAGGAATTCAAAGGGCAAAGTTCTAAAAAGGAGCAAATGGAGCCAAGAACAAATCCAAAGATGTGAGGCCAATGACAAAGTAACCAAGCTTTTGGTCAATCTATTGCCGAGCAACATCTTGGAGAAAATTGGAGAAGTTGAAGATGCCAAAGAGCTATGGAGCAAATTGGAAAAGGCTCATGAGATCCCCTCCACTGTACCTAACCAAGAAGAATCCAAAGAGGGTGACTCATTGGAGCAAGATCAAGAGGAGGACTCCGAAGTTGAGAGATGCTCAACTTCCGAAGAAAAGGAAATCCAAGAAGCTTCATTCTCAAGGGAGTGTAATCAAAAGAGCAAGGAAGGAGCATATTCCTTGTTTCATGTACAAGAGGATAAAGAAGAAGGTGAAGCCTCCACCTCTAGGATTGAGGGGGAGCAACTCTTGGTGACACCGGATCAAGAAGAAGGAGAATCCTCCACATCCGGGTCAAGAGAAGAAGAGGATGAAGAAGCTTCCACCTCCACAAGTCAAGATAAATCAATTGGAGGGAAATCGATTTTGGATCAAGAGGAAGCCTCCACATTCATATCAAATGGAGGAGCAAGTGCCACCCCTACACAAGAAGGTATAAATAGTTCAATTAATAATAAGAATCATATTATATGTTTTGAATGTAGGGAACATGGGCACTACAAAATCAAGTGCCCTAAATTGGCCAAGAAGAAGGGCCAAGTGGCACCTAAGGGCAAGGAGAAGCCAAAGGAGACCATCCCCAGAACAAAGAAGAGCAAGGAGCACATTGTGTGCTTCTCTTGCAATCAAAAGGGGCATTACCGGAGTCAATGCCCTAAGGGGAAGAAGATGGTCAAGGCTCAAAAAGGAAGCTCAAGTCAAGAGGGAGCCTCTAAGGTAAAAAGGAAGGTAACTTTTATTGAGCCTACCCCTTTACATTATGGTAAAAAGCATGCTAGTTCTAACTTATATCATTTTAATGCTATTTACCATAAGAATAGAGAGCATGGTAAAATTAAGGAAAATAATGTAGCTTACCATGCTAAAACTACCACACCTAGGATTAGGAAGGTAGATAAAAATCTAGGCAATCACACTAAGGACCTTAGCTACAAGCCTAGAAATAAAAATGCTCATAAATTTAATGGAAAACCAAAAACTAAGGACTTAGTGATAGAAAATCAAGTCTTGAGGTCAAGGCTTGATAAAATGGAAAAGACCCTAAAAAGGATGGAAAATATCCTAAAAGGGCAAAATGAGCATAGCCTAGGTCTAGGAGCACAAAGGTCATCTAATGGCCATAGGGGTTTGGGATACAAACCAAAAGCTAAGAAGGATGTAATCTCTTACCATAGGGTTCCATATAGTTATGGAACCAACCCTAGGTCTAGTGGTCAAGCCAAAAATACAAGGGAAGTTATCCCTAAGAGTATTTTTGCAACAAATGTGACTAAGACTTCTAAGAAGTCTAAGAAAGTCACAAAGAAGGTTACAAGGGAAGCAATCCCTAGAGTTGACCTAGAAAAAGTGACCAAGACTTCTAAGAAGCCAAACAAGGTCACTAGGAAGGTATCTAGGGAAGTTATCCCTAGTGAATACCTAGAGCATCCAAGGAGCACCAATAGGTTTTGGGTTTCTAGGAGCATTTTCTCTATCCCATAGATGGGTTAGAGAGTGTCAACTCTGAGAAGAAGGGTAGTTAACCCAACTTTGAAGAAATTGACACTCAAGGAGCATTTTCAAGGTTTTTGTTAACCTTTGAAAATGAAATGGATTTATTGTTACTCTTGGAAAGAGTAAAATGTGCTATAAAGGAAGAAATTTGAGATGACTTTAAATGACACAAGAAATCAAGTGTTAAGAAATACCAAATTGGGACTTTGGTATTGTCTTAGGAATTTAAGGCAAATCTAAGCCTTAATTTAAAGTGATTACTCTTATGGGAAAATGAAATATGCCAACATTTGAGGAACGTTTTAAATTTTTAATTGGCATAATTAATTCAAGAGATTAAAGAAATGTCAAGTTGGGTTTTGACATTTTCTTAAGGAAATTGGGCAATCTAGGGTTTATGCTTTAGGATTAGCTAAGGGTTAAGGATACTTAGATAGATAATCTAGGTATATTTTAATTATGCTAAATCTTGCCATGTTTGGTTGCCCATTATATGCCATGACATCATGTTTTATTTGTGCATTCATGACTTATTATGAAAAACTCAAAAATACCATGTCATGACATACATACATCATGTAGTTATAGGAAATTTTCTTCTAAAAATTATTTCTTTTTGATGTATGCCATAACATTATCATGCATTATGTTATTTCCTTAAAATTAAGGACAAATGGCAGTTATCATCAAGTGGTATACCAAATGACATCCTAGGTGGATGGTCAATATCCACAAGATGCCTAGATAAATATGCATGAACCCTAGGTTAGGGCAAAACCAAAATTAACATCTCACAAAGACCTATAAGATGACTTGTATGTGTTTTATGCACAATAGATACAAGTGAGATGTTAGGAAGATGAACAAAACTCAACATGCTGAGTTAGTGCATTTCCTTGAGTTTTAAGTTCATCAAAACACATAGTTATGTGTTTTCCCATCATTGGGAAAGCTAATGTACAAGTCATGTGCATTAAGCCCAAGGAACATGGTGGGATATTGGTTTTGAAAATATTTTTAAAAAGCTTTTGGAAAAACTTGGTGAAGGCCATCTTTTGATAATAATCATCATTGAATAGTTAGACACAAACTTGAAGAAAACACTAAAATTTTTGTAAGTTTTCAAGTTTGTGTCAATCTTTAAAAATATGAAGTATTTTCTTAGAAAACTATTTTTCCATGATAAAGTATACCCTAAATAATGTCTACACAAATTTTTATGATTTTTTGAATTTTGTAGATTTTTCTAGGGGTTTCTGAAATTCACTGAAAGTGAATTTCAGAAATATCAGGGATTCAATCGATCACCCGATCGATTGAGAAGGCAGTTTCCGCGAGCATAAGCTCACTAGATCGATCAGTCGATCGATCCAGGAAGCCTGAATCGATCAGTGAATCGATTCAGCATGGTCCAATCGATTGGAACCCAACTCCAATCGATCTAAGTTGCTGATTTTGGCTGGGAAAGCCTAATTTCAGCACTTTTGAACCATGTTTAGTCTAGGGAACCTTTTCAAACCCTCTAAATACATTTGTATACATAAAAAGGGTGTTTTTATGTTGAAAACAAGGATGGATTGGCTAAGTGGGACTAAGAAGAAGTTTAGGCTGAGGTTGTTTCAAATTTTGAATATTTGAATCTCGAAACTTCTAATTTTGGGTTTCCTAAAGGTTTAGGGATTCCAAGTCATTGTTGGTGCAATGACAGAAGTTACCACCATGTCTTTAGGGGGAGTTACTCACTAAGGGCATGAAACCTATTTTTCATGAACCTTGGAAGGTGGTTAACCTTCTTTTAAAAATATGCTCAAGGTTGAGCGTTGGAACTTTAATGGGGAGTGCATATCCTCATTGTTCAAGTGGTTACAAGTTGTGACACGTTCAAAATGCTCAAGGATGGGCATTTGACTACATTGGGGAGAATGTAGATTTTAGGATAAATGAAGGGTATGGGACCTTCTTTATCGTGTTAATCACAACAAGTGAAGTTGTGAACAACGATGAGCAACTCTTCAGGGGGAGAGTCTCAAAGGGGAGAGTTATTCAACAAGTTAAGTTGTTGATGTGTGCCCATAGATGGGGGCATGTTTGTGATGTGTGCCAATAGGGGGAGAATGTATGGTTAAGTTAGGTCTTCATTACCTAAAGGGGGAGTTTGCCTTCTAGAAAAGGAGGAGAATGAAGGAAACCATCATTCATATATTGGCATGAAGGGAGTTGAGGCTATGGGATTAGTCTAATTTCCTAACTCAACATGTGGTATTGTCAAACATCAAAAAGGGGGAGATTGTTGGTGCAATATCCGTCAGGTCAAGGTTGACCTAGTTGACCAAGCTTGAGTCTTGGTCATGGTTTCGATGTTTGACAATACAGGTAGACACATGGACAATGTAGGTGCAGTTGTCTATGTGGGAAGAGTCTGATCAGGGACTGATCAGTGTGGATGAAGAACAGTCAAGTAGGTCAAAGTTGACTGGATACTTGACGAGGAAAGTCCTAGTGAGTGAAGCTAGGTGAAAGTCCTGGTGAGTGAAGTCATGCAGTTGGAAAGTTCTAGTGAGTGAAGCTAGGCAGTATGAAAGTCCTAGTGAGTGAAGCTAGGTAGTATGAAAGTCCTGGTGAGTGAAGCCAGGCAGAAGAGAAAGTCCTAGTGAGTGAAGCTAGGCAGTATGAAAGTCCTGGTGAGTGAAGCCAGGCAAGGGAAATCCAGATGGGTCAAGGTTGACCAGACATTTGGTGAAAAGTCCAAGTAGGTCAAAGGGATTGATCGGATACTTGGCACAAGGAAGAAAAGACCAAGTAGGTCAAAGGGATTGACCGAATACTTGGCAAGAAGAAAAAAGTCCAAGTGGGTTAAAGAGATTGACCGGACACTTGGTGAGAGAGTCCTAGCTGGTCAAGGGTGACCGGATGCTAGGTTTTATGTACCAACAAGTCATGGTTGACCGGATGTTAGTTTGGGAGGCTTGGGACTTGGTTCTGGGTAAAAACCAAGAGCTGAATCAATCAGTGGATTGATCAGTGGATCGATCCAGGCTTTTCCCAGTGAACAGAAAGCCTCTGGATCGATCAGTGGATCGATCCAGGCCTCCGGATCGATCAGTGGATCGATCCAGGCCTCCGGATCGATCAGTGGATCGATCCAGGCTTTTCCCAGCGAACAGAAAGCCTCCGGATCGATCAGTGGATCGATCCAGAGGTCTCAATCGATCAGTGGATCGATTGGGACGCTGCTACTTCACGCGATAAGCGCTGGATCGATCCGTGGATCAATCCATACTTTTTTTCAGAGCACAGAGGCGCTCTGGATCGATCCGTGGATCGATCCAAAGTCTCCCCAATCTATTGGGATTCAACCGTTGGCGTTGTTTATAGCTGTTGGCGTGCGATTCCTTCAGTAGAACTTCACTGATTCATTCCAGATTCATCACAACTCCTCCCCAGCACTCTCTAAGCTCCTCACCGCCAGTTCTTGAAGGTTCTTGGAGGTTCATCCAAGTCAAGAGGCGAGTTGCAACGAGAAGAAGAAGAAGCTAGGGTTTTTACTGCATCTCTTGTAAGCTTTTGCTTATTCTTTACTACCCTTTCTTCTACTTGTATTGAGAGTCTTGTAGGGCTTCTCCGCCTTCGGTAGTTACCGAAAAGGAGTGTTTATTAGTGGAGGTGTGTGTGTGTGTGCGTGGATCCTTGGACTAGTCACCTCTTGTGAGGTGGATACCAAGTAAAATCCTATTGTTAGCATTGTTGTAGTTTGTTTCTTTGTATTCCGCTGCGCATCACTTTGAAGAAACAAGCAACGAAGCACGACGAGCACACGCGAAGCTATTCACCCCCCCCCCTCTTGCTACTTTTTGGTCCTAACACTATGGACCTCATCCGGTAGCCTCTAACCAAGTCCTATTTACTAATTAATACCTTGCGCTCAACTTTTGCCTTATTTTATTACACCAATACCCTGAACTTATAATTACTGGACTAATTTTTCCTTATATCCGTCAAACTTTCTTAAGAATTATTTCTAGGGAAAACTTTATACATTTTTCGAGAAAGATTATTTAACTTTACCACTTTCTTTTGATTTTTATCTTTTAGTATTATCACTCATTTATGACGATTGAAATTCTAAGTACCTTTTTTTTTCTTCTTTTCTTATGTTATTTCTGTTTGGGGGTTTTAGCACGGGGCCGAAAGAAAAACAAGGATTTTACAAGGTTTTCTTCCGCTTTCCCCCATCTTTCTTCATCTTCCTGGGTTCCTCTTTTATTGTCTTTCTATGGAAACTTCCCCTCCTGCATGGTTTCTCTCATGCGCTTCCGACCTTATAGATACAGAAGAAGTAGATTTAAAGACGACATATGGTTTTCCTTCTTATATAACGCGTCCCGCTCCTCATGAGGGTCCGCACCTTCCTCCTTTAGGATGTATATCTATCTTCTGAGATCAAGTCCTACAAGGTTTTCGATTTCCTCTTCAACCTTTTTTCTGTAAGGTTAGCCTCTATTTTAATATTTCTCTCAACCAGTTTGTCCCTCAATCCTTTTCTATTCTTATAGGTTTTATTGGGGTATCCAAACTATTAGATTTTCCCTTGTCTCCTCGTCTTTTTCATCACTTCTTCATTCCTCGTCGAGTAGATGTGGGTGTTTTCAAATTCCAATCTCGTCCTAAGGCTATTCTGTTCAACCGAATTCCTCCTCAAGGGGAATGGCATCACAAATTTTTCTATATGCGTCTTCCTTCTCCTCCTCCATTTCCCATCCAATGGATACATGATTTACCTCCACTTCCTAGTACCCATAATCTTCTTAACGATCCCCTCGTGGCTTCTGCCTTACCTAAACTGAGAGGAGCGAAATTCAGCTTGTCGCATCTAATTGTGGAGGGTTTAATGTTCCCTTTCGGGATAAGCAATATTGACACCCCTTTGGATGGATCTTTTGGTATGGGTAAACATTTTGGTCCATATTTACTGATTAATATATCTCTTTTATAATGGCGTTTAATTCCTGTATTTCAGCTGATGTTCTTCTTCCAGCTTTTATGTACAAGCATCATGCTATGATTAAATCCTTTGTCAATAATCTTGGAGAAGAATTGTTGCGCGCCCGCCGATCCGATCCTAATTCCTCCACCTTGGGTTTGCTGTCTGAAGAAGAACAATGGGCGGGGGCTGTCACAGCCATGGAAGAGGAAGAAGAAGAGCCTTTTATTGCCTTAGTTAAAAAGTCAAATCTTACTGAGGCTTCTCCCTTTAGTGATTTCTTTGGTACTTTTGTGCAAGCTCCTCTTGTCCTGGCGCCCATTTCTCTCGAGAGAGGTAAGGCACCGATAACTCCTACCCATATTATCTCTAATCCTTCTCTTAGGATGATGAGACCCGGTCTACTTATCCCTTCTTCTTCTATTATTTCAGCTCCCTCTGCTTCTGCTTCTGAGATGGTTGTTATCCCTTCTGTGTCCTCTGCATCTTTGGCATTGGCCTTGCCTCCCTTGGCTTCTAGGCCTCGAGCAAAACGGACACCTTGCCGGAGATCTTCTCCAAGTGTCAGTCCTTCAGCTATCGGTGTTTCCATAACTGAATCATCCTCTCCTGCATTGTTACCCTCTATTCCATCTAGTTCTTCCTCTGCTTCTCTTATTTCTACTATTTCTTTTCCTTCCATTGCATCTTCTTCTTCTTTGCCTCCTTCTTCCTCCATTCCCCGACCTTTATTTAAACAGGCTGTGGGTCTACCCTCTCAATTGGGCCAATCCTCTGATCCACCTAGCTATGGTTCTCTGCAACTACAAGGCCTATTAGCCGAATCTTGGCGACAAGGTCAAGAACAACTAAGAGGCCTTAGCCTGCCACATCGAGCTGACCGCCACGGTCGTCAGGCAGTAGCTGTAAGTATTTCTAGTTATATGTTGTCACCCTTGTATCCTCATTTTTAACTACATCATCCTTTTGTTTAGTTTCTTGCCTCAAGTTTGCATATCGACCAGCTACTTGTGGCTAAGGACCAGGAGAACAACAAATTGAAAACTCAACTGGAGACATTGAAGGCTACTTTACCTTCTCCTAATAATGACTTGGCTCAGTTGCAAGAGAAAGTGGCCTTACAAAATCAACAGTTGGGGACCTTGAAACAAGAATTGGAGGAGTGCCAGCAATTATTGAAAGATAAAGAGATGGCAAGAAGAACCTTGGAATTACAGGTGGATCGACTACATTTTGGTCTTTGACTGGAAATTGCTTTGAAAGAGAAAGCTCTCTTAGATGCTTCTCAGAAAAGTCTTATTTTAGACAAAGTAGAGAAGCTTCATAATACCTGTCTTTCTGACCAAGCTCAAGACCTAGCCTCTCATGATTTCACTATCCTACAGGAACAAGAACAAAGGAAAGCTCAAGATGCTGAATTATCACTACTCTAGAAGGAATTGGAACAACTTAAATTAGAAAAGGATGCTTTAAAAGACCAAAACACAAAACTGTAGGCTGATTTTCAAAGTTATAAGGAGCAGGAGAAGAGTCGATGGGAAGAGTGGCGTCAGGCTTATTTAAAGTCTTCAGTATTTGCCCAAGAATTTGTCCGCATGATAGTGGGTGCTTTAAATCATTCTGTATCGGGAGTTCTTCAACAATTAAGAGAGGGTGACTATTTACCCAAGGAACCTCCCCTTTCTTTCATAAATCGTCGCAGGCTTAACGAAGAACTACCCGCAGATTTAAAAGGTCCTTTTCCAAATGTCTAAAGAGATTGTTCATAAAAGACTTGTAAATGAAAAATTAGTAATGAAAAGAAATGTAACCAAAACCTAGTAATTAAGTGATTGCGACGTATAAGAAATTTTTGATACTTAACTGTTTTTCTATTGTGCTGGTTTGAAAATGCTTCTTTTGAAATGCTTCTGAACATTAAGTATAAGCTTTATTCTAGAATTCCTTGCTCATCTTTTGAAGTTAAGCTTTGTCTTGATGAATCTTTCTGCAGATAACATCCAGTGTGCTCCATATTTCTAAAAGAATAAATAATCCCGAATGGTCTTAGATAAAGCACTGTATAAAACTCCTGAGTTCCGAGCAGAGTATAATACTCCGGGTGATTTTTAAATAAAGATTTCCATACGAATGGGCTTCCAGATGAATAATGTGTCATATAAATAAAATCCCCCTTGAATCTTGGCTTCATGCCAATGTAATCCCGGTTGATTAGGCTTTGAAGTCGTGAGATTTCCTAATTAATTATGTTTCATGATGGTTTAAAGTCTCCGGTTCCTCCCATGAAGACCCGTCCGAGTTACTTCATGAGATTTCCCGATTGACTATGCTCCGTGATGGTTTAAAGTCTCTGGTTCCTCCCATGAAGACTCGTCCGAGTTACTTCATGAGATTTCCCGATCGACCATGTTCTGTGATGGTTTAAAGTCTCCGATTCCTCCCATGAATACCCGTCCGAGTTACTTCATGAGATTTCCGAATCGACCATGTTATGTGATGGTTTAAAGTCTCCAGTTCCTCCCATGAAGACCCGTCCGAGTTACTTCATGAGATTTCCCGATCGACCATATTCTGTGATGGTTTAAAGTCTCCGGTTCCTCCCATGAAGACCCATCCGAGTTACTTCATGAGATTTCCCGATCGACCATGTTCTGTGATGGTTTAAAGTCTCCGGTTCCTCCCATGAATACTCGTCCAAGTTACTTCATGAGATTTCCCGATCGACCATATTCTGTGATGGTTTAAAGTCTCCAGTTCCTCCCATGAATACTCATCCGAGTTACTTCATGAGATTTCCCGATCGACCATATTTTGTGATGGTTTAAGGTTTCCGGTTCCTCCCATGAATACTCGTCCGAGTTACTTCATGAGATTTCCCGATCGACCATGTTCTGTGATGGTTTAAGGTCTCCGGTTCTTCCCATGAATACTCGTCCGAGTTACTTCATGAGATTTCTCGATCGACCATGTTCTGTGATGGTTTAAGGTCTCCGGTTCTTCCCATGAATACTCGTCCAAGTTACTTCATGAGATTTTCCGATCGACCATGTTCTGTGATGGTTTAAGGTCTCTAGTTCCTCCCATGAATACTCGTCCGAGTTACTTCATGAGATTTCCCGATCAACCATGTTCTGTGATGGATTAAAGTCTCCGGTTCCTCCCATGAATACCCATTCGAGTTACTTCATGAGATTTCCCGATCGACCATGTTCTGTGATGGTTTAAGGTCTTCGGGTCCTCCCATGAATACTCGTCCGAGTTAATTCATGAGATTTCCCGATCGACCATGCTCCGTGATGGTTTAAAGTCTCCGGTTCCTCCCATGAAAACTCGTCCGAGTTACTTCATGAGATTTCCCGATCGACCATGTTTTATTGTAAAATTATGATTGCACTGACCTTATGATAATTAAAATTTCTGGATTCTTCAGGGGGGGCCAAATAAACCTTTAAGATTCCCCACTGTTGATTGCTTGAACATAGATTATAAAAGTTCTACCAATACTGGTCAATCTGTATGAGCCACATTTGTTTTTGTGGCGGTATTCGCCTTGCATTGCATTTATTGAAAATGGAGTACATAAACTGTAAGAATACTTGTCTTCTTTTCATTGGAAACTTACTTCAGATAACTATGATTTATTCCCTTTGACATATTTTTCAAGTAGCATGATCTTTGTTAAATCCGGTAAGGTTGTAAATGATTTGCACTCCAAGGACGTTCCAGAATTATTCCTTCAGCATCTTGGATATAGTATGAGCCTGATGCGAGCTTTTCCACCACTTTGTAGGGTCCACCCCATTGCGGTGCCAACTTACTAACATCCCCGACAGGTTTAATACGTTTCCATACTAAATCTCCTACTTGGAAAAATCTGGGTATGACCCTTTTGTTGTAATTTTGCCTCATTCTTTGTCGATATGATACGAGACGAGCAGCAGCTTTATCTCTGATTTCCTCTATCAAATCCAGCTCCATGAGTCGTCGACCTTCATTGTCTGCATCATATAATTGCCTTCTATCAGATTCTATTCCTACCTCAATGGGAACTATTGCTTCTCCCCCATAAACTAATTGAAAAGGGGTGATTCCTGTAGCTTCTCGAGGTGTATTACGATATGCCCAGAGAACGCTAGGTAATTCATCTACCCAGCTACCTCCGACATGATCCAGTTTGGTTTTTAAACCTCTTATAATTTCTCTATTAGTTACTTCCACTTGATCATTACTTTGCGGATAAGCCACAGAGGTAAAAGCTTGAGTAATACCATAACTTTCACACCAAGCTAGAATTCTATCCCCTTGAAATTGCCTTCCATTATTAGAGACTAATTTATGAAGAATGCCAAATCTACATAAGATATTTTTCCACAGAAATTTAATAACCGCATCTTCAGTAATCCGGGCGAGTGGTTCTGCTTCTACCCATTTGGAAAAATAATCTACTGCTACCAATAAGAATCTTCTTTGTGCAGCTGCCATAGGAAATGGACCTACTATGTCCATACCCCATTGATCAAAGGGACATGAGACTATAGAGGTTTTCAACAACTGTGTGGGATGATGCGAAATATTTTGTTGTTTCTGGCAAGACCTGCAAGTTCTTACCAATTTGTTGGCGTCTTCATGTAGAGTAGGCAAAAAATACCCCGCTAATAAGATTTTACGGGCCAAGGATCTCCCCCCTAGATGACTACCACATGAACCTTGATGAACCTCCTATAAAATAAATTGTATATCTTCTGTACCACTACACTTGAGCAATGGTCTAGAAAAAGCTCTTTTATATAACTGCTCTCCTACCATAGTATACTGAGCAGCTCTCTTCTTAAATACCCTTGCATGTTCTATATTACTTGGAAGAATACCTTGCTGTAAATACAATATCATTTGAGCCCTCCAGTCACCTTGAATTTCTGCTTCAGCCTGTCTTTCAATACAGGATATTAACAAAGTTTGTTCTACGGGCCGATCTAGACTCCATGGTACTATAGCAGAGGCCAGCTTAGCCAATTCATCTGCTACCTGATTCTCAGATCGAGGAATCTTTTGTATATTTACTTCTTGAAACTGAGATTTCAACTTATCAAACGCCTCAGCATATAACCGGAGTCTGTCATTATTAATTTCAAAATTACCTGATAGTTGTTGGGCTGCCAATTGAGAATCAGAATAGATAAGAACTCGAGCTGCTCCTATATGCTGAGCGACTTGCAATCCTGCTATCAAGGCTTCATATTCTGTTTCATTGTTAGTAGCTCTATAATTCAATCTGATAAAGAGTTGAAGTCTGTCTTCCCTTGAAGATATAAGAAGAACACCAATTCTACTACCTTGTCTAGTTGAGGAGCCATTTACATAAACTTTCCAAATGTTTTCTTCTTCAGGGCCTTGAACTTCTATAATGAAGTCTGCTAAAGCTTGTGCTTTGATGGCCGAGCGAGGTTGATATTGAATGTCATATTCTCCAAGTTCAGTTGTCCATTTGATCAGCCGACCTGATGCCTCTGGGTTAAGTAACACCCGTCCAAGAGTACTGTTGGTTAATACAATAATCTCATGCGCTAAGAAATATGGGCGCAACCTTCGAGCGGTCAAGACTAGTGCATAAGCCAATTTCTCTAGTGTAGTATATCTACACTCAGCTCCCTTTAATAAATGACTAGAAAAATATACAAGTTGTTGCTCTTTTCCTTCTTGTCTGACTAATACAGAGCCTACAGCGCTTTCATTAGCAGACAAATATACCCAAAGAGTCTCTCCTACTATAGGCTTAGCTAATACAGGGAGAGTAGACAAATAATCTTTCAACTCTTGGAAAGCATTATCACATTCCTCATTCCACTGAAATTTATTGGCTTTTCTGAGTATTTTAAAGAAATGAAAACTACGATTGGCCGATCTGGAAATAAACCTAGACAAGGCTGTAATCCGGCCGGTCAATTTTTGAGCTTCTCTCATGTTACGCGGTGACTCCATGTTCTGAAGTGCCTTGACCTTGCTCGGGTTGGCCTCTATTCCCCGTTCGGACACCATATATCCCAGGAATTTCCCTCCTTTCGCGCCGAATAAACATTTGCTCGGATTTAACTTGAGCCCATATTGTCTCAATGTCTTGCAGGTCTCCTCTACATCCCTGCACAGATCAGCAGCTTGAAGAGACTTAATTAAGATATCATCAACATATACTTCCATATTTCTTCCAATCTGCTTCTGGAAGACCTTATTCATAAGCCTTTGATAAGTTGCTCCTGCATTTTTCAGTCTGAAGGGCATAACATTATAACAATAAGTACCTTCATATGTTATAAAACTAACATTTTCTTGATCTTCTTTAGCTAAGAGAACCTGATGATAGCCTTGATAAGCGTTTGGCATAGAGATGTACTCGCATCCAACAGTGGAGTCCACCAATTGATCGATCCTGGGTAATGGATAATAATCTTTTGGGCAAGCTTTGTTGAGATCTCGGAAATCAATGCACACTCGCCATTTGTTTCCTGGCTTAGAGACTAACACCACATTAGCTAACCAGCTAGGGAATTATACCTCCCGGATATAACCAGCCTCCATAAGTTTAGTTATTTCTTCTTTGATGATTTGATTCTGTTCCGCGCTAAAATTCCTCTTTCTTTGCATAACCGGGCGGGCATCTGGGAAGACATGTAAGGCATGCTCCATGACTGTCGGAGAAACGCTCGAGACTTCTTTGGGCGTCCAGGCAAACACATCATTATTCTTCTTCAGGCATTGTACCAGTTCATCTTTCAGAGTAGGATCAAGATCAGCCGCAATATATGTAGTAGCTTCAGGTCGACCGGTCTGGATCTGAACTTCTTCCTTTTCTTCATAAACCAAAACAGGCAGCTTCTCTTGAATGACGTTAACTTCCATTCTTTGAATCTTTCGGGCAGTGTTAGCTTCAGCCCGAATTATCTCTACATAACATTTTCGGGCTGTCTTCTGATCACCTCGCACCTCCCCAACTTGGTCATCTACAGGAAATTTAATTTTCTGAGAAAAAGTAGAAATGACCGCCCTAAACTCGTTTAAGGCAGGTCGACCCAGTATCACATTGTAAGAGGATGGCGCGTCTACTACCATGAAATAAGATCTTCTTGTTCTCATCAGAGGCTCCTCTCCCAGAGATATGTCCAACTTTATTTGACCTAACGGTTATACTTCATTGCCTGTGAATCCATATAGAGGAGTGACTATCTGTTGAAGTTCACTTGGGTCAATTTGTAGTTGATCGAAAGCCTTCTTGAATATAATATTGACAGAACTTCCCGTATCTATGAAGGTACGAGAAATGGTGTAGTTGGCTATCACGGCTTTTATAATTAGGGCGTCGTCATGGGGTATTTCTACCCCCTCGAGATCTCTAGGCCCAAAATTTATCTCGGGACCGGCCGCTCGTTCTCTGCTACACCCCACGGCATGAATTTCCAGCCTTCGGGCATGTGCTTTTCTGGCCCTATTAGAATCCCCATCAGTGGGTCTTCCCGTAATCATATTGATATTGCCTCGAGCAGCATTACTCCTGTTTTCCTCCTGCCGAGTCGTCATAGCTTTAGAAGGTGCTTTTTCTGACACTTGGCTTGTACCGGCCGGGGCTGGTAATGCCTCCTGCCGAGGCTCGATTAGGCGATATTCCAATTTGAGTGGGCTTTGCTGCCTGGGATACTGCTGCCGATAATAGTTTTGCCTCTGATAACGCTCCCTATTAGCTCGTTTATTTTTAAAAACAAAACAATCTTCAGTATGATGACTGCTAGTTTTATGATAAGTGCACCATCTTCTCGGTGCCTCTGGCTGTATCTCCACGTGTTGTACGGCTTGTGGACGATATTCTGGTTGTCGATGAGGTGGATGAGTTTCTCTGGGTCCCCTGGGTGGAGGGACAGGGGCCGGAGTTTTCTCCTTAATCTAGATAGAAGAAGAGGTAACACCCTCCTTCCTTTGAGCAGATTGAGCTTCTTCCACATTAATGAATTCGGTGACTCGCTCAATCAATGAATCAAAATTAGCAGGAGGATTTCTTACTAAATCTTTAAAGAAATCGTTATCATTTAAACCCTGAGAGAAAGCGCTTACTAATATTTTAGTGGTAGCATTAGATACATCAATAGCTACCTGATTGAACCTTTTGATGTATGCTCGGATGGATTCTTTGGATGCTTGCTTAATTGAAAATAGACTCCAAGGAGTCTTATGATACCTCTTGTTGCTGGAAAAATGGTGTAGAAAAACTTTCTTGAAGTCTTTGAATTTTCGAATAGACTTCTCTGGCAGTCTCTTGAACCAACACTGTGCGGCTCCTCCAAGGGTAGTAAGAAACATCCGACACTTCACTCCATCAGAGAATTGTTGTAATAATGCTACGTTTTTGAATTTCAACAAATGATTTTCTGGATCTGTTGTTCCAGTGTACTCACCGATCTGAAGATTTTTATACCGCTTAGGGAGCGGATCATCCAGTACATTATGAGAGAATGGGGAGATGACTTTCTCTGGTGAGCTATCGCTATTTATCATCTTGATCTTACGCTTTTCTCTATCTGGTGCTTTGCCAGAGGATTCTTGGAACACGGGCCTCCTACCCCCTTGCTCCATGGGAGTGCGAAGGAAGGCTCGTGGATGCCTTGTCGGAGAAACAGCAGCTGGAGGAAAATACGCATGTTCCTTCTCTTCCGGTTCCTTTCCTTTTCGATGCTCATAGTTGAGATTGCTAGATTATAAGTTGTTGGTAGAGTGGCTCCAGTGTGGGCTTGAAGTTGTTGTTGCTGTTGTTGTAAGGCTTTCTGTACGTGAGAATTGATGAGGAAATCCAAGTCCTCATGACTGATGGTGAGTAGGTTTGATTTTCTGGCCTCTTCCATCCTGTAGTCTCAGATTCAGGAGAATTTCCCACAGACGACGCCAAATTTGATCCTGTCTGAGAAGCTAGGCAAGATGGAGATCCGGAAGAAGAAACCCACTGTTGATGGAGAAAAAAGCCTGGAAAACCTCGATCCGAGAAACCCAAAGCGGATCGGGGAAAATAGGGTTACTGAATGCCTTCCTTGTGCAAAGATCCGATGACGAGAGAGAAACCCAATCAAAGAGACACACAAATTGGGAGCCTCCCAGATTTCCTGCGCACAAGAGACCAACCAACACTATCGTTAGTGACCTAAGACCGGGGTGGGAATCCCTGGCTAGGTCCTCCGACGCTCAAGTCAGTGATCTCTCTCGGTGTGGAAGAGGGAGGAAGAAGCAGATGAACAGTAGCTGGCAATTAGGGTTATGAATGTGCGCAATGATGTGAACTCACCTTGCCAACGGAGAGGATTCCCCCTTTTATACCACTTCATATAACCTCCGTAGTCATGAAGTAGACCCCGGTTTGTTAGAGTTTGTTATGAGATGACGTAAGTCATGTACTTGTGGTGAATGACTTTTTAAGGAATCTTTCTTGTACCCCAGATGTACCTTCTTTGTCATTTAGCACCTGCAAAACAATCTAAAAACACATTTCCTGCCAAAATATATAATTCCTGTCGTATAGTTACATATTGCAGATATCTTCATTAATTATCGTTTCACCCCTCCTGCTGCAGATAACTCAATGTACCAATATTCATTATATCGATTGAAGTTAATCATGATTAGGTTTAGTTAATGAGGCAACCTTCTATGTTACTGATCCTAACTAGCCCTAGGCTATATTTTATCAAGTATCTTTCCCAGGTATTGGTCAATCGGCCGGTCTCGGCTTTCCTTCTAGGAAGCATATTTCGGTCGATGCGAACTTACCTTCTTTGGAGGTATATCCCGGCTGATATTGACCTATCTCCTTTGAGGTATATGCCAATTGATATGGGTTTCCCTCCTGGGAAACATGTTTCGGTCAATACAAACCTACCTTCTTTAGAGGTATATCCCGGCCGATATTAGCCTACCTCTTTTGAGGTATATGCCACTTGATATGAATCTTCCTCCTAGGAAGTATATTTCGGTCGATACAAACCTACCCTCTTTGGAGGTATATCCCGGTCGATATTAGCCTACCTCCTTTGAGGTGCATGCCAATTGATGTGAATCTTCCTCCTGAGAAGTATATTTCGATCGATACAAACCTACCTTCTTTGGAGGTATATCCCGGCCGATATTAGCCTACCTCCTTTGAGGTATATGCCACTTGATATGAATCTTCCTCCTAGAAAGTATATTTCGGTCGATACAAACCTACCCTCTTTGGAGGTATATACCGGCCGATATTTGCCTACTTCCTTTGAGGTATATGTCACTTGATATGAATCTTCCTCCTGGGAAGTATATTTTGGTCGATGCGAACCTACCTTCTTTGGAGGTATATCCCGTCCGATATTGGCCTACCTCCTTTGAGGTACATGCCAATTGATGTGAATCTTCCTCCTGGGAAGTATATTTCGGTCGATGCGAACCTACCTTCTTTAGAGGTATATCCCGGCCGATATTAGCCTACCTCCTTTGAGGTATATGCCAATTGATATGGATCTTCCTCCTCGGAAGCATATTTCGGTCGATGCAAACCTACCTCCTTTGGAGGTATAGCCCGGCCGATATTAGCCTACCTCCTTTGAGGTATATGCCACTTGATATGAATCTTCCTTCTGGGAAGCATATTTCGGTCGATGCGAACCTACCTCCTTTGGAGGTATAGCCTGGCCAATATTGGTCCTCTTTCCTAAAAGTATGTCTCGATCGATATTAACCTACCTCCTTTGAGGATATCCCGGCCAATATTAACCTATCTTTTTTGTTTGATCCTCTCCCTTCCTTTCCTTATCGGGAACCCATGAAACCTAACATATATCAGTTTGTATTTTGGTTTTTGATTTGGTTTATTTGACTTTACGTAATATATTTTATCTTTAGGGATATAATATTGGTTAGGTCCTATTTGCGTGGTTAAACACGCTTTCGGAACCCAGGCTTTATTCGTTAGTTTGCATTGGGTTATTAATGATTTAAAAGTTTTATTTGAGTTCGACTTATATCCGAGTCCGGTTTTATTATAACATGCTTTTTGATTATTTAGGATTTAGTCTAAATTTTTTGATCTGGTCGTAAATTTTTCTAATATATTTTTTAAATTATTAATTTCTAATTTTAATGATGAATTCTCTTCCTCAAGTGTTAGATCTTGAGTTAGTATATTATTTACAACTTGTTCCTTGAGGGTTTGATTTTCCTCGAGGAGCAATTTATTTTCATTTTCTAATTTAATTAACTTATTATTTAAGCAAGAAATAATTTTTAAAAACTTTCGATTTAAAGTTAGAAATACCTCTTCGGAACCTTCGGAAACGAGTACGGATTCGTGGCTCGATTCGGGTTCGGACCCGTCTTCCGATTCGTCTTCCGACTCTGCTTCGTGAGCCATCAACACGAGGTGGCTCTGGTGCTTCTGATCTTCTACTTCTGATTCGTCCGAGGAGGAGTCGCCCCATGTCGCTTTGAGGGCCTTCTTTTTGGTCGGCTTCGGTTTGTCGATCTTCAGTCTTGGGCACTCGTTTTTGTAGTGCCCCTTTTTGTTGCATTCGAAGCATGTCACGTTCCTCGAATCGGCTGGCAAACTGATCTTTTGTATATCTTTCTTGCTGAAGCTTCTCTTCCTCCTGGTGAACATCTTCCTTAGCAGGTTCACCAGGTGTTCTTCATCTTCAGAGCTCTGGTCAGAGTCTTCTTCAAGTTCATCCTTGTTCTTCTTGGAGGAACCTGCATATAAGGCAATACCTTTCTCAGCCCCAGTGTTAGTCTGCTCATGTAATTCTAATTCACAAAATAGTTCATCTAATTTAAGCTTAGTTAAATTCTTAGAAATTTTGTAGGCATCCACTATGGATGCCCACAAACTATTACGTGGAAATGTGTTTAACGCATACCTGATAAGGTCTCTGTTGTCCATCTGGTGGCCTATTGCGTGGAGCCCGTTGAGGATATCCTTGATCCTCGCGTGCAGCTGACTCGCTGTTTCTCCTTCCTGCATTTTTATATTAAATATTTTATTTAGTAATAAGTCCCTTTTTGTTACTTTTGTGTCGCTGGTTCCTTCATGCAGCTCGATCAGTTTGTCCCACAGTTCTTTAGCGTTCCGGTGCGGTCCTACCCAGTTCAGTTCTTCCCTTGTTAGTCCGCATTGCAAAGTGTTGATTGCTTTGTTCTCCGTCGATGCCTTTTTCTTTATATCTGATGTCCATTTTTCAGGATCCAGTAGATCGCCGGAGCTATCAACTGGTGGTGTGTAAGCTTTTGTGACGCTCAGCCACGGGTCAAAATCGGTCTTGAGATATACTTCCATCCGCTTCTTTCAGTATGAGAAATCATCTCCATTGAAAAGGGGAGGTCACACTGTGCTGAAACCCTCGATCTGTGACATTTTAATCTGCAAAAAAAAAACAAAGAACAGAGGTTCCAAGACTTGGTCTTGGATTAGTAGTGTGGGAGAAATTAAATAAAAATAACTAAATTGATGTTGCACCAATTTAGATTTAATTGTGACGGAAGGAGATTTCCAAAAAGGTAATAATACCAGTTTGGAATTTTTCAAAAAACTGAAATCCGAAAAAAAATAAAAAAATTTAAGAACAAATCACCCCCTTGTCTGATTGGTGGTTGCACCAAATTAGAGCGGTACCTGCTCTGATACCACTTGTTGGATCGTAGACGTTCGATAGAGGGGGGTGAATATCGATTACAAAAAAATTTCGATAAGAGTAAACACAGCGGAAAAGAAAAGAACAAGCCAAAGAGAACGCAAGGATTTACTTGGTTCGGAGCTTTTGGTGACTCCTACTCCAAGGCCCTCACACGAGGGTGCTTTCGATGGGCAATTCACTAGCAGTTCGAAGGATATTACAAACTGAGTACAGCAAGTGCTAATGAAAGAATTAAAGCAATACCGACAAAATAAGAGACTTAAAAGAAAGAAGCAGTGCGTTTGTCAGAGCTTTGCAGCGTCGCAGGAGCACAGGAGAGTGAGTTCTTCAATTCAAAGTGGTTGTTCAAGCTCCACCCCTGCCCCTTCTTTTATATGAGGCTCTGGGCACCCCAGATCCCTTCCGGGCGCCCTGGTGTGACGTAGCAGGTCCAACTAGAGAGCTCCACATGTTGACGCCGCGATCAGGATAGAATTCGCCTCCGGGCGCCCAGACCTCCGAGCTCACGGACAACCTTTCTCCAGGGAACATCTTTCCTACAAGATAAGGTTAGTCCGAGGCAAATAGATAATGTATATCCTACAAAACAAAGTGTTAGCACAGTTTATAAGTTCAATATAAAAAGTATGACTTAGATTCCATCTTTCCAAGACCAGAATCTAGTCACGATCTCGACTTAGATATCCGAAATGGATCTAAGCCGGATCGACGCCTAATGTTCCCTTCCCGGGAACGCGTCCTCACAGTCACTCCCTTCCAGTGACTTACCTTTACTCACCTGCCAAACGTCCGGTCAGCCCTTCGACCCGTCTAGACTTCTCGCCAGCTATCCGGTCAGCCTGTCGACCTAGCTGGACTTCGTGCCAAGTGTTCGGTCAACCCTTCGACTCGCTTGGACTTCGTGCCAAATGTCTGATCAGCCCGTTGACCCATTTGGACTTCTTGCCAAGCGTCCGGTCAACCCGTCGACCCGCTTGAATTTCGTCCCAGACATCCGGTCAGCCCGTCGATCTGTCTGGACTTCGCTTGCACACTCGGTCAGAGTGTTAGATAACGACAAACCTAACTTAACCTGAGTTAGATCGTTAGTGCTAACCGCACCAACAAATACAACCCCTCATACAATAAGAAAGGCACATAAAAAAAAGCAAGTCTTCGCTGCACTCTTAAGATGTCCGGACAGTATGTCGTGCATCCATCTCGCTTGCTCGCCTACTCCGTACGCCTACCTTCCATCATATCCTGGGAAACGTCCTCACCTGAAATGTAGGCATCATGAGTCTACAGACCCAGCAAGAACATCTCAATATGAAGGTATGACATCCATAAAAAGTAAGAGCAGTAACTAATAATCATAGAACATGAACTAAATTAATGTGCAAGGAATAAAGCAATAAATAAAAGAGCCTGTCTAACTAATAAGGGTGGATATGTCACAAAGTGATAACCACATCTTGAGCTAGTCAATCAGTCCCATGATCCTAGAGGTGCCTCCTAGAGAACATACAGTCGTATAGTCGTAGCTAGCATAAAAAAAATTACAGCATCAATCATAAATTACTGTATCAGTCAGGTTTGGAAGGACCCTCCCCGGAACACATCCCGGAGTACCCATCCCGTACTGTTACCATATATTTTCATACCCATCCAATTAGCTTCATAAGAAAACATGTCCTATCCTCATTATCCTTATCATAATTCATTCATTGCATTCTTCACATTAATATATATATACTTATTGCATAAGCGACTTCCATTAAAGAATCTGCAATCACAATGGTTCGTGGGACCATGTGTTTTGGTGTTTGGGCAAAGGGTTTAAGTTAGGTTTACCCTTGTTATTTGATATGTGTACTTGAGTTGTGCAGGACTGCAGGTGACACATGTGACTCAGGTTGATGGCTTCGGGTCCGGTGAAGGATGGAGCATCCGAGGGACCGTGGACAAGGCAGCAAGGACAAGGGCCGAGGGAAGCGATTTCGAGGCATACGCGAAGGATGACATTGAAACGAGCCGCGGGCTTGGATGCATCCGAGGGACGAGAGCCAAAGGAAGTAGGCTTGAAGGCAAGAGGTCAAGGCTGTAAAGGAGAGTCAAGTGAGTCGTGAGGGTCCGAGTGCGAGAGAAATGTACTCGGGATGGGAAACCCTAAGTTTAGGGTTGTACCAGTCGACTGGTACTGGAACCAGTCGACTGGGGGTGAGCACAGAGAGGTTCTGTGCCCGAAATGGCTGGGATCAGTCGACTGGTCCTGGGACCAGTCGACTGGTAGAAAGCCGTTGGGCTGGCACCAGTCGACTGGTGCAAGGACCAGTCGACTGGTAACGGGCAAATCAGCAAGGCTGATTTCCCCAAGCTCTATAAGAAGGAGCTTGGTATGGTCAGCCAAGGTGACGAAATTAGACTTGGTTAAAGCCTAATTAGTAGTCACCAAAGTGCTCAAGGTCTCTTGTGTCCAAGTGTTCTTGGTTGGAGTTGTGGTGAGGTTTCTCCACCCACAAGGAGTTGCTTGAGTATCCAGAGTTTACCGGGGGCTAATCCACCGAAGGATCGGGATCGTCCACCTTACTGACAGCCGTGGAGTAGGAGCATCATCTCCGAACCACGTTACATCGACGTGCATTGGTTTGCTTGTTCTTTTCTTTGTCATTAGCTTTTGTATTCGTTATTAGTATTTGTATTTCCTCTTGCGCACTAACGAATACGTAGGAAGCGAGTATTTGGGGGCGCCGTCTATCCAACCCCCCTTCTAGCAAGCCGCAAGATCCTCCAACAAGTGGTATCAGAGCGAGGCCGCTCTCCGTCGGACTAACCGCCGAGGAAGCTAAGAAGATGACCGGCTTGATAGATCCGCCAAAGTTCGAAGGAGGAAGCTTATGGGACATCACCTTTTGGATGGTAAAGATGAAGAACTTCTTCGAGACGGATTGGGACACAATGATGGTGGTAGAAGATCCATTTGAAGTCCCTAAAGACAAGAAAGGGAAGAAGCTCCGAACACGACATTGGACGGAGGAGCAAACCTCACGATCGGAGGCAAACTCAAAGGTAATAGCAATTTTAATTGATTTATTGCCTCCTAATGTGATAAGTGGTGTAGGTAAATATGAGAACGCACATGAATTGTGGAGCAAAGTGAAGAAATTTCCATGGGAGGAAAGTTTTCCTACACAAGAAGAAGAAGAAAAATCCGAAGAAAGTGATGAAGTGGTCCAAGAGGAGAAGAATGACCAATCGGATGTGGAGCCCAAGGAGATGGGCTTAGTAGCTCAAGAAGAGGAGAAGGAGCAACCGGAAGTTGAGTCATGCTCGACATCCGAGGAGGAGAAGGAAGATGAGGCATCATCTACATCCTCAAGAATTGAAGAAAATTCCAAGGTAAGTGAAGAGGAAGAAGAGGTCTTGGAAGTGGCCAACCTAGTGAGCACTTCCACCGAAGCAATGTCAAAAGATCGCATAGTATGCTTCGGGTGCAATAAAAAGGGACACTACAAGAGTAGGTGTCCAATGGGTAAGAAGAAGGTATCTCCTAAACTCAATTCAATCTCTTTAGAATCTAATTTGAGTTGTAGGAAGAAGAAGGAGAAGAAGCACATTAGATGCTTCACGTGTGGAGAACTTGGATACTACCACACAAGATGCTCGAGGAAGGGAGAGTTCAAGAAGTTGGAGCATCTAAAGAAGTGGGAGAAGAAGAAGAGGAGCTCAAGTCAAGGGGGAGCTTCAAGGGTAAGGGAGGTATACCCTAATTTGAAGTATAATTCAAATTCAAATTCTTATGTTCCCATGCATGCTAGGAAAAATAATGATTATCATTATGTAGCAATACAAAATTTTGGATTTAGATATCATGATAGGAGTAAGGTAAATGTGGATCATAACCCTAGGAAATATATGCATGATAAATTTAGAAATGATAGACTTAAGGAGACCCAAGGCATTAATCCCAAGAAGGGGAGACATATGCCTAGAAATGGTAGGTCTAGGAATGTCCAAGGTGGACATGTTGACTCTAGGTTTAGGAACCTAGAAAGGGAAAATCAAGTTTTGAAGACAAAGCTTGATGGTTTGGAGAAATTTCTTAAGAGATTCACTATTGGATCTAAGGGATTAAGTATGGTGTTGGGAAGCCAAAAACCCAACAATGATAGATCGAGCTTGGGATACCGATCTAGTCCCTCCAAGGTCAAAAGGAGACCATGTGCTAGGGTGGCACATGATAAGGGCAAGGGAGAGTCATCCAAGGCCAATAAAAAGAAATATGTTAGGGTTGCATATGATTATGGCAAGGATGATGTGTCCAAGGTCAAGAAGATAAGGAGATCTTCTAAGGGACATCATTGTGGTTTGGTCACAATAGATGAGTCACCTAGGGAGGTGACTAAGGTAAAGAGCTCTAGGGAGAGCTCCAAGTGTCAATTTGGGACCCATGGCCAATGGATCTCAGGTGGGTTCTACTTGGGGGTCTAGAGGAGCTATGGAGTGTGCCAAATGGTTTAGAGACGGACTTGAGTCTCAAACCTAGGGATTTGGCACACATGGATTATGTTTCATGCAAGTAAATATGACATTAAGGGTCATATTGTATGATAATTGGTTTTGGATGTATAGATTCCATATAAACCAATTCTAGGGATGCATTGTGGGTTGGTATGGACAAATACATCAAAAGGAAGCCAAAACTAGGACTTTAGGTCAAGGTTCAATTGAACCATTTAGCTAGTTTTGGATTTTGTGTCAATCTTGGGATTGGTGATAGATACATTTTGTAATGTATTTTTCCCAAGTAGACAATGGTACAATAGACCTCTCCACAAAATTTGGAAATTTTTGGAGGTCTAGGGAATTTCTGGTGCATTTCTGAAGGTGACCTGAAAAGACTGATTTTTTCAGAAATAGGGTACCAGTCGACTGGTACAGATACCAGTCGACTGGTAACAATGTTTTTTAGCACAGAATGGTTCTGTAAGCTCATTTTGACGAGGGCAGTCGACTGGTGTCGATACCAGTCGACTGGTAACAGTAGATTTCGACCACAGAATGCTTCTGTAAGGTTCTGTCGAAGGGGGCAGTCGACTGATACCAGTCTGAAACTGTTTTCAGCATTAGTTTGTGACCATGTCAACTCACTTAGATGTATGAGATCCAAGGGGGATTAATACATGAGTGTAGGGTCAGTTTGGATGAGAAATTTTCAACAATTAGGATATTGTTGGAGAACTTTTTGGATGTTAGGCAAAGGGGGAGAAGTAAGGTTTAAATTGGGAAAACCTTTAGTGCCTTTGCGTAGGGGGAGCCTTGGGATAGGTTCTTAAAAAGCCCTGTGATAAAATCCTAGCTCAATGGGGAGCTTAGGTGTAGGGGGAGCCTTGTGATAGGTTCCAATACTTGGTGCATTGTTTCGGCGGTTGCCAAGTGTGTAGCCTTGGTGATGTAAGTCCATTCGGCGAAGTAAGTCCAAGTGTGTAGCCTTGGCATCGTAAGTCCATTGTTTTTAGCATGTTTATTTGCTATATGTTTTCCCTAACTTAAACGTATTGCCAAACACCAAAAAGGGGGAGATTGTTGGAGCAATCCCAATGGTTCGTGGGACCATGTGTTTTGGTGTTTGGGCAAAGGGTTTAAGTTAGGTTTACCCTTGTTATTTGATATGTGTACTTGAGTTGTGCAGGACTGCAGGTGACACATGTGACTCAGGTTGATGGCTTCGGGTCCGGTGAAGGATGGAGCATCCGAGGGACCGTGGACAAGGCAGCAAGGACAAGGGCCGAGGGAAGCGACTTCGAGGCATACGCGAAGGATGACATTGAAACGAGCCGCGGGCTTGGATGCATCCGAGGGACGAGAGCCAAAGGAAGTAGGCTTGAAGGCAAGAGGTCAAGGCTGCAAAGGAGAGTCAAGTGAGTCGTGAGGGTCCAAGTGCGAGAGAAATGTACTCGGGATGGGAAACCCTAAGTTTAGGGTTGTACCAGTCGACTGGGGGTGAGCACAGAGAGGTTCTGTGCCCGAAATGGCTGGGATCAGTCGACTGGTCCTGGGACCAGTCGACTGGTAGAAAGCCGTTGGAGTGCCGTTGGGCTGGCACTAGTCGACTGGTGCAAGGACCAGTCGACTGGTAACAGGCAAATCAGCAAGGCTGATTTCCCCAAGCTCTATAAGAAGGAGCTTGGTATGGCCGACCAATGTGACAAAATTAGACTTGGTTAAAGCCTAATTAGTAGTCACCAAAGTGCTCAAGGTCTCTTGTGTCCAAGTGTTCTTGGTTGGTGTTGTGGTGAGGTTTCTCCACCCACAAGGAGTTGCTTGAGTAGCCAGAGTTTGCCGGGGGCTAATCCACCAAAGGATCGGGATCGTCCACCTTACTGACAGCCGTGGAGTAGGAGCATCATCTCCGAACCACGTTACATCGACGTGCATTGGTTTGCTTGTTCTTTTCTTTGTCATTAGCTTTTGTATTCGTTATTAGTATTTGTATTTCCGCTTGCGCACTAACGAATACGTAGGAAGCGAGTATTTGGGGGCGCCGTCTATCCAACCCCCCTTCTAGCCGGCCGCAAGATCCTCCAACACCCATCCCGTACTATTACCATATATGCTCATACCCATCCAATTAACTTCATAAGAAAACATGTCCTATCCTCATTATCCTTATCATAATTCATTCATTGCATTCTTCACATTAATATATATATACTTATTGCATAAGCGACTTCCATTAAAGAATCTGCCTAAATTCAAACAGAGCATAAACTATCTAAAATTTTTCAAGAGAACAATCACACCTTAGAGATGTTCGACATTCCAATCCAATCCATTTGGTGTTCAAAATCATCTCGAAAAGCCATTCACATCGTTAAAATCCAAAGCAAAATTAACCACTTCTGTTTAAGGTCCGAAGACACCGTAAAGTAGCAAGACAAAACCTCAAACTCGAACAACTACTAAATCTGAAACAAATTACCGACAACTGAGGAGTCCGAGAGCATCATAGAATCTAAAACACAACCTACCCATTAATCCAGAATTCCAGTGAAACGGAAAGAAATAAGAACAACATCTTAACCAACACCAATTCATGTTCTTTCGAATCTGACCCAAAGTTTCGGCTAATTTTAAGGAAACACACATCCAATCAACATCGATTCATCACTTTCCAAATCAGTCTAATAAATCAAAACCAAAGCTATCACAAGAATCCAGAATGCAACAATAACCAATTCACCATCTTCCAATCGATCCAAAAAATCCACAGCTAACTCAAAGAACCAAGTAAGGCATTATCATGAAAACAACAAAGCACAATCTACCATAAATCTCATCTAAAAAATACAAAGCTAGCATGATTAAATAACCCCTCCGTGAACTCATACCAGGAATTCCCTAAATCCACTCTCTTACGCCAAACCCATAAGTTTTCAGCATGCACACTCTAGATTTGTTACCCAAAATAAAAACATCACAGAATCAAATTTGTATTATCTTTCCAACTAGATTGTGCACACTTACACATTGTACTCAATGGAAGAAAAATAGGAGTCACAACAACCCTTTAAGGCAAGAACTCTTGAAGTCTGATGAAAAGCAAAGTAGGAATTAAAGGACTTGTCCTCTAAATCGTAGCTAGCTCGGGAAGAATAGAACAACAACAAATTCAATCATAAACGCTCCAAATCCTTGCAAAAATCCATTAGAAGGCACCATCCGAGTAGGAACATCACGAAGATCACAAATCAACAAATGCTTCAAAGAACATAACATCATATGGAATTCACACAAAACCCACAGCTATTCGAAGAAGTTGAACAACCTCATGTTGAAATCACACAAATCCACATCAACACGGTGGAGCAGAATAGTGTCAGAGTGAATTCACCACCCAAAACGATCCAGCAGTAAAGAAACACAAAAGCATCTTCGATCAAAGCTTGAAACACCAAAATCCGACCAAACTTTCGAAGACAATCGGAAGGGTAGATTCTAATCTTCTTCGAACCTAGTTAAAACTACCAAAAGTTTGTTCCAGAATTCAAACCATCGAGAAAACCCAAGCCAGATCCTAAATACCACACGAAGCCCTAATCCATGGTAAAAATCGAAAAGAAATCCCCTGATGGAACCAAAACATCTCAAGAAAATCGAATCACAAAACATCTAGTTAATCGATCATCATAGGCAACCATATAATTCTCTCCTAGGTTCCTATCCTTACCTCCACAGATCTCATACCAAAATAGAGAAATGAACTTGCCTCGTTTCCTTGTGCCTCCGAAAGCCCTCGCCTAGCCGTGCCATTCCGTCGATGAGATGGCTGAAGACCAACGTGCCTGACCGTGACGCCCTCAAAGGAAATCACCCGTGTGAAGAGGTGCTTCGTCGGGTTCCAGCAAGCAATGGAGAGGAGATCGACAATTTGTTTTAGGGCTACAGTGAGGGGCGGTGGAAAATTTAGGATTTATAGTTAGGTTAGTTATTAAGTTACTTAGGGTAATTAAATCTACCAACTCCTAATTTAATTAGGGGTTAACTTAGGCTTCACTTAATCTTAATTGTTCTATCCCCTTAAATCATGCGTACAAGTTCATAAAATATTTTGTAGAAGAATTCCTTAATTACCGCCCATGGGACCTTACAATTAAATTTAGCTAATGATTTTCTTAATTTATTATCTGAATATAAAAATAAACTAGAATCGGTACTACCGCTAGTTGAAGAAAATCTTGATAATTATGTTTGAGAACAGTCGAGTCCAAATTCCGTCGGGTGCTTCATTTCTACATGTCGTTTCAACGACCTATAGTCATGACGGCGGCTTGGAATTTGTAGGAAACATTACAGTGCTTATATTTTGCACGCATTTCTCCCGACGGAAGAGTGACCTTCTCAAAATGTTTAGTGAAAATAGAAGATTTTAGAGGAGGAAGTTCCTGAACCGTAGAAGTAATTGCATCGGTACTTCGTTGTGTTTCAGGTGTCGGATTCGGAAGATGTTCGATCTCATCATCGGTGAATTAAATGTTGGGGTGCTCCTTCTGCGGATTCATTATTTCCTTTCCCTTTCGAGCTCGAGATGACGCACCTCCACAATCTCCTTCCATTGTAATTGAAAATTGGAAACGAAAGCATGTAGAGAATATGAAATTGAGATTAAGAGTAGAGAAGATGTGTGTGACAGTGATGAAATGAGCTCTCTATTTATAGAGTTTTGATAGTAATAGACACTAAATCATAGTCATTGATAAAAAAACGATCAAATGATTCTAACCGTTGAAAAAAAATATCCAAAAAATCCCTCACCCTCTCCCAACGCCTATGAATCGCCGGTTAACCGACGGTTCCAACGACTATGAACCACCAGTTAACCGGCGGTTCAAGCCGTTCAAAAAAATAAATAAATAAAGGTTGAACCGGCAGGCTGAACCGGCGATCTGCCGATTTTGCACCAACGGACTTACCGGGCTGGTTCCGATTCGATCTGACGAATTGGATCAACAAGAAACCGATCCGTTGACCAAGTTATGGGCCCCAGCCAGGTCCGGACCAGACCCGGCCCGGGTCAGGTCTAATCCCGCCTCTGCTAGTTGTCATATTGGGTACCCTGTTGCTTATTGTTGTTTTAGATCAATCAGATCAAAAGTTAGTTCATCGGTTTATGATATAAACTATGATATCCACTCAGGAACATGTACCGTTCGGGAACATGGCTCGTCCGAATTAGATGACACGAGGAAATAGGGCGTTGAGGGTTTTTATAAGATTTAATGGTGCACTCATTTTGACAATATCCTTAATTAAAAATATGTAAATTTCTATCATGCACTCACTCTAAAAACATCTTCGAAATAGGCTATACAACTCTCTTTCTCTCTTTCTCCAAAGATAGTTAAATTGGAAGTCAAATGATAGACTAGATAAAAATTTAAGACTGCAGTAATAATCATCCTACCTAGTGGACCGCTCAATATTTGATTTATCACTTTTCACTTGCAACCAACGATGGAATAATACCAAACCTTATCAATTTTGCATCAATTAAAATGATTTAAATTTATATCTAGCTTTATTATATTTAAACTGATTTTTAGTGAACAAAATTGAAATTGAATAAAGAAATTAAAATAAATTTATTAAATTAAAAAACCAAACCAAGTATTAAAAACGAAAAATATATAAAAGTTTGGAATCAATCATTAAAATTTAATACATTTTAGTGGTCTTTTGTAAAAGGCTTAAAAGATAACAGGCTTGGAGGGACAAAATGAATTTTGCTTTGTCAAAACATTAATTTATTCTCACTCTTTCACACTACTCTCACTCTATCACTTCACCTCCCACTCAACTCTCGTCTCCTCTCCTCCCCTCTCATCGTTCTCCTTCCCTTCTTCCGTCCGCCCCCTGCATTCCTCCACTCCCATTGCATTCCTCCACTTTTCCATCCGTCCATCCTCTTTCCCTTGCAATTCCTCCCCTGTTTTTGGTTTCTCTTCCTTTCTCTTCCCATCTCGGCTTGGGAGGGACCACTTGTTCCCCCCTTCTTAACGACAAGCAAAGAAACACTCGAAGAAATGGACAAGAAGCTTCTGCTCCTCTTCTTTATCTCGTTTCTCTTGGCGGCCGCGGCCACGGCCACCGCCAAGTCTACCATCGAACCGTGCACAGGCGGCAGCTCGTGCTACGCCCTCCTCGGCTACACCCTCTACGCCGACCTCAAGGTCTCCGAGGTAGCCGCCCTTTTCCAGGCGGATCCCCTCGCCCTCCTAGCAGTAAATGCCATCGACGTCTCCCTCCCCGACGTCGAGAACCGCATCCTCCCCTCCGGTCTCTTCGTCCGCGTCCCCGCCATCTGCTCTTGCTCCGGAGGAATCCGCCGATCCATCTCGACCCGCTACACTGTCCGCCCTTCCGATACACTCGCATCCATTGCCGCCTCCGTCTATGCCGGCCTCGTCTCTGCCGACCAGATCCAGGAGGAGAACACTATATCCGACCCAGCCGCGCTCGATGCTGGCACCCCCCTCGCGGTTCCTCTCCCCTGCACTTGCTTCAACTCCACCGACAACTTCCTCCCCGCTGTCTACCTCTCCTACGTTGTCCAACAGGGGGACTCCGTGCCTGGCATTGCCTCCCACTACGCCACCACAGTAACGGACATTATGAATGCCAATTCCTTAGGAAGCCCTTCCATTCAACCAGGGGACATTATTTCCATCCCACTTCCAGGTTCTCATACAACTCTTCTTGTTATTATTGTCATCGAGATGGCTGATGCATAATTGCACATTCTTCCTAGTTTGCTTGCTAGTTTTTCTATTTCCTTGCTTCCTTTGTTAATATTGTGTAGTGTGAATTGTTGGTGGTCGCAAAAACAGTAGAGAAAAAGGGAGGATGAACCAGAATTGATGTTTGTATTTCACAACATTGATTTCTGGACATTGTCAATGTTTTATAGAGAAAGGAAATGAATGTAAAAGGTATCTACGAAATATAAATGATATCACACTAAATTAAAATCCTTGATTTGATTTGTAGCTAAATAATATCAAATCAAATCATCCCTGATTTTGAGCTGATTGCGTGGGATTATCTGCATATTGTGCTGATTTTGTGGGATTATCCTTAACATTCTTAACACTCCCCTTGTCCCGAAGTAGAGCAAAACGATGTGAGGACAAACCTTTGGTGAGAATATCAGCAACTTGATCCTGAGTGGAGAGATATTGAATAACAAGAGCTTTCTGACCAATCCATTCTCGAATAAAATGAAAGTCAATCTCAATGTGTTTTGCACGAGCATAAAAAACAAGATTTGCAGAGAGGAAAATTGCACCAGTGTTGTCACACCATAAGACAGGGGGTTGTTCCATAGGAATACGCAGTTCTCCCAAAGTGACTGAAGCCAACAAATTTCGACAGTTGTATGAGCTAGAGCCCGATATTCAGTCTCAGTACTTGAATGAGCAACAATCTGCTGCTTATTCGAGTTCCACGAGATAAGATTATCTCCAAGAAAGATACAATAGCCCGTGGTGGAATGACGATCATCAGGGCAATCGACCTAGTCAGTATCGGAGTAGGACGATAATGTGAGAGATGGTGAAGGACGGATGACAAGTCCATGATGTGGAACGTGGCGAAGATAACAAAGGATACTCTTAATGGATGCCCAATGAGAGGTAGTAGTAGGTGATTGCATGAATTGGCAGATGCGATTGACTGCAAAGGCTAGCTCAGGGCCCGTAAGAGTCAAATACTGTAAGACCCGACAATGCTTCAGTAAGTGAATGTGTCAGAAAGTGGATCACCATCATGGCGTGAGAGAGACGATCCAGAAGCAGTTGGGGTATGTTGGGGTTTGGATTGATGCATGTTGGCCCGAGTCAAAATATCGTCAATATACTTAGATTGGTAGTGAAATAACCCAGGTGTACGAATGGCTTCCACTCCCAGAAAATGATGTATTTGCCCTTGATCTTTGAGCGGACAATTAGTACTAAGTGTGGCGATGATGGTAGAGATGTATTTGGAGAGTTTCTAGTAAAGAGAATGTTATCCATATAGACTAAAAAATACGCTATAACCTGTGCTAAGTGGAATAAGAAAAGTGACATATCTGATTTGGATTCAATGAACCCCAATGAGAGTAATAAAGTGTGTAGCGTGACATGCCATTCCCGAGGTGCCTGTTTGAGGCCATTGACCTTGTGCAGCTTGCAGACATGAGATGAGAAGTCTGGGTGAACAAACCCAGGTGGTTGAGCCATATAGACATCCTCATGAAGAGTGCCATGTAAAAAGACATTACTAGCATTAAGTTGGTGAATTGGCCAATTCTTGGATACAACAAGTGTGAGAACAGTTTGAATAGTAGTGGGTTTGACCACAGGACTAAATGTCTCAACATAGTCAATACCGGGCTGTTGATGAAAATCTTTAGCAACCAGTCAAATTTTGTGTCTCTCAATAGAACCATCAGGCTCGCGTTTCAGTTTAAACACTCATTTACAGCCAACAACATTGTTCGTAGCAGGGCATGGTACAAGAAACTAGGTGCAATTGTGGATAAGTGCATTGAATTCAACATCCATGGCTGCTCACCAACTAGGATCTTTGCTGGCAAGTGTGTAGCAAGTGGGTTCTTGAGACCCATTGCAGATTGCTGTGTGGGCACTAGCTTTAGCTCTGGTGATCATTGGATGTGAAGAGCATGCAAGGGCTCTAAGAGGTCCATTATCAGCTGGAATAGAGACAGGTGGTGAAAGAACCGACGAACCAGTCAGGATTCAGTATTCATATGTTGGGGTGACGCATTTGACATGCCTGAGCTATCAAGTGCAGGGCTCGATATATGCTTGTCAGGAGCAGGAATTGCAAATGACATAGATGATGTAAAGGTCGAGTGGATTGAATTGGAGTTCATCGATTTGTTGCAAAGGGAAAAGAATGCTCATTAAACACAACATGCCTTGAGATATAGATGTTAGTACCCCGGGTTGATTTTGGTGTGGTCAACCAAATCAAGTTAGGTCCTATTGTGTTTAATGCCTTGTGTCTAAGTGTGCAGGAGCTTAGGAATACATGAAGTCGAGCGGAAGATGAGGCTAGCGAGAAGGATGACACGGGAAACGAGTCGATGGGCTTGGTACATCCGAGGGATGAGGTGTTACGGAAGAGTACACCGATGGACGAGGATGTACGCGACGTTCGAGGGATGAGAAGCCAGGGAGGAAGCTTGCTTGAAGAAGATCGGAGTTGAGTTCAGGTGAGCTCAACTCTGGATGACTGGAGCATCACCCAAGCGAGCAGGATCGAAGAAGATCAACTTGGAGGTTGATCTTGAAGACCCGAGGCGTCTCCCTTGTGATTGAGGGCGCCTCGTGTGCCTCTGTTGAAGCCGACCAACAAAGGCGTGGAGGTGCCTCTAAGGTGTCTAAGGCGCCTCTGATGAAAAGGCACGAAGGTGCCTTAAGCAAGATCGAAGGCACCTCAAGTAGAGGCATAGAGGCGCCTCTAATGACATTGAAGGTGCCTCCAACCACTTAGTAACTGTTAGGCTACCGTTGAAAATAGGATAAAAGTTTATCTTCTTGGAGGCGCCCTGGATCCCTTGGAGGCGCTTCTAAGTAATGGTAACTTTTTCCAGGAGGCCATAAAAAGTTCTTTGGAGTTAGGAATTATTCAACAACTTCTGTAATCAATTCCTAGTCATTTTCTGATATTTTCAAAGAGTGTAAGAGACTTCTCTACCTAGAACGAACGAGATTCTTTTAGTACTTTCATTGCTTTGGATTAACAACTAACTAGGTTGTAACCAAGTAAACTCTAACCTTCTTACTTGTTTTTAAGTTGTTTTTTTTATGTTGATTACTTGTTTTAATTAATTGTCTATCCTTGCTAAGTTTGAAAAGCAAGAGAAAATTTTAACTTATTTGCAGGGTTATTCACTTCCTCTTTAGCTAGCGTAACGCGGACCAACAATAGATACGTCCTGTACTAGGATGAAGACACCGATTGCCTTTGTGAGAAGTACTATAGCTGAGAAAGACACACTTAACTATCCGAAAATATAGTCTGTGATGATTGTACTGCTTGTTTAATGGAAAATAGGCACAACCAAAAACTTTGAGTAACCGATAGTCAAGAGATCGATGGAAGAGTACCTCAAATGGAGAATGTTGAGCTAGTGTATGCGAAGGCATTTGGTTAACAAGATACACAAAGCACCATCCTAATAAATCAGAGGCATAGAGGCATGCACTAGTAGAGCTAGTCTAGTTTCAGTGATATGATGAATTTTTCGTTCAATGACATCATTCTGTTTACTAGTATGAGGGCAAGATAGATGATGCTGAATGCCATAAGACTCAGCAATTGTATGAATTATGCAATATTCACCTCCCCATCTGTTTGTAAGGCTTTAATCTTTCTGTTAAATTGTAGTTCAACTGAGTCTTTAAAATAAACAAACATGTGAAGCACGCCAAATTTACGTGTGAGAGGATAAATCCAAGTGTACCAGCTATAATCATCCACAAATAATACAAAGTACAGAAAACCATTAGAAGAAAAAATCGGAGATGGTCCCAGACATCAGAATATATTAAATCGAGAGGAGCATCAATTCTAGATTGAGATAACGAGAAGGGAAATTTATATGCCTTTCCAAATTGACAAGCTTTACACAAATTGATAGTTTTATTTCCTAGAACAAGTAGTTGAAAATGAGAAATGACATAAAATGCTCTTACTGAAGATGAGTGCCCAAGTCTATGATGCCAGGTATCAGCTTGCACACGTTCCACAACAAGAGCAGTCCGGTTGATAATAGGGCTTACGGGCTGCTTTATGTAATATAGACCTCCTTTAACTATACCTCAGAGTAGTTCTATCTTCGTAACCCGATCCTTAACAACACATAATGTTAGGTGAAATTCAAAATAAACTTTATTATCAGCTGTAAAACTAGCAACACTAAGTAAATTTTTGATAATAGCAGGAACATGTAGAATATTACGTAATTACAATACTCTGGCATTATTGAGGATTGTAGAATTCCCAATGTTAGATATCGGAATAGTCTTGCCATTTCCAACGATAATATTTTCTATACCTTGATAAGGTGAGTGGACTTGCAGGTTTGCAAGATCAGCAATAAGATGATATATAGCACCAGAATCTGGATGCTAGGCAGGATTAGAGATCGTTTATGTTCAACTATTAGTGCCATCGGTGATGCTGATAGATTATAGTTTTGGTCAAAATGCTTGTGACAAGTGGTCGCCGAATGTCCCACACCATAACATATTTGCCACTGACGGTTGGATTTGTAATTTGAAGCTACATGGCTAAACATATCGCATAGTTGACATTTACGATGACGTTTACCTCTGTTGCAACTGCTTCGGTAACCACATCGATTGTGGGTTGCACTGCCTTGAAAATGATTTGGGTCTGAGGAATTCATTCCAGTATGCCCCATATTCTGGGTTAGATAAGTGGGAGAACTTCTGCCTAAAGGAGACGTCTGGTGTGGGAGAAGTCTAGAGGGGGAGAAGTGTGAGGTGGGTGTGCTGCGTCAGTGGGTTTGCCCGACGGCAAGATGCACCGATGGATGACTTCCGATGGCAAGATTGGCTGCCACTAGGAAGGTGCCTTGGTGAAGTTGCTTAAGTCGCTGCTCGTGCATAAGGAGCATGTCGGAGAGATCATCAGTGGAGACAACTTTAGGTCTTGTCGTAATGGAGACAATAAGGGCTTCGTATTCAGGCCCTAAGCCACCGAAAATGTAGAGGAGGAGGTCTGAATTGGGAATTTTCTGTCCGGCAACGACAAGTCCATCGACAATGATTTTTTCTTGAAGGTAACCTGTCATCGTAGAGTCTTCCTTTTTAATTGTTTGTAATTGCAACTGCAGCTGTTAAGTCTTGCTTTAGATTGTGAGGCAAACCTTCTTTCGAGTGTAGTCCGTAGGCTGCGGGAGGTTGTGCCAGCATCTCCAACAACTTGTGCTAAAATTGGCTCGGTGAGGGTTGACATCAATCACGAGAGGAGTTGATCCTGCTTTTCGTTAGTTGATGCAGAATCTTCACTGGAAATGAAATAGATCATGCCCTTTGAGTATAGGGGTGATATGTGATCGCTAGAGAATGAAATTCCTTTAATCTAACTTGATCGGAATCAGTTGTGAGAAGTTGGGCAGAGTGGCCGCGGTTCTTTAACCAACCATTTGACTGGCCAGCTCTGATACCAAGTTAGAAAAACAATAGATAAAAAGAGAGGATGAACCAGAATTGATGTTTGCATTTCACGACATTGATTTATGTACATGTCAATGTTTTATAGAGAAAGGAAATGAATGTAAAATATATCTACAAAATATAAATGGTATCACACTGAATTAAAATCTCTGATATGTAGCTAAATAATATCAAATCAAATCATCCCTGATTTTGAACTGATTGTTTGGGATTATCCGCATATTGCGCTGATTGTGTAGGTTTATCCTTAACATTCTTAACATTGGCTGATTCAATCTTTTATGAAAGCGAAATGCAATCTAATATAGTAATCCCTACTTGTTTTTCACATCAGAATCATGGACTACATTTAAAAATTATTCTATTTCCTTTCATATTCACTTAGTATATGAAGAGAAATGAACATACAACTCAGTGAGGTTTAAAATCTGAGCCATGCTAATGTGAACGATACTATTCCAATATTATTTCACGTCATGTTGATACAATTTCAATATTTATTTACTTTTAATTAAAATTATATATAAATAAAAAAATATTTTCATTAATATTTAAGAAAAATAAGAATAAATTATTACAAACAAAACTCATCCACCTAATTAATAGTTAAAGGGGTATTGTGCACTAGATGAGACCTTGAAATCAATTCTATAGTTTTCCAAGATTCAAATTTATTCTACTGAAATATGCTACCGAGTTGGATGTTGAGGTAACGGTAATGATGTAGAGATGTGCACCTTGTAGTCTGATTTGGACGGTGTGACCTAGCCTACACACACTAGAGCAGTTGTTAGAGGGTGTCAAAATCGTCTAGAAAATCCCTTTGATGCTTAAATAACTAGGGTGTAATGGAGGTAAGAAGAAAAAAGAGGAGAGAGAGAGAGAGATTGAGGGAGATAAAATATATATATCGTTGGTTTTGAATCCATCCTTAGATATTTATATGTGTGAGTCGACAAAGTGCCCTAGTTTGAAACCCTAAAGTTTTGATGCACTAAAATTGATGCATTAATGATCTCCCAAAAGGATTCGAGTTTATTATCATGAGATCATGTTATCGACCTCACCTTTCATCTTCAAGGTTTATCCCCTTCTTTATTTTCTCATTATAGAGGGACCTTTGTTTCCCCATTTCTCTATTTTCCCAGGAGGTTCCCGTTTATTTCGACATCTACTTGAGTCAACTCATTCCTAATTCCTTTCGTCTTCTTACTGGGATAACGATTGTCTTCCTCCATGTAGGCCTTCCTTTGACTCCCTTCTCTTTCATTCTTTTTTTCTCTCATGAAAAAGAATAATGTTGGGGTCAACCTAACTCCTAGTTTCGGGGGGCTTTCCTGATCTCCTATAAGGCTTTGAAAAATAAATTTTTCTTTATTTGACACTTTTTTTCCTTTTCTCTTTTTAATTCTCTAGGAGAGCTCCCCCCTATGCCTGACTTGGGCAAGTTTAAGGGGAGGAAAGCCTACAACTTGTTCTCTAGGGCCCTCCAAGGTCGGCATTATAATGTTAATTACCTCATCGAGGAGGGTCCTTTATATCACTTTGTGTTGAGCCTTGCTGAGACTGAGCTCGAGGTAATAGCTTGTGTTTCTCATCCATTCATGATTGATTGAGATCTGATTTGAACTGTCTTTATGTAGAAGAAAAGATGTTGTCGACATTATAACCAAAAAGTTGAAGGCAAAGGGAGGCCTCAAAGGAGCCTAGCCAAGAAGGTCCATCTCTGCTATCCCAGCCATCTCCTCCCGTTCTTCAAGCCGAGTCCTCTCTTGAGGACGCTAAGAAGGTTTGAAGGAGCCGACGACGTCTGTTGCTCCGCAAGTGCCTAGAGGCCGCCCTTGCAAAGGTTGCCCCTGCCAAGGCCACCCAGTAGACCATCCAACAACTCAACCACATAGTCCCCAACCTTCAACCTTGTTTGGTGGACCTTCCTGGTCGAACTCGGGTCTTGTCCTTGTTCCCTTGCTAATTGAGGAACAAGTGGCTTTAGCTATCTAGATGTTGCCACTCGCACATCGGTCAAGGTTGCCTACACTTGAGGAGTGACAAGCTATGCGGAATTTGTAGCTAGCTCATGTGGTGGGTAATATTTTGGTCAGCTTGGGCTCCATTTCGCCACTTACCCACTGATTGCTTAGTTATGTTGGTCTAATATTGTATGCTTGCTTAGTTATACTGGTCTAATGATGTAAGCTTATATAATAGGCTTTAACATATTACAAAGAGCTAATGGAGTAGATTCCTTGCATCCATGCGGCTCAAACTGCATTCTGAGCATGAGAGGCGGAGCTGAAGTCCTTGGTCGAGCATTGGGAGAAGGTGGCTAAGGCCTTCAAAGCTGAGGAGGCTCACCTTACTTAGTTGAGTTTAATGGGAAGAATACCAAGCTATATAGGACTAGGGTTGAGTTGGAGGGGATGAGGTCTAAGCTAGAGGGATCAAGGGTTGAGCTATGATTGACTTTTGAGGAGTAGACTTCCCTTGTGGCGGAGTTGGACCGTGTGAAAATAGAATTAGTGAAGCTAACAACCCATAAAGCTAGGGAAGAGGAAAGGTGGCGGAAGCGAGAGGCTGACTTCTTAGAATCCCCCAAAGTGACTGAGAGGTTAGCTACCCGAGCTGCTACCTTCTTTGAACTTAAGTTCAACATATGGGTGGCTTAGTTCAAGGCGTTAAGTTATCCTTTAGGGGGGGAAGTAGTGAGAAAGCCTTGCAGAGTCTCCTACCTAAAGCTTGAACCCAAGTAGATCTTATGTAATTTGTGATGTAATTATGTAATAGACTTAATTTGCGAAAACTAAAGTAATATTTTGCAAAAATAAATTTGTATTGCAAGGGGGCTAAGGGGGAGAAGTCAATCCCGTGAACTTTAAGCGAACCATTGAGGTCAAGAAGAAGCTACTATAAGTCGACCCTAAAGTCTTTTGGCGAATCATTGAGACTAAGAGGAGAGAGCTCGATCTCATAATCTTTAGGCGAACCATTAATATTTAGGAGAGATTGTAATAGATTAACTCCATGACTTTTAGGCAAACCACTGTGGTTAAGGGGGAGTTCGTTTTACGACCCTTAATCAAACTACTAAGGTTACGGGAAGGTCACATCGTAACTCCTAAGTCTTTAGTAGACCATTGAGACTAAGACTCATTTTACTTCTAGGTTAGATTGAGGAAGAGCTATGCAAGGACCGTTGTATCTTCATAACTCGGGTGTAGTGCTAAATATATAAGAGTTCACATTGTAGGGTTCGACTGTAATCTATTGGCAAGGACCACTACATCTTCATGAGAACTTGAGTGTAGTGTTAAATAGGTAAGAGTTCTCACACTATATGTTGGATAAAAACAAATATAATAAGGAAACTAATAATATAAGATTTGAAACATGAAACATAGAACTCTCACTAGTAAAATGAATGTAGTAGATACGATGATTAGGAGAAGAATTAATATTTTATACAACAGATAACATGAGTAGGCAAGAAGGCAAAGATGATAGAGAACTCGTGTTTTAAGTTATGGTACACTAAAAAGAGTAAAACAAGAAATGGAATGAGTATTTTTGTAGATAGTTCATTAAAGGATAAAGTTGTAGGAGTAGTTAGAAAAGAAAATAGAATTATTATTAACATAATTAACATATATGCACCGCAAGTAGGAATAAATGAAACTACTAAATCAAGATTTGGGGATGACTTAGATGAAATATTACAAAACATTCTGCCAAATAAAATGATTTTAATAGAAGGTGATCTAAATGGGCATGCTAGAGTGAAAAATGAGGAATATGAAAGGGTACATGGTGGTTATGGGTTTGGAATAATAAATAACAAATTGACTTTTTTATGATTAGAAAGAAGAATAGAAAGATTTGTAAAGATTGCAAGATCATCCATAGATAAAACTTAACTACCCAATATGGGTTAATAGTGTTGGATATACGCCTCAAACATAGTATCAATAAAAAAAAAATATATACAACTCTTAGAATTAAGTATTGGAAGTTAAACGATGAGAGGCAAAATATATTTAGGAGAAGGTAGGAGTATAAGCATTAGGTGAAATATACGGTGACTCTAGTACGACATAGGATAAGATGATATTAAAGTTGAAAATAATAGCTAAGAGTCCACTCGGTGAGTTAAAGGGACATGCACCACTAAGTAAGAAATCTTAGTGGTATAGTGAGAAAGTATAAGAGAAAGTGGAGGAAAAATGAATAGCTTATAAGAAATTATATATTTGTAAAACGAGGAAAACTTAAAAATAATATACAATAGCCAAGAAAGAAACTAAGGAAGTAGTGAATGAAGCAAAGAATAAAACTTTTGAACCATTATATCAAAAATTAGATACAAAAGAAGGGGGAAGAGACATTTATAGAATAGCTAAAGTGAGAAAAAAGAATTTAAGAGATCTTATCCAAAGAAAATGTATTAAAGATGAATGTAATATGATACTAGTAAATGATAGAGAAATAAAAGAGTGGTGAAAGAGGTATTTTCATTAGCTTTTTTTAATGAAGGTTTAGGTGACTAACTTAACTTAGGTAATTTAAATAGGTCAAATGAACATAGAAATTTAAATTTTTATCATAGAATTTAAATTTTATAAGTAGAACAAACTTTAAATGGGTTGCATAATGGAAAGCCGTTGGACCTGATGATATTTCGATAGAGGTATGGAAGTGTCTAGGAAAATAATGTATTGAATGACTTATAAAATTATTTAACATGATATCGAAAAAGAAAAAAAAATTTGATCAATGGAAGATAAGTACTCTAGTTCCCTTATGTGAGAACAAGGGAAACGTACAAAATTGTGCAAACGATAGGAGTATTAAACTAATGAGGCATACTATAAAACTTTGGGAAAAAGTAATTAAAAAGAGATTAAGGAAGGAGACCACGGTGATCGAAAATCAATTTGGGTTCATGCTTAGAAGGTCAACAATTGAAGCTATACATCTTCTTAGAGAAAAATGTCGGGAGAAAAAACAAGTTCTATATATGGTATTCATCGACTTAAAAAAAGTTTATGATAGAGTTTCAAGAAAAATTATATGGAGAATTCAGGTGTTAGCGTAACATATATTGAACTAATTAAGAATATATACGAGTATGTAACAACTAGAGTAAAACTTCAGGCGGAGTAACTGAAGTATTTCTAATAAAGATAGAGTTATATCAAGAATTAATTCTAAGTCCCTATCTTTTTATACTAATTATGGACGAACTCACTGCGCACATTCAAGACATAGTACCGTGGTGCATGTTTGCAAATTATATTGTTTTGGTAGATGAAACACATGAAGGAGTAAATGCTAAATTAGAATTTTAGTTGGAAACACTATAGAATAAAGACAGAATATATGGAATTTAAGTTTAGCAATATTAGACGTAATGAGACAATTGTTAAGATAGGAGATGACGAGTTATCCGGAATCGAGAGTTTTAAATATTTAGGATCATTTTTTGCAAAACGATAGAAGAATTGAGAGAGATGTCTTATATAGAATACAAGCAGGATGATTAAAATGGAGAAGAGCGTCGAGTATTTTATGTAACTGTAAAATACCTCTAAAACTTCAAGGAAAATTTTATAAAACCGCAGTTACACTTGTTATGTTATATGTAGCTGAATGTTGGGCTATGACTCGAACACATGAGTATAAGATGAGAGTTACAAAGATGAAGATGTTAAGGTGGATGTGTGACATACGAGGATGGACAAAATTAGAAATTATAGCATTAGAGAAAAAATCGGAGTTGCATTTATTAAGGGAAAACTCCGAGACACACGTTTAAGATGGTACGGGTATGTACTTAGACAACCAATAAATGCTCCAGTTAGGCGATGTGAAACTATGACTAACAGACATATCAAATGAGAAAGACCAAAAAAGACTTGGTTAACAACAATAAAATAAGATAAAATTTATTTAAGTATAAATGATGATATACAAGGAGATAGAGTTTAATGACGTAAAATGGTTTATATAGCAGACCTCACCTAGTAGAATAAAGCTTGGTTGTTGTTGTTGGATTGAAGAAAAGGAATCCTTTATTTTGTGTGCTTATTTACTTCAAGTAAGGAAGGTGAATGAGATCAATCTGTGACATTATTTTCTTAGAATAAAGGAAAGAAAACTAAATAGTTTATTATCCAAAATACGTTTTTTTTTCATTTCTAGACCAAGAATCCAACATTATTTATTGAACTAAAAAAATGTTTAAATTATTTATAATTGTGTTCTTCCATATCCAATGTCTTTATTTTATTTTTAAAAAATATTTTTATATATTTGTTCATTAAGGTTTTCCTTAGTTTACATTTAACCAACTTGATATTTGCAAACTAGGTAAATTTAAAATTAAACTAAAAGATCAATTCGGTTCACATTAAACCAATATACTTACAGCCCTGTCATATATTAAAACAAAAAATTATCAACAATAAACATTACTTAAAAATAATCCAGAATTATTACAAAATTATTGTCAATTAAAAAATTTAAACTTATGACTTTCATATACTAATAACTATAGATAGCCCATAATCCTATACTTTGAACCTATCCAAATTAGCTTCTATACCTATCCCAACCTTGTAAATTGTGACTATTCAGGTCAACACAATTCAAAATTAGAAAGAAAACATCTTTAGAAGAGCAAGTCTCTTCTCCGGTAGACATCCCATAACAAGCATCATTTTCTCCTTGTTCTCTCTTAGCCTTGATCATATTCCCTTGCCTCAAGTCATCGTCTTGTCTCTTATTGCAACTCACTTCATTGTCATAATTTACATCCAATTCATGATCCACTTCACTAATCAACCTCTCATCTAGATTCACCCATTAAGAAATTATGAAGAATACAACATGCTAAGATAATATTTGTACAAATGCCAATTTCATAGTGAAGTTCTATGTTTCTATCAATAATTGGAAACCTCTTCTGTTGAACCCCAAAGCTCTTTTGATTGCATTGCGAAGAGATGTATGTCGAAGATTGAATAACTCTTTTGCATTTGTATGACCACTTCTCGAGTACTCCTTCAAGTGATAATGAATTCCTCAATAAGGGGTAATCAAACCCCTCTTCAGCATAAACTTGGAGTCAACTAAATGGTATTTACCTACCAGCTAAAGGAAGGATATAGATTAATCATATTTACTTCCAAAAATTGTCCACTAATGAACATTAATTATAAACTAAATACCGTGAGGTATTATTAATTTATTACGTCTAGATAGAACATTTTGACTATTCGAGAATCAAATGTATTCCTTCCTACCTAGACAACATATATGTGAATTGCAGGTTGAAAGAACATGCAACCAACACATTGGTAGTTGGCCAATCCTTCTTTTATATCTAGGCGCGTCTATATCAGACACCTTAACATGCATATGAGTTCCATCTAATTCACCAACACAATCCTACAATTAGAAGACAATGAGCATATTTAACTACAAAGTAACTTACAAACCTTCTAAAATTCAAAATGATCAAAATGAGTGATATCTTGAAGTAAGGGTAAAATCTACTGCTACTCTTTATAAGCAGAGGGATTTCAGATCCATTTGGTTGCTTTATAAATTTAGCATGAAGTTCAATAATGACTTTCAAGATTTCATGAAAACGATTATTAGTAGTCCTTGTACTTCAACGAAGGAAAAAAACTCAATTCTTGATGATTGACATCATGACTAAGTAAATATAAAAACTTAGCAACCTTCTCTTCAACACTTGAATTTCTATTGACTTTTACCCTTGTTGTGCTTTCATGGTTCACACAAGCAAACAAAGCCATCCACATTTATCTTGAGAATACTATGGCATGTCTCATTAGATGCCATAAGGTTGTGCAATAGAATATGTCATGCATTATCTGTTTGCTCATTACTCTCCATTAAACCTTTACCTATATTCTTATTTGGAACCTTCAACATCATCCAAAGAATAAAAACATAATTTTTATTTATGAAAACTTCATCATCTGAATTCTCATCCGAACTACCATTGTTCTCCTCATAACAATCATTAACATTCAGATAATCTCTACACCATTGTCCCACTCCATCTTATCAAATCTGCGGAAAGATAAACAATAAGAGAAGTTGTAATGGTTAAAGTCGATCATGAAAAGCTTTTGATAAAGTCATCTGGGATGACCTACTGTTTGATTCTTAGGACTGTTGGGTGCTACTCGGAATTTCGTTCTGTTTCCCTGTACAAAAATTTGTACAAGTACAAAACTTTTTCTAACAACCCATGTGTTCTTCAAAAATTAAACATGGATTGCAAACGAAACTTAACATTATTAATCCAAGTTCAACTCATGTGTTCTTCGTAAATTAAACTTGGATTGGAAACGAAACTTAACATTATTAATCCAAGTTCAACTCATGTGTTCTTCGTAAATTAAATTTGGATTGGAAACGAAACTTAACATTTTTACTCCAAGTTCAAACCATGTGTTCTTCGTAAGTTAAACTTGGATTGGAAACGAAACTTAACATTTTTACTCGAAGTTCAAACCATGTGTTCTTCGTAAGTTAAACTTAGATTGGAAACAAAACTTAACATTTTTACTCTAAGTTCAACTCATGTGTTCTTCAGAAGTTAAACCATATTATAGAAGTTAATTAAATATCTATTTCAAGGATTGACTTCCAGGTCGTTGGCGAGGCACTCGGCCTTCTTGGTTATGAGATCATCCACCACTTCCTAGACAAAGTCTTTCAAAGAAATTGAATATTTAAACTCTTCATAGTAAACCCTAGGTTTAATTAAAGAGACCTCAATCGAAGCACAAGATCGAAACACAAAATCGAAGCACAAAATCGAAACACAAAGTCGCTAGCCTCTTGTGTTGGTATTTCAGGATCCATACAAAGAAAAACTAAACTAGTTCACAGTGGAATAAAGAACTAGTTGTACCTTTCTTTATAACCTAAAGACCTCTTGATCTTCTGTTGTATTCCTCTTCTCCTCTTGGACGTCGTGTGGGCGACGATCTACCAAAACAAAACACCCGATCTTCTCCTTCTTTTCCAAGCTTTTGGCCACCAAAGAATACAAAATGAAGAGACCTTCTTTTTCTTCTTCTTCTTCTCCTCCTCCAAGCAACCGACCACAAGGTGAAGGTCCTTTTCCAAGTGCCGCTGGCCCTTATGAAGAGGAAAGGGAAAAGAGGGAAGAGCCGGCCACAAGAAATTAGAAGAGGAGCCTTGGTTGTGTTTAGAGAGCATCCCCTCCTCCTCTTTTATAATCTTTGCTAGCGGTTAATAAGGAAAGTTTTTAATAAAATTTCCTTTTATTTGCTATAGTAGATGGTTACAAAAAAGGAAAGATTTTAACAAAATTAAAATTTCTTTTTTAAACTATTGTAAATAGCTATAAAAGGAAAGATTATAACAAAATTTTGTTTTAAACAAAAACTTCCATTTATTCCTATAATGGTTGGTTACAAAAAAAAAGAAAGATTTTAACAAAATTAAAATATCTCTTTTAACCATTGTAGATAACTACAAAAAAGGAAAGATTTTAACAAAATTATAATCTCTCTTTTAATCCATTGTAGAAAGCTATAAAAGGAAAGATTTTAATAAAATTTTGTTTTCAACAAAACTTCCTTCTCTTCTTGTATGGCCGACCCCATGCTTGGGCACCAAGCATGGCTTGGCCGACCCACATCTTGGGCACTAAGAGGGCTTGGCCGGGCCCTTGCTTGGGCACCAAGCAAGGATGTGGCCGGCCCCTCATTTGGGTAAGAAGGAAAATCAAAACGGGTGAACGCGAGGTTTTATAGAGGCTACAGCAGGGACCGAGAGGAGGAATTAGTTTTGGCCTCCCGATGAGCTTGAGCTTCCTGTGTTCGACCTGAACATTCAACTCAAGTTCATCAATAATAACTCATACCACTAAAGAGTTATTATTGAACTATCGCACCAATCCCATATTACATTATGGGCTCCTTCTTATCATGAGTGCGTTAATCTCCCTACGTTTAAGATATCGAATGTCCATTAATTAAATGAGTTACTGACAACTCAATTAACATCTAGCTCCAAGAGTAGTACCACTCAACTTCATTGTCATGACGGACTAAGTCCACCTGCAGGGTTTACATGACAATCCTTATGAGCTCTTCAAGGGGACATCATCAACCTAGATAATTAGGACACAGCTCCTTCTATAATCAACAACATACCATATAAATAATATTATTTCCCAATTTATCGGGCCTATTGATTTAACGAATAAATTTCACCCATTGATAAATCAAAGAAATAAATACTATGTATATGTGCTTGTTATTATATCGGGATTAAGAGTACGCACATCCATAATAACAGAGGTTATATTCTTTTATGCAGTCAGTATAAAAGGAACAACTTCAAATGGTCCTGCTCAATACACACATAGTATACTAGTATAATTTTATAGTCAAGATAAACTAGTACCCAATTACACTACAATCATTTCAATGGTTTGTCTCAATTCATCTTGGTTGTGAGCTACTATTTATAATTTATAAGGAACTGATAACATGATCTTCTGTGTGACACCACACACCATGTTATCTATAATATAAATTAAATGGACAACTGCATTTTACTAAATGCAGACATTTGACCAATGTGATTCTCATTTCAAAATAAATGTTTATACAAAAAGCTAGACTTTTAGTATACATCCTAACAATCTCCCACTTATGCTAAAAGACTATGCAGCCATATATACTCCCATACATCTGATTCTCATCCCCTCAACATGCCATCAAAAGCTCTCGCCTGAAGGGCCTAAGTGAAAGGATCCAGGTTATCTGCTGATGCAATCTTGGCAACAACAACTTCTCCTCGTTTTACGATGTCTCGTATCAGGTGGTACTTGCGCTCAATGTGTTTACTTGCCTTATAGGTTCGTGGTTCATTCGAGTTTGCTACTGCACAATTATTATCATAATAAATTGTGATAATTTTGGGTAAATCAGGAATCACATCTAAGTCCATCAAGAAGTTTCTGAGTCATACAGCTTCTTTGGCTGCCTCGTAGGTCACATATTCATTTTCACGGAGTCCAAACGATTATTAACACTCTTCCACGCCATGGCTCCACCTCCCAAAGTAAACACATACCCGAGGTCGACTTACTATCGCCATATACGACGAAGTCGAATCCACAGTATCCCACAGAGAGCAAATCATTCTTGTAAACCAAAGATATAATCTCTAGTCATTCTCGTGTACTTTAATATACGCTACGACGCTCAACGCCTGTCTCCGATTACTTTGATATTCAACCACGCCTACTCAAGAAACAGATATCCGGTCTCGTACATAACATCGATACATTAAGCTTCCTATAGTAAGAATAAGGAATCGCCACGTCTATCTCCTTCATGTTTAGACACATCTCTTTAGATAAAGGTACCACGCCAAAAGATAAACCTTTCGAGTTTCGGATTCTAAAACGAGCTAGATAAGATCGATGTATGAAGCTCGGGATAACCACAATATTTTTTCGCGATTCTTATTAATTGATCCCAAGAATATCCCACATTCTCCCAAATCCTTCATATCAAACCGCTGACAACCATACCCTTATTGCTCGACAACACTACGACATCATCGCCAACGCCAAAACGTCATCTACGATAATACAAGAAATACCACCACGTCATACACTCTTCAGATATATTAAGACTTATCCTGACATCGAATAAATCCATAAGATCGATTATTTCATTAATCCGGATGTTCCAAGATCTCAAGCTTGTTTCAATCCATGATGTAATCGATCGAGCTTACATAAAAGACGCTTCGCTTTCGCAGAACGAATCCTCCGTCATGATATGGATGTTTCTTCAAGACTTCCATTAAGGAAAGTCGTCTTGACATTCATTCGCCAAATCTCATAATCCATATGAGTGGCAATAGATAAAAGAATCGATAGACTTAAGCGGGTTATCGCCGAAAAGGTTTCTCATAATCGATTCTCTCTTCCGAGTATACCCGCAACAAGCTTTGCTTCAAGGTTTCTACCTTCCGCCTTCCCCTTTTCTTTCAGACCCATTTACATCCAATGACTTTTACACCATTTGGTTCTACGAGCTTCCAGATCGATTAGAGTACATAGATTCTATTTCGAGTTCATCAGACTTCGCCAAGACGTCAGATCTTTATCTTGAGTGCTTCATCATACGCCAGGATCGTGTCATGTTCACCGTGATCAAGTCCAAGACTCTCCAAAAACTCAATCTATCAGTCACGAACAACCTCCCACTACGACGCGGCATCGCTTGTAATCAGCATCATTTACGACACGTGTTACAATTTCTCGGTATCTCATCTTATACCGCACAAAAGTGTACGCCTTCTTATTTCTTCAAGAACAATTTTACTGATGGACTTGTGGTTCATTACATAGTCCTCTTTCTAAAATCCGCATCGGTGCTAACAACGACCTTCGATCTTTAGACTATAAAATAAACCACCTTTGTTCCTTTAGATAACCCACAAACAAGTTTAACTCAGACGCGATTCCAACTTATCGCCTCCTTCAAAGACACGCGACGGACTACCCCAAATCTGAATATGTTTCAGACTAAGCTTAAGCCCATTCCACAATTCTATGGGAGTAGAGGTTACTGACTTAGAAGATACCAAGTTCAGAATGTACACTACTGTTTCCAGAGCATATCCCCAAAACGAATTTGGTAATTCTGAATAACTCATCATTGATCTAACCATTTCCATAAGAGTCATATTCCTTCGTTCTGCCACACCATTCTGTTGGGGTATACCAGGTGCAGACAGTTGGGATTGAATCTCAGCCTTTGATAAGTAACTCCTAAACTCTCCTAAGAGGTACTCGCCACCACGATCAGACCGTAGTGTCTAGATATTTTACCATGACGTTTCTCCACATCAGCATTGTATTCTTTGAACTTATCAAAGTACTCAGACTTGCGGCGCATCAAGTAAATGTACCCGTATCTCGAATAGTCGTCTATAAAAGAGACAAAATATTCGAAACCACCTCTTGCTTGGATAGTCATAGGTCCACACAAATCAGAATGAACCTATTCTAACACATCTTTGGCTCTATACCCCTTAGCCTTAAAAGGTCTCTTGGTCATTTTTCCTTCCAAGCAAGGCTCGCAGGTTGGAAAGTTTTCCACCACTAATGAACCCAAAAGTCCATCGGCTATTAACCTTTGAATCTTACTCGAATTAATATGACCTAGCCTTAGATGCCAAAGATATGTTTGATTTATTTTCGAAGGCTGCTTTCTCTTATTTGAATTAGAAGATGTGTTATTAATTTTCATTTGTTACATCGTGGGAGTTATTGGATTTAGAGTATAAAAATTGCCAACCAATGTACCAGAACAGATAGCTACCCTATTTTTTTTTTGACAACTATTTTGTCATCAAAAGAAACAGAATATCCATCCATAAATAGTTTGGAAACTGAAATTAAGTTCTTTCTAAAACTTAGTACATAAAAACAATTCTCAAAATCAATATTTTATTCCTATCAAAGGATAAATAAACATCTCCCACTGCAATAGCCGCTACTTTTGTAGCATTGTCCATGTAGGTGATTTCCCTTTCATATAGTTATCGGATTTCCAGGAACCCCTGCAATGAATTGCAGACATGATCAATGACTCCCGTATCTACACACCAGATACCGGTAGATAACACTGCTAAACATGTTTCAACCACTAATGAATAAGATACACCTTTATTGTTCTCCCTTTTTCAAGGACAGTTCAAGTTTTGTTTCCAATCAATGTAATTGGGACCAGTAAGTTTGTTCTCTTTCAATATATCAGCAAGAGCATTGAAAGCTATTTGAAATCCTAAGAATCACAAAATATTTGGTCAAAACTTTAGAATTTAAAATAATATTGATTTCTCAAACAATATTATTTAAATTCACCAATACCTCAAAACACCGTAAATTTTATATGCCACAATAGCGTGGACGTATACAAATTCAGACATTTGTATGAGGGGGGGTTGTCCCATTAATTTTATTATTTTGTCAACCTAAATTTATGACAAATAAAATTAATAGTTGATTTTTCTTCGGTCACACAAATAATAGCAGTGACTCCGATGGGGAGGATACTATTAAATGCGCCTAAGTGTATATCATTACTTGATACTTAGTTCATTAAATAGAATTGTGCCCCTTCAGATGGAGAAGATCACACAAACCTAAAAAATTTCCTATAATTATCCATAAAGGAAGTTTGATCTAGTGATCCGCAAACAAACTCATCCGATGTGGAGGAAGACACTCAAAGCCAATGCAAGTTTGAATGCATCACTTACAAACCAGTAATGGAGACCGTGGAATTTAAATAATTCCTCTCCCATTTAGTTATTTAAAACGAGGAATTTTAATATGCACACACACAGCACATATAAACAACATAAAAAACAATAAATATAAAAAATAATTTTCCAACTATTATGGTCATAGCTGTCCTTCGTGTGCCACCAATCCTAGCCGCCGCTAACGGGTCATGTCGTCGCGCCTATCTTGCTTCCTTTTCCGTTGCGCCTTTGGTCCTCAAATAGTACCACGCCTCGCAAGGATACGATCCGTGACAAAATAAAATTTTACATTTATCGATCCTATATTCCACAAGAGAATGTACATGTAATCTAGATCGAACAAAATGTAAAATCCTAAAACTAATACAGCTCCTATTGTATTTAATAATTAAAATCATGCACACATAAAATGTCCTCGACATGCCCGAGGGTCCAATCACACACAAACACAATTGGCCATAATAGTTGGAACTAAGATGTCTGCAACCACAGAGTTAATCTATTTGCACATCCTACTATTATCCTGTCTAAATTTTTGTATGAAAAGTGCATAATTTAATTGAAAACCAAACAAACAGAGGCAGAAAACTAGTTCTGATACCAATTGTTGGGTGATACTCGGAATTCCGTTCTGTTTCCCTTGTACAAAAATTTGTACAAGTACAGAACTTTTCCTAGCAACCCATGTGTTCTTCAAAAATTAAATTTGGATTGCAAACGAAATTTAACATTATTAATCCAAGTTCAACTCATGTGTTCTTCATAAATTAAACTTGGATTGGAAACGAAACTTAATATTTTTACTCCAAGTTCAAACCATGTGTTCTTCATAAGTTAAACTTGGATAGGAAACGAAACTTAACATTTTTACTCCAAGTTCAAACCATGTGTTCTTCATAAGTTAAACTTGGATTGAAAACGAAACTTAACATTTTTACTCCAAGTTTAAACCATGTGTTCTTCATAAGTTAAACTTGGATAGGAAACGAAACTTAACATTTTTACTCCAAGTTCAACTCATGTGTTCTTCAGAAGTTAAACCATATTACAAAAATTGATTAAATATCCATTTCAAGGATTGACTTTCAGGTCATTGGCGAGACACTCGGCCTTCTTGGTTATGAGATCATTCACCACTTCCTAGACAAAGTCTTTAAAAGAAATTGAATATTTAAACTCCTCACAGTAAACCCTAGATTTAACTAAAGTGACCTCAATCGAAGTACAAGATCGAAACACAAAATCGAAGCACCAAATAGAAACACAAAATCACTAGCCTCTTGTGTTGGTATTTCAGGATCCATAGAAAGAAAAACTAAACTAGTTCTCAGTGGAATAAAGAACTAATTGTACCTTTCTTTGTAACCTAAAGACCTCTTGATCTTCTGCTGTATTCCTCTTCTCCTCTTGGACGTTGTGTGAGCGGTGATCTACCAAGACAAAGACACCCGACCTTCTCCTTCTTTTCCAAGCTTTCGGCCACCAAAGAATACAAAGTGAAGAGGCCTCCTCCTTCTTCTCCTCCTCCAAGCAACCGGCCACAAGGTGAAGGTCCTTCTCCAAGTGCCGCCGACCCTTATGAAGAGGAAAGGGAAAAGAGGGAAGAGCCGACCATAAGAAATTAGAAGAGGAGCCTTGGTTGTGTTTAGAGAGCATCCCCTCCTCTTTTATAATCTTTGCTAGCGGCTAATAAGGAAAGTTTTTAATAAAATTTCCTTTTATTTGCTATTGTGGATGGTTATAAAAAAGGAAAGATTTTAACAAAATTAAAATCTCTCTTTTAAACCATTGTAAATGACTATAAAAGGAAAAATTATAACAAAATTTTGTTTTAAACAAAAACTTCCTTTTATTCCTATAATGGTTGGTTACAAAAAAGGGAAAGATTTTAACAAAATTAAAATATCTCTTTTAATCCATTTAGAAAGCTATAAAAGGAAAAGATTTTAACAAAATATTGTTTTCACCGAAACTTCCTTTTCTCTTCTTGTATGGTCGACCCCATGCTTGGGCACCAAGCATGGCTTGGTCGACCCACATCTTGGGCACTAAGAGAGCTTGGCCTGCCCCTTGCTTGGGCACCAAGCAAGGATGTGGCCGACCCCTCATTTGGGTAAGAAGAAAAATTAAAACGGGTGAACGCGAGACTTTATAGAGGCTACAGTAGGGACCGAAAGGAGGAATTGATTTTGACCTCCTGATGAGCTTGAGCTTCCTGTATTCGACCCGAACACCCAACTCAAGTTTATCAATAATAACTCATACCACTAAAGAGTTATTATTGAACTACCGCACTAATCCCATATACATTATAGGCTTCTTCTTATCATGAGTACGTTAATCTCCGTATGTTTAAGATATCGAATGTCATTAATTAAATGAGTTACTGAAAATTCACTTAATTAACATCTAGCTCCAAGAGTAGTACCACTCGACTTCATTGTCATGTCGGACCCTGCAGAGTTTACATGACAATCTTTATGAGTTTCTCAAGGGAGCATCATCAACCTAGATAACTAGAACACAGTTTCCTTCTATAATCAACAACACACCATATAAATAATATTATTTCCCAACTTATCGGGCCTATTGATTTAACGAATAAATCTCACGCATTGATAAATTAAAGAAATAAATACTAAGTATATGTACTTGTTATTATATCGGGATTAAGAGTACGCACATCCATAATAACAGAGGTTATGTTCTTTTACGCAGTCAGTATAAAAGGAACAACCTCAAATGGTCCTGCTCAATACACACATAGTATACTAGTGTAATTTTATAGTCAAGATAAACTAGTATCAAATTACAGTACAACCATTCCAATGGTTTGTTCCAATTCATCTTGGTTGTGAGCTACTATTTTTAATTTATAAGGAACTGATAACATAATTTTCTATGTGACATCACACACTATGTTATCTACACTATAAATTAAATAGACAACTGCATTTTACTAAATGTAGACATTTGACTAATATGATTCTCATTTCAAAATAAATATTCATACAAAAAGCTAGGCTTTTAGTATACATCCTAACAAGGACAATGGAATCCTCTATATTAGTAGTGAATCTTATCAACTATTGATATTAGTTAACTATTTGTGTGCTATCATAGGCATGCATTTCTTCTCCAATTGCAGTTATAATTTCAATAATGGATTTTTTACACGTGGACTATTTTCAAGCAAAAGGGCAAATCTCAGTGACAATTACAGAATGCCTAGACTCAGTAAATGATAGAAGAGGGTAAAACAAGTATGGTTGTGATCCTCCTTTATTAAACAGATGGGAAGTACTGTTGACAGTGAGGACTATGTGGATGCACTTGGTACGCACGAAGCCTATGCTCTTATAACTCTAACAATCAAGGTAGAGAACAAAACAACATTTAGGGATCTGATCACATCATATCGCTAGAAAGAAAATATTCATACAATTAGTATTGTCAGAGATGATGCATATTCAGATGAAAAATCATATGAAGGCATTGTTGCATTCAAAATCAATGGATTGTCTTCTATTTGATGCACACGGTTGGAATGTAGCTTCATTTGCAAAGAAAATTAAAAAAAAGGGCAGCCCAGTGCACGAAGCTCCCGCCATGCGAGGTCCCGGGGAAGGATCCATTGTATGCAGTCTTACCTTGTTTTTTTGCAAGAGGTTGTTTCCAGGATTCGAACCCGTGACCTTTTGGTCACATGGCAACAATTTTACCGTTACGCTAAGGCTCTCCTTCATCAAGATCTTGGTTTGAATGGCTCCAGCCAACACCAAATATATATCAAGATTGTTAAAATGGAGACAGAAATCGACATAGATAATGAAGATCTTTGGTTAGGCATGCATTTCTTCCTTCACTGATGGAACAATGGATTAAAAATTTGCCTTTTCCAGTAAGATCAGATCCGAAGAAACGAAGGCAAGAATGGCGGACCATGTTGTTGCAGAAGACGGTGAGGATGGTTGAAGCGGTGACGTGCAACAATTGTGGCAGCAATCACGAGAGCAGTCATGAGATTAGTCGCGGGTAGCCGTGGGGGCAATTGTGGGAGAGGAGTCGACACAAAAGAGAAAAAGAGGGAAAAAATCCAGAGTTATTTATGTAATTTTTTTATTCGTTCTTTCACTTCACTTTCTGTCCGATTCGGAGGGGATAAGTTTTTCTCTCAAGATTATCTGCCGAAGGATTACTTTTTCCATCTACTTTAAAGTTTTAATAAAGTAAACATAAGAAATCTTTCCCAGAGGAAAATTTTCCCTTGTTTTAGTAAGTAGGGGGTAAGGGTGGAGAGCTTAACTCAGGTGAACCACTGAGATTGGGGAGAGTTTGTAGGAAATCAACCCTAAAATATTTAGCGAATCATTGAGGTTAAGGGGTAGTTCAATCCGCGACTTTTATGCTCTGTTTACCTAAAGAAGCGACGATGGACGGATGAAATAAACATAGTGGCATGGGAAGAGAATGGAAAGGGAAAGAAATCTCTTCCTCTGCATGCTTGTTTACCTTGATAGGGCACATGCGTCATTTTTTAGGTATATGATATAATTTTGTAGTTAAAAAGGGTACTTGCATCATTTTTTTTTAGTATATGATGTAATTTTGTGAATGAGAAGGGGCACATGTGTCATTTTTTTCTTTCCGATTTTGAAGTGATCGATTTTGACACTAAAATTATCCGCTGATGGATTACGTTTCTCTTCCCTCTTAAAATTTTAATGAAGTAAACGATGAAAACTTTTTCACTGTGAAAATTTTTCCTTAGTTTTATTTTCCGCTCTCCCAAGTAAACAGAGCATTAGGTGAACCATTGAGGTTGGGGACAGGCTATCGTAAGTCAACCTTGGAGTTTTTAGGTGAACCATTGAGATTAATGGAGAGAGTTCGATTATGTAATCTTTAGGCAATCCACTAAGGCCTGGGAGAGGTTGTAGTATATCAACCCTAGAACCTTTACGCGAACCATTAAGATTAAGGGGTAGGTCGATCCACGACTTTTAGGAGAATCACCGAGGTTAGGGAGAGACTACTGCAAGTTGAACTAGAGTCTTTAGGGGAACCACTAGGACAAAGGGGGAGAGCTCGATCTCGCAATCTCTATGTGAACTGCTGTGGTCGGAGAGATTGTAGTAGATTGACCTTAGAATTTTAGGTGAACCATTAAGGCTAAATGGGAGCTTGATCTACGACCTTTAGGTGAACTATTGAGGATTGGGAGAGGCTACTGCAAGTTGACCTTAGAGTCGTTCGGTGAGCCATTGAAACCAAAGGGGAGAATTCGATTCTACGATCTTTAGTCAAACCACATAGGTAAGGGAGAGGCTGTACTAGATCGATCAACTAAAAGTTTTAGTTGAACCCTGAGGTTAAGAGGGAGCTCAATCTGCAACCTTTAGATGAACCACTGGTCAGGAAGAGTTGTAGTAGATTGACCCACTAGAACATTTAGGTGAACCATGAGGTTAAGGGGGACCTCGATCCACAACCTTTAGGTGAACCACTAAGATGGGGAAGTGGTTATTGCAAGTCCACCTTAGGGTCTTTAAGCAAACCATTGAGACTAAGGAGGCGAGCTTGATCCCATGACTTTCAGGTGAACCACTAAAATCGGTGAAATGAGGCAGAAATTGTGATCCTAAGATGAGGTCTACGAGGCATATCTGGAATGGAATAGTAACAAAATTGAATGTGTATTTTAATTGAAAAAGGAGTGATATATTAGATTAAACGCAAACAAAAAGAAAAAGGCAGTGGAAAAGGAGAATAACTTCCCCTCAAGGTGGAGCACAACCAGTGGTTGTATGAAGCTCGCTGGTGAGGGCGCTTGGCTTTGAATAAAGTACAAAAAGAGCTTGGCTATAGTATGGATGCAGGTGGAAAGTGTTCCACATTCTCTTCAACTCATTCTCTTTTGCATCATGCAAGTAGTAAGCTCTTCTGAATGACCTTGAACAACCCTTCCCATTTGGGGTTGACTTTGCCGACCTCTCCCATAGGTTGAAATCTTTGAAGGACTATGTCCTCGACTTGGAAAAACATGGGACAGCTTCTGCTTGGCATACACGGTTTTTGTAGTGCTCCATCCCTTCCCCGCTTTCAAATGTACAAATAGAATCATTTATGTGTTTGTGTTTTTAGATATAAGCCTATTCTCTAGGACTTTCAGATGATATTGATGACATACCACTGTAGCTCGTGTTAAAGGAATGATAATGTATTAATGATATATTTTTTTTATTCTTTTATGATTACAAATTATGATTAACCACTACAGAGACCATCAAATCTCCATCATGACTTCTTTCTAAGTTATTGGCTTGCTCTATAAAATTTAACCATAGGACCATCTTGGGCTGGTAGCTTCATGTTCCCTAAGATAAAAGCTGTCTCTTGGATTTCCTCCACGGAGGATGGTTCTGCTAGTTGGTCCTATTATATTCTGAAGGTGTTGACTAGCGTAAGAATGCTCCTATTAAGAGGAAAGTTTAAGGTCTGTTTCCAGTCCAAAGAACAGATTAAAGAATGTGAAGTTTGTTGGCTATCTGACATGATGAGTTTCAATTACTCCAAAGCCAATAAGAGAAGTCAAATCTATATAATTTTCTGTAGGATGGCACAGTGAAACTAACATTTACTAAAAACAGTTAAGATATTTTTGTTGTTACAAATCTATTGCCATGATGGGATGTGTCCATCATAATTTGTTAATATTTTAGTTGGTGGATTTTAAATATATACTTTGTTTTTGCCCTTGGTATAAGATTTTTTTAATCACTGCATTAAGCATACATTAAAGCATGTTGGGTTTCTTGGTGTAGCATGTTCATCAATGTTCTCCAAGAATGCAACAGATTATGGTTTGACTGTGGCTAATGGGACTTATTTCATAACGGCAAGTCACTGTGTGCAATGCAGTTGTGGACCAGGAAATCTCAAGTAAATTATTAATCTGCCTTTCCTTCTACACACTTTAGTTCATTTTGTTTTACCCTGAAGCTAATCACAACGTTCTCTGCAGTCTGTACTGCACACCAGCATTTGTAGCAGCATCATGTTCTAGCATGCAATGCAGTAACAGCAATCTTATAATAGGGAATTTTACTTCCCAGCAAACTAGTGCAGGTTGCAGTGTTACTTCTTGTGATTATAGTGGTTTTGTTAATGGGTCTATCATCACTGCGTAAGCAGCTTCCTTTCCCATTTTTGTATCCTTTGATTTTTTTCTTAAATGAATTGTGTGATTTTGAATTATTCATTCAGGTTAACTACATCTATCGAACCCCAATGTCCTGGTAATATTTCACTTCCTTTTCCTATTTCTGACTATTTCATGTGTTTTGAAGTGCTGACATAGCATAATTGTGCACTTCAATACCTTGTTTCAGGGATGCATCAACTTCCTCCAGTTATATCCCCACCAACTGCTCTAGAGCATGGTTCATTTTTCTCTCCATCACCATCTCCGGTGGCCGAATCAGGTGGTACTATCACAAACCCAAGGTCGTCAATGCCTGGAACATTTTCTCTTCCTGGTATTTCTCCTGCGTCTGGTCCATCTGGAAGCTTTTCTGATGCTATTGTTATTAGACCTTTGTGCCACAATTTGGATATGTTGGCCTATTCCTTGTTTGTGTTCAGCCTCCTGTCGAGTGTTTATGGCATTTAAAAGACGTGTATTTGTGTGAAAGTTTGCTTTGGGAATTCCACTTTGCCAGGGACTAATTTCTTTTTTCATGTATCTCAACAATTAGCTGCAATATATCTCCATTGTTTGAATGAAATCTGAATATCAGGTCAGTATAAAGGTAATGTATTCTTTTCTGCATTAGTAAATACTTTCAGATGGTAATAGACCAAAGTGTCTGGCCTTTTTGTTTTTCTATTGGTATGTTGTTAGTCGAAGCTTCTTTGCAAAACTACACTAGAATGCAATGGAACCGACGAGGCTCAGGATCCCTTACAAACTCACGTTGAAAGCTCCTCAGACAATTTCTCTAATATACCACCCTTCCACACTTCCTCTTCAGAAAAGAATAATTGATTATCTTCCTTGAACTTCAATTCCACTGGTCCTTGACTTAATTAAAATGACTACAACAACCACAATCAAATTTTATCTTACTAGATAGGTCAGTTATATGGATCTTTTTATATTATTGGGTTCTATCTCTTATTATATCTTCATATATATATATATATATATATTTAAATAAATTTTATTTTATTTTATTATTTTTAATTATTTTTTTTTTGTCTTTCTATTCTTTATTTGATGTACATATTTGTTATAATTTTATATCGTCTAATTATAACATTTATTGGTCATCTAAATACATATTCGTACTATCTTAAATTTGTCTAGAGTTTTTTTTTAGATGCAACTTCAACTTTTTCTATGATATTTTTATTTCTTATTCTCTATCCTTATATGCCCGTTCATCTCCCTTAATAGCATTATATATGCAAGTCTTATTTTTTGCTCATATGCTTGAGTTATAACTCAACATTTCATTCCATATAATACAACATATTTTATTGGGCGTTACTGGAGATCCATGCGAAGGGGCACATATTCCCCTTCGTTACTCTCTTTGCTGCAAACGCCAAGGAGACGAAGGGGCGTCATTTCCTCTTCGTCTTCCTTAGCCTTCTTATAAGAGGTGTCCAAGGCAATCAGAAGAAAACGACGACTGATGTTGTGAAGGTGATCAGAGAAGAGCATTGTCAAGTTGTGAGGTGTTTTGGTCGAGCAAAGGGAGAACATCCAGGGGCTGGGATTTGGCTCGTGAACCTTGAAGCGCTTTCCGGCAGCTCCGTGATTGTGCTTCCGACAGCAGCAATCTCTTCGTCGACCGGTGGTTCTTCGTCGACCGGCGGTTCTTCGGCGAGATCTTCGGGAGATCACTGTGAGTGGTTACCGCATTATTTAGATTTTGTTTTATGCTCTCAAAACTACTTACAATGGTATCAGAGCATACATAGTTTTGAAAGCATAGAAATCGACGTGAAAAAGCTCTCGTTTTTCTTCTTTTGTTGCGAAGAAGACGATATTGTTCATCAATTGAATCGATTGAAATTGTATTTCAATCGATTCAAAATCACGGGATGAACAGTGCTTTTGACGAAACACAGTGAGAAGAAGAAACTGCTTCAATCGATTGAAGAGAAGAAAAAGTGGAATGAACAGTATTTTTACGAAGCACTGTAAGAAAAAAAAACGTATAAAACCGTGCCTGCATTTTTTTTATTTTATTTTTTTTTCTTTTCACATATATGAAGTATGGTTAAAAGTTTAATTAAATATATTTATTAATTAATTAAATACATATAGATATGTATTATTAATTAATAAATAAATATTTAATTAATTTATGGTTCAATTTACTATAAATGGAACTAGACCAACTTGGCCGATCAAACCCAGGTCTGGTTTAAATTATTAATTGATTTAAGCAGACCAAATTGATTCAATGATACCTAAAGCTGGTTCAAATTATTTGTTGGTTTAACCAGCTCGGTTTATTATTGAATTAATTAGGGTGATCTTGATTACAGATGTTGGGCAGATCAAATATGACCGGATTAGTTCCGTTGTGTCAGATTTGATTAGAAACATTAGATTTGTTCTAATGAGTCAGACTTAATCCAATGGGCAATTGGACGAATCAAACGAACCTGAGTTTGATTAATAAGTCCATGATTGACTCAAATGAGCTTAAACAATAACAGAACATAGGTCCAATTAGATTAGTTCTAATGATGACAATAGACTAAGTTTAACATCAGGACTCCTGATTGACCGGTCTAATGGGTCAGTCAACTTAAACTCCTGAAAATCGAGAAGATTTGTTTTTCTTGATTTATAATGATGGTATGCCTATATAAATTGAATTAAACTGGTTTTGTACTGGTTAGTCGGTTTTGTATTGACTTATTTAAATTCAATTTTTCAGATGGCACAGACGATTACCACATTGACTCGTCGCGAAGTGCAACAAAACCAGCTCCGAGAGGAGATTCAGGAGATAGAGTATAAGTCTGCTTATGGAGTCGACGGACATGTTAGACTGCTGGATAGACTATTTGTTGGTTGCTACTCGGAAAACCTAATGGTTCCACTGTATAAAAATTTTGTACAAAGGTCTAAACCTTTTCCTAACTAGCATGTGTTCTTTTAAATTAAACTTGGATCGCCTGCGGAACTTAACACGTTTGATCCAAAGTTTAATCTATTTGTTCTTTTAGGTTTAGACTCGGATCTCCTGCGGAACTTAACACGTTCGATCCAAATCACCTAGGTTATTAATTTCATTAAATATTAGTTTCCAAAATTGGCTCCCAGTACTGACGTGGCGAGACACATGACCTTCTTGGATATGGGAATAACCACCACTGACTAGACAAAGCCTTTTAAGGAAAGTTAATATTTAATTTCCTTAAATAACTTTAGGTCAACCGAAAAGAACAATCAAATCACAAGGAAAAGAAAAAACAAAAGAACACAACATCGAAAACAAATTCGAAATACTAGAATCATATGCCTCTTGTATTTGGTATTTTTACAAAGAAATAAAACTAGCATGATGCGAAAAAACATTACTAGTTATACCTTTCTTTTGAAGACAAAGACCTCTTGATCTTCTACCGTATTCCTCTTCTAACCTCGGACATTGTGTGGGCAATGATCTTCCGAGACAAGAACCACCTAGCACCTTCTTCTTCTTCCTTCAAGTTTCGGCCAAGCAAAAACTTCCAAAGGATGAAGAACTTTTTCCACCAACCAAGCTTCAAGGGATGCAAGATTTCTCTCCTTCTTCTTCAAGCTAGAATCCGACCGCCAATTAAAACTCCAAGAGCATGAAGAGGTTCGGCCATAAGATGGAGAAGAAAGAAAGAGGAGGGGCTGACCACACCTAAGGAGAAAAACAGAGGAGAAAATAATAGAGTCGTTCACCATGAAGGCACCTCTACCCCTCTTTTATAATCCTTGGACTTGGCAAATAAGAAAATTTAAATAAAAACTTCCTTAATTCTTTTGCCATGAAAAGGAAAAATTTTAATTAATTAAAATCAAAATTCTTTTCTTAATTTCAATGGCCGGCCACATTAATATCTCCAAGCAAATAAAATTTTAAACACAAATTAAAACTTCCTTATTTGCTTCCGGAAATTTATAAAAATTTATCCAATAATTTTTATCCCTTCATGATTGGTTAATAAAAAGGAAATTTTATAAATTAAAAACTTTCTTTTAAACATGTGGATAATTTCTAAAAAGGAAAGTTATTTCTAAAAATTAAAATCTCCTTTCAATCTATAAATAAGGAAAGATATTAAATCTTTTCTTAATCTTTTGTAGAAACTAATAAAAGAGAATTTTTAATTTTTAAACTTTCTTTTAAATCATGAACATGATTAAAAGGAAAGTTTTTACCAAAATTAAAATCAACCTTTTAATCTACAAATAAGGAAAGAGATTTAGCTCTTCTCTTAATCTTTTGTAGAATCTTAAAAAAAGGAAAGATTTAAATTTTTAAACTCTCTTTTAAATCATGTTATCCACACAAGAAATTTTTTTAAAATTAAATTCCTTTTTATTTTAATAGGGTCGGTCACCTAAGCTTGAGTTCAAGCTAGGGCCGGCCACATGAATTCACCCATGAACCAAACCATGGCCGGCCCTAGCTTGGTCTCCAAGCTAGCTTGGCCGACCCCTATAGGATGGGTAAGAAGGTGGGTATGTGGTGGGTATAAATCTCTATATACAAGAGGCTACGATAGGGACCGAGAGGAGGAATTGGTTTTGGTCTCCCGATGAAATTAGGCATCCCGTGTTCGCCCCGAACACACAACTTAACTTCATCAATAAGAATTAATTCCACTAAAGAATTATTATTGAATTACCGCACCAATCCCAAATTACATTTTTGGGCTCCTTCTTATTATGAGTGTGTTAGTCTCCCTGTGTTAAAGATGTCGAATGTCCACTAATTAAGTAAGTTACTGACAACTCACTTAATTAATATCTAGCTCCAAAAGTAGTACCACTCAACTTCATCGTCATGTCGGACTAAGTCCACCTGCAGGGTTTAACATGACAATCCTTATGAGCTCCTCTTGGGGACATTCTCAACTTAGATCACTAGGACACAGTTTCCTTCTATAATCAACAATACACACTATAAGTGATATCATTTCCCAACTTATCGAGCTTATTGATTTATCGAACTAAATCTCACCCATTGATAAATTAAAGAAATAAATATCAAATATATGTGCTTGTTATTATATTAGGATTAAGAGCACACACTTCCATAATAATTGAGGTCTTCGTTCCTTTATAAAGTCAGTATAAAAGAAACGACCTCAAATGGTCCTACTCAATGCACTCTAAGTGTACTAGTGTAATTATATAGTTAAGATAAACTAATACCTAATTACACTACGACTTTCCAATGGTTTGTTCCTTTCCATCTTGGTCGTGAGCTACTATTTATAATTTATAAGGAACCGATAACATGATCTTCTGTGTGTGACACCACACACCATGTTATCTACAATATAAATTAATTGAACAATTATATTTATCATAAATGTAGACATTTGACCATTGTGATTATTATTTCTTGATAAATGTTTATACCAAAAGCTAGGCTTTTAGTATACATCCTAACACTATTTTGGAAACTTGAGCAAGAAGAGTTTCCAGTCCTGGACAGTTATAGGATCTGGGCATTGATGCATTCATTGCCAGAGTATCATAGGATAATAGCAGACTATGTATCGGGGCGTCATGAAGGACGAGTCACATATTCAGTACTATATGAGGAACTACTTCACCATATGGGTGAAGAAGAGCCTAAAGAGTCTGAAGAGGACCAGGAAATGCTCGAGGAAGATTCAAAAATGGATCTGATGGAGAATCCTGAAGCTGTCCCATCTGAAATTATCCCAAATAAGTCCAGGTTAATAGGGATAGTGTTGGCTGCTATACTAGTGTTTGTCCTAGTGGGAGCAGTCCTAGCTTATCTAGTCTATTAGTGTTCGGTTTACTGTCGTTATGTATGAACAGTGTTATCTCATCTAGTTTTGAGTCATGTAATAATTTTTGTTGTTTTGTATGAACAAAATTATATAATAAAAGTTATGTTATATGTTAACTAACTCGGAAATGATTAGTTTATTTCATGATATGATTAGTTCATATATCCATATGATTAGTTCATATGAAAAATGATTCATTCATTAGATGGGATGTGTGCAATAAAATTGATTAATGTTGATTAGATTAGAACATACAAATGATGAGTGGAAACAATGTTATCACTTGATTTTGTAAACTAATTATAATTTACACTGAGTTAATGATTAATTACACATATATGAATTACACTGAAATAATAAATAATTTATTTATTTATGTAGATCATGACAACTAAAAACATCATAGCTGAACTCAATAAGGATGAGAAATTATATGGGGATAACTACAAAATTTGGCACCTCAAGAAACAATATGTTCTTGAGGAACAAAAAGTTCTAGAGGTTGTAAACTAAATTATGGAGGAACCGGTTGATGGTTCTTCAACACAGCACATACGTGACCTTGATGCCTATAAGGCATGGAAAAGGAAGGACTCCATTGCTAAGGGAATATTGATTAGTTCAATGGTGGATGACCTGGTGTTTGAATATGAGCCATTACCATCTGCTCATACTATCTGGGTAGCCCTTAGAGAGAAGTACAGTGGAGTCAGTCTGAGTAAGCTCCGTCAGCTAACTATCAAGTTTGATAGTTGTAAAAAGCGCTTAAATGTTACTATGGTCCAACATCTCAGGGAGATGGGTAACATGATTCGAGAGCTTAAGACTGTTGGTTATACGTTGACCGATGAACAACAGGTTCAGGCAGTTATCCGTTCCCTTCCTGATTCTTGGGAAACGATGAAACCGAACCTAACCCATAGTGAGAGTATCAAGACTTTCACGGATGTCTCACGCCATGTGGAACTTGAGGTGGAGAGGATTGAATCCGCAAGGATTTTGGGTCAAGCTTTTGTAGCTGAAGGTTCTAGTTCCAAGAATAAGAACAAATGGTTTAAGAAAGGAAAGGGGAAAGGAAAGGAGGCTAATGTTGTTGCTGCGAAAAACCAAATCAAGAAGAAAGGAAAGAAATATGGACAAAAACCTAAGAGTAGGTTGACTTGCTTCAACTGTGGCAAGAAGGGCCATTTTGCTCGAGATTGTACTGAGCCTAAAAAGGTAGATCCATTTTTGTCTTCTTTCCACGAGCAATATGTTGCAAGTACAGTGTTGTTAGCTGATTCGTATCCTTTGTGGATTGTAGATTCAGGAGCAACGAACCACATAGCTCGTGATTGAGCTACATATGTGGAGTACTGTCGGGTACCAGCTGGCAACAAATGGATATATGTAGGAAACAATGCAAGAATTGAAGTAAAAGGAATTGACACTTGCAACCTCAACCTACGTGGTGGAGGCACCTTGTTTCTACATGATGTCTTGTACGCTCCTGAGATTCGACGGAATCTGGTTTCCGTTATTTGTCTTCTTGATTTAGGTTACAATGTAAATTTTTATAGCCATTGTGTGGAACTTCGAATTAACTCTGTGTTAATTGGATATGGTTATGTAACAAATGGTTTTATGGTTCTTGATATAGAACTAAATAATAATGGTTGTTTTTCAAACATTGCTCTTACTAGTAATGCTGATGTTAATGATGAAATTTGGCATGCTAGATTGGGGCATATAGGACAAGAACGAATGAATAGATTAGATAAGGAGGGCCTCTTAGGCACTCATGCTAAGATTAACTTGTCTATATGTGAGCATTGTCTTGCTAGAAAGACGACTAGGAAACCATTTGGTAAGGCTATTAGGGCTGAATCACCATTGCAATTAATTCATTCAGATATTTGTGGTCTGATGAATATGAAGGCTAGAAATGGGAGTTTTTATTTCATTATATTTATCGATGACTTCACACATTTTGGTCATGTGTATTTGATTTCTCACAAATCTGAAGCATTGGATTGCTTTATTCGTTACTTGGACGAAGTTGAGAATCAATTGGAACGTAAGATTAAAAGCTTGCGCACTGACCGTGGAGGAGAATATTTGTCTGATTAGTTCAAGACAATGTGTAATGAGAAAGGGATTATTAGACAACTAACTATCCCTGGAACTCCACAGCAAAATGGGGTTGCTGAAAGAAGAAATAGGACTCTTCTTGAAATGGTTAGGTCTATGATGCTGCAGGCTAATTTGCCAATCTCCTTTTGGGGAGATGCATTATTAGTTGTGACCTATATATTTAACAAAGTGCCTTCAAAGTTAGTTCCATCTACCCCACATGAATGTTGGATAGGCAAAAAACCGGATTTGAGTAATTTGAGACCTTGGGGGTCAGCTGCCTACGTTCATGATAAGACTCACGAATATGGAAAATTAGGAATCAGAGGTAAGAAGTGTATCTTTATAAGGTACTCTGAGACTTCTAAGGATTATGTTTTTATTGGTGAGCGACAAGATGGAACCATCTCTGAAATAGAGTCAAGAGATGCTACTTTTCTAGAAACTGAGTTCCCAACACGAGGTGAAGTTGATAAGACAATTCCTCTATATGAGATAGAGGAGGAGGAGATAGAGGAGGAGGATAATGTTCCTTTATCAACACCATAAGTGGCCGACCACAATGGGAATTGAAACCCCCATTCTCATTTAATGTGGCTGATCCTGTCCGAATCGCTGAACCAAAGGACGTTGGGCACGTGGCGCGCTCCTAGTCGATGGAGTGGATCTCCAGCTGGATGGAGTGGATCTCCGGCTGGTCAAACGAAGCTCCGGCGATCCTGCACCAAAGTCGAGCCGGGAAGGGATTCCCGGCGGCGACCGTCCGACGCTCAAGTCAGGTAAGTGGTGGAAAAAGTGGCTGCCAAGCTTGTATTATGCGTACCTTTGGCGGAGTAATAGGCTCTTTATATAGGACGGAGAAGGAACTAATGCACGTCCACCGAGGTGCATACGTGTCAGCAACCCATACCCCGGTATGCACTTGTCAGAGAGCTTACCTGACACCATACTGCTACAGTCCGAGCATGTTCTTCGATGGGACAACAGGACCCCCCGTTGTCAGACTAGGAGTATGGCGTAGCCATACGACTTGACGGCTGTCAGAAGATGTTCCCGTCTTTTACCCACCGCCTGACCGGAACGTCCGGCCGGCCGGGCGGGCGAAGAACGTCGTCCGGACGGCCTTAATTCCTTGCGCCGGCCGGGAGGCACGTCCTTCCGCTCGGTCATTATGTACTGCTTCATTTGAGCGTCGGAACCCTGGTCCCTACCAGGGTGCCTTTTACTATCAGATTTCCCTTTCTTCCGAGTCTGGTCGGCTCGTCCCTTTCCGGCGAGCCAGTGGACCCTTTGACCTCCCCGTGGCGTTGACCCCTCCTTATGGGGTTCCGGATTCTTACCGCCGGATCACTTGCCTTCCTCTCGAGTCTAGTCAAAGGAGGCAAAGTCCAACTGACTGGACTGCCGATCTGCCTGAGCAATGATCATTGCATTAGGCCGCTCGGCCAGGCATAAGGATGCTTATCCGTGCAACGGTATCTGTCCGTTCGGCGATATTTTGTCCATGCCTTGTGTTTTCTTGGAATCCACGCCCGTTGTTCTCCCATGCTACCCATCACGTGCTCTGCGCACGGTAAGGGGAGCTCATTAAATGCGACTAGTAACCGGCTGACACGTGGCGATCGCGCATTTGTCAACGTATAGCGGTTGCGTCACTTCCGATGGGACAACCGCCGTTTGAAATGAACGGCTAGATGACAACCTCGATATCAACGACCTGGATCGGACGGTGGAGATCGCTCCCGGGCGGCGATATAAAGCCCTTGACTCCATTTCCGCCGCATTTCGCCCTCTTCGTTTCCAGACCACTGTCGTTCCTCCTTTCGCCGGCGACCTTGTGCTCAGGCTTTCCGACGACCATACGGCTTCTTCCGATCATCTTCCTCGCTTGTAAGACCTTTTTCTCGCTCCCGACGCTTTCTTCTTTCTGTTAATCATCTTTTTCAGTCGGTTTTCCTCCATTGCTTGAACCCTTCTCTTCTATCCCGCATTCTGGCCTTTCGATCATGACCAGTACCTCGCAGTCGACCGGCGGTACTCCGGGTCTTTGGTACTCGAACATGGAAAGCCGGTTCGACGAGGAAGACGCCTTGCGCCTCACTCGAGCATATGACCTACCGATCGACCACCAAATAGTGTTAGCCACACCGTTCGATCGGCCTCACGATCCGCCGCCCGACACTGTTGTTTTCTTCCGGGACCAATTTCTGGCCGGCCTACGTTTTCCACCCCACAAGTTTTTCTTAGAAGTTTGCAATTATTTCCGCATTCCGCTCGGCCAGGTAGTTCCCAACTCTATTAGGTTGCTGAGCGGAGTGATAGTTTTGTTCAAACTGAACGACGTTCCCTTAACCCCAAAAATCTTCCACTACTTCTATTATCCCAAGCAAGCCGAGTGGGGCACTTTTGTTTTCCAGTCTAGGATAGGCTTCGTCCTTTTCGATAATATGCCGAGCTCCAACAAACATTGGAAGGAGCATTTTTTCTATATACGTTTTCCTGAACGGCCAACTTTTCACACCAAGTGGCAGACGGCGATGCCATCGCAACCGGAGCTCAGCAAATTTAGAGGTGACGCGGCCTACCTTCATGCAGCCGAACGGCTAGTTGGCCAGCGCTATCATATTGACAAGCTACTCCTCCCGGGAGTAATGCACATATTCGGCTTGTCCTCTACCACAGCCGATCTGCCCTGCAGCATGAGTAAGTTTCCTTATCTTCCCATTTGTTTTGTTCTAACTGATTTATTTTTTTCTCTTGCAGCTGAAGTCATGTGGCGCGCCAAAGCTATCGAGAAGCTCAAACTGAAGGCCGCTCAGATTGAGGCGGTGACGAACAAGGAGGCCGCCGAACGGGGCCTTGCTCCGGCTGATCCGGCAGGCGAAGAAGGTGAGGGGATGCCAACTGTCCCCGAAGCCTCAGACGCCCCAACTCCTCATGATGAGGCCGCGGGCGACATAGAACCTCCTACCGAAACTGAGGTGGAGGGCCGTTCGGCCGATGATGTGCCGCTACGCACTAGGAAACGTCGACGACCGGAATCCGCCCCTGCCTCTACACTTGATGAGCCACAACCCGAGCGGGGCGCGGATGCACCGGTGCAGTCTGGGACGGTTTCCCTCGAGAGTACCCCGACCCCTCAGGGTTCTCCGAGGGCCAGTTCGGAGGTGCCGTCTTCCATCCCTTCAAGAACTTTGCGCCGTATCAGGCGTTTAGGCGAGCTACCCTCCTCGTCTGCTGGTGGGCCGTCTCAGAGCGAGCCGAGCGGCCAGAATTTACTTAAAACCGTTCTGCGCCTTCCTTCGGAGGAGTACATGGCTGCTGCTGATCGGCCAGTGTTTCCTGAGCAGATGATCACCCTGACGGGCCCTCTCGCCCAAGCTTGGTTGGATGCTCGGCGACGAATAGCCGCGCTAACTCCCGGGCAGCTCGGTGACAGCAACCTTCAGTCAGCCACCGGGGTATGCTCTCCCTTTTTTTTTTTTTTTTTTTTGTATATTTGAATTAACTTTTTAACCTGCCCACGTTTGCTAGCAGAACTGGGTGGAGCAGATCGCTATTAGCGATCGGTTGGCCGAACTGGAGGATGAACTGAAGAAACAGAAAGCAGCGGGGGAGGCCAGGCAGTCGACGGCCGCTCTGGAGAAGTCCCAAAAACTGCTGGATGCCGAGCGGAAAAGGGTGTCCGATCTGGCGAGCAAGGTCGTTCGGCTTGAAACAATGATTAAACAACGAGACAAGGAGATCAAGACGGCGACCACTCGGAAGCAACAAGCCATCAATGATATGGACCGCATGAAGGTGGAGATCCGGGGGCTGGAGCAACGCATCAAAGACTTGGACGCCCTGCTGACCACCGAGAAGGAGAGCCGCTCGGCTGATCTCCAGAGATTTGATGGGGACTTGAAGGAGCTTCAAGCTGCCAGTGATGCCGCCCACTCCGCGCTCAAGGAATACCAAGAGGGGGAGTCGGCCCGCTTGGATGAAGTGAGGAAGGCGTTCCTCCGCTCGGAAAACTTCGGAGAGAAGTTTACCGACAAGATATCCCTCACTTTCGAGGAGGCGATCAAGGCGGCGGTGGGCTATCTGAAGACCAAAGGCCACCTGTCTGCCGAGCTGACCATCCCCCCCGAGGATCTAGCGAGCGTGATGGACACCATCCCCGACGCTCTTTTTGATTTTGATGTGTGAGGAGCGTTTCTGTAAACTTTTTTGAATTCCCGCCGTTCGGCCCCGCTTATCTCTGTAATGACTTTTTTGGATTGCATATTAGATAATCTTCTGTTCCTTTCACTTTCTATTTTGGCAAGAAATTTTTCCCTCGTCCCAACTTTGTGTTCTTTAAAACTCTTCTGCTCGGCACCACGCTACGCCAGATAAGCGAATTGTCTTTAATGTCTTTCATCATGCGACTAAGCAGCCGCTCGGCGCATGGACGACGCTCGTTCACTTGCTCGCATTTTTAATTCCGATTAACCATCTTTTGCTTCGCGCCTCGCCTCAAAGGGGTTTTTGCTGGATTTTCGCAAGGTCTTCCGCTCGGACGTTTATAGACGCCGGCTCGTCTCTCGATCTTTAACGTCGGAGCTCGACGGCGCGGATATTTATAGCCGGTCGGCTCTCGATCTTTAACGACGGGCTCACGGCCTTCGCCGGACGTTATAGACACCGGCTCGTCCCTCGATCTTTAACGCCGGAGCTCGACGGCGTGGATATTTATAGCCGGCCGGCGCGGCTCTACGGTTCGACGGCCTTCCGCTCGGACGCTTATAGACGCCGGCTCGCCTCTCGATCTTAACGTCGGAGCTCGACGGCGCGGATATTTATAGCCGGGCGGCTCTCTATCTTTAACGACGGGCTCGTCGGCGCGGATACGATCGGCGCGGCCCTCGATCTTTAACGCCGGAGCTCGACGGCGCGGATATTTATAGCCGGTCGGCGCGGCTCTCGATCTTTAACGACGGGGCTCGTCGGCCTTCCGCTCGGACGTTTATAGACGCCGGCTCGTCTCTCGATCTTTAAAGATGGAGCTCGTCGGCGCGGATATTTATAGCCGGACGGCGCGGCTCTCGATCTTTAACGACAGGGCTCGTCGGCCTTCCGCTCGGACGTTTATAGACGCCGCCTCGATCTTTAACGCCGGAGTCGACGCGGATATTTATAGCCGGCGCGGCTCTCGATCTTTAACGACGGGGCTCGTCGGCCTTTCGCTCGGACGTTTATAGACGCCGGCTCGTCTCTCGATCTTTAACGTCGGAGCTCGACGGCGCGGATATTTATAGCCGGTCGGCGCGGCTCTCGATCTTTAACGACGGGGCTCGTCGGCCTTTCAAGGCTAACTCCTTACCAGGCCGAGCGGCCTTGGCCTTCGTATCATATCCCGTGCTCGAACAATATTTATGCCCGGCCGAATAGCACGGGCTATTTGCTTACAAAGTCTTTAAATATATAAACCTCCCGGCCGATCGGCTCGGGGGCCTTCACTTAGTAAGCCATTCGGCGGAGAATGCTCAATGTGTTTTCATCTTTTTGCTTCCTGCATTACAAGTATATAGGCGACTAGCATATACACAAAAATGGATTACATTCGTGCACCTTTCATCCAGCTCGATAAGGCTGGAGATGATTTGCATTCCACGGTCGATCCAGCTGCCGCTCGGATTTATCTTCCAAATAGAGCGGAGCTTTTCAATAACTTTGAAGGGGCCTGCCCACGGTGCCTCCAGTTTGCCTACGTCGCCGACCGGCCTGACTTTCTTCCAGACGAGATCGCTGACCTGGAATGATCTGGGATTACTCGACGGTTGTAGTTCTGCTTCATCCGCTGCCGGTATGCCATCAGCCGAACGGACGCCTTGGCTCGCTCCTCTTCGACCAAATCCAGCTCCATGTTCCTCCGTTCGGCGTTGCCATCATCATAGCTCTGGATCCGGACGGACTCAACGCCGACTTCCACCGGAATGACTGCCTCGCCGCCGTACACCAAATGGAAAGGCGTGACGCCCGTTCCTTCCTTTGGAGCCGTTCGGATGGCCCACAAGACGCCCGACACCTCATCTGGCCAGCTTCCTCCGAGATGGTCGAGCCGAGTGCATAGAATGAGAAGGATTTCCCGATTGGTCACTTCGGCTTGACCGTTGCTCTGGGGATAAGCCACGGACGTGAAGTGTTGCTCAATCCCATAGCTCTTGCACCAATCTTCAAGCAACTTCCCTGTGAATTGCCGCCCGTTGTCGGACACAAGTCGACGCGGGATGCCGAACCGACAGATGATGTGTTGCCAAATGAATTTTTTAACCATCTGTTCGGTGATCTTTGCCAGCGGCTCGGCCTCCACCCACTTGGAAAAATAGTCGACCGCCACTAGTAAAAATTTCCTCTGCCCGGTCGCCATCGGAAATGGACCGACAATATCCATTCCCCATTGATCGAACGGGCATGAAACGGTTGATGCCTTCATTTCTTTGGCCGGTCGGTGGGAGAAGTTATGATATTTCTGGCACGAAAGGTACGAAGATACTATCCGAGCGGCGTCTGCTTGTAAAGTTGGCCAAAAATACCCGGTCAAGAGGATCTTCTTGGCCAACGAGCGGCCGCCCGGATGCCCCCCGCATGATCCTTAATGTACTTCCTGGAGGATGTAGGCCGAGTCCTCCGAGCTCACACATTTCAGCAGCGGGCGAGAGAAAGCTTTCTTGTAAAGCTGATCGCCGATGAGTGTGAACCGACCGGCCCTCCTTCTTAGCAGCCGGGCTTCATACTCACTGGATGGGGTGGCTCCCGAGCGGAGGAACTCTATGATAGGTGTCCGCCAATCGCTTGGAAATGTAAGGCCTTCCATCCGGTCGACGTGCGCTACTAACATTACTTTTTCAATTGATTGCTGAATGGCGACCGACGTTATTGAGCTTGCAAGCTTGGCTAACTCATCAGCTGCTTGATTTTCTGCTCTGGGTATCTTCTGTACAATAACTTCTCTAAAATCAGCCTTGAGTTTCTCGAAGGCTTCAGCGTAAAGCTTGAGCCGAGCGCTATTGATTTCGAAGGTACCGGAGAGCTGCTGAGCGGCCAACTGCGAATCCGAGTGAAGAGTGGCCCGACCGGCTCCCATATGCCGAGCTGCCTGCAAGCGAGCTATGAGGGCCTCATACTCGGCTTCATTGTTGGTAGCTTTATAATCCAACCGGACGAATAAGTGTATCTTTTCTTCTTGAGGGGAGAGTAACAATATCCTAATCCAGCTTCCGAGACGTGTGGACGACCCATCCACATATATTCTCCACATAGCTTCTGGTTCTAACCTCTGCACCTTAGTCGGCCAAGGATTGCGCTTTGATCGCCGAGCGGGGCTGATATTGGATATCAAATTCACTCAGCTCCGTCGTCCATTTGATGAGCCGTCCGGATGCCTCTGGATTTAGTAGCACACGTCCGAGCGGGCTGTTGGTTTTGACAACGATTGTGTGCGCCAGGAAGTATGGACGAAGGCGTCGAGCGGCGAGAACCAGAGCGAAAGCTAGCTTTTCGAGCCGGGTGTAGCGAGATTCAGCGTCTTTTAAAATGTGACTAAGGAAATACACATGCTCTTCTCCGCTCGATCTCACCAAGGCTGAGCCGATTGCATGCTCGGTTGAAGACAAGTACATATGAGATGGCTCACCTGCAGTCGGCTTGGCTAATACCGGGAGGGAGTTCAGATATGCCTTCAAATCTTCGAACGCCCGGTCGCATTCTCCGTCCCAGTAAAATTTTGTAGCTTTGCGTAAGATCTTGAAAAAAGGAAGGCTCCGGTCGGCGGTTTTGGAGATAAACCTGGACATAGCGGTTATCCGACCGGTCAGACGCTGCACCTCCCTTGTATTTCTTGTAGAGCTTTCACCTTGCTGGGATTGGCTTCTATGCCCCGCTCGGTCACTATGTATCCCAAGAAGCGTCCTCCTTTAGCTCCGAATAGGCACTTCTGGGGATTTAGCTTGACTCCGTACCTGTGCAGCGTTTGGAAGGTTTCTTCCATGTCTTTGAAGAGCTCGGCCGCTCGGACGGACTTAATGAGAATGTCGTCCACATAAACTTCTAGGTTCCGCCCGATCTGCTCTCTGAATACTTTATTCATCAACCGCTGATATGTGGCTCCCGCATTCTTCAGTCCGAACGACATCACATTATAGCAATAAGTGCCGTCGACCGTCACGAAGCTGACTTTTTCTTGATCTTCGCGGGCGAGTGGCACTTGGTGATAACCCTGGTAAGCGTCGAGCATACAGATCAATTCACATCCGGCCATAGAGTCCACCAGCTGATCTATCCGGGGCAGAGGATAAAAATCTTTTGGGCAAACTTTGTTGAGGTCCCGAAAATCTATGCATACTCTCCACTTGCCGCCCGGCTTGGAGACCAGCACCACATTAGCCAACCAGCTAGGGAATTGGACCTCGCATATATGCCCAGCTTCCAGAAGCTTTTCTACCTCCGCCCGGATGATGGCATTCTGCTCGGCGCTGAAATCTCTTTTTCTCTGCTTTACCGGCCGAGCGTCCGGTCGGACATGTAACTCGTGCTGCGCTATGCTCGGCGAAATTCCAAGCAGTTCATGTGTTGACCAGACGAAGACATCATGATTTCTTCTGAGGCATTGGATCAGCCCCTCTTTCTGCTTCTCCTCCAGATCGGACGCAATAAAGGTGGTGGCCTCCGATCGGATTGGATGAATCTGCACTTCCTCTTTTTCCTCATAAATTAAAGTGGGTGGCTTTTCGGTGATGGCGTTTACCTCGATCCGAGGTGTTTTCCGAGCAGAATTGGCCTCTGCTCGGACCATTTTGATGTAACATCGCCGAGCTACTAGCTGGTCTCCTCGTACTTCTCCCACTTTGTCCTCCACAGGGAACTTGATCTTCTGATGGAAGGTTGAGACGACCGCTCGGAATTCGCTGAGCGCCGGTCGTCCCTAAATGACGTTGTAGGACGAGGGAGAATCAACCACCACGAAGTTTATTGTTCTTGTCCTCCTGAGCGGCTCTTCTCCTAGCGAGGTAGCCAGCCGAATCTGTCCAACCGGCTGGACTTCGTTGCCCGTGAACCCGTAGAGCGGAGTCATCATGGGTAGTAGCTCGGCTCGATCAATTTGCAACTGATCGAACGCCCTCTTGAATATGATGTGTCAACAAATACGCGGTGAATAGTGTAATTGGCTATTACCGCTTTGATGAGCAGAGCATCGTCGTGGGGTACTTCGACTCCTTCCAAGTCCCCTGGTCCGAAACTGATCTCCGGTCCGTTCGCCCGCTCTTGGTTGCAGCCGACTGCATGAATCTGGAGTTGCCGGACGCTCGCCTTTCTAGCTCGGTTGGAGTCTCCTCCGGTCGACCCTCCAGCAATAACGTTGATCTCGCCTCGGGAAGTATTGCCCCTATTTTCCTCTTCCCGAGCGGACGGTCGGGACCGTTCTCTGGACGCTCGGCGATTCTCCTGCCTTGGAGAATGACGCCGATCGGGAGTCTATTGCTGCTGTGGCCTATCAGCTTGCGCCCGATCGGCTTCATGTGTTCTCTGTCGCCTGTCGACTGAGGGCGACCGTCGTCCGACATTCCGAGGAACAGGATGAGCCACGAAGGGAAGACTTCGACAATCCCTTGTGTTGTGCGTATCCGTCCGGTGGAATGAGCAAAACATCGGGGTCCATCTTTTCTTTGGCTTGGGCCGAGCGGCAGCTACCTCTTGTACGTGTGATCTGGCGTGGGTGGATCGGATGGCTTCGGCCCTCGGTCCTCTGGGCGGCTGATGAACGGCAGGCTGTTTACGCTCGGCAGGCGGAGCCCGCTCGGTTGGGGCTTCTTTCTTCCTAGCCACTTGTGCCTCTTCCACGTTGATGTATTCGTTCGCCCGGTGTAGCATGTGATCATAGTCCCGGGGCGGCTTTCGGATGAGTGATCGGAAGAAATCCCCATCCACTAGACCTTGTGTGAAGGCATTCATCATGGTCTCCGAGGTGGCTGTTGGAATGTCCATGGCCACAGTGTTGAATCGCTGAATGTAGGCTCGGAGCGATTCGCGGGCTTCCTGTTTGATGGCAAACAGACTAACGCTAGTTTTCTGGTAGCGCCTACTGCTAGCGAAGTGGTGAAGGAAGGCCATTCGGAAGTCCTTGAAGTTAGTGATTGATCCGTCCGGCAGTCTCCGAAACCACCGTTGGGCCGACCCGGAGAGGGTGGTGAGGAAAACTCGGCATTTTACTCCATCTGTGTATTGATGGAGAGTAGCTCTGTTGTCGAACTTACCCAGATGATCATCCGGGTCGGTTGTCCCATTATACTCGCCGATCGTTGGAGACGCGTAGTGCTTGGGCAGAGGATCTCGTAGAATATCCTCCGAAAATTGGCGATTGATCCGTTCGGGAGATGCGTTCGCTCGGGGGGCTTTTCCTTTTCGTTCATCTCGTCTGGGCATTTCATCCGAAGAAGATCCCCTATCTTTATGAGTTGGTACGGCTTCAGGGGTGCGGAATAGAGCCCGATGAAATGCAACGGTGGCCTGCGGCGCTTCCGCTCGGCCACCAGAAGCAGACGTTGCCTGCTGCTCCGGCCGCTCGGCTGTTGCTTTCTGTTTTGCTCCACAAGATTGGCGGCCCTAATTTCGACCAGAGCGTCGAGTTCCTCGTTCGAGAGCGTCACCATGTGTTGTCGTCCAACCTCGTCCATTGTTTCCGATCGGATGCAGGAGCGTTCCCACAGACGACGCCAAATTGATCCTGTCCGAATCGCTGAACCAAAAGACGCTGGGCACGTGGCGCGCTCCTAGTCGATGGAGTGGATCTCCGGCTGGATGGAGTGGATCTCCGGCTGGTCAAACGAAGCTCCGGCGATCCTGCACCAAAGTCGAGCCGGGAAGGGATTCCCGGCGGCGACCCTCCGACGCTCAAGTCAGGTAAGTGGTGGAAAAAGTGGCTGCCAAGCTTGTATTATGCGTACCTTTGGCGGAGTAATAGGCTCTTTATATAGGACGGAGAAGGAACTAATGCACGTCCACCGAGGTGCATACGTGTCAGCAACCCATACCCCGGTATGCACTTGTCAGAGAGCTTACCTGACACCATACTGCTACAGTCCGAGCATGTTCTTCGATGGGACAACAGGACCCCCCGTTGTCAGACTAGGAGTATGGCGTAGCCATACGACTTGACGGCTGTCAGAAGATGTTCCCGTCTTTTACCCACCGCCTGACCGGAACGTCCGGCCGGGCGGGCGGGCGAAGAACGTCGTCCGGACGGCCTTAATTCCTTGCGCCGGCCGGGAGGCACGTCCTTCCGCTCGGTCATTATGTACTGCTTCATTTGAGCGTCGGAACCCTGGTCCCTACCAGGGTGCCTTTTACTATCAGATTTCCCTTTCTTCCGAGTCCGGTCGGCTCGTCCCTTTCCGGCGAGCCAGTGGACCCTTTGACCTCCCCGTGGCGTTGACCCCTCCTTATGGGGTTCCGGATTCTTACCGCCGGATCAGTGGCCATTAAAGAGATTTGTAACCTCCATGAGGTGGCACACACATGTGCTAAACATGATGATGTGTAACACCATTATTGGCCACTTAATGCCAAGTCACAAATGATGTGGCATAAAGTCAAGTCAAACTTGACTCTTCCTCTTCCTCTCAAGTCAAGTCAAACTTGACTCAATCTGTCTCATGATTGATCTAATCCAACCATTTAATTCAAGCCAATTTAATATAATGAATCTAATTCATTTAATTAAATTAATTCAATGAGTCATAATCTAAATTAGACTCATTGAACACATGAATCAACTTGAGTCCAACTCAATTAGCCCAATTAGGATTACTCTTAATCCAATTTGATTCATCACATGAATCTAATCCTCTTGGTTCATCATATGAACCTAATCTCCATCTAATTGTTCTTAGTGTGTGACCGTATAGGTTCATGTAACATTGGCAATGCCCCTAAACCCTAAACACATCATTACTACTCAAGTTACAAGAATGTTGAGATCCAACATCACCTTATGACTACTAATTGTGACTCCTCACAATATATGACAAGTGTCCTTCTATCCTAAATATCTAGATTGATCAATGTGAAGTATAGACCGTGTCATCCTCTGACCAATCTAAATCTTGAACTCCAAGTAGACTCACTCGATCAAATGAGCTCAATATCTCATATTGACTCATTTGGGCATGGCCATGCACTTAGTGGTCTCACTCTATCAAGAATATCGATGTCTCTCCCATCATATAGGAGGGATAGATCCCATCCATATCACTCACATCCCTCTGCATAATTTGTTACATATCCAATAATCGCCTTTATAGTCCACCTAGTTACGGGTGACGTTTGACGAAACCAAAGTACATAACTCCTTATGTAGGGATCCATGGTGACTTCAGGTCTAAGGACTAGTAGTCATACTAATAGCCACATGAGAAAGTATATGACACTCATATAATGATCTATGATACTTTCTCATGGCGGGTCATTCAGTATACATTCTCCAATACATACACATGTGTCAGCTTGATATCTCTATATCCATGACTTATGAGATCAAGTCATCGAGTTGACCTACATGCTAGTCTCGTCACATTAACATTGTCCCTGAATGTTAATACTCGACTAGGAATGATTAAGAGTAGTGTTCCCTATATCATCTCACTATCGATTCAACCAATCGATTGATATAGGTAAGAACCTTCTACTCAAGGACGCTATTATACTTAGTTTATTTGGCACCAATACAAGTAAGTATAATAACCAAAAACAAATGACTTTATTTATATAAGAATATGATACAACAAGTCCATAATACAATTATCAAATGATTGGCTCTAGGGCTCTAACTAACAATCTACCACTAGCACTAGTGCCAATCAGTGTAGGCTCTATGCCCCAATGACCTAGTGTGACCATCATGCTTCCTCTGTGCCAAAGCCTTGGTCAAGGGATCTGCGATGTTAGCCTTTGTAGGTACTCTGCAAATCTTCACATCTCCTCTGTCGATAATCTCTTGAATGAGATGGAAGCGCCGTAGTATGTGTTTGGTCCGCAGGTGTGAGCGAGGTTCCTTAGCCTGTGCTATAGCTCCATTGTTGTCACAATAGAGCTCAATAGGGTCAGCGATACTAGGAACCACCCCAAGTTCAGTGATGAACTTGTGGATCCAAACTGCCTCTTTGCGCCTCGATGCAAAGAATGTACTCGGCCTCTGCTAGAATCAACGAGTGTCCTGCTCGAACTCTTCCACTCACAACACCATCATTAATGCAAAACACGAACCTTGATTGCGATCAAAAATCATCCTGGTCAGTCGGAAGCTGCATCACGAACCCTTTACACTAGCTCATCATTGCCTCCATATATCAAGAAATATTCTTTAGTCCTTCTTAAGTACTTAAGAATATTCTTGACCGCTATCCAATGACTTTCACCTGGATCTGACTGGTATCTGCTCGTCATGCTCAAAGCATACGTGACATCAGGTCGAGTACATAGCATGGCGTACATGATAGATCCTATGGCTGAGGCATAAGGGATCTGATCCATGCGGTCTCTCTCCTCTCTAGAAGAGGGACCTTAAGTGTTCGAAAAACTCACGCCATGTGACATCGGCAGAAATCCCTTCTTGGAGTTCTGCATGGCAAACCGAAGGAGTACCTTGTCAATGTATGTACTCTGACTTAGGCCAAGCAATCTCTTAGATCTATCTCTATAGATCTGTATCCCTAGAATGCGGGATGCTTCACATAAGTCTTTCATTGAGAAACAACTCCCTAGCCAGGTCTTGACAGACTGAAGCAAAGGGATGTCTTTCCCAATGAGCAGTATGTCATCTACATACAATATGAGGAAGACAACTATGTCCCCTACAACCTTCTTGTAGACACAAGGCTCATCTTCATTCTTGATGAAACTAAACCATTTGATTGCATCATCGAATCGAAGATTCCAGCTCCGAGAAGCTTGCTTTACTCCATAAATAGACTTATGCAGCTTGCATATTCTACTAGTATGCTGTGGATCTACAAAACCCTCAGGTTGTGTCATGTACACATCCTCGAGCAGGTTTCCATTCAGAAACGCGGTTTTGACATCCATCTGCCATATCTCATAGTCATAGTATGCTGCAATAGTAAGCATGATCCGAATGGACTTAAACATCGCTACTGGAGAAAAGGTTTCATCATAGTCAATACCATAAATTTGCTTGAAACATTTAGCTACCAAGTGACCCTTATAGATAAGTCCATCCATGTCAGTCTTTCTCTTAAAGACCCACTTACACCCAATGGGTTTTACCCCTTCAGGTGGATCAACCAAAGTCCATACTTGGTTGGTGTACATGGATTCCATTTCAGATCTCATGGCCTCTAGCCATTTCTCGGAATCTGGTCTCATCACAGCTTCCTGATAGGTGGTCGGCTCATCCTCTATGAGCATAACGTCATCATGGTCAGACAACAGAAATGAGTATCTCTCAGGCTGACGACGTACCCTATCAGACCTGTGAAGAGTTATGTCTACTTGAACTAGTTGTTGTTCCTCAACTCTTTGTGGACAACATCATCCACAACACTTTGTGGTTCCAGTTCAACTTCCATCGAGGCTTTAGCGCTATGGTCCGTATCTTGAACTTCTTCAAGATCGAACGTACTCCCACTAGTCTTTCTAGAAACAAAGTCCCTTTCTAGAAAGACCCCAGTCTTTGCCACAACTACCTTGTGCTGACTAGGAATGTAGAAGCAATATCCCTTACTTTCCTTGGGATATCCAATAAAATAGCACTTGTCGGATTTGAGTCCTAACTTGTCTGAGACTTGACGTCGAACGTAAGCCTCACAACTCCAAATCCTCATGAAAGACACCTAGGCATCTCTCCCAGTCCATATCCTATATGGTGTCTTTATCACGACCTTGGATGGAACTCGGTCGAGTATAAAAGCTGTCGTGTCTAGAGCATAGCCCCAAAGAAATGTCAGAAGATCTGTGTGACTCATCATAGATCGTACCATATCTAATAGGGCATGATTCCTCCTTTCGGATACACCATTCCATTGTGGTGTTCCAGGAGGAGTGAGTTGGGATAGAATCCCACACTCAACTAGATAGTCACGAAACTCATGGCTAAGGTATTCTCCACCTCGATCTGATCGAAGTATCTTAATACTCTTGTCAAGCTGGTTCTGTACTTCATTCTTGAATTCTTTGAACTTTTCAAAGGATTCAGACTTATGTGTCATCAAGTACACATATTCATATCTACTGAAGTCATCAGTAAATGTAATGAAGTACCTATAACCGCCTCTAGCAGCGACATTGAAAGGGCCACATACATCACTATATATAAGTCCTAACAAATCAGTCGCTCTTTCACTGTGCCCACTAAAGGGAGTCTTGGTCATCTTGCCTAGTAGGCATGACTCGCATGTCTCATAAGATTCAAAATAAAATGAGTCCAGCAAACTATCCTTATGGAGCTGGGATAAGCGCTTGTCATTTATATGACCTAAGCGACAGTGCCAGAGATAGGTTTGATTCAAGTCATTTGACTTGAACCTCTTGGTATTTATGTTATAGATAGGGCTTTCAAGGTCTAGAATGTAGAGTCCGTTCATCAGAGGTGCACTACAATAGAACATATCTTTTAAATATACAGAACAACATTTGTCCTTAATTATAAAAGAGAAACCTTTCTTGTCCAAACAAGAAACTGAAATTATGTTCTTAGTTAAAGCAGGCACATAACAACATTCATCTAATTCTAATACAAGCCCAGAGGTCAGAGATAGAAAATAAGTCCCTACAGCAGCAGCAGCAACCCGTGCTCCATTGCCTACGCATAGGTCCATCTCGCCCTTTGCCAATGCCCTACTATTTCTCAGCGCCTGCATATTAGTACAAATGTGAGAAGCACATCCGGTATCTAATACCCATGATGAAGAAATAGATAGATTGACTTCTATAACATATATACCTGAAGTGGAAGTCTCACTTCGCTTCTTCTTAAGATCTTCCAGGTACACCTTGCAGTTCCTCTTCCAGTGTCCGGTCTGACCGCAGTGGAAGCAGGTAGCATCCTTGGCGACCCCTCCTTTAGGCTTCAGTGCCTTGCCTTTGCCCTTATCTTGGGACTTTCCTTTGCCTTTGGGCTTGCCCTTGCCCTTGTGTTTCTGAACCATCAGAACAGAGTGGGGCTTAGCCTTCTTAAGGTTCAGCTCAGCAGTTCTTAACATGCTAAGCAGCTCGGGCAGTGGCTTGTCATTTCGTTCATATTGTAGTTTAGAACGAATTGACTATAGCTATCCGACAAGGATTGCAAGATCAGGTCAGTGGCCAGCTCTTGGCTAAGCGGGAATCCCAACCTCTGCAGGTTTTCTATGTACCAAATCATTTTGAGTACATATCGGCCTACGGGAGCCCCATCTGACATCTTGCACTGAAATAGTGCCCTTGAGATCTCAAATCTCTCATGCCGCGCTTGTCCTTGATACAGTTGACGAAGATGTTCAACCATATCGTAAGCGCCCATCAACTCGTGTTGCTTCTGAAGCTCAGAGTTCATGGTCGCGAGCATTAGATAGGATACATCTAATGCATCATCTTGATGCTTCTTATAAGCATCTTTGTCATCTCGCATGACATTGGCTGGAGGAGCCTCCGGAATGGGCTGCTCCAGAACGTACAGTTTACGTTCTTGGGTGAGAACTATTCTCAAGTTCCTGTACCAGTCCAGGAAATTTGCTCCGTTGAGCTTGTCCTTCTCAAGAACAGAACACAGGGAGAAAGAGTTCATATTCGACGTCATGGTTATCTACAACTGAAAAATGCAGAAAATAAATATCATATTCTTTTAAATCATTTAATTAGGTCTTTAACTAAATGATGCTCCCACTGAATTCTATAATTCATGTGGGACAAGATCCACATCATACTAACCCTTGAGTTAGCTTTGGCTAATAGGCCCAAGATTTAGTATGATCGGTAGGTAACGATTTACCAATTACATCTCTATGGAACTCTTGTTTATAGGATCATTATCCGCTGTTATATTAAAACTTGAGTTAGCTTTGGCTAATACGCCTAAGAATTAATATAAATGTGATTTATGTCCTATCTTTCCAACCGTTGGAAGAATGTCTATAGTTGTACTCGATCCAACCGAGTTAACTAGGAATACTAAATCTAATTGAGTTTGTACTCGCCCATGCGTTGATAAGCGGGACCAATATTGTCCCTCTGTACCATACCAAGATAATATGTGTTGCTCTGCTTTGGCAGATTCAACAACACATGTGATCGAGGTAGTGATAGGTATCATGGCATGGTAGGCATTAGAGTTGATGCGATTGAGATCTAATCTAATCGAGAGGGTGCATCTTGTACACGATTTAGATCTAATCTAATCGTTAGTCACTAATTAATTACTAATCATGCATCACATACACACAAGCAATTAATTAAATTATTTGTGACTAGTCATGGCCCTACTACGATCTTCTCAAGCCAATGAGAAGATCGGATGGTCAACCTATGGTCAACAACTTCTCAAGCTCCTCCCTTTGACCACCTTGTGTTGCTCGCGCCCTCCTCGTAACTCTGTCTCCAGTGGACCTTCCACCGCTCCAATTTTATACATTACAATTTTGAAACTCAAGTTACATTCGAGTCTAAACTAATTTACAACAAGAATAAATGGAGAAAGGCACGACGCACAGGTCGCGTATCAAATATACAACACACACAACACAAATGACGGCGCGCAGGCCGTAATATGAATTACAACACAAATATACCAATCAAATTGAGTCTTTTTGGGCCATGACCATCACAAATTATACATAATTCTAAATTATGTAATTGCCATAATTTTCTGTAATTTTAATACTATTTTTACAATTTTTATGAGTAAAAATTCTCGGCGGTCCCGTTTAGCGATTTTCGGGCGCAATCGCGGAACGAATCCTCTTGCGGGGCCAGGGGCAGCGCCCCTACCCGCGATCTAACCATCACGAGTGTTCGTTAGCGATCCTACAACGCCTTAGCCCACTGTCCCAAAAATATTTGGGGCGAAACCTTGCCGTTTCGAAAAAATCTTCTCGGTAGTCGAAGCCTACAAGTGTCGAAACACTTGTGCTTTGCTTCTACGAGAAAATTACCCATAAAAACTATAAAATTAGAAAATTTACAGAATATTACAGATCTACTATTTTTCATAAAAATACAAAATAAACTCGTACAAGACTTCGCACATGGCTCTGATACCACTGTTGGGTTTTTCTGGCCGCGAAAATCGCTTTTCCGCGTCGCGGAAACCCCGAAACCCCCGTCACCGGATCCATGCGAAGTAAAATAAAAACAAAAATTTTACGAGTACGAGTTTCTTAGACTTAGTTCTAAACTAGATTTACAAGGAGAAAACCTTTTACCCTTGATGCGTGCCCTTTACAAATCCCGCTCGTCCAAGGAAGTGCCGGATCTCGAGATCGTCAAGTGTATGATCCTCTAGAAGTATCCACACGAACAAATGGGTGGAGAAAAACTAAACAAAGGTGTGCTAGCACCCTTGATCAGTCACGGCAAGAGGAGGAGAGGGAGAGAAAGAAGAGAGAGCAAGGAAGAAGATGGAATGAATATCCCTTGAATGAAAAATCAATCTCATTCAACACCATAAGTGGCCGACCACAATGGGAATTGAAACCCCCATTCTCATTTAATGTGGCCATTAAAGAGATTTGTAACCTCCATGAGGTGACACACACATGTGCTAAACATGATGATGTGTAACACCATTATTGGCCACTTAATGCCAAGTCACAAATGATGTGGCATAAAGTCAAGTCAAACTTGACTCTTCCTCTTCCTCTCAAGTCAAGTCAAACTTGACTCAATCTCTCTCATGGTTGATCTAATCCAACCATTTAATTCAAGCCAATTTAATATAATGAATCTAATTCATTTAATTAAATTGATTCAATGAGTCATAATCTAAATTAAACTCATTGAACACATGAATCAACTTGAGTCCAACTCAATTAGCCCAATTAGGATTACTCTTAATCCAATTTGATTCATCACATGAATCTAATCCTCTTGGTTTATCATATGAACCTAATCTCCATCTAATTATCCTTAGTGTGTGACCCTATAGGTTTTTGTAACGTTGGCAATGCCCCTAAACCCATTTAGGAGAATAAGTAATGAGCGGTATCTAGCAACACATCATTACTACCCAAGTTACAAGAATGTTGAGATCCAACATCACCTTGTGACTACTAATTGTGACTCCTCACAATATATGACAAGTGTCCTTCTATCCTAAACATCTAGATTGATCAATGTGAGGCATAGACCGTGTCATCCTTTGACCAATCTAAATCTTGAACTCCAAGTAGACTCACTCGATCAAATGAGCTCAATATCTCATATTGACTCATTTGGGCATGGCCATGCACTTAGTGGTCTCACTCTATCAAGAATATCGATGTCTCTCCCTTCATATAGGAGGGATAGATCCCATCTACATCACTCACATCCCTCTGCATAATCCGTTACATACCCAGTAATCGCCTTTATAGTCCACCCAATTACGGGTGACGTTTGACGAAACCAAAGTACATAACCCCTTATGTAGGGACCCATGGTGACTTCAGGTCTAAGGACTAGTAGTCATACTAATAGCCACATGAGAAAGTATATGACACTCATATAATGATCCATGATACTTTCTCATGGTGGGTCATTCAGTATACATTCTCCAATGCATACCCATGTGTTAGCTTGATATCTCTATATCCATGACTTGTGAGATCAAGTTATCGAGTTTGTTAGGACCGATGATCGCGGCTAGAGAGGGGGGTGTGAATAGCCGACCCCAAATCTTTCTTGTTTCTTTCTACAAATTTGGGTTAGTGCAGCGGAAATAAAAACAAGAAACGAAGACAAGAAATCAAACCTCAATACGCGTCGATGTAACGAGGTTCGGAGATGAAACTCCTACTCCTCGGCGTGTCCGTAAGGTGGACGAAACCTATCAATCCGTCGGTGGATGAGTCCCCGGAAACCCGGCAAGTAATCACTCCTTCTGGGTGGAGAAACCTCGCCACAATGTCTTGCAACAGCAAGATAAACAGGAGTACAAGAATACAGCAAGAAACTAAGTACAATACAAAAATGTAATAACCCTAGCTTGCCTTCATGTCGACTGGATGAAGCAGCAGCTTCAAACGACGCCTACAACAGCAGGAACCCAGCCGATGAAGCTCACACGAAGCTTCAAGCAGAAGCGAGCTCAGCAAAGCTCAGATTACAGCAGTGAAGAAGAAGAAGAACCAGAACAGAGAGGCTCCTCAACCTCTAACCTGCGAAGAAGACACAACAGAAACTAGCCGTTGCTACGCAACGGCTAGGATGTGGACCGATCAGGCTTCATCCTGATCGGTCCACAAGGGTCCTGATCGGTCATGGTGACCGATCAGGTCCTTCCCTGATCGGTCCCATGACCGATCAGGGCCTTTCCCTCCTTCTGATCATCTTCTTCTGATCGTCTCCTGATCGGTCTGCAGACCGATCAGGAACTTCACTGTATGCTACTGATCGATCACTGATCGGTCTTCAGTTCAATCAGATAACACACAGAAGCTCACTGTGTGGTTACTGATCGGTCACCAGACCGATCCAGATACCCAGTGTATCAATGGATCGATCCACTGATTTCCAGAGTTTGGTTTTCGCCCAAACCAAGTCCCAAGCCTTCCAAACCAACATCCGGTCAACCTTGACCTGTTGGTACATCATGCTTAGCATCCGGTCACTTCCTTGACCTGCTAAGTCTCCCCACCAAGTGTCGGGTCAATCCCTTTGACCCACTTGGACTTTTCTCTTCGTGTCAAGTATCCGGTCACTTCCTTGACCTACTTGACCTTCTCAACACCAGATGTCCGATCACCCTTGATCCATCTGGATTTTCCCTTGCCCGGCTTCACTCACCAGGACTTTCACCTAGCTTCACTCACTAGGGTTTTCACCTGGATTCACTCACCAGGATTTCCAATCTGCCCGGCTTCACTCACCAGGACTTTCCGTCTGCCTGGCTTCACTCACCAGGACTTTCCAACTGCCTGGCTTCACTCACCATGACTTTCCGACTGCCTGGCTTCACTCACCAGGACTTCCCGAACTGCCTGGCTTCACTCACCAGGACTTCCCAACTGCCTGGCTTCACTCACCAGGGTTTTCACAATTGCCTGGCTTCACTCACCAGGACTTTCCCACTGCCTGGCTTCACTTACCAGGACTTTCACCTAGCTTCACTCACTAGGGTTTTCACAACTGCCTGGCTTCACTCACCAGGACTTTCCCACTTCCAGTCTAGAGAACGAGCTACCGAGCCCTCTCTGACCACAGTTCGGAGAACGAGCTACTGAGCCCTCTCCGACTTCCACTTGCCAAGTTCCCATACTTGGACTTCTCCGTGCCAAGTCTCCATACTTGGACTTTCTCCCGTGCCAAGCTCCCTGCTTGGACTTTTCCCGTGCCAAACTCCCTGCTTGGACTTTTCCCATGCCAAGCTCCCTGCTTGGACTTTTTCGAGTCAGGTCACCTCACCTCGGGTCAACCAGGTCAACCTTGACCTAAGGTTGCACCAACAATCTCCCATCAAAATACAACTCTTCTGTTATTGTCAAACATCAAAATACAACTCGAGTCAGGTCAACTCGAGTCGGGTCAACCAGGTCAACCTTGACCTAAAGTTGTGCCAACAATCTCCCCCTTTTTGATTTTTGACAATACCTTTATGTTAGGCTAATCCAATAGCCTCAACTTTCCTCATGCCACTAGGTAATGAAATATAAGTTACAACCTTACATTCTCCTTCTAAGAAGGCAACCTCCTTCTTAGATAATGCAGGCCTAACTTAAACCCTTCATTCTCCCCCTGTTGGCACACATCAACAAACTCTCCCCCTGAAGAGTAAGTTATCGTTGTTCACAACTTCACTCATCGTGATCAACAACCTCTCCCACTAACTCCAATGTTCTTCCTTGAACATTCTCTAGACATTCTTCCCCTTTTTGATACACATCAAAAAGAGTGAATCAAGGTCAAGAGTTTCTTCCTAATGAAAGTCCCATACCTTTCATTGAAACCCTTAATTTCCCCCTTGATACTAAATTCAACAATCAACTTAGTGATAATCCCATATCACTCATGTCTTTAAGGAGTAAAAACTCCCCCTAAAAGTCAACTCCCCCTTGACTAATAGGTAAAACTCCCCCTAAAGGTCAACTCCCCCTTGACCATTGCACCAACAATGTCTTGGAGAGTTTCAAACCTTTAGAACTCTAAAACACCACTTCCACAGCTGCAATTTCAGACAAACAGTCGAAATTCAGCAGGTTGGCATGCGCTGATCGGTCACCTGACCGATCAGACCTTCCTTGGATCGGTCACCGTGACCGATCCACACAGACCTGGACCGATCAGGGAACCTCCTGATCGGTCCACAACTCTGATTTCTGAATTTTTCTTCTCCCGAAATTCAGAAATCTCTAGAAAATCACAGAAAATTCGAAAAATTATGAAATTTTGAGGATACATTCCTCATAACATATACTATCATGGAAAAATAATTTTCTATGAAAATAACTTCCATTTTTCAATCTTGATACAAAGTTCAAAAGTCTTTGAAATAGCTCAAAGTTAACTTATCTTTGTATCAACTTGTTCAATGATGAATGCTATCACGAAAAGCTTCATCAAGGTTTTTCAAATCAATTTTGAAATGATTTTAAACCATTTAATTTAGGACCACAATCTTTGGGCTAAATGTACATGACTTGTACATAAGCTTTCCCTATGATCCCCAATTAGAATTAGGCTCATCTAGGTACAAGAACTATACACCTTGATCCTAACTCACAATCCTAATATCTCACACACATCTAAGGTGTATCAAACACATCTAAGTCAATTTTGATGTGAGATATGGGTTTAGGTTATCTTATTCTAAGTTCTCATGCATTTTTCTAAACAATAATTTGATCTCCATATCAAATCGTGTTTTTAACCTTAAATCAATTTCATTGATTATAAATGCAAGAAATGATGACATGGCATAAAATGATATCATACATAATAACATGTGCCAATGTCATGATGTCATGGCATAAAGTATGAAACTTAACTAGAGCATGACATATAAATAACCTAAGCATTATCATGACATTTTAAATGATCATAAAATAAATATGATGTCATGACATGGCATATGGCAAACAATACATGGCAAATAACATATAAAGGTATAGAAAATACCTAATTCTAGCCTTAGTTGCCATTTTTGATAATTTTGATCATTTTGCCATAAAATCCATATTCCTAAGTGTATTAGACCTAAAATCATATACTAAAGATTTTTAGATCACCATGTGCCAATTAAATTGACCTAAGAGAACTCCTCAAATGTGATTGGCACATCCTAATCACCTTAGGAATAATTTTCAATTTCATTTTCAAGGCTTGATTGCACCTTGAAAATTCCTAACATGCCACCTTTTTCCATGATTAGGTTAACTACCTATTCAAGTAAGGTTGGCACACCCTAACTCATCTAACGTGATGAAATCACGCTCCTAGGAACCCAATACCTATTGGAGCTCATTGGGTTCACTAAATATTCACTAGGGATGACTTCCCTAGCAACCCTCCTAATGACCCTCTTAGGCTTTAAAGCCTTGGCCATTTGGGACTCATCAAGATCAACTCTAGGGGTGACTCCCCTTGTGATCTTGGTGATGGTCTTCCCAGCCCTAGATTTTGTTCCATAATCGAATGGAACATTGTGATAAGTGGGCTTGACCATTTGGGACTTAGGTTTGTGACCCAAACCTCTCTTGTCCTTTGTCTTTGGTTTTTGACCCTTAAACCCTAGAGATGACTTCTCCAAGTTCTTAAGAGCCTTTTCCAAAGTATCAAGTCTTGACCTCAAGACTTGATTCTCCTTCTCTACTACCTCAAGTTTTAGTTTGTCATTGTTCCTTGAGGTACTCCTAGGCATATGTCGAGTAGTTTTGGGATTCCTACCTAGGTTTCCCTTAACCTTAGATGAGTTAATCCTAGGGTTGACATTTCTAGAGTTATCCTTATCTAGGTTAACATGTTTGGCTCCTAAGCATGTGTATCGATTTCTATAATTAACATGCTTATCATTCTTGACAATAGCAATAAGGCTACTAGCATGCATCCTACTAGTATTGCAAGAATGTGCCTTAGAGATTACCTTAGGGTTTGCCCTAGCTCCCCCTATACACGTGCTCGATCTCTTGTCCTTGTGAGATTGCCTCCCCTTCGGACATTGGCTCCGATAATGTCCCCTTTGCTTGCATTGGAAGCACACCACGTGCTCCTTGCCCTTGCATGTTGGGACTCCGGCTTCCTTGATCTTTGGCGCCGGTGGAGTCTTCCTAACCCTCTTTGGACATTTACTCTTGTAATGTCCAAATTCCCTACACTCAAAGCACATTATGTGTAATTTGCTAGAAACTAAATGGCTTGAGTTACCTAGAGTTGAGGATGGATGAACGCTCTCTCCTTCATCCCTTCCGGAGGTAGAAGCTTCTTCCTCTTGCTCCATTCTTGAAGAAGAACTCTCCTCCTCTTCTTCCTTAGATGTTGAGTAGCCCTCAACTTCTAATTCCTCTTCTCCATGATGTGAGCTACTTGGCTCACTTGACTCCTCTTCATGACTTGAAATGGAGTTCTCCTTATGGAGCTTTGCCAAGTTATTCCACAAATCCTTGGCATCGTTATATCCACCTATCCTACACAAAACATCATCAGGTAAAGAAAATTCAATGATTTTCGTTACCTCATCGTTGATGGTTGATTGGTGGATTTGCTCCTTCGTCCACCCCTTCTTCTTGAGAGGTTTTTCTTCTTCATCCTCCGGAGGAGTGAAACCTACTTGCACACACCTCCAATTCTCAAGATTAGTCATAAGAAAATATTTCATTCTTACCTTCCAAAACGCGAAGTCGTCGCGATCGTAGAAGGGTGGAATCGTGATGTCCTCTCCGAGTTGATCCATCTCTAGCTTGTGCTCCCTCGGGTGTTAATCCGGCGAAGAGCGACCTCGCTCTTATACCACTTGTTAGGACCGATGATCGCGGCTAGAGAGGGGGGTGTGAATAGCCGACCCCAAATCTTTCTTGTTTCTTTCTACAAACTAGGGTTAGCGCAGCGGAAATAAAAAAAAGAAACGAAGACAAGAAATCAAACCTCAATACGCGTCGATGTAACGAGGTTCGGAGATGAAACTCCTACTCCTCGGCGTGTCCGTAAGGTGGACGAAACCTATCAATCCGTCGGTGGATGAGTCCCCGGAAACCCGGCAAGTAATCACTCCTTCTGGGTGGAGAAACCTCGCCACAATGTCTTGCAACAGCAAGATAAACAGGAGTACAAGAATACAGCAAGAAACTAAGTACAATACAAAAATGTAATAACCCTAGCTTGCCTTCATGTCGACTGGATGAAGCAGCAGCTTCAAACGACGCCTACAACAGCAGGAACCCAGCCGATGAAGCTCACACGAAGCTTCAAGCAGAAGCGAGCTCAGTACAAAGAAGGAAGAAGAACATAGAGAAGAAAAAAAGAACCAAGAACAGTAGCTCCTCAACCCCTTTTATAACCCGCGAAGAAGACACAATAGAACTAGCCGCTGCTACGCATCGGCTAGATGTGGACCGATCAGCTTCATCCCGATCGTCCACAGGGTCCCGACGGTCATGGTGACCGATCAGTCCTTCCTGATCGGTCCCATGACCGATCGGGCCTTCCTCCTTCTGATCGCTCCTCATCGGCCCGCACCGATCAGAACTTCACCGATGCTCGATCGATCATCGATCGGCCTTCATCCGATCGATAACACACGTAAGCTCATCAGAGTTACCGATCGGTCACCGCACGATCCAGATACTCAGATCACCGATCGATCCACTGATCGATCCAGAGCTTGGTTTTCGCCCAAACCAAGTCCCAAGCCTTCCAAACCAACATCCGGTCAACCTTGACCTGTTGGTACATCATGCTTAGCATCCGGTCACTCCCTTGACCTGCTAAGTCTCCCCACCAAGTGTCCGGTCAATCCCTTTGACCCACTTGGACTTTTCTCTTCGTGTCAAGTATCCGGTCACTCCCTTGACCTACTTGACCTTCTCAACACCAGATGTCTGATCACCCTTGATCCATCTGGATTTTCCCTTGCCCGGCTTCACTCACCAGGACTTTCACCTAGCTTCACTCATTAGGGTTTTCACTTGGCTTCACTCACCAGGATTTCCAATCTGCCCGGCTTCACTCACCAGGACTTTCCGTCTGCTTGGCTTCACTCACCAGGACTTTCCAACTGCCTGGCTTCACTCACCAGGACTTTCCGACTGCCTGGCTTCACTCACCAGGACTTCCCGAACTGCCTGGCTTCACTCACCAGGACTTCCCAACTACCTGGCTTCACTCACCAGGGTTTTCACAATTGCCTGGCTTCACTCACCAGGACTTTCCCACTGCCTGGCTTCACTTACCAGGACTTTCACCTAGCTTCACTCACTAGGGTTTTCACAACTTCCTGGCTTCACTCACCAGGACTTTCCCACTTCCGGTCCAGAGAACGAGCTACCGAGCCCTCTCTGACCACAGTTCGGAGAACGAGCTACTGAGCCCTCTCCGACTTCCACTTGCCAAGTTCCCATACTTGGACTTCTCCGTGCCAAGTCTCCATACTTGGACTTTCTCCCGTGCCAAGCTCCCTGCTTGGACTTTTCCCGTGCCAAACTCCTTGCTTGGACTTTTCCCGTGCCAAGCTCCCTGCTTGGACTTTTTCGAGTCAGGTCACCTCACCTCGGGTCAACCAGGTCAACCTTGACCTAAGGTTGCACCAACAATCTCCCATCAAAATACAACTCTTCTGTTATTGTCAAACATCAAAATATAACTCGAGTCAGGTCAACTCGAGTCGGGTCAACCAGGTCAACCTTGACCTAAAGTTGCGCCAACAGAGTTGACCTACATGCTAGTCTCGTCGCATTAACATTGTCCCTGAATGTTAATACTCGACTAGGAATGATTAAGAGTAGTGTTCCCTATATCATCTCACTATCTATTCAACCAATCGATTGATATAGGTAAGAACCTTCTACTCAAGGACGCTATTATACTTAGTTTATTTGGCACCAATACAAGTAAGTATAATAACAAAAAATAAATGCCTTTATTTATATAAGAATATGATACAACAAGTCCATAATACAATCATCAAATGATTGGCTCTAGGGCTCTAACTAACATATATGCTAATAGCTGGAAGCGACATAAAGTGTGTGATAGAAGTCAAGAGTTGACTTTCATAACAATTTGATATAATAGATATGGGAGAAGCAGAGTACATCTTAGGAGTGAAGATCATTTGAGACCGATCAAAGATGCTTTTAGGTTTGTCTCAAGAAGCTTATATGACTAAGATGCTACAACACTTCAATATGTCAGATTGCAACATTGAACAGACGCCTATAGAGAAAGGTACTGTCTTGAGCAAAAGTATGTATCCCAAGACTCCTGAGGAAATAGTCAAAATGAAGAAGAAACTGTAACACCCGCCCTTCCACTGCTTACGAAGGACGGGGTTACTTGAAACATACATACATGCATATATGGCAGCGGAAGTAAATGAATAAAAACTGATAATCATGTTATCATAGAAGCATGTCCGTTATCATAAAGCATATATCAAAAAAATGTCATGTGAACAATATAATCATGTATCATATTAACATGTGAACATGCTAGCATTCATAACTTGATTTAACATCTACTACTTGCTACGTGATACATGATATTTTACTTAACTAGAGCATAAAGCATACTTAACATGGAACATGAAAACAAAAGTTCATAATGAGTATAAACCATCAAGTATCATCCATCAAAAGCATTATGTAGCAAAATAGGATCACATGCAAAACTTTAAAACATATAAGCATAAAGCAGATCTATTCCACCATGCCACTACCACACACATCTTTGCCCTTCCTGCTGCTCCCTTTTAGTTTAACCATTCTTTTCCCTTTTCTACAGTACAAGGGAAATTAAACTATAAGCACATAGGCTTAGTAAGATCCTTTCCTACTCACAAAACATAAATCATGCATTTAAACATAAAATAGTGACATATTCATTTAACCAATATCTAGATATAAAATTTGCATGCTAGCATAAAGTAGTGTCATATTCATTTAAGCAAATCATAACATAGCATGTGAGAGCATAAACATAAAGTAGTAGCATGATCATCTAGGCATCATAGACACATTTTCAAAAAGCATCTTACTAAAGCATAAAGAAAACCATTTAGCATGAAATAAGTATATGCAAGATGTCCTTTTGAAAACATGTATCATGAAATGAGTATATGCAAGATGTCCTTTTGAAAACATATATCATATAAGTACTTAAACATAATCTCAACATGAGGGCCCGGCTTTGTACCGCATACATGAATTTGTGCGCATCCTAAATTGATCCGAGGTAGCTAATCTCGAACCTATTAGGAACTAGGCCCGTTTCCTTGACCATCGACCTAGGGGTTGTCGGTGCGGGAAGCATTCGACGATCGAACCTTAGTTTTGATAATGGCAAAGGATTCAAAGTTAAGTTAGTGTGTGATCTAACATGTTTGAATAAGTGTTTCAGGAAAGTTCTAGCTACGGTTAGGCAAAGGGAAAATCCTAAGGGGTGGTAACCTTAGGTCCTAGGGGGCGGTAACCCTAGGTGAGGGAAAACCCTAAGGGGCGGCAACCTTAGGTCCTAGGGGGTGGTAACCCTAGGTGGCGGAAAACCCTAAGGGGCGACAACCTTAGGTCCTAGGGGGTGGTAACCCTAGGTGGAGAAAAACCCTAGGGGGCGGTAACCCTAGGTCCTAGGGGGTGGTAACCCTAGGCGGAAAGTCCAGTCGGTCTGGAGGACTGGACTGACATCAGGTAATCTCTCCTGAGGGGAGTAGGTGAGGACGCGTTCCCCGTAGAGGGAACAGTAGGCGTCGGGTCGACCTAGGGTTTCCGGTTGGAAATCCGAAGTCAGACTCGGACAGTCCGAAGACTGTCGGTTATTCTTTACAATGTTTTATCAGATTCTAACGTTGTCTTGCAGGGTATTTGCTCGGACTAACCTTGTTTTGCAGGTGAAGAACCTGCTGGAAAAAGGTGGTCCGGGCGCCCGGGACCAACTTTTATCCCCTGCGCGACTTCGCCACGTGGAGCATCTTGGTTGGTTGGCCACGTCACACTCCAGGCGCCCGGAAAGGATCTAGGCGCCCGGAAAGGATCCAGGCGCCCTGAATATCATATAAAAAGAGGGTTGAGGTGCAGCTTCAAAACAACGATTCAACAAGCTTTCCTTTTGCTGTGTGCTGCTCAAGAAATGACTCTAAAGTGCTGTTACAGTCGCCGACGACCTAAAGCTTCAGTTATTATTTTGTTGTCGGTATTATTTCAATTCCAGTTGTACTTATTTCCTTGTACTTATTCACGATATTATAGTTGTTGCCCACCGGAAGCGATCAAGGATCGCGGGCCTTCGAGTAGGAGTCGCCTTAGGCTCCGAACGAAGTAATTCCCCGTGTCTCTGTGTTTGACTGTCTTTATTTCGCTGCTTATTACTCTATTAGTTTCACGTACGATTTACGGATTTCAAAAAATGAAATAGCCATGAGCGCTATTCACCCCCCCCCTCTAGCGCTTTCGATCCATCAATTGGTATTAGAGCGGGGTCATTTTGAATCGGTGCAACCACCATTCAAAATATTTTTTTTCGTGGTATTTATTTTTTTCGGAGTCGATTAGAATTTAGCCTTATAGCTATATTCTAATTCTTTTTTCGCTCGAATCGGTTTTTCTCGGAATTGGTGCAACACCACCCGAGTTCGTGGTCCATTTTTTTTCTTACCGCACTACTAAGCCAGGACCAAGTCCTGGGACATTTTTTTGGTTGTTTTTCGCTTTAGGTAAAATTGAAATGGCCCTTCAAGAAGGCTACAGTACTGCCCGCCCTCCGCTATTCACCGGAGACGACTTCGGGTACTGGAAAGGTCGGATGGAGGCATATCTCCAAACTCACTTTGAAGTCTGGATGATTGTCAAAACTGGACTCGAACTACCATCTGACAACGCCGGCAAACCACTACCGTACGAGGACTGGGATGCATCTTTAATCAAGAAAGTTGAAGCTAATGCCAAGGCAACCTGCACCCTCCAGTGTGGCCTATCAAAAGAAGAACTCAACCGCGTCGGCCCCTTCAACAGTGCCAAAGAATTGTGGGAGAAACTAATTGAACTTCACGAAGGGGCATCCGACACCAAGGTAAGTAAAAGAGACCTAATTTTTAATAAATTATTTAACATCAAATTGCAGGAAGGTGAAACAGCTGCCCAACTCCATGCCCGGATTCAAGACCTGCTCAATGGGCTTCATGCAATTGGACAGAAGGTAGATAACCGGGACATCATAAGGTACTCTCTAAACGCATTTCCAAGGAACACCTTGTGGGCATCCATGGTAGATGCCTACAAGGTCTCCAAGGACTTATCTACCATTAAATTAGATGAACTATTTGCAGAACTCGAACTTCATGAACAGACTAATGCACGCCCGACCGAGAAAGGGTTGGCTTTGGTTGCAGGAACAGGGAGATCGCGTGAGTCAAAAATCAAGCGAAGAACCGAACCTGAATCAGAAGAAGAACCAGATTCAGAAGACGATGATGAACTTACCACCGAGTTCGTCAACTTAGTAAAGAAGCTCTGCAAAAAGAAGGGCTTCAACAAAAAGGATCTCAGAAAGGCCATCCAGTCTAAAGAAGCCCAACCAAGCTCGAAGGTTAAATTCGAAGTGACCTGCTACGGATGCAATCAGAAGGGTCACATAAAGGCAAATTGCCCGAACCAGAAGGATCCAAAGAAACCCAAAAGAAAGAAGGCATTGAAGGCAACATGGGACGAGTCTTCTTCCAAGGAATCCGACGACGAAGAACTAGAACAGACGAACTTTCTCGCCTTGACAGCCCGGGACTATACCAACGGATCCGGAAGTGAGGACGAATCAGAAATCGAGTCCGAGAGAAGCCACGGATCCGCATCCGTTTCCGAAGGGCCGAACCCCTCTGTAAGTAAAAGTCGTTTATATAGTTTAATTAATTATTTAATGCATAAAGTAGCTAAGTCCAAGATTCGAATCAAAGCGCTTCTAAAGGAGGTAACACTCCTTAAAGAAACGCCAAACAACGAATCCTTAGCTGATCAAGTTCAGACTGGAACCTCAACTCAAGTTCAAAAACTTGAGGAAGAGAATTCCAATCTGAAAAGTCAGGTAAAGGATTTGAAAACTACCCTAGAACGATTCTCCTTGGGATCCAAGAATCTTGACTTGATTCTTGGAACACAAAGGGCAATCTACAATCGAACTGGACTAGGATATAAAAAGAAATATAAATCTTACCTATCCTTAATAAACAAACAAAATAGAAAAGTGGTCCAAGCATGGGTTGCCAAGTCTAACCTGATCAATCAAGTTAGACTTGGACATTATTGGGTTCCTAAGGATCAAATACATTACCTCAATAAACCTTATCGAGGCTATGATCCAGGGGGAGCCAAAACTATAAAAATTCGAAATTAATCTAAAAACTCAAAGTTAAAAAATCGAAATTAATCTAAAAACTCAAGTTTAAAAATTCGAAATTAATCTAAAACTTAAAGATTAAAAAATCGAAATTAATCTAAAAACTCAAATTTAAAAATTCAAAATTAATCTAAAACTCAAATTTAAAAATTCAAAATTAATCTAAAACTCAAATAAAAATTCAAAATTCGAAATTAATCTAAAAACTCAAAACTCAAAATTCAGAATTAAAAATTCAAAATTAATTCAAAATTTGAAATTAATCTAAAAATTCAAAACTCAAAATTCGGAATTAAAATTTAAAATTTAAAATTCGGAATTAAAATTTAAAATTCAAATTCAAAATTCTTAATTAAAATTTAAAATTCAAAACTCAAAATTCGAAATTAAAATTTAAAATTCAAAACTCAAAAATCAAATAGAAGGAGGGTCCAGAATAGATGGCAACTCCGAAATCTATTTACCCGACAGGGTAACCGAACTTAATCTACCCGAAATGGGTAAACAAGAGTAGATTACCCGGATGGATAAATAAGGATAGATTAAAAAGGGTTAAATTTTAACTTGAAGCACAGTACTGGTGAAATTTTTGGATGATAGTACGTTAGGAAAACTTGGGCATCGCATGTCTAGGAAGATATGGCTTCGACCTGGTGCATTTGGCCAAGTGGAACTAACCGAAGCTACCCTTAAATGGATCCTAACTAGTTAGACCAAGGTTTAGTATTAAGCTCAATGGGTAGGACTATTTGGGAAACCTCGAAGGCATGGTTACTTTAATGAGCTCCTTGTGACTCACCATAGCCCAGAAGTTTATCCAAAAAACGCTTACTTGTTGAACCCAAAGCTAAACCCGAATCTAACATAAAGTTAAACAAAATCCTATAAATTGAACTAATTCATCTCACAGAATAATAGGAGCCCCTGATTGAAAACATAGATCGGGTGAGATGACTAAGCAAACTCAATTTTAAATCTTATTTAAGTTAAGTTAAACATTTTTCAAAATTAAATTAACTCAAAAATCTCCAAACTACTTAACTTAAACATTTTTAAAATCAAATTAGATCAAACGTTTTTTTAAAAACATTTTTAATAAATTTAATCAAATTAAATGTTATTAATAAATTAAATTAACTTTAAAAAAAAAACGAACGAAACAAGGTCAAAAACCGGGGGCGAGCGCCCCCGGTATAGAGAACCCGGGCGCCCCGCCTTACACGACCCCGGGCGCCCGGACTCCCTTATATATAGGGGGCAGGAGGCGCCCCCTACCCTTGCACCCAAGTCTTCCTTAAAGCTTCTTCTTAGCTTCCCTGCGAAGACTTTCAAAATTAAAATTTTTCCGCGGTTGATACGAAGTCGTGACTCAACCGAGGTCGTCAGTTCTAAAATTTCTAACAATGGCTCCTCGGTAAAATTTCTATCCCCTCCTAAACTTTATTTCTTATAATTTTTTCCTAGTGTAATATTAGTTTCAAATTTAGGAAGCGTACTAAATCTGGTGCTGGGCCCTCTACACCTAGCATTGACCCTAGGTTTCCCACCGACGAACTTAGGATTAAGTTTATGTCAACAAATTACATGGCCATTAGAACCAAATGTATAGATAGATCGTTCTTTCTACGCTCTTGTATTCCAGTCTCCGAGGCTATAAACCACTATAGGTTGCGAAACCTTGTTGAGTGCACCAGCCCAATAAACATAAGTTTATGTGCCGAATTTTACAACAACCTAGTGAAAGTAGACGACTACTCCTATACCACTAGGGCAGCTGGCACGGATATCACATTATCTCCCACTACCATTCGTGAGTTTCTAGGATTACGAGAGTCACCCTGCACCTTTTTATGCTATCCTCCTAGGGAGCTACCTTTTGGAGATCCCTACTCACACATTACCCTCGATACGATCTATTCGTATTTCTTTGAGGACCAGCGTGATCCCACTGAGACCCAGTTTAGGTCACTTAACCTTAGAATTCAGGACTACACCCTTTATAGGGTTCTAGTGCTTTGTATTCTACCGCTGACCACTCACGACATTGCGGTGATGCGTCCATTTCACTCCTTTCTTCTCTATGCCCTGTGTCATAGGTTAGACATAGACATCAGCCTACACATCTTTTCCACTATTATTTACGCAGCTGGATACGTGACCAGCAGACGAGTACATATGCCTTACTGTCACATTCTGACAGCTTACATGTCCTCATTGCACATTGATGTCACCGAAGGTGACATCCGCCACATGACCGAGTTTGACATCATAGGAGCTAGGAACTTTTCCCTAGCAAATATCCATATAGACGATGAGGGTACCATGTCCTGGCGTAGGGGGGCACAACACCAGCAGGCGGGGGAGGCAGAGCAAGATGAGTTCATGTTGGCACTATTTCCTGAGGAGGCTGCTCCTGCCCCACCACCACCTCGAGCACCACACCCAGCTCCCCACACTCTAGCTGATCAAGTTTCCGGACTAGAGAGGGCTATGTCGAGTCTCCAGCACGAGAGCTCTGAGTTTCATCAGTCCATGCAGCGAGAGGTCTCCGATCTTCGACGAGAGGTCCGACAGGAGGTCTCCGACTTACGACGAGACGTACGACAGGAGCTCTCCGACCTGCACCGAGATCTATGAGAGGACGATCGGGCTCGTCACACTACTCCGGTCGCTGGGTTCCGGACCACCTCCCTCATCATCTCAGTAGCTCTGACTGTAGCTCTATTATGACTCTAGTACAGCATGTAGCAGCTCTATTATGACTCTGTTATCTATGTCGATTATTTAATCTAATAGACTGTTTTACTTCAGACTTGATTGACTATATCTTAATCTAATAGATCAGTCTTTTAATAACATTTTCAAAATTCTAGGCAAAACTTGATTTTTCAAAATCCCTACTTTACTAGACTTTCAAAAGTTGGGTTTAGCCTAGGATTTCCCCTATAAATCATGTTCCCCCAGGACTCAGCCAGAGCATCTCACAAACACCTAGGTATACCTTGCTTGTGTTTATAAAACATAGAACGGTGTGAGATGCATAGGGTACAGCCTGGACTCGAGAATGCTTATTTCTGTGCATCAATATGAGTCTGGGTGTTAAATACGTGATTAAAAATGATCAAATCAAGTCTTCCAGCCTTAGTCAAATCTAACTGGATCTATTGACTTGACTTGACTAACTAAGTGAACACTGTTGCCCTCTAGGCAATCAGCAAGTAGCTAAACGGTTAGACAGTTGGTGAAGAAAATAAGAAGTTTAAGCATGTCTGTACTTAAAAGATCTGATACCTGATCAAAACAAATCTTGACTCATGCTTGGACTTTAGGGCTCTGATACCTTACTAAAACAAATGGCAAGCTATTTAAAAATAAGGTCATCGCTTCTCCTTTGCCTTAAGTATTCTTGAAATACATTTCAAAAACATGCCTTAAGCAGCTTTCTCAAAACTTTCTCCAAATTTAAAACTTTCAAGTGTTCTCTACTTTAAAGTTTTTAAGTATTATTTTCTTTAAAACTTTTAAAAAAAATTTTAAGTTAAAATTTTTTTTAAAGCAGTATTAATTAAAACTTTGAAATTTTTAAGTTAAAAATTTTTCCTTGGAAATTTTCCTTAAACACCTGAATATTTTTTGAAAATTTTTGAAGATGAAAATCTTGTTTGAAAATTTCTGAGGCTGAAAATTTTGTTAGAAAATTTCTGAAGCTGAAAATGTTGTTTGAAAATTTCTGAAGCTGAAAATTTTGTTAGAAAATTTCTGAAGTTGAAATTTTTTTTTTGAAAATTTTTGAAGTTGAGAATTTTGTTTGAAAATTTGCTGAAATTGAAAAATTTTGTTTGAAAATTTTTTTGAAGTTGAAAATCTTGTTTGAAAATTTTTTAAAGTTGAAAATTTTGTTTGAAAATTTCTCAAGTTGAAAATTTTGGTTGAAAATTTTTGAAGTTAAAAATTTCTCAATTGATAAAATTTTAAAAAATATTGCTATTTTAAGGTGTTGCCTTTCACTTGCTCCTTGACTAAGTTAAATGGTTTCTCTAATTTTTATCTTGAAAAATTAAGTTTTTTTAAACTAGCTCATTTTTGATATATGGCAAAGGGGGAGAGTAGAGAAATTAAAAAAAAAAAGAAATAAAAATAGAAATTCAAATTCAAAGAAAGAGTAGAGAAATTCAAAGAAAATAGTTTAAAGGGAGCTTGTATTAAGGGGGAGCTATGTTTATCTTGCTATCACGCTTATCCTGTGTCTTGTGCTTATACATAACAACATATTTCTTGTAATTAACCTTGAATTTCGGTTGCCATTATCAAAAAGGGGGAGATTGTTGGTGCGGGAAGCATCTGACGATCGAACCTTAGTTTTGATAATGGCAAAGGATTCAAAGTTAAGTTAGTGTGTGATCTAACATGTTTGAATAAGTGTTTCAGGAAAGTCCTAGCTGCGGTTAGGCAAAGGGAAAATCCTAAGGGGTGGTAACCTTAGGTCCTAGGGGGCGGTAACCCTAGGTGAGGGAAAACCCTAAGAGGCGGCAACCTTAGGTCCTAGGGGGCGGTAACCCTAGGTGGCGGAAAACCCTAAGGGGCGGCAACCTTAGGTCCTAGGGGGTGGTAACCCTAGGTGGAGAAAAACCCTAGGGGGCGGTAACCCTAGGTCCTAGGGGGTGGTAACCCTAGGCGGAAAGTCCAGTCGGTCTGGAGGACCGGACTGGTATCAGGTAATCTCTCCTGAGGGGAGTAGGTGAGGACGCGTTCCCCGTAAAGGGAACAGTAGGCGTCGGGTCGACCTAGGGTTTCCGGTTGGAAATCCGAAGTCAGACTCGGACAGTCCGAAGACTGTCGGTTATTCTTTACAATGTACTATCAGATTCTAACGCTGTCTTGCAGGGTATTTGCTCGGACTAACCTTGTTTTGCAGGTGAAGAACATGCTGGAAAAAGGTGGTCCGGGCGCCCGGAACAGGTCCGGGCGCCCGGGACCAACTTTTATCCCCTGCGCGACTTCGCCACGTGGAGCATCCTGGTTGGTTGGCCACGTCACACTCCAGGCGCTCGGAAAGGATCCAGGCGCCCTGAATGTCATATAAAAAGAGGGTTGAGGTGCAGCTTCAAAACAACGATTCAACAAGCTTTCCTTCTGCTGTGTGCTGCTCAAGAAACAACTCTAAAGTGCTGTTACAGTCGCCGACGACCTAAAGCTTCAGTTATTATTTTTTTGTCGGTATTATTTCAATTCCAGTTGTACTTATTTCCTTGTACTTATTCACGATATTATAGTTGTTGCCCATCGGAAGCGATCAAGGATCGCGGGCCTTCGAGTAGGAGTCGCCTTAGGCTCTGAACGAAGTAATTCCCTGTGTCTCTGTGTTTGACTGTCTTTATTCCGCTTCTTATTACTCTATTAGTTTCACGTACGATTTACGGATTTCGAAAAATGAAATAGCCATGAGCGCTATTCACCCCCCCCCCCTCTAGCGCTTTCGATCCATCAGGGGCAACTTAGGAGCCCATCCCTTACTAGGCCCGTTTCTTTGACCATCGACCTAGGGGCAACTTAGGAGCCCATCCCCGGTACAAGCCATACAAAAGTAAAATATCATATCATGTTTCTTATCATATCATGGCATATCATATTTCTTGTCATATCATGGCATATCATGTTCTTGTCATATCATGAAGAGTGCTCTTAATCCCAACTTAAGGGAAGAATCTATTAGGTTTTCATCATACATAAGCCTTGCATAAGCATAACATGATGACATAAAGTGCACATAACATATAACATATCATAGAGAAAACATAACATGATGGCATAAGTGCACATAACATATAGCATATCATAGAGAAAGCATAACATGATGACATAAGTGCACATAACATATAGCATATCATAGAAAAAATATAACATGATGGCATAAGTGCACATAACATATAGCATATCATAGAGAAAGCATAACCTGATGGCATAAGTGCACATAACATATAGAATATCATAGAGAAAGCATAACATGATGACATAAGTGTACATAACATATAACATGGTGACATAAAATCCATATCACATCATAAAGAGTCATTATCATGCATAGTTGGGTTTTGAACTTCCTACAAACCCTAAATCATAACTTGGCCGAAACATATAAGCATGAGTCATAGATTTTCAAGCAACATAAAAACATGGGATCAATAACCTAAGTTCTCATAATACTTAACATAACATGTGAGACCTTTAATAACCCTAGGTAGCTCCTTAACCTCATTTTTCTTGTCTTGGCCGAAACTTGTGAGCATGAATCTTAGGTTTTCAAGCAACATAAAAACATGGGATCAATAACCTAAGTTCTCATAATACTTAACATAACATGTGAGACCTTTAATAACCCTAGGTAGCTCCTTAACCTCATTTTTCTTATCTTGGCCGAAACTTGTGAGCATGAATCTTAAGTTTTCAAGCAACATAAAAACATGGGATTAATAACCTAAGTTCTCATAATACTTAACATAACATGTGAGACCTTTAACAACCCTAGGTAGCTCCTTAACCTCATTTTTCTTGTCTTGGCCGAAACATGTAAGCATGATTCTAGTTTTCTTTCAACAACTTAAAGCATGAAACTTTTACACCATACATAGTATAGCAAGTGAGACTCTTAGTAGGCATAAATGAGGTTCTAACCCTAATGTTCAAATCTTGGCCGAAACCTCTAGAAGCATGATTCTAAATTTTAATGCAACATAAGGCATGGAACTTAAACTAACAATATATAGAAGATCATACATCATGAGGAAGTATAAGCAAACATAATTTAGGTCTAAAAACTTTCTCTAAACCTTTTCATTTCTTTTGGTCGAAACCTAAAGGTAAGACTCTAGGTTTTTAATGCAACATAAGGCATGGAAACTTAAACTAACATTATATAGAAAGTCATACATCATGAGGAAGCATAAGCAAACATAATTTAGGTCTAAAAACTTTCTCTAAACCTTTTCATTTCTTTTGGCCGAAACCTAAAGGTAAGACTCTAGGTTTTTAATGCAACATAAGGCATGGAAACTTAAACTAACATTATATAGAAAGTCATACATCATGAGGAAGCATAAGCAAGCATAGTATAGGTCTAACAACTTCCTCTAAGGCCTTTATTTCTTCTTGGATGAAACCCTAAAAGCATAGTTTCAATTTTTTTTTTTTACAACATGAAGCATGAAAGCTCTTATGAACCATAGATAACCTCTTAACTTTATCTTGGCCGAAACTTTACAAGGTAAGACCCTAGGTTTTTCAAGAAACCTTTAAGCAATAAGCATACGAAAGCTACTTGTACTGCAGGTGAGGGAATACGTACATCCTTTCGCTAAGGAAAAGTACCCTTGCTTGAGAAGTTTTCCTAGGAAGAAGACCCCTTAGCTTGGGTTCGGCAATGAAGAAGATGGGCTTGGGATTTCGGTGGGAGAAGGAAGGAGGAGGAAGAAAGAAGAAAAAATGAAGTTTTCTTTCCTTTCTCTTATTTATGCTAAATGAAGGAAGAAGACAAAACCATCTTCTCATTGGGAAGGAAGAAGGAAACTCAAACTTTTCCTTCTAAGTGAAGGGGGCCTTCACTTTCACCACCCTTAACTACAATCTCCCTTCTCTTCCTAATACACACCCCTGCTGGGGCTTCTGGTTATCACATACAACCACCTACCAAGAGGTTCAAGGTTCAAACCTTGGTCATGCCTATTTTTTGGTTCTTTTTGCTCTTTATTTTTTTTTTGAAAAGTCTACATAAAGCCCATTTTAATCATGTAATAATTTATATAAAATTGCTAGGGATCCTATGGGTGTTATAGAAACCATATGCCAATGTCATTGGTAGTTTGATGTACACTATGTTGTGTACCCGTTCCGATATAAGCTATGCTGTTGGCTTAATTAGTCATTTCTAGTCAAACCCAGGATCGAGACACTGGAAAACGGTGAAGAGGATATTCAAATATCTTAAAGGAACAACTGATTGTTGCCTCTGTTTCCAAGGATCAGATATGAGCCTTAGTGGCTACTCAGATGCAGATTGGGCAGGGGACCTTGATGACAAGAAATCCATATCTAGCTATGTCTTCTTGCTGAATGGTGGCACCATCTAATGGAACAACAAGAAGCAGGCTTGTGTAGCCTTGTCGACAATGGAAGCTGAGTATGTGGCTTGTGCAGCGGCTGTGCAAGAGGTTGTCTGGCTAAGAAGGTTCCTGAAGCATCTGAGGATTGCTGAGGATAGTGGGAGTCCTGTTACTGTGTACTGTGACAGTCAAGCTGCGATAGCTTTTTCGAAGGATCCCAAATACCACAACAAAGGCAAGCATATAGAAATTAAGTATAATTATGTAAGGGATATTGTTGACAAGAAAAATATTATTCTTGAGTACATCCCTACATGAAATATGCTTGCTGATCCTTTTACTAAGCCATTGACTAAAGAGTCATTTCATAGGCATGTGAAGTCTTTGGGACTTCGAAGAATGTAATAATTGTAAATATATTTTGATAAATGAAAAATGCCATGATATATTCAGTGTATATGTTTTGGTTACATTCGAATAAAAGTCTCGATAAGCATGTTGGTAGATTGAGATTGGTCCACTCACATGGACAATCATCTCTATTTGTTAAGTATGAATAGAGGTAAGACCGTTGCTTATGGGATAACTTATGTAGCTGTGAATAGAGGTCGCCTTGATATTTGTGTCAAGATGAGATCATTTGTGTAATGATTGGAGTAAATGCATCTACCATTTACTGAATCTGCTTGAGGCCAGATTAGAATTCATATGTTGAATTCAGGATTAGACATTGGGAAAGTCTAGATCGAAATCTATATGATGTTAAATTTGGGAAAAACATGCGCTCTTTTTAGTAAAGAGAATAACATCGTAGCATGTGATTCATACCATATGTGCTATGGCGACAAGAAGGGTAGTAGGAGAATGGATCCCTGCTTCTCTACTATGTGAGACCCTTGAGATTATAAGTTAATCTCAATCTTACCCTAAGTGACTATTTAGCTGTCTACTTGAAGTTCTGATCAGTGTCTGCTACTTTATCATGTTTCCTATTGGCTATGGATGATTCGGTCTATGGAGCATAACTAGGAAATCAACTGATTAGAATGAATAGATTCTAGCTAAAATGGAAGATTAAGATTGATTTACATCTGTGACATTTATTCACTGGTACCAGTTACATTTTTAGTTCAGTACATAAAATGTAACTGTGAATAATTTGTTTGATTGGAGATGTTGAACATGCTCTTGACATATGGTCAATATGAGGGATTAGAGATGTTCATGATGATGTAAATAATTTAATCTGGGGTAAAGGCAAGCCATTTATGTCTTTGATTCGTTCTATGGATATTTATGTGTAACGACCCACCTTCTGGGTACTGGCTGTAAGGCCGGTCGCTACAATTATTTTACTATACTGTGCGGAAAGCTGGGCTAATTAAAATTTTAGTCTACTAATGACGGATACAACTGCCAAGAAAGGTCTAAAGACCTTCTTTGCTGGTGTACATATGCTAAGGAGGGGAAACTGAACATCCCAATTGGGCTAGGGACTAAAACTTAACTTCCCAACTAACTACAGTCCTGCCAATCGATCCGCAGATCGATCGAAGCTATGGGGCATTCGGTTCCCAACTGGATCGGTCGGGCAGACCGATCCAGGCACCCAAAACCCCTGGAACGCTACTGTATCGTGCTGGATCGGTCGGCTAACCGATCCAGGAGGATACAGTGGCATACTGTATCTGTCTGGATCGGTCGGCTGACCGATCCAGGAGCCTGACACACTATTAGATCGGTCGGCAGACCGATCCAGCGTCTGATTTCCTGATACGAAATCAGAAATACTGATTTCGACACCTTGTCGTGCCAAAACCACCTGCAACCACTCTAACATATACTAATAACTATTCTACCATACATTGGCAACATTCAAGACATAATATAATGCATGTTCACTAGTTCATACCATTAACCATACTAGAATGCGAAGCATAAGGGAAAAGAGAACAAGACTTTAATAACTAGGCTTGCTACAAGTTCTAATGCGTAGTAAAATAAAACTAGATCCCTAGGATCTTTATTCCAGTTCCTGCCACACACATCCTCATCTGCACTGACCTCCAGCCTCCACTGCTAGTCCATTTTCCTTTTACCTGTATCTGCAGTATAAGGAAAATAGTATCTGTAAGCTAAAAAGCTTAGTAAGAAACCATCTACCTCACTAAATCATGCATACGATGCAAATATGCTTTTAAATCATGCTGTTTGAAAAACATACTAAATATGCAAGCATGGCATGGCATGGTATCATACAAAGCATGTCATAACATAAGCTGAGCATAAAATAAAACTGATCATAACATGTCTATAACTGTATATGAAGCTATCATATTTAACAACTGAAATAAGCTGAGTTGATACAAAAGTGAGCTAAGATGAAGCTGAGCTAATACTGAATTCCATTATGTTTTAAAACTGATTTGGAAAACTATTATATATAATAGATAAAAATACTAAACATGCTGTTGTAGGGCCCTGGAAACTGTACTTGTTGTGCGCGCATCCCTATCTAAACCCGGGATTGCAAATTCCGAATCTAGTAGGGTTTACTAGGTTAGCTAAACCTAGGGACGACTATGGAAGTCCAACCCAGTGGATATCTAATCCAGTACAGTGCCGCTGCTGAAAGTAAAATACTGAAATGCTAATTAGCTGAATCTAGGTTATCTGAACCTAGAACTAGGTTGTCTGAACCTAGAGGCGACTGTGAGAGCCCACCCATTGGACATCTAGTCCCATAAAGCTGGAATAAAACTGATATGCTGTTTTAAATGCTTCTATACATTTAACTATGTTGTTAAAACTGTCTAATGTTGCGCTAAACGTTTTTATCGAACACCTAGTGTGCTCCAACTCTCCTCTCTAAAGGGGGAAACCACCTCTAGGCACCCGACGACGTCTAGAACCTCTATCTGAAGAGGAGAAACGCGTCCGGCTCATCCGGAGATACTCAACTAACCCCTAAATCTGCGAAGAGAATTAAATACACTCTAGATGTCGATAAAAACCTACATATAACTAAATTATAAGCATGCAATCAAACGAGAGCTACTTATACTGCAGGTGAGGGGTTTCTTACCTTGTGTGCTAGATTTCTTACAAATCTAATCGCTAGGAATTCCGGTGGAGACGACTTCTCGACGATCCGCTCGCGTCCACGTGCTCTACTCGCGGAGGGGAACGTCCTTGTGCTGAAATCGTCGTCGAAAAGTGACCTTGGGACCTTAGGGAGAGAACCCTAGGTTGTTTGGGTGTTGGCGCCGAGAGAAGGAGAGGAAGGAGGGGTTGGCGTCGGTGAGGGTTTGGAGAAAAGAATTGGCGTGAGGTTTTCTGAGGAGAGGGCTGCCGAGCCAGATTAAACCAAACCCACACTTAAGTTTTTTCCTATTTATATTAAGCGGATAACTAAGCCCAACTTAAATATAAATATATTTGATTCTCCTTTCCTTTCAGCACGGCCCTGCTGGGTTCACCGGTTACTAAGGCTAACTAAAGGTTTAGCGGACCCGAGAGGTCCCGGGTTCGATTCCCGCTTAAGCCTTTTTATTCTTCTAATTATTTTTGCTACTTCCGCTACTCGGAAAATTCCGAAAAAATATCTAAAAATTCCAGAAAAATCATAGAATAATTCTAATGCAAGTTTGAGAATTTTCGGGCATTACAATCCCCATACCTTATAAAAAGTTCATCCTCGAACTTAGAACAATTCTGGGTACTTCTGTCTCATGCTGGCTTCTGTCTCCCAAGTTGCCCCTTCTGCTGTGTGACTGTGCCAAATAACTTTGACTAATGGTACTTCCTTGTTCCGCAATTTCTTAACTGCTCGGTCTATTATCTGAATAGGCCGACTATCATAGCTGAGGTCTTCGCGGATCTGTACCGACTGGGGCTCAATCACCTGGGTGGCATCTGGGGTATGCTTCTTCAGCATAGAGACATGAAATACGTTGTGGACAGCTGACATTTCCTGGGGTAGCTCTAACTCATATGCTACCTTTCCCACTCTTCTGCTGATAAGGTATGGTCCTATATATCTGGGACTTAGCTTGCCCTTCTTCCCAAAACGCATTACTCCCTTCATGGGAGCTACTCTGAGGAACACTGAATCCCCAACTGAAAACTCTAAGGGTCTGCGCCGTGTATCAGCATAGCTCTTCTGGCGGCTCTGAGCTGTCTCTATCCTCTGGCGGATCTGCTGTATAGCTGCTGTGGTATCTGCTACTAGATCTGTCTGAAGCTCTAGTTCCTTCTGTTCACCACTCTCATACCAGCAGATTGGAGATCTACACCTCCGCCCATAGAGAGCCTCGTAAGGTGCCATGCCGATAGTGGCCTGATAGCTGTTGTTGTATGCAAATTCTGCTAAGCTCAGATATTTGCACCAACTTCCCTTGAAGTCTAGGGCACATGCTCGGAGCATATCTTCGAGTACCTGATTTACTCGCTCCGTCTGACCATCTGTCTGAGGATGGAAGGCTGTGCTGAACTTTAACTTAGTGCCCAACGCTGACTGTACACACTCCCAGAAGTGTGATGTGAATCTGCTGTCTCTGTCTGAAATGATGGTTCGTGGGACTCCATGTAGTCTGACGATCTCCTGGAGATACAACTGAGCTAGCTTCTCCATGGAGTAGGATATCTTGATAGCTAAGAAGTGGGTTGATTTAGTCAACCTGTCGACTATTACCCGGATGGTGTCAAAATCACTCGTGGTTCGGGCAGCCCCACTATGAAATCCATAGAGATATCCTCCCACTTCCATTCGAATCAGATAGAACTCCTCCTGTCGCGATGTTACGCCTTGACCGGTGTGAGGCGATGCTAACATATCCGCAATGTCCCGCTCATCCCGGGCGACCAAAACGGTTCTTGTGTCTTGGTACATTTGGTGGAACTGGATGCATCGATAGGGGTCTCGTGAGCCTCATCTAAAATCTGCCTCGTAGCTCCTCTTGATCCGGAACACGTAGTCTATCACCAAAATACAACACCCCGCCATCGGACACTCAATTCTCTACTTTGATTACGCTAGCCCTTGCTTGATTTTCTGAATTTCAGGGAGCTGACTGAATATCACCAAGCAAGGTAGACTCTAAGGTCATAGTAGAGAGTTGTCCAACGATGAGTTCGAGACCGAAATCTACGATCTCCTTCTGTAGAGGCGGTGACATGGCTGTAAGAGATAATAAGGTAGCAATGGATTTTCTGCTGAGTGCGTCGACTACCTTATTGGCTTTCCCTGGATGGTAGAGGATGTCTATATCGTAGTCTTTGACTAGCTCAAGCTATCTGCGCTGTCGCATGTTCAGATCCTTCTGAGTGAAGAAGTACTTCAGACTCTGATGATCTGTATACACTCTGCACTGAGCTCCATATAAGTAATGTCTCCAAATTTTGAGAGCGAACACTACTGCTGCAAGCTCAAGGTCATGAGTAGGGTAATTCTTCTCATAATCCTTGAGTTGTCTGGAGGCATAGGCGATCACCTTGCCGTTTTACATCAGTACTGCTCCTAGTCCCAACTTAGAGGCATCACTATAGATGTCAAAGCTGCTGGTGTTGTCTGGTAGAGCCAAAATGGGAGCTCGCTGAAGCTGTTCTCACAGTCCTCTGTCCACTGAAATTTCCTGTTCTTTCTGGTAAGAGCTGTCAGTGGGGAGGCTATCCTGGAGAAGTCCTCTACAAACTTTCTGTAATAACTTGCTAATCCCAGAAAGCTTCTGATTTCACTGGAGTTCCTCGGTCTTTTCCAGTTACTTACTGCTTCTATTTTGCTGGGGTCTACCATGACACCATCCTTTGAGATGATGTGACCTAGGAAAGACACCTGATCAAGCCAGAATTCACATTTCGTGAACTTGACATATAGTTGATTCTGCTGAAGTGTCTATAGTACTGTCTTCAGGTGCTCTGCATGTTCTTCCTGAGTTCCTGAGTAGATAAGAATGTCATCGATAAACACAATAACAAACTTATCTAAATACTCCCTGAATACTCTGTTCATGAGATCCATGAATGTAGCTGGAGCATTGGTCACGCCAAAGGGCATGACTACGAACTCGTAATGTCCGTATCTGGTCCTAAATGCTGTCTTCGGTATATCACCCTCCTTGACTCTGACTTGGTGATATCCTGATCTGAGGTCAATCTTAGAGAACACTGCTGCTCCCTTTAACTGGTCGAACAGGTCATCTATTCTGGGAAGAGGATACCTGTTCTTGATTCAGTGCTCTGTAGTCTATGCATAGCCGCATGCTTCCATCCTTCTTCTTCACGAACAGTACAGGCGCTCCCCATGGTGAGTGACTAGGGCGTATGAAGCCCTTGTCAAGCAGCTCCTGTAGTTGCTCCTGAAGTTCCTTCAGTTCTGCTGGAGCCATGCGATATGGCGCTTTGGAAATAGGATTGGTGCCGGGGAAGAACTCTATCTCAAATTCAATCTCCCTGACTGGTGCTAGGCCTGGTAACTCCTCAGGGAAGACTGCTGGGTAGTCACATACAACTCGGACCCCTGCTAGCTGTTGGTCCTTGTCCTGGCTGGTATTGACTACATGTGCTAGGTACCCCGTATAACCCGAATCCATCAACTTCTATGCCTTCATAGCTGAGAGAAATTTTCTGGCTTTTCTCTTTGGTTCTCCGATGTACTCGAACGGTGTTTCTGCTTCGGGTTGGAATACGACTTTCTGTTTACGGCACTCTATGGAAGCACTGTATCTGATCAGGAAGTCCATTCCAAGGATGACGTCGTAGTCAGTCATTTCCAGCAGGATCAGATCACAAAAGAGTTCCCTGTCTGCTATAATGACCGGCACTGCTCTGAGCCAGTGCGTGGATGCCATGATCTCTCCTGAAGGTAGTGCCGTCAAAAACTGACCACTGAGTACCTCTGAGGGTATTTCTAATTTTTCGGAGAACACCCTGGCTATATATGAATGGGTTGCCCCAGTATCAAATAGAACAGTAGCACTATACTGAAAAATGCTAATCTGACCTGTGACAACTGTCGAGGCATTGGCTACTTCCTCTCTGGTGAGTGAGTAGATCCTCGCATTCGCCGTAGCTGGAGGGGCTTCTAATCTGCCCTGGCTGATAAGTGGACCTTCTAGAGCGGCCTGCATCTGATATAACTGAGCTGGCTGGCCTGCATACTGAATCTGTTGTGGCTGAGGAAGACCGGTCTTGTTCGGGCACTGCTTGGCCATGTGCCCTTCTTGTCCACATTCAAAGCATCCTCGTGTGCCCTTGCGATAAACCCCTGGGTGAAATTTCCCACAAGTAGCACACTTTGGATAACTGGGTCGCTTGCTAGATGGTCCTCCTTTTGGGTCACTCCCTGATTTGCGCTTGCTGTTGGAGTTCCCTTTCCAGTTAGAGCTGTGGCCTTGCTGTTTTTGAGTGTGAGGGTTTCCTTGGCCTTTGGACTCTGAGGAGACCTGCTTCTGCTGCTTTACGCTGTTCTGGTAATGCTTTGTGGTCAAGGCATTGCTCACTAACTCCTCTGTGGTTTGTGGCCTATGTATGTCACCAGCCACGTTCACCACCAGCCACGTTCACCGCTATCTCTGGCCTCAGCATCTTAAGCATCAACCGGATTCGTTCCTTCTCTGTGCTGACTAGCTCTGGGCATAGACGAGCCAACCTGTTGAATTTCTTCACGGCTTCCTCAACTAAAAGGTTGCCCTGACGAAACTCAGTGAACTCGTCGTAGTGGCGGTTTGTGACCCGTATGTGAAAGAACTCCTCGAAGAACTCCTTCTCGAAGTCAACCCATAACATCTGGTTTACTGGGCGCTTCGTTCTGATTCTTTCCCACCACATGCGTGCGTCTCCTGTCAGGCAGAAGGAGGCACACTTCACCTTCTCGTGTTCTGGCCAGTCCAGAAGCTCCATCGTGCTCTCCAGTGTTTTGAACCAGGCTTGTGCATCCCATGGTTCACTAGTGCCTGAGAAGTTCTCTGGCTTGACTCGCTGCCACTGGATCAGATAGGCTTCCTTTCTTGGCTCAGCTGCTGGGACTGCTGGTGCTGGTACTGGTGCTGGCGCTGGCGCTGTAGGCTGGGCTGGTGGAACCTCTAAGACTTCTGGAGTCGTCAGGTTCGGTTCCGGGGTGACTGTGGGGGTACTCTGCTGATTAGCCTTTAAGGTGGCTATTTCCTGTTGCTGTTCAGCTAGCTGCTGCTGTAACTGAGCCACTAATGCTGTAAGGTCTGGAGGAGGCACTGAACTGCCTGCCTCTTGCTGGGGCTCAGTAGCTAGTGCCCTTCTAGCTGGGCGTCCTCGTGCCATTTCTAAGGACATAGAGAACATAACATAACTAATGTAATCACAGTTATATAACTACTGATATCATGTTCAAAAACTATCACATACTAACAAGCAGTAGGCATATAAACATGAACTGTAATAACAAAACAAGGAGCATAAATTAAGTAGAGGTATTCTTACTTGGAAGCTGCAGGTACAATGCTGATGTGTGTGTAGGAAGTATGGAACACTGCTCTGATACCACTCTGTAACGACCCACCTTCTGGGTACTGGCTGTAAGGCCGATCGCTACAATTATGCTAAACTATACTGTGCGGAAAGCTAGGCTAATTAAAATTTTAGTCTACTAATGACGGATACAACTGCCAAGAAAGGTCTAAAGACCTTCTTTGCTGGTGTACATATGCTAAGGAGGGGAAACTGAACATCCCAACTGGGTTAGGGCCTAAAACTAAACTTCCCAACTAACTACAGTCCTGCCGATCGATCCGCAGATCGATCGAAGCTATGGGGCATTCGGTTCCCAACTGGATCGGTCGGGCAGACCGATCCATGTGTGGCTGGATCGGTCGGCAGACCGATCCAGGCACCCGAAACCCCTGGAACGCTACTGTATCGTGCTGGATCGGTCGGCTGACCGATCCAGGAGGATACAGTGGCATACTGTATCTGTCTGGATCGGTCGGCTGACCAATCCAGGAGGATACAGTGGCATACTGTATCTGTTTGGATCGGTCGGCTGACCGATCCAGGAGCCTGGCACACTACTGGATCGGTCGGCAGACCGATCCAGCGTCTGATTTCCTGATACGAAATCAGAAATGCTGATTTCGACACCTTGTCGTGCCAAAACCACCTGCAACCACTCTAACATATACTAATAACTATTCTACCATACATTGGCAACATTCAAGACATAATATAATGCATGTTCACTAGTTCATACCATTAACCATACTAGAATGCGAAGCATAAGGGAAAAGAGAACAAGACTTTAATAACTAGGCTTGCTACAAGTTCTAATGCGTAGTAAAATAAAACTAGATCCCTAGGATCTTTATTCCAGTTCCTGCCACACACATCCTCATCTGCACTGACCTCCAGCCTCCACTGCTAGTCCATTTTCCTTTTACCTGTATCTGCAGTATAAGGAAAATAGTATCTGTAAGCTAAAAAGCTTAGTAAGAAACCATCTACCTCACTAAATCATGCATACGATGCAAATATGCTTTTAAATCATGCTGTTTGAAAAACATACTGAATATGCAAGCATGGCATGGCATGGTATCATACAAAACATGGCATAACATAAGCTGAGCATAAAATAAAACTGATCATAACATGTCTATAACTGTATATGAAGCTATCATATTTAACAACTGAAATAAGCTGAGTTGATACAAAAGTGAGCTAAGATGAAGCTGAGCTAATACTGAATTCCATTATATTTTAAAACTGATTTGGAAAACTATTGTATATAATAGATAAAAATACTAAACATGCTGCTGTAGGGCCCTGGCAACTGTACTTGTTGTGCGCGCATCCCTATCTAAACCCGGGATTGCAAGTTCCGAATCTAGTAGGGTTTACTAGGTTAGCTAAACCTAGGGACGACTATGGGAGTCCAGCCCAGTGGATATCTAATCCAGTACAGTGCCGCTGCTGAAAGTAAAATACTGAAATGCTAATTAGTTATTTTGCTGAACTAGGTTGTCTGAACCTAGAGGCGACTGTGGGAGCCCACCCATTGGACATCTAGTCCCATAAAGCTGGAATAAAACTGATATGCTGTTTTAAATGCTTCTATACATTTAACTATGCTGTTAAAACTATCTAATGTTGCGCTAAACGTTTTTATCGAACACCTAGTGTGCTCCAACTCTCCTCTCTAAAGGGGGAAACCACCTCTAGGCACCCGACGACGTCTAGAACCTCTATCTGAAGAGGAGAAACGCGTCCGACCCATCCAGAGATACTCAACTAACCCCTAAATCTGCGAAGAGAATTAAATACACTCTAGATGTCGATAAAAACCTACATATAACTAAATTATAAGCATGCAATCAAATGAGAGCTACTTATACTGCAGGTGAGGGGTTTCTTACCTTGTGTGCTAGATTTCTTACAAATCTAATCGCTAGGAATTCCGGTGGAGACGACTTCTCGACGATCCGCTCGCGTCCACGTGCTCTACTCGCGGAGGGGAGCGTCCTTGTGCTGAAATCGTCGCCGGAAAGTGACCTTGGGACCCTAGGGAGAGAACCCTAGGTTGTTAGGGTGTTGGCGCCGAGAGAAGGAGAGGAAGGAGGGGTTGGCGTCGGTGAGGGTTTGGAGAAAAGAATTGGCGTGAGGTTTTGTGAGGAGAGGGCTGCCGAACCAGATTAAACCAAACCCACACTTAAATTTTTTCCTATTTATATTAAGCGGATAACTAAGCCCAACTTAAATTTAAATATATTTGATTCTCCTTTCCTTTCAGCACGGCCCTGCTGGGTTCACCGGTTACTAAGGCTAAACAAAGGTTTAGCTGACCCGAGAGGTCCCGGGTTCGATTCCCGCTTAAGCTTTTTTATTCTTCTAATTATTTTTGCTACTTCCGTTACTCGGAAAATTCCTGAAAAATATCTAAAAATTCCAGAAAAATCATAGAATAATTCTAATGCAAGTTTGAGAATTTTCGGGCGTTACATTATGTCTCTGATTTGTTCTATGAAGCAGCTAAGTAAGGTGTGACAATCTTCTTAGAAATTGAATGCTCACTGTGCTTGCTGTCGCACGAACCATTTTCCCTGATGTATGGAATGGATGTTCTGATTTGGTCTTCGTGACTTTATCCTCATAAAGTCTATGTGACTTATTTGGTCTTTGTGACTAAATTTTTCTCTGGTTTTCGTGACTTGATCCTCATAAAGTCTACGTGACTTATTTAGTCTTTGTGACTAATTTCGCTCTAGTCTTCGTGACATGATCACCTTGTAGTCTATGTGACTGACATGGTCTATGTGACCATATGGATTGACTTGGACGAGTGGGAGATATTGGGCGTTACTGGAGATCCATACGAAGGGGCATAGATTCCCCTTGCTGCAAACGCCAAGGATACGAAGGGGCGTCCTTTCCCCTTCGTCTTCCTTAGCCTTCTTATAAGAGGCGTCCAAGGCAATCAAAAAAGGAACGACGACTAATGTTGTGAAGGTGATCAGAGAAGAGCACTGCCAAGTTGTGAGGTGTTTTGGTCGAGCAAAGGGAGAATATCTAGGGGCTGGGATTTGGCTCGTGAACCTTGAAGCGCTTTCCGGCAGTTCCGTGATCGTGCTTCCGACAGCAGCAATCTCTTCGTCGACCGACGGTTCTTCGGCGAGATCTTCGGGAGATCACTGTGAGTGGTTACCACATTATTTAGATTTTGTTTCATGCTCTCAAAACTACCTACATATTTAATTATTGTTTTTTAGAATTCTGTCTATCGTATAACTATAGGCTATGCTAACACCTCTCTTTTCTAGAATTCTTCATATAATTTTTCTTAGGATTTTGTCATAAATTTTTTTCTAGATCAATGAATACCATATGTAAGTTTTGTTTCTATTATAGATACTTTTCAATTAGTTGTCTGAGAAGATGTATTAACTTTTATTGTTACCTTCTAAATATAAATCTAAATTGATTTTCGATTATCGTGATTTTCTTTCTTAATTTTTTTTCTTTTACTTTTTTTGAAAGGTTCATGTTATGACTCATTAATTTAATACCTCTATAGTTTTTATAATTTTGTACATTATTATATAAATGAACTAGAGTATTTACCTTCTATTGATTAGATTTTTTTTTCATTTTCAATATCTAATTAAATAACTTTGTAAGACATTCAATACATTGTTACCCTAGGCACTTCCATACATCTATCAGAATATCATCTTCAATTTCGTTTATATTTTACATTCCATTTAAAACTTGTTTTACTTTTAAAATTTAAATTCTATGATAAAAATATAAATTTTTATACTCATTTGATTTACTTAAATTACCTAAGTTAAGTTGATTACCTAAACCTTTATTAACAAGTTGGTGAAAATATTTCTTCCATCGCTATTTTATCTCCTCGTCATTTAATTATATTGTATTGCATTCATCTCTAATACATATTATTTCAATAAAAAATTTTATCTTCCTTTCTCTCACTTTAGCTATTTTGTAAATGTTTCTTTCCCCTTCTTTATATTTGATTTTTGATGTAAACATTTAAAAGTTTCATTCTTGATTTCATTTACTATTTTTTAGTTTTTTCTTATCTATTATATATATTTTTAAAGTTTTCTTCATTCTTACAAGTGTATAATATTTTATAGGTTGTACTTGTTTTTTCTTCACTTTCTCATTTTGCTATCAATATTTTTTATTTGGTGGTACATGCCCCTTTGACTCATCGAGTACATTCTTCGCTATTATTTTAACTTTGATACCATCTTATCCTATGCTATATTTGAATTATAGTGTATTTCTTTTAATACTTGTACTCCTACTCTCTGCTTAAATATGTTTTACTTCCCATCTTTTAAGTTTCACCACATAATTTTAAGAGTCGTGTATAGTTTCTTTTTATTAATACTATACTTGAGGTGTATATCTAAGACTACTAATTTATGTTGGGTAGTTAAGTTTTCTCTAGGGAACCTTATAATTTTACAAATCTTTTTATTATTCTTTCTAATTATAAGAAAATCAATTTGCGATTTATTATTCTCACTTTTGAACATAACCAAATATTCTCCTCTTTTCTTAAAAAAAAATATATTAACTAGTATAAGATTATATATTATTGTAAAATTCAATATATATATATATATATATATATATATATATATATATATATATATATATATATATATATATATATATATATATATATATATATTATTTCTTATTCCACACCCATAACTCTCATGCATCTTATCATATTTCTCATGTTTCACTCCTACGTGTCCATTTAGATCAGTTCTTATTAAAATCATTTTGGTCGACAGAATATTTTATAATTCCTTATCTAGGTTGTCTCAAAACCTAGATTTGGTATGTTCATTTAATCATACTTGAGGTGCATATATGTTAATTATATTAATAGTTTCATTTACCACAACTATATTGATAGTTATAATCCTATCTCGTTTTCTAACTATTTCTACTACTTTCATTGAACTATGTATAACAATATCTTCTTGATCCGTGTTTTACTCCTTCCTATGTACAATAGTTTGAAATACAATTTTTTTATCATCTTTATTTTCTCTTTTACCTATTTTATTTTTTATATACACAAAGTATTAAATATTTTTCTAATCATCATATCTATTACCTTCATTGCTTTATTAGCAGCTGTTCTTAAGTTCCATATTCTAAATCACAGATAATTAATTTTTCTATAATATTTATTCTTATTCATCCTTTGATATAAGAACTCTTGCACATTTAATACTATGCTCAAATTCTTATGGAAAAATAGTAGTTCTTACTGAGATGTTATAGTTAGGCTCTGCAACCCTTTCTTTCCGAGGAATATTCTAATATTAGAATAATAGTTTAGTAAATTAATTCACTAAACATTCATTTGAAAGTCAATGTCGGCTGCCAACTCAAAGTGCAACTCTCATCCTTTTTCATCCCAGTTTGAGACCGACATTGATAAATTTTAATTAAAATGATTATATAAAAAAAAATATTAACGTCAAAATTTACTTTGAAAGAGTAGAGACAATTGGACAAAATGGAGTTATATCTCAAGTAATAACACTATTTGTAGACCAGTGCCCTCAATTTAACATAATTGGATCACTTAGACTTTTAAAAGCTTAAGGATTGATTAAATAAATTTGGGAGATTTCGACCAAAGGCATCGAGGAGACTTTGTTTGAAATGTTACGATGAGTTAAACCACTTGATCTTTTAAAACATATTTTTCGATGAAATTAATTAAAATTAAAATTTATATTCCATCAAATCCGCCAATGTCAGTCCTAAGATTGAATGATAATGTTAGTGCAACCGGCCTATAGAATTTTGATGGTTTGATTTGAATAATATTTTTAAGAGAATTTGGTCAAGGATGTTAGATATATATTAAAAGTCTAGTTTTTTTTATAAATATTTATTTTGAAATGAAAATCATGTTGGTTAAATGTCTATATTTAGTTAAATGCAGTTGTCCTTTTAATTTATATTGTAGATAACATGGTGTGTGGTGTCACACAGAAGATCATGTTATCACTTCCTTATAAATTATAAATAGAAGCTCACAACCAAGATGGATTGGGGCAAACCATTGGAATGGTTGTAGTGTAATTTGGTACTAATTTATCTTGACTATAAAATTACACTAGTATACTATGTGTGTATAGAGCAGGACCATTTGAGGTTGTTCCTTTTATACTTACTGCATAAAAGAATAGAATCTCTGTTATTATGGATGTGCATACTCTTAATCCCGATATAATAACACACACATGTACTTAGTATTTATTTCTTTAATTTATCAAAGGGTGAAATTTATTCGTTAAATCAATAGGTTCGATAAGTTGGGAAATAATATTATTTATATGGCGTGTTGTTGATTATAGAAGGAAACTGTAACACCCCAAATTTCTTGATTTCGAGTTCTAAAAGACTTTATTAAAATCTAGAAATGTTTTAGAAAAATTCTAGAGATTTTTAGGAATTTATAGAGTATTTTTATGCAATTTTTGGAGGTCGTTTGGTATTTTTACAAAACGAAAGAAGTTTTGACAAAAATATGTCCAAGTCGAGGTTAAAACCGGAAACCTCGGGCTAAGCAGAGATTCACTTAACCAACAAACCAGCCGAATGTTTCTTAATTAAACTTACAACGAAATATATTTAAGTTGTAATTGATACAGAAATACCTTAGTTTTAAAAAGGTTGCAGAGAAATGGCTAAGCCGAAGCTCGACCCGGCGGCCTGGGGTCTCGACGGAAACGCAGATAACCAGCTGTGCCAGCGAGTTTTGTTAATTAAGAAAAGAACAAATTATATTTAAGGTATAGTTAGTAATAGAAAAACCTAGTTATAAAGGGATTAGGTTTTCTCTCTCGCTGAAAATCCGATTCTTCATTCCCCTCCTCTCCCGACGGCGTTTTTTCTTCTCGCGGTGGAAACGAAGAAGCAGGCCTAGGTCTTCACTCCGACGGTCGGTAAGGGACTCTTTCCGAAAGAGCTTCACGGAATCGGGATCGCCTCGGCAAGGAGCGCCGTGAGCACGAGGGAGAAGCTGAGATCTCCATCGCTCCGGAACCCTAGAGTCTTTCTCTTTCTCGGTTGTAAGTCCAAGAAAACGAAGGTAAGTTGCTGCTCACCTGCAGTAGGATAGCTCCGAGGTTTACCTTTTATTCCTTTCCTTGTTCCCGAAAGTTTTGAACAAACGAATTCAGAATTTCAGATTTCAAGTTGAGGTTGTTTTGCATCATGTCTCGCATTGCTGTGTTTTTGTGCTTTTGATTGGATTCTATGCTACTTAGTTTCATGCTTTGTGATACTGCAATGCAGGGAATTTGGGTGTTTCAGTGCTAGCATAAGTATTATGCCGTGGCTCGGTTTTGTATCCCTGAACATAATAGGTTGATTCAACTTCCATGCTAAGTTAACTTGTTGATTGGTGTTGATTTAGGAATTTTCTTACAGGATTAAGACTATGGAATCATTTACTTTTGTACTGTGTGTTCCTATGTATTGACCTTTAGGTATAATTCAGTCAATTTAAACTGGGATTTGATCAAATCCAAATCCAGTCTTTGGGAGCTTTATGTTTGAATTGTTAGATTGTTGATCTAAGTCGTTATGGATGTGGATTGAGGTCATGATATTCTTGATGGTTTATGAAGCACTAAAGGACTGCTAGAACCGCATAGAGGGAAAGCAAATAAAATGGCACCACACAGACTAGTACCATTATTTTGTTGTGTGCTTATCTCTATTGTAGTTAGACTCGGATAGAATTAGGTAAGCAAGTTTTGGTGTTACTGCCGTGAATAACAAGAATGAATCCTGACTAAAATTTGGAGTAGTTGAAGATTTGTTCATTAAATTGGTTTGATGTAAGCTTGGGTTCTATATTTAGAAAGATAATTCCTGTACCAATTATTGAGGTTAGCTTAGTCTAAAGGTGAGAAGTATGTGAGTGATTTAGTTATGCAAGTATAAGTTCAGAATAGAAGTTTAGTTTAGAAGATGAGAAAAGAGATTTACATGTTGATCAATGTAGATTTTATAAAGTATTAGTATGCAGATTTTAGATAAGCTTAGTATGCAGATTTTAGATAAGCTTAATATGCAGATTTTAGTTAAGCTTAATATGCAGATTTCTGTTTAAACTTGTATGCAGATTTTGTTTAAGCATTGCAGTGTTAGAATTTGTTTAAACATTTCAGTTTTGTAAGAAGCATTCTTTTATAAGAAAAGTATAAGAAAGATTAAGAAAAGAAAGAAAAAGGTCAAGGCCTTAAGTAGATCCCAAAGTCAAGACTTTAGGGATTTTGGCACACAAGGTGCTAAAGAAAATGTTGAGACATTATATATTAGAAGTATTAAAAGATAACAAGTATTTTACTTTTATCAGTGGCACTGTACTGGACTCTCAGTTATCCTTGGGCTGGGCTCCCATAGTTGTCCCTAGGTTTAGATAACCTAGTAGTAACGGCACGGCCGACGACCTGAGGGTCTCCAAATGGGCCGCCAAATGGGTCGGGTCGTTACAAAAGTAAAAGCAAGTACAGTTGTCGGGCCCAAGAGAAGTTGATTACTATTTTCAAGTATTATAAGTATAAGTTTTTGAACAAGTAAAACGAGTTTTACATAAACATAAAGTATTAAAGATTAAGTTTAGAACAAATGAAATAAGGTTCATATAGTTCTAAGAATCAGTAAGTTTAGTTCTTTATTCTACCATGTTTATCTAGTAGATGAGTAGTTTTTTATGTTTACCTATTAAATGAGCAGCATGATTAGCCATTAGAATTACATGAGTAGATTCCTTAGCTTTTCTTTGCTATTAGTTTGACATGAGCAGTTATGTTTATGCTTTACTTTCTTTTAGAGCATATAGTTTCTAGTTCTTTCTGTATACATGCATATTCGTGTTTTTGTGAGTTGGATAGCGCTTACTAAGCAAATTTTACTTATAGACTGCACTTCCTCTTACTGCAGATACAGGAAAGGAAAAGATATAGAAAGGAAGGCGACAAGGAGGTGTTCGAAGGATGTGTGATGCCAGGACTATGGAAGCCTTGGGACTAGGAAAGAAATTTTATTTTAGTTTTCTTTTTCTTTTGCTATGTTAGAAGTATTTGAGACAGTATTTGTTATTTTGATGTGATTAGGACATAGTAGATGAATTGTGTTCTTGTGTGATGATTTGTGGTATTATTTTCTTTTGGTTTTGACACTAATATAACTGCGTGAGAGTTTGTATATCAATTTAAGGTCACCGATACAGGGGAGACTCTGCCGAAATTTTTCGGTAGGGTTTCCATGTGGTTTTTAATCATACCGGTTAAGTAGAGTTAGTAGTTAAGTAACGGTCACTCTTAGAGAGTAGTAATAGTAAGAAGAGTGGTCGTTACAGAAACTATGCCCTATTTATTAGGATGATGATGTCCCATTGAGGAGGTCATAAGAATTGTCATGTAAACCCTGCAGGTGGACTTAGTTCCGACATGACAATGAAGTTGAGTGGTACTACTCTTGGAGTTAGATATTAATTAAGTGAGTTGTCAGTAACTCATTTAATTAATGTGCATTCGATATCTTAAACACAGGGAGATTAACACACTCATGATAAGAAGGAGCCCATAATGTAATATGGGATTGGTGCGGTAGTTTAATAATAACTCTTTAGTGGTATGAGTTATTATTGATGAACTTGAGTTGGGTGTTCGGGTTGAAAACAGGAAGCTCAAGCTCATCAGGAGGTCAAAATCAATTCCTCCTTTAGGTCTCTGTTGTAACCTCTATGTATAAAACCTCGCATCCACCCAAATCATCCTTATGGTCGGCCACATCCTTGCTTGGTGCCCAAGCAAGGGGTCGACCACCCCTTGCTTGGTGCCCAAGTAAGGGGCCGACCAAAATGAGTTTAAAAGTGAGTTGTTTTTTAAATTTTTTAAATCTTTCTTTTTGTAGTCATCTACAATATTTTAAAAGAGAGATTTTAAATTTTAAAAACTTTCCTTTTTTGAAGACATCCATTGTTGGTTGGTCCTAGGAGGATCATACCTGTTCCACTATACAAAAATTTTGTACAAGTGTCGAACCTTTTCCTAAACAACCTATTGTGTTCTTTAGAAGTTAAATTAGGAATCGCAAACGGAACTTATCATTATTAATTCCAAATTTAACTTATCTGTTCTTAATGGTTTAGACTTGGATCGCAAGCGGAACTTTACACTATTGATCCAAATCAACCTATGTTATAAATTCAATTAAATATTAATTTTCAAAATTGGCTTCCAGGACTTCATGGTGAGGCACATGGCCTTCTTGGGTATGAGAGCATCCACCACCGCCTAGACAAAGCCTTTTAAGGAAAGCTAATATTTAATTTACTTATATAACTCTATGTTTAACCAAAAAGAACAATCGAATCACAAATTTGAAAAATAAAAGAAAAGAAACACAACTTCGAATATCTAATCCAAAAAACTAGAATCTAATGCCTCTTGTGTTTGGAATTCATACAAAAGAAAAACTAGTATGATGCGGAAAATAATTACTAGTTATACCTTCCTTTGTATGCAACGACCTCTTGATCTTCTACCGTATTCCTCTTCTTATCCCGGACGTTGTGTGGGAAACGATCTACCGAGATGAGAAACACCCAAGCCCTTCTCCTTTCTCCTTGCAAGTTTCGGCCAATCCAAGAATCCTCCAAGGATGTAGAATTTCGGCCACCACCACCAAGCTCCAAGGGATGCAAGAAACAAAACCTCCTTTCTCTCATTCTTCTCCTAGCTAGAACCGGCCACCATCTAAAGCTCTAAGAGAAGGATGAAACCGGCCACTAAAGAAGAAGAGAAGAGGAGAGGGAGAACCTCTAGGGCCGGCCACAACCAATGAAGAAAAGAGAGGAAGAAATAAAATAGAGTACTTACCCATGAAGACACCTCTACCCCCTCTTTTATAATCCTTGGTCTTGGCAAATAAGGAAATTTAAATAAAAACTTCCTTAATTCCTTTGCCATGAAAAGGAAAATTTAATTGATTTAAAATCAATTTCCCTTTTCTTAAACAACATGGCCGACCACAACCAAATCTCCAAGCAAGGAAAGTTTTAAACACAAATTAAAACTTCCTTATTTGTTTCCGAAAATTTTAAAATAAAATTTCTTTAACAATTTATCCCTTCATGGTGGGTTATAAAAGGAAATTTTATAAATTAAAATCTTTCTTTTAAACATGTGGATGATTTCCAAAAAGGAAAGTTATCTCTAAAATTAAAATATCCTTTCAATCTACAAATAAGGAAAGATATCTATTCTTTTCTTAATCTTTTGTAGAAACTTATAAAAGGAAATATTTAATTTTTAAACTCTCTTTTAAATCATGAACATGGTTCCAAAAAAGGAAAGTTTTCTTAAAATTAAAATCCACCTTTCAATCTACAAATAAGGAAAGATTTCAAATCTTTTCTTAATCTTTTGTAGAGAGCTATAAAAGGAAAGATTTAAATTTCAAACTCTCTTTTAAAACTATGATATCCACATAAGAAATAATTTTAAATAAAAATCCCTTTTTATTTTCTAGTGGCTGGCCACCTAAGCTTGGGACCCAAGCTTTGGCCGGCCACCTAAAATTTGCTCCACCATTAGCTTTGGCCGGCCCTAGCTTGGGCTCCAAGCTAGCTTGACCGGCCACCTTAAGGTGGGTAGAAAGGTGGGTATAGGTGGGTATAATTCTCTATATACAAGAGGCTATGATAGTGACCGAGAGGAGGAATTGGTTTTGGTCTCCCGATGAAATTAAGCTTCCCGTGTTCGCCCCGAACACCCAACTTAATTTCATCAATAATAATTCATACCACTAAAGAATTATTATTGAACTACCGCACCAATCCCAAATTACATTTTGGGCTCCTTCTTATTATGAGTGTGTTAGTCTCCTTGTGTTTAAGATGTCGGATGTCTACTAATTAATTGAGTTACTGACAACTCATTTTAATTAATATCTCAGTCCAAGAGTAGTACCACTCAACCTTATTGTCATGTCGGACTAAGTCCACCTGCAGGGTTTAACATGATAATCTTTATGAGCTCCTCTTGGGGACATTATTAACCTAGATTACTAGGACACAATTTCCTTCTATAATCAACAACACACACTATAAGTAATATCATTTCCCAACTTATCGGGCCTATTGATTTATCAAGCTAAATCTCATCCTTTGATAAGTCAAAGAAATGAATACTAAATATATGTGCTTGTTATTATATTTGGATTAAGAGCACACACTTCTATAATAACTAAGGTATTATTCTTTTATCAAGTCAGTATAAAAAGAACTTACCTTAAATGATCCTGCTCAGTACACTCAAAGTGTACTAGTGTAATTTATCAGTCAAGATAAACTAACACCTAATTACACTACGACTATTCCAATGGTTTGTTCCTTTTCATCTTAGTCGCGAGCTACTGTTTATAATTTATAAAGAACCGATAAAATAATCTTCTGTGTGTGACACCACACACCATGTTATCTACAATATAAATTAATTGAACAACTACACTTAGCATAAATGTAGACATTTTTGACCAATATGATTCTTTATTTCAAAATAAATGTTTACAAAAGCTAGGCTTTTAGTATACATTCCAACAATCCACATGGTTTTAAAAGAGAGTTTTAAATTTAAAAAATCTTTCCTTTTATAGCCATCTACAATGGTTTAAAAGAGATTTTTTATTTTTGTTAAAACTTTCCGTTTTTGTAACCATGATTTAAAAGAGAGGTTTTTAAAAATCTTTCCTTTTTTATCCATCTACAATGTTTAAAAGAGGGATTTTTAATTTTAAAATTTTCCTTTTGTAGCCATCCACAATAGGAAATTTAAAAGAGAGATTTTAGTTGTTGTTAAAATCTTTCCTTTTTAGCCATTATCAAGGATTATAAAAGAGGATAGATGGTGCCTTAGTGGTAATAATCATCTACACAATTTCTATTTCTCTTCTATTCTCCTTGTGGCCAGTCCCCTCATATTCTTATTCTCCGCTTACTTTCTCACCTAAGGCCGGCGATATCAAGAGGCTCCAACCATCTTGTGGCTGGTGGGTTGCAAGGAAGAAAGAAGAACAAGAGGTGGTGTTTCTAGCTTTGATCCCTTGGTGGCCGAAAGTCTTGGAAGAAAGAAGGACTTGTGTGGTTTTTGCATCTTGGTAGATCATTGCCCACACGACGTCCAAGAGGAGGAGACGAATACAGCAAAAGATCAAGAGGTCTTTAAGCTACAAAGAAAGGTATAACTAGTTAATTGTTTCCGCTGTGTACTAGTTTATTTTTCCTTTGTATGGATCCTGAAGTTCCAACACAAGAGGCTAGTGATCTTGTGCTTTGATTGAGGTCCCTGTAGTTTAACCTAGGGTTTAATGTAAGGAGTTTAAATATTCAATTTCTTTGGTAGGCTTTAATTAGGAAGTGGTGGATGATCTCATACCCAAGAAGGTCGAGTGCCTCGCCAACCACCTGGAAGCCAATCCTTGAAATAGATATTTAATCAACTTCTGTAATATGGTTTAACTTCTGATGAACACATGGGTTGTACTTGGATTAATAATGTTAAGTTTCATTTGTAATCCAAGTTTAACTTCTGAAAAGCACATGGGTTGCTAGGAAAAGTTCTGTGCTTGTACAAATTTTTGTATAGGAGAAACAGAACGGAATTTCGAGTAGCGCCAACAAAGGATGACCAAATAAACTTGATCACGGTTGATTGAGTTAAGTGTAGAGTCTAAGCCAAAAAGAAGAAGTCCAAGTAGGACCATATACTTGGCTAGTTGGTGGAAAGACTTAGTGGGACTAGGTAGTATAAGTCCTAGTGGGACTAGGCAATAAAGGGAGGATCTAGTTGGAAACTAGGCAGTGGAATTCCTTGCAGGGCTAGGCAGTAGAAGTCCTGGTTGAAAACTAAGTAGTGAAGTTCAAGCAGGGCTAGACAGTGGAAGACCTAGTTGTGAACTAAACAATGAAAATCCTAGTGGGGCTAGGTAGTAAACCAAGTCTTGGAGGAGAAAATTCTAAACAAGTGAATCTAGTAGGTTAGGTAAACCAAGTACTAGATTTTGCAAGTTGTTTGCTTTGCAAGAAACAACAACTAGATGAAGTCTCGAGCTGGGCCAATTGGTAACTCATTCAGGTCTTCGGACTCATGATTCGATTGACCGAAAGTTGATGCGATTGGGTTTGCATGAGTTGGTCCTCGGATAAGTTTTGATTGAGCTCTAAGCAACTGAAGAATGAAATTGCAGTTGACCGGAAGGTTAAGACTTAGCTCAAAGAGGATTGAGTTTGCAGCAGAATCAGTAGAGGTCCAGTCGACCGAAGACGTGATCGAGCTGTATAAAAGGGGAGTCGAGGTAGCCTCTTCTCACAATACCTACAAACAATATCCTTCATTTAGAGCTTTGAAAAAGTACTCAAGTCTTGCTTGTGTGGTTCGAGAAGCGCTATGAGGATTGTCGCTATAGTCAGGGCTTCAAATCAAGATCAATGAGTTGGTTTGATTGTTTTTATTTATATATTACTATTTTTACTATTTTGATTGTGCCTTGCAAATTTGGCGAGAGGTTTCTTCACCTCATGAAGATTTCCGGAAAGGAAAAAATACTAGTGCTCACGTTGAGACATAGCCTTGGACGTACCACCCTAGGGGGTGGGATGTGAACCAAGTAAATCTTTCGTATCTATTGTGTTCTTTATTTTATTGTCTCAATTTCCACTGCATATTACTAACAACTCTAATAGAAAAAGAAAGATGAATTTACTATTCACCCTCCTCTTACGTCAAATTGATTCTATAAATTTGTATCAGAGTAGGAGGCTATTCACTAGTCTAGACGTTTGAGGAGCAGGCTAGAGGTATATTTTAAAGATTTTATTTTTTATCATCTTTTTCTTTTTGCTTGTATAAAAGAATAGATGGAATACGAAGAAAAGTTTGATTGATCCATCTACGAATCACCACCGTATGAGACGGAGGAATTCAAGCTTTTGGAGGTCATCAAAACTTCATCCTAATGGGCGATTTCAACAGTTCGGTGGCCATGAAGAAACCATCCATCCAAAAGTTAGAATCGGATCTAAAGGTAATAAGTTCAATATTAAACATTTTACCTAACCAAATAGTGCCCTGATTAGGTTGGGAGTGATTAAGATTAGTGATTTTAAGTTATATGAAAATCCTTTTTTTTTTGGCTCGATATGCTAGTAGTAAGTTAGATCTGTCCGATTTTGCTAGTAAATAACTTAATAAATTCAAATTTAATTAACAGGAATAATTTATTTAATGGAAAATTAATTAATTTAAAATTAATTTAAAAAGATAAAATTAATTCAAATAATAAGATAAAATATAATCTAGACTTTGATTAAGTCAATCTAAACTTTAATCATGTCGATATAAACCTTAGTCATTAATCAAAACCTTGATCACTAATTAAAAGATTAAACTAAAAGATAAATCAATTAATAATTTATTAATCAAGATAATCTTCAATTGAATAATTTCAATTTAATTAATAATAATTTAAATTTAATTAATCAAGAATCAACTTAAATCTAATTAATAATTTAGATTTAAATTCAAAATTAGTTTGATAATCTACTTTTAAATAATAATATATATTTTTTTTAAAATCAGAAAAACAATTTTCAAAATTATAAAAATAGTTTTTAAAATCTAAGAATTTCAAAAATCATGTTTTGCAGTTTAAAAATAAATTTCAACTTTAAAAAATAAAACTAAAAGTTTAAAGAAATAAATTTTCAACTTCGAAAAATAAGAATTTTAAAAATTCAGAATAGATATTTTCAAATTTAAAATAATAATTTGAATATTAAAAATTAAAAAAAAAATCAATTTTCACTTTTTCAAAATAAGAAAAATTCATGTTTGAAAATTAAAAATTTTAAAAATTCGGATTTAAATTTTAAAAATTATAAAAGTCAGTTTAAAAAAATTACAAGTTCTAAAAATAAATTTTTGAAGGTTCAAAATTCAAAAGATAAGTTTTTAAACTCAAAATACAAGTTTTAGAAAATTTGAAAAACAAAATAATATTTTACAATATAAAATGTATAAATTTGAAAAAAAATCATTTATAATTTATCTAAAATCCAAATTTTATACTTGGATTACAAGTTAAATTAATTTGGGATTGTAAATACAAGGTATCCGGATTTCAGTACTTTAGAAATTCTTGGTTTTAATAAAGGTGTGAATGAACTTTTTAATAATTTGGGCTAGAATGAACTAATGAATTTGCACTACCCTACCTACCCTAGATTAGTTCTTGAGATTTTTGAGTTCAATTAGCTCTCAGGATGTTTATGGGAAAGGAAATATTACATTCCGATTAGTTAACATTTCTTATGAATGGACCCTGAAAGACTTTAATGCTTGTTTTGATCTCCTCTTGGAGGGAAACGTTTAATACCAAATAATTTTTGCGCTAGGTATTTTTGGGATCTAATTGGTAATGAATCTATATTTAGCATGCTTTCTCCTAAGAAGATTGACATAGTCAATCCAATTTTTAGGTACATTCAATTAACGATGAGAAATATCATTTTTGGGCAGAGTGACAACAAGGGTGTGGTTAGACAGAATGAATTATTTTTTTTGTAGGCTATGATCGAGAAATTTCCAATTGATTCATGATTTTACTTTATAAAACATCTTGTTAAGGTTGGGAGATCCTCTTTTACTAATCCACTTGTCATTGGAGGATTGCTTACACATATTGCATTAACTTTGGGTTGTGATTTAAAAGGTCTAGAAATGGTAGAAAAAACATCCAAAATTGACTTAGATTGTTGTGTGGCTAAACATATTATTAGACATTCTGGAAATGAATTTTGTTTACTTCTAATGAAAAGCTTATCAATATATTTGCCAAATGTTAGATTAACTATCATTTCAATTAGAGAAAATTGACTCTTGGAAAATACTTATAAACAACACATTTCTCCTATTTTGGCATGCCCCAAAGAGGTCCATAGAAAGAAGTCTTCCCAACCTATGTTTGATTTCTCTGACTTTAGCCCTATATTAGATAGTCTTGTTCATGATAAGAAGAGACATATTGAAGTCCTTATTCAACAAAAGGGTATGCCCGTTGAAAAATTTAGACAATTACATGATTATTTTGAAAAGGAGTTGAAATTTTTTGATATGATTGATGGCATCATGAATGAACAAAGGGAGATTTGGAAGAAAGAAGAGGAATTCTTGGGCATTATGCGAATAGTTCAAGTTCAAATAAACACTATGTATGGATTATAGTGTAGATTTTGATAATAAAATTTTGATTTTGCTCATAATAAAATTTTTGAGTTTTGAGTTGCATTACCCACACTATTACTGCTGACTTGTTCAAGAGTAAACTTCTAGCATATTTATTATCTAGAGGTCATGAGTTATGCTTTTTGGTGCTAGTATATTTAATGATTTTTTTTACTCTATCTCTAGTGAAACAAAATGAGCATGGCATTTATTTGATAACAAAAATTTTCGCATGTTTATTGTTTAGACTCATGTTGTTAGGGTATTAGTGCTAGTTTGTTTAGTGATTTATTTTTATCTATCATCAATAGCAAAACATGAGCATTGTATTCCATTGAAAGGATTTGATTCTAATCTAGTTTAAGGATCTTTTTACACTTTACCTTATTTTGATAGTTGAAGGTTCTGAAAATAGTCATGATTCATTAGACTAGTACTTGAATTCCCATGATGATTTCTTAACTACATCTTGGTCATCAGATTGATGCTCGAATCATTAAAGCTCATTTGAAAAAATATAAATCCCACCAGTTGCATTGTTACAAATGTGCAATTGAAAAAAAAATGAGAAGCAAATGATGAAATAAGGGATTGAAAAATTATTATTGTGAGTGAAAACTACTTGTTTGCCCCCTTTGAGATCGAGTTAGGTTACTGGAGAAATGAACACTAGATTTCTCTTGATATGGAGCACATTATTTAGACCTTGAGTAGAGTTAGGAAAGATGAACTAAGTAGTGAAAACTGTTGGGAATAATAGGAAAGGATGGTTTAATGACGATTTGACTAGGATTAGGAATTGATACTTGAAAGATTTAGGCAACGATTTGCACTGAGCACGAAGAATTTATTCTTAGGCTAAGTAAAATCTATTTATGATCATGTTCATTATTGAAATTGTTTGATGGAGTTAAATTGATTCACCAAGAATTATGATGCACTTACTCCTACACATGTTTCTAGACTACAAAATTTTGTTTGATGACAATCGAATGCTTTCTTGTAGATCATTCTTGATTATGCTCATTAGTTTCACTAGTTTGATGGAACTAGATAAAATCACTAGGGATACATATTTTTAGCTCACGAATCTAGATTATAGAATTTGCTTGAGGATAAACAAAGGTTTAAGTCTGCGGGTGTGATGTGTGTAGATTATATATGTTATTTTGTATCATTTAACATACATCTTGTTGTATTCATTGCCTAGGATCTATGCTTTCACACCCTTTAACATGTTAATTTCAATATAATTAATATTTTACGTCCAGAGATCTGATCGGTATTTATTTTTATTTTCAGGAGCAGTTTAGAGCGGTAAAGGATTCAAAAGATACAAAAGAAGACTTCTAGAGTTAAATTGTACTTGGCCATGCCTTGAGGCATGACCAGGTGAAGCTCCAAAAGGACGCCGTGCCAAATAGCATGGCTAAGGAACTAGTAAAGTCATTGGCTGTGTCAAATGCCACGACCAGGAATAAGAATCAGCACCAGTGAAGATAAGGTCATGTCTTAGGGCACGACTAGGAGCCAACCCATGCATATTTCCAAAGCAGAAATGGACTAGGTCGTGCCCTAAGGCACGACCATGTCTCCATAAAATTAGAAAATGTAGATTTGAAGAATTGGTCATGCCAAATAGCATGACCCAGAAGATGAAATAGAGCACACTATGTGTGTATAGAGTAGGACCATTTGAGGTTGTTTCTTTTATACTGACTGCATAAAAGAACAGAACCTCTGTTATTATGGATGTGCGCACTCTTAATCCCGATATAATAACAAGCACATGTACTTAGTATTTATTTCTTTAATTTATCAAAGAGTGAGATTTATTCGTTAATCAATAGGCCCGATAAGTTGGGAAATAATATTATTTATATAGTGTGTTGTTGATTATAGAAGGAAACTGTGTCCTATTTATTAGGATGATGATGTCCCCTTGAGGAGCTCATAAGGATTGTCATGTAAACCCTGTAGGTGGACTTAGTTCCGACATGACAATGAAATTGAGTGGTACTATTCTTGGAGCTAGATGTTAATTAAGTGAGTTGTCAGTAACTCATTTAATTAATGGACATTCGATATCTTAAACACAGGGAGATTAACACACTCATGATAAGAAGGAGCCCATGATGTAATATGGGATTGGTGCGGTAGTTCAATAATAACTCTTGAATGGTATGAGTTATTATTGATGAACTTGAGTTGGGTGTTCGGGTTGAACACAGGAAGCTCAAGCTCATCAGGAGGCCAAAACCAATTCCTCCTCTAGGTCCCTATTTTAGCCTCTATGTATAAAGCCTCACATCCACCCAAGTCATCCTTATGGCCGACCACATCCTTGCTTGGTGCCCAAGCAAGGGGCCGACCACCCCTTGCTTGGTGCCCAAGCAAGGGGCCGACCAAGATGGGTTTAAAAGTGAGTTTTAAATTTTTTAAATCTTTCTTTTTTGTAGTCATCTACAATATTTTAAAAGAGAGATTTTAAATTTTAAAAACTTTCCTTTTTTAAAGTCATCCACATGGTTTTAAAAGAGAGATTTTATTTTTGTTAAAACTTTCCTTTTTTGTAACCATGATTTAAAAGAGAAGTTTTAATTTTAAAAATCTTTCCTTTTTGTTATCATCTACATGTTAGTTAGAGCCCTAGAGCCAATCATTTGATGATTGTTGTATGGACTCAATGTATCATATTTCTTATGTATATAAAGACATTTATTTATGGTTATTATACTTGTATTGGTGTCAAATAACTAAGTATAATAGCATCCTTGAGTAGAAGGTTCTTACCTATATCAATCGATTGGTTGAATCGACAGTGAGATGATATAGGGAACACTACTCTTAATTATTCCTAGTTAAGTATTAACATTCAGGGACAATGTTAATGCGACGAGACTAGCATGTAGGTCAACTCGATGACTTGATCTCACAAGTCATGGATATAGAGATATCAAGTTGACACATTGGTATGCATTAGAGAATGTATACTGAATGACCCATCATGAGAAAGTATCATGGATCGTTATATGAGTGTCATATACTTTCTCATGTGGCTATTAGTATGACTATTAGTCCTTAGACCTGAAGTCACCATGGTTCCCTACATAAGGAGTTACATACTTTGGCTTCGTCAAACGTCACCCGTAACTGGGTGGACTATAAAGGCGATTACTGGGTATGTAACAAATTATGCGGAGGGATGTGAGTGATGTAGATGGGATCTATCCCTCCTATATGATGGGAGAGACATCGATATTCTTGATAGAGTGAGACCACTAAGTGCATGGCCATGCCCAAATGAGTCAATATGAGATATTGAGCTCATTTGATTGAGTGAGTCTACTTGGAGTTCAAGATTTAGATTGATTAGAGGATGACACGGTCTATACCTCATATTGATCAATCTAGATGTCAAGGATAGAAGGACACTTGTCATATATTGTGAGGGGTCACAATTAGTAGTCACAAAGTGATGTTGGATCTCAACATTCTTGTAACTTGGGTAGTAATGATGTGTTGCTAGATACCGCTCATTACTTATGCTTCTAAATGGGTTTAGGAACATTGTCAATGTTATAAGAACCTATAGGGTCACACACAAAGGGCAATTAGATGGAAATTAGGTTCATTTGATGAACCTAAAGGATTAGGTCCATGTGATGAACCAAATTGGATTAAGAGTAATCCAAATTAGGCTAATTGAGTTGGACTCAATTTGGTTCATGTGTTAGATGAGTCTAATTTGGACTTAGACTCATTGAGTCAATTTAATTCAATGAATATAGATTCATTAAATTAAAATTGACTTGAACCAATGGTTAGATTTGATCAACCATGGGAGAGAAGTGGTCAAGTTTGACTTGACTTGAGAGGAAGATGAAAGGTCAAGTTTGACTTGACCATTGCCACCTCATTTGTAAGTTGACATTAAGTGGACTAATGATGATGTGCCACATCATCAAGGCTAGCACATGTGTGTGCCACCTCATGAGGAAGATCAAGAGTTGTGACTCTTGAAATCCCTTGGAGGTTTATAAGCCTCAAAAAGGTGGTCGGCCGCTTAATTCACAAGTGTGAGTTTCATTTGATTTTGGTAACCTCCTTCTTCTTCCTCTCTACCTTTCTTCTCTCCCTCTCCTCCACCATTTCTGATCCTCTAAGGTTGCTAGCACATCTTTAGAGGTTCTCTCCATCGATTTGTTCGTGTGGATACACATAGAGGGTTGTACACTTGACAACCTTGAGATCCGGCGAACCTTGGACGAGCGGGATTTGTGAAGGGCTTCGCATCAAGGGTAATCTCTTTTTCCTTTGTAGATCTAGTGTAGATCTAGGTTAGAGAAACTCGTACACGTAGAAAATTTTGTTTTATAACTTCGCACGGATCCGGTGGCATGGGATTCGGGGTTTCCGCAACGTAAAAAGTGATTTTTGCGGGCCGAAAAACCCAACACTACAATGTTTAAAAGAGGAATTTTTAATTTTAAAACTTTCCTTTTGTAGTCATCCACAATAGAAAATTTAAAAGAGAGATTTTAATTGTTGTTAAAATCTTTCCTTTTTAGCCATTACCAAGGATTATAAAAGAGGATAGATGGTGCCTTAGAAATAATAATCATCTACACAATTTCTATTCCTCTTCTATTCTCCTTGTGGCCGACCCCCTCATATTCTTATTCTCCCCTTGCTTTCTCCCCTAAGGCCGGCGGCATCAAGAGGCTTCAACCATCTTGTGGCCGACGGGTTGCAAGGAAGAAAGAAGAACAAGAGGTGGTGTTCCTAGCTTTGATCCCTTGGTTGACGAAAGTCTTGGAAGAAAGAAGGACTTGGGTGGTTTTTGCGTCTTTGTAGATCATCGCCCACACGACGTCCAAGAGGAGGAGAGGAATACAACAGAAGATCAAGAGATCTTTAAGCTACAAAGAAAGGTATAACTAGTTAATTATTTCCGCTGTGTACTAGTTTATTTTTCCTTTGTATGGATCCTGAAGTACCAACACAAGAGGCTAGTGATCTTGTGCTTTGATTGAGGTCTTTGTAGTTTAACCTAGGGTTTAATGTAAGGATTTTAAATATTCAATTTCTTTGGTAGGCTTTAACTAGGAAGTGGTGGATGATCTCATACCCAAGAAGGTCGAGTGCCTCGCCAACGACCTGGAAGCCAATCCTTGAAATAGATATTTAATCAACTTCTATAATATGGTTTAACTTCTGATGAACACATGTGTTGTACTTGGATTAATAATGTTAAGTTTCATTTGCAATCCATGTTTAACTTCTGAAAAGCATGGGTTGCTAGGAAAAGTTCTGTGCTTGTACAAATTTTTGTACATGGGGAACAGAATGGAATTCCGAGTAGCGCCAATAATTGGTATCAGAGCTAATTTTCTGCCTCTATGTGTTTGATTTTCAGTTAAATTATGCACTTTTCATACATAAATTTAGGCAGGATAATAGTAGGATGTGTAAATAGATTAACTCTGTGGTTGCAGGCATCCTAGTTCCAACTATTATGACCCTATTGTATTTGTGTGTGATTTGGACCCTCGGGCATGTCGAGGGCATTTTATGTGTGTGCATGATTGTAATTATTAAATGCAATAGGAGCTGTATTAGTTTTAGGATTTTACATTCTATTCGATCTAGATTACATGTACATTCCCTTGTGGAATATAGGATTGATAAATATAAAATTTTATTTTTTTTGCGGATCGTATCCTTGCGAGGCGTGGTGCTATTTGAGGACAAGAGGCGCAGTAGAAAAGGAAGCAAGATAGACGCAACAACATGACCCGTTGGCGGCAGCTAGGGTTGGTGGCACACGGAGGACAGCTATAGATGATGCCATAATAGTTGGAAAATTATTTTTTATATTTATTGCCTTTTATGCTGTTTATATGTGTTGTGTGTGTGTGCATGTTAAAATTCCTCATTTTAAATAACTAAGTGGAAGAGAAATTATTTAAATTCTACGGTCTCCATTACTGGTTTGTATGTGATGTATTCAAACTTGCGCGTTAGCTTTGAGTGCCTTCCTCCACATCGGATGAGTTTGTTTGCGGATCACTAGATCAAACTCTATTTATGGATGATTATAGGAAATTATTTAGGATTGTATGATCTTCTCCATCTGAAGGGGCACAATCCTATTTAATGAACTAAGTATCAAGTAACACTTAGGCACATTTAAGAGTATCCTCCCCATCGGAGTCACTGCTATTATTTGTGTGACTAAAGAAAAATCAACTATTAATTTTTTTTGTCATAAAGTTAGGTTGACAAGATAATAAAATTAATGGGTAAAACCCCTCTTACAAATGTTTGAATTTGTATACGTCCACACTATCGTGGCATACAAAATTCACGGTGTTTTGAGGTGCTGTTGAATTTAAATGATATTATTTGGATAATTAATATTATTTTAAATTCTAAAGTTTTGACCAAATATTTTGTAATTCTTAGGATTTCAAATGGCTTTCAATCCTCTTGCTGTTATATTGAAACAAAACAAACTTATTGGCCCCAATTATATTGATTGGAAACGAAACTTGGACATTGTCTGAACTGCTGAAGGTTACAAGTTCGTACTTTTTGAGATCTGTCTAAGCCTGCCTAATAGCGATTCTAGTGAAGAGGAGATTGAGTATCATAAGAAATGGGTCAGGGCAGATGAGATGGCGCGGTGTTATATTTTGGCTTCTATGTCAAATGTGCTGCAACATCAACATCAGGCCATGCCTACCGCTTATGACATGATGCGCAATCTCAAGGAACTCTTCGGACACCAGAATCGGACTGCTAGGCAGGAGACTATGAGAAACTTGATGACGATCACCATGACTGAGGGGACACCTGTAAGGGATCATATCCTCAAAATGATGGCTCTTTTGAATGAGATGGAAGTCCTTGGAGTAGAAATCGATGGGGAAACCCAGGTTGATATCATTCTCCAAACGCTGCCTAAAGGTTTTGAGCAATTCCACCTGAACTACAACATGAACAAAAGGGTTTATTCATTGGCAGAACTTCTGACGGAACTTCAAGCAGCAGAAGGGCTATTTCGTCAAAGTTTTTAAATTTACATTGCTGAAAATGCTTCTGCTTCTAAGCCGAAAGGCAGAAAGAAGGAAAAGAAACAAGTTGGTTCAGCAAAGAAAGTGAATTGATCTCTAGGGACTGGGCCGCATGCAGGTGTGAAGAAGCCGAAGGGCAAGTGCTTCACATGCAAGCAGTCTGGACATTGGAAAGTGGACTGTCCTCACAGAAAGGAGAACAATAAAGGTATATCTTATTCTCTAGTGGTTGAAACATGTTTAGTGGTGTTATCTACCAGTACCTGGTGTGTAGATACGAGAGCCACTGATCATGTCTGTAATTTATTGCAGGGGTTCTAGGAAACTCGAGGACTACATGAAGGGGAGATTACCGTCTACATGGACAATGCTACAAAAGTGACGGCTGTTATAGAGGGAGATGTTTATTTATCTTTTGATAGAAATAAAACATTGATTTTGAGAAATTGTCTCTATGTACCATATTTTAGAAAGAACTTGATTTCAGTTTCTAAACTATTTATGGATGGATATTCTGTTTCTTTTGATGATAAAATAGTTGTCAAGAAAAATAGGGTAGTTATCTGTTCTGGTACGTTGGTTGATAATTTGTATACTCTAAATCCAATAACTCCCACGATACAACAAATGGAAATTAATAACACATCATCTAATTCTAATAAGAGAAAGCAACCTTTAGAAATAAACCAAACATATCTTTGGCATCTAAGGCTTGGTCATATTAACTTGAGTAGGATTCAAAGGCTAATAGTCGATGGACCTTTGGGTTGATTAGTGAAGGAAAATTTTCTAACTTGTGAATCTTGCTTGGAAGGAAAAATGACCAATAGACCTTTTAAGGCCAAGGGGTATAGAGCCAAAGATGTGTTGGAATTAGTTCATTCTGATTTGTGTGGACCTATGACTATCTAGGCAAGAGGTGGTTTCGAATATTTTATCTCTTTTATAGACGACTATTCGAGATACAAGTACATTTACTTGATGCACCGCAAGTCTGAGTGCTTTGATAAGTTCAAAGAATACAAGGCTGATGTGGAGAAACATCATGGTAAAGGTATCAAGATACTACGGTCTGATCGTGGTGGCAAGTACCTCTTAGGAGAGTTTAGGAGTTACTTATCAGAGGTCGGGATTCAATCCCAACTATCTACACCTGGTACACCCTAATAGAATGGTGTGGCAGAACGAAGGAATATGACTCTTATGGAAATGGTTAGATCAATGATAAGTTATTCAGAATTACCAAATTCATTTTGGGGATATGCTCTGGAAACGGTAGTGTACATTCTGAACTTGATACGTTCTAAATTAGTACTCTCTACTCCCATAGAATTATGGAATGGGCATAAGCCTAGTCTGAAACATATTCAGATTTGGGGTAGTCCATCATATGTGCTGAAGGGAGACGCTGATAAGTTGGAATCACGTACAGAAGTTTGTTTGTTCGTGGGTTATCCTAAAGGAATGAAAGGTGGTTTATTTTATAGTCCTAAAGATCAGAAGGTCACTGTTAGCACCAATGACTGATTTTTAGCAGAGGACTATATAATGAACCACAAGTCCATGAGTAAAATTATTCTTGAGGAAATAAGAGAAGACACGTCTACTTTAGTACCAATGGTACAAGATGAGATGTCACAAGAAACTGCAACACGTGTCACAGATGATGCACAATTACAAATAGTACCTCGTCATAGTGGGAGGATTGTTAGGCAACCTAATAGATTCATGTTTTTGGGAGAATCTTCGGACTTGATCCCTAGTGAACATGAACCTGATCCCTGCACATATGATGAAGCACTCCAAGATAAAGATACAGTATCTTGGCAAAGTGCAATGAACTCTGAAATAGAATCTATGTGCTCTAATCAGGTCTAGGAGCTTGTAGAACCACCAAATGGTGTAAAAGCCATTGGATGTAAATGAGTCTACAAAAGAAAAAGAGGGACAGACGAGAAGGTGGAAACTTTCAAAGCAAGGCTTGTTGCAAAAGGGTATACTCAGAAAGAGGGAATTGATTATGAAGAAACCTTTTCACCGGTAGTCATGCTTAAGTCTATCCGGATTCTTTTATCTATTGCCGCTCATATAGATTATGAGATTTGGCAAATGGATGTTAAGACAACTTTCCTTAATGGAAGTCTTGAAGAAAATATCCATATGAAGCAACCAGAGGGATTCATTGCGAAGGGCAAAGAGTATCATGTATGTAAGCTCAATCGGTCTATCTATGGACTGAAGCAAGCTTCGAGATCTTGGAATATCCGGTTTAATGAAGTGATCCAGTCTTATGGATTTATTCAGTGTCCAGATGAGTCTTATATATACAAGAAGAGTGATGGAAACGTGGTGGTATTTCTTGTACTATACGTATATGACATTTTACTCATTGGCAACAATGTCAAAGTGTTGTCAGATGTAAGGGTATGGTTGTCCAAGCAGTTTGATATGAAGAATTTGGGAGAATGTGGACATATTCTTAGTATCAAAGTAATAAGGAATCGCAAGAAAAGAATGTTGTACTTATCCCAAGCTTTATACATCGATACTATTCTAGCTCGTTTTAGCATACAAAACTCCAAGAAAGGTTTTCTACCTTTTGGGCATGGAGTACCTTTATCTAAAAAGATGTCTCCTAAAACATCAAAGGAAATAGAGGGCATGAAGGTAGTTCCTTATGCTTTGGCTGTAGGAAGCCTAATGTATGTGATGCTATGTACGAGACCGGATATCTATTTTGCCGTGGGCATTGTTAGCAGATATCAAAGTAACCCAGGATAAGGACATTGGACTTCCGTAAAACATATATTGAAGTACCTGAAAATGACTAGAGATTATATGCTAGTTTACTAGGCAGATGATTTGCTCCCTGTGGGTTACACGGATTCAGAGTTCCAATCAGATAGGGACAATAGTAAGTCAACCTCAGGGTATGTGTTTACTTTGGGAGGTGGAGTCATAGCATGGAGGAGTGTTAAGCAGAAATACGTTTCGGACTCTACCATGGAAGCTGAGTATGTGGCAGACTCTGAGGCAGCCAAAGAAGCTGTATGACTCAGAAACTTCTTGATGGACTTAGATGTGATTCCTGATTTTCCCAAAATTATCACAATTTATTGTGATAATAGTGGTGCAGTAGTAAACTCGAAGGAACCATGAGCCCATAAGGCAAGTAAACACATTGAGCGCAAGTACCACCTGATACGAGACATCGTAAAGCGAGGAGAAATTATTGTCGCTAAGATTGCATCAGAAGATAACCTGGCAGATTCTTTCACTAAGGCCCTTCCAGTTAGAGCTTTTGATGGGCATGTTGAGGGGATGGGGATCAGATGTATGACAACATATATGACAGCATAGTCTTTTAGTATAAGTGTGAGATTGTTAGAATGTATACTAAAAGCCTAGTTTTTTGTATAAACATTTATTTTGAAATGAGAATCACATTGGTCAAATGTCTACATTTAGTTAAATGCAGTTGTCCATTTAATTTATATTGTAGATAACATGGTGTGTGGTGTCACACAAAAGATCATGTTATCAGTTCCTTATAAATTATAAATAGAAGCTCACAACCATGATGGATTGGGACAAACCATTGGAATGGTTATAGTGTAATTTGGTACTAATTTATCTTGACTATAAAATTACACTAGTATACTATGTGTGTATAGAGCAGGACCATTTGAGGTTGTTCCTTTTATACTTACTGCATAAAAGAACAGAATCTCTGTTATTATGGATGTGCATACTCTTAATCCCGATATAATAACACACACATGTACTTAGTATTTATTTCTTTAATTTATCAAAGGGTGAGATTTATTCGTTAAATCAATAGGTTCGATAAGTTGGGAAATAATATTATTTATATGGCGTGTTGTTGATTATAGAAGGAAACTATGTCCTATTTATTAGGATGATGATGTCCCATTGAGGAGCTCATAAGGATTGTCATGTAAACCCTGCAGGTGGACTTAGTTCTGACATGACAATGAAGTTGAGTGGTACTACTCTTGGAGCTAGATGTTAATTAAGTGAGTTGTCAGTAACTCATTTAATTAATCTACATTCGATATCTTAAACACAGGGAGATTAACGCACTCATGATAAGAAGGAGCCCATAATGTAATATGAGATTGGTGCGGTAGTTCAATAATAACTCTTTAGTGGTATGAGTTATTATTGATGAATTTGAGTTGGGTGCTCGGGTCGAACATAGGAAGCTCAAGCTCATCAGGAGGTCAAAACAAATTCCTCCTCTAGGTCCCTGTTGTAGCCTCTATGTATAAAGCCTCGCATTCACCCAAGTCATCCTTATGGCCAGCCACATCCTTGCTTGGTGCCCAAGCAAGGGACCGACCAAGATGAGTTTAAAAGTGGATTTTTAATTTTTTTAAATTATTCTTTTTGTAGCCATCTACAATGTTTTAAAATAGGGATTTTAAATTTTAAAAACTTTCCTTTTTTGAAGCCATCCACATGGTTTTAAAAGAGAGATTTTATTTTTGTTAAAACTTTTCTTTTTTTGTAACCATGATTTAAAATAGAGGTTTTAATTTTAAAAATCTTTCCCTTTTGTAGCCATCTACAATGTTTAAAAGAGGGATTTTTAATTTTAAAACTTTCCTTTTGTAGTCATCTACAATAGAAAATTTAAAAGAGAGATTTTAATTGTTGTTAAAATCTTTCCTTTTTAGCCATTACCAAGGATTATAAAAGTGGATAGATGGTGCCTTAGAAATAATAATCATCTACACAATTTCTATTTCTCTTCTATTCTCCTTGTGGCTGGCCCCCTCATATTCTTATTCTCCCCTTGCTTTCTCACCTAAGGCCGGTGACATCAATAGGCTTCAACCATCTTGTGGTCGGTGGGTTGCAAGGAAGAAAGAAGAACAAGAGGTGGTGTTCCTAGCTTTGATCCCTTGGTGGCCGAAAGTCTTGGAAGAAAGAAGGACTTGGGTGATTTTTGCATCTTGGTAGATCGTTGCCCACACGACGTCCAAGAGGAGAAAAGGAATACAACAGAAGATCAAGAGGTCTTTAAGCTACAAAGAAATGTATAACTAGTTAATTGTTTCTGCTGTGTACTAGTTTATTTTTCCTTTGTATGGATCCTGAAGTACCAACACAAGAGGCTAGCAATCTTGTGCTTTGATTGAGGTCTTTGCAGTTTAACCTTGGGTTTACTGTAAGGAGTTTAAATATTTAATTTCTTTGAAAGGTTTTGACTTGGAAGTGGTGGATGATCTCATACCCAAGAAGGTCGAGTGTCTCGCCAACGACTTGGAAGCCAATCCTTGAAATAGATATTTAATCAACTTCTGTAATATGGTTTAACTTCTAATGAACACATGGGTTGAACTTGGATTAATAATGTTAAGTTTCATTTGCAATTCAAGTTTAACTTCTGAAAAGCACATGGGTTGCTAGGAAAAGTTCTGTGCTTATACAAATTTTTGTATAGGGGAAACAGAACGGAATTCTGAGTAGCACCAATAAATTTGGCACTGGCCATGCCAAATGGCAAGGACAGATACCAGAGATAGTTTGGGCAGTGCCAAGAGGCATGGCCACCCCGTGCCCTTACCTCTATATAAGGGGCACTTCATCCCATTTGAAGGAGAGGAAGTTCCTGTAAGGGATCGATGGCCGACTAGAAGGGGGGTTGGATAGCTAAGTTACCCCCAAATCACATTTCTTCTCCTACAAGTTAGTGCGCAAGCAGAAATACAACTAACTAATGAAAAAAATAAAAAAAGAATACCAAATCGCTAACAAGCTCGATGTAACGTGGTTCGGAGATTGCTTGCTCCTGCTCCACGACGTGTTCTTGAGGTGGATGATCCGTTGATCCTTCGGTGAATCAATCCCCGGCAATCTCCGTCTAGAGCTTTCTCCTTCTCGGTGGAGCAAACCTCTCACAAAGGATCTCTTCCTCTTTACAATGATGAAGTTTAGGTTTTGGGAGGAAGAGAGTAGACTTGGAAGCTTTGGACAATTGCTAAGGAGTTATTCAGCAAGCATGAGTAATCTCCTTCAAGCCCCAAATCTTCCTATAAATAAGAGGAGAGAGTTGATCATCATATCAACTCATCTCGGCACCAGTCGACTGGCAAAACCATCAATTGACTGGTGCTACCGTTGGAGGTAGCCAACGGCTACTTCGTAACACCAATGGTTGGCCAACGGTCATTTACCAGTCGACTACTAGTTTTAGCAGTCAACTGGTCGCTGCCGACTAAGCGAACAGAATGTTTCTGTTCGCTGCCAGTCACTGCTAAAACTAGCAGTCGATTGGTGCAGTCGACTGCTAAAACATGCAGTTTACTGATGCAGTTAACTGCTAAAAGTTGCAACCGACTGGATTGCACCTTGTTACACACTCACACTCATCCTCTCCGGAGTCGCCCTTGAAGTCCTCTTCCTCGGCCTTTGCCCCTCAGATGCACCCGAGCCTGCGGCTCCTCTCCGTGCCATCCCTCACGTTGCCTTGAAGTCCTCTTCCCTCAGCTCCACTCCGTTGCTCCTCGTCTGGCGGTCCCTCGGATGCCTTCCACACCATCCTTCATCAACTCAAGGATCTGAGCCCTAGGATGAGCTTCCCAAGCTTAGCTGCACCAAGCTTCTCATGTGTGTTTCACCAAGTCCTGCAAGACTCAAACACACATATCAAACACCTATGAAAGCCTAACTTAAACTCTTTGACACACACATCAAAACCATGATCGTACCGATCAAAACTTAGGTCGATTGCACCAACAGTTCCAAGATGGGAGGAGACCCTCTAGGTCAAATCCTTGCATCCGGAGATGTCATTTGGGTGATCCAAAGTAGTTCTACTACTCCATCCTCATCGACACTCTAAGATCTGCATCCAAGGGCTTCACTTGACATCAAAGGATATGTTTCATCTCCCCTTCCTTAGGGTTTCTAAAGTTTCTATGATTTTGAGTTCTTGGATTGTATTTCTTCCAATTATAGAGTAGATTTGTATTGTTCTAGGATGTAGGAAGTAATTGTAATGCGTGGATGATTTAAACTCTATTGGTTTTCCAATTTCCTTGTTTGATGAAACTTGTATGGCACTTGTTCTATTTTATGAAATATTTGCAAGTAAGCTTTCTCTATGAACATGAATTTTTCTATCGTGATTACATTTCTATATGTATAGATCTAATTTCTGAACTAGACACATTTCTATGTGTCTATATTTGAGCATGAATCTAAATTTTCATTGAATATATGTAAAATACCGAAAATAGGCGAATATTAATAATGGAATTTTCCGAAATTTTTCGGGAATTTTTCGGAGCTTGTAAGGACGAGTTAACGGGGATAAAAATGGGGCCCGGAAAAGCCTGTTTGGGCTACCCATTTAAGCGAGGAAATGCTTATTTATTAAATTCCTTTTTCTTTTTATTTTGTTTTATCTTTTTCCTTATTTCCTCCGCTTCTCTCCCTCGCGCGCCCGAAGCCTCACCCTCTGCCCTAACCGGCGCCGAGCGATTGCCTTTCCTTTTCTTCTTCTTTTTCCTTCCCGGAGCCGAACTCTTCTTCCTCACTCCTCTGTCCATCGCCCTTCACCGTGGAGGTTCCTCAGCCGACTCTGCTCCTTCCTCGTTACCCTACCGCCGGGGCCCTGCCAAATAGCCGACCGCTTTTCCAGTGCCGACACTCCTTCCTCCTCCCTGTCCAAGCGCCGACGACGTGCGGGCATAGCCCTAGCGCCGACCACCGCGTGCCCTAGGTATCGCCTCTGCTGATTCACCACTACTGAGCCTCTCTGCCAACGCCACCGTGAGCCCGAGCCACATTGCCGAGCTCATCCCCTTTCTCTTCCTCACGCGGTTTCGCTCAGCCCTGGCGCCGGTTCTCTAGCCGTCCAGTGGTGAGATTTTCTCCCCTCGCGCTACTTCCCCTTTCGTGCCCTAGCTCTGAGCCTTGCCTCCTCCTCAGAGCAGTAGTGATTCGGTATTGTGATAGCAAGGTGAGGGTTTAGATCTTGATCTTGTGTTCTGTTCTCGTCCTATATTTACTGTGGATCATCACTAGATCTGTACCTTTTGGTTTTTCAGATCCTTGATACAACAGATCGGCGATATTAGAGGTAAGGGTTCTGCCCTATTAGTGAATCAGGTATCTGATCTTTGTGGTGAATTTAGATTTACATGGTTAAATGTTGTTCACCTTGATCGTTAGGGTTAATGGAGCTAATCCTAATTAATTTTGAGTTCAATTTAATTAGGGTTCTTGAAGGAAAATATTTTGGTTTAGCTATTTTGCTTATAATTAAATTTAGCTAAACTATACGGTTTATTACAGGACTTTGATTCGAGACGAGTATCTCGATTTGTCGGACTGGACCATTTCGATTGGAGGTGGGTACTTTTGACTTATGTCATTTGATATACATAGTAGTGAATTTAACAAGTTGCATTAATTATGTTCCTTATTTGTTTCGGTTAGTCACTACCCAATACCTGTTATATGATTGATTGATTGCTTGTTTTACATCTCATGTATACTTTACCTGCTTATACATGTTTATAGGGGTAGTGATATACCATACTTTACCATGTTCAGGACCTAGGTTTTATACCTTCTGTGTACCTTTGATTTGATTTGATTCGTTGACCTATGGTGCACTTTTATATATACATGGATTCGGTCAGGATATTTTGTGGTTAGTGCCATGCACCATTTGCATGATTGCATGCTGTGCGATAGTCCGCTCCATTATTGTTGAGCACATTGCCAGTTACATGGATTTGCACACACCACCACTCATGGGTTAGTGGTCGATTCAGGCAGAGTGTGTTGCAGCAGGGACTCTGTTAGGCACCGTTGGTCCGCTCATGGGTAGTGTGACACAACGTGTTATCCGACAGGGATTCCTCCCCGTCATCATGTACCGGGAGTTGAGAGCATTGCGCTCCCCCATTTATGATTTGGGGTAGGAGGATAGGTGTACTCCGACAGCATCCCGTCCACTCGGTCACTCATCAGGAGCAGTGACGACAGAGTGCACGGTTGTTACAGCCCTACCCACTCGACCTCACTATTGTGTGTGAGATGATTGACTGGCGTCAGGGGTGACCAGGACGCATCATTAGCATCATATGCATGATGCATTTATTGCTTGTGTTTGTGTTTGCTGCATTTATATGCTGTATATTGTTTGGATACCTATGTTTGACATGCATACAGGATTTCCATATCACTCGGACTGTTTGTCCTTATACTCAGGTCCTGGTTAGTACAGTTTCTCTCATGTTTACTTTAGATGTATTTTTATCTTCCTTATATCAGGAGACTGTACGCATGATTAGTGCTAGGTGTTATTTCCTTACTTTGTATATCAGTTGTACCTGCTGAGTGTTGGACTCACCCCGCCTCCATTGTTGTTATATTTCAGGTTGATGTTGTCAGAAGAGAGTTCCAGTTGCTAGTCCCCTGCAGACCACGAGGACTTATTGATCTTTTGGTTTTCTTCTCTATTAGACTATGTTTTGAACTTGTTATGTTTTGGATTGTTTTTACTTATGGCTCTTGTATGGATTCTTATCGTTGAGGGACTTTGTTGTGGTTTGGATATGTTTTACTCCATGCCTGCCTGGACGACAGAAGAGGTGAGTTTGTCGGATTTGAGTTTTACGAGTGTAGTGGAGTAGGGTTGATTTCGAGTCAGAGTATTATTCTTCCCTTTACTTATTATATAAACTGCGTGGGTGATTGTTTATTTACTGTTATTATTCCAACTGCATGTGGCTGAGGTATATGGATATATAGAAAGTTTCAGATTGTCCGCCGTACAGGGGAGATGCTGTCGAAATTTCTTCGGACAGGGACTCCTCCGGGGCGTGACAATATATACATAGATTGCTACCTCTTTTGAGTGTATGCTCCAATATAACTCGACATGACTTTCTGATACTTTTTTAACGTTGAGTATCTAAGCTAACTATCCTTCTCTATGGAACGTAACCTCCTAAGGGAGAATAATTCTATGTATGGATGAGTCTATCATTTGACCTAATGAGCTTTCCTTAATCATATGCTACACAAGTGACCTACATAATCTAGAGACATAAACCCGGGGGAGGCCTTGTGATGGGAGGCACTTTACTGAAAATCCGGACTCTCTAAGTTACTTCTTCACTTAATGACATACTTGGTTATTGGAAGGGGAAGTACTCCGATATACTGCTGTGGGGTGGTAGTCGGTAGTAATTTAGACCATCCTACAAATATAGAAGTGGAGAACTAAGAATAGGCAAATTCATAGCACAACATTCATCATTACAATGAACTAGAAGGCCTAGAACATCCTCTGAATTTAGGACTTTCTTAGTTATCTTTCTTTTCTTTTATTTTATTTTCATATCTTAGTCAAAAACCTCAAATCAAATGATAATTGATTCTATCTAGCTAAATTTGAAGTGTAAAACCAATAGCATTTGTCCTCATTTCTTATGGGATTGACATATAAATTTTATTACGTGACGATGCCCGTGCACTTGCGGGTTCACATCAGTTCGACTGTAACATTTCGGTAAGTACCGCTACATCTTTAGAACTCAGGTGTAGTGCTAAATATGCAAGATTTCATGTTGCAGAGTCTGACTGTAATGTATCGACATGGACCGCTACATCTCCATGAGAACTTGGGTATAGTGTTAAATAGGTAAGAGTTCTCACACCATATGTTGGATAAGAACAAATATGATAGAAAAACTAATAATCTAAGATTTGAAACATTGAACATAGGAACCCTTATTGGTAAATTAATGGAGATAGTAGATATGATAATTAGGAGAAGAATTAATATTTTGTGTATACAAGAGACAAAATGGGTAGGTGGGAAGGCAAAACTGATATAGAACTCTGGTTTTAAGTTTTGGTACACAGGAAAGAGTTAAACAAGAAATGGAGTGAGTATTGTTGTAGATAGTTCATTAAAGATTGAAGTTGTAGGAGTAGTCAGATATGGAGATAGAATCATAGTCCTTAAGATAATAGTTGTGAAAGAAACTATGAACATAATTATTGTAAATGCACCACAAGTAGGATTAGATGAAGCTACCAAATTAATATTTTGGGATGACTTAGATGAAATATTATAAAATATTATGTCAAATGAAATTATTTTAATAGGAGGTGATCTAAATTGGCATGTCAGAGTAAAAATTGAGGAATATGAGAGGGTACATAGGAGTTATGGGTTTGGAACAAGAAATGAAAAAGGGAAAACTATATTAGATTTTGTGATAGCATATGACCTCATAATAGCTAATATAATTTTTTAAGAAAAGAGAATAATACTTAGTCATATTTAAAAGTGAGAATAATACATCACGAATTGACTTTCTTATGGTTAGGAAGAAGGATAGAAAGATTTGTAAAGATTGCAAGGTCATCCCTGAAGGAAGCTTAACTATCCAACATAGGTTAGTTGTAAAGCCCGAAAAATTCCCAAATTTATTTTAGAATTATTCTATGATTTTTCTGGAATTTTTAGATATTTTTCCGGAATTTTTCGAGTAGCGGAAGTAGCAAAAATAATTAGAACCCCAAAATAGCTTAGGCGAGAATCGAACCAGAGACCTATGGTGTAAGGGATAATGCTAGTAACCGGTGAACCCAGCAGGGCCGTGCTGAAAGAAAAGAGAACCAAATATATTTATATTAGAGTTGGGTTCATTAAACCACTTGATATGAATAATAAACTTAAGTTGGAATTGGTTTATTTGGGGAACTTGGTTCGGCAACATCTTTTCCACCGAGACCTAACACCACCGCCGCACCTCTCCTTTTCCCCTCTTCCTCACGCACGGCACACACCAAACTAAGGGTCAAGGGAACATCTTCCGGCGACGACTCCAACACGAAAAGGTTCCTCGAGAGGAACGCGAGGACATAAGCGGTTCGTCGAACGGAGCAGTTTTCCGGAAAACCTAGCGGTTAGAATCGTAAGAAAACCTTGCGATTGAGGTAAGAAACCCCTCACCTGTAGTATAATTGCTCTCGCTTGTTAGTTTTGGCGTTAGTTCAGTAATTTTACAGTTTTCAGTTTTAGGGTGTGCTTTTAGTGCACACCAAGCATTCGGTAGTATGCCCAGTTCAGAAGGATGCACTAGTAGGCGTCCTAACAGCATGTAAATATATTAGAAACATTTTATTCAGTTATTACAGCTATATGGATCAGATATCCATTGGGTAGGCTCCTACAATAGCCTCTAGGTTCAGATAACCTAGCTCTAGGTTCAGATAACCTAGAACAGCAAAGTAAAATAAAACAGTATTCAGTATTTTACTTTTATTCAGTTGGCACGGTACTTGGATCAGATATCCATGAGCTGGACTCCCACAGTCGTCCCTAGGTTCAGATAACCTAGTAACCCTGCTGGATTCGGAACTTGCAATCCCGGGTCTCGTAGGGATGCGCGCACAGTAAGTACAGTTGCCAGGGCCCCAGCAGCATGTTTAGTATTTTCATCTATTATTATATATAGTTTTTCCAAATATGTAATCAGTGATGGAAACACTAACTTAGTTTCAGTTTTAGTTGATTATCTCAGTTAAGTTTCATGATTTGAGTTTATGACCAGTTAGATGTATATGCATGACCAGTTCAGTATGTATGCTTAGTTTCAGATACAGTATGCTATGCTCAGCTTGTTTGTATGCCATGATCAGTTCAGTACATGTTTGTATGCCATGCCATGTTGCCATGCTCAGTTCAGTTTTCAAATAGCATGTTTTGAAACCATACTCTCATCGTTGCATGTTTTTGTGAGGTAGATGGTTTCTTACTAAGCTCTTTAGCTTACAGGTACTACTTTTCTTATACTGCAGATACAGGTAAAAGAAAAGTGGACTAACGAAGGCTGGAGGACAATGCTATGGAGGTGTGTGTGTGCAAGGGGTTTGGAATAAAGATTCTAGGGGTCGAAACAGCTTAATTCCAGTATTTACGTTGTTAGTTTGTTTATGGTTTAGTCCTTAGCTGGTTAAATGTTTTAATCAGTAAAACTATGCACTATTCAGTTTGTTCAGTTTAGGACGCATGTAGGTTAATGTTAGATGGTTTTTCATGTATCTAGAACCTATGTCTGTGAGTTGTGGTACGTTCCAGTGCCTGAAAGTTCTGAAATCAGAAACTCTGATTTCGTATCAGAGTTGGATCGGTCTGCCGACCGATCCGTTGCAGTATCAGGATCCTGGATCGGTCAGCCGACCGATCCAGAGGCATACAGTATGCTATCTGATCGGTCGTCCGACCGATCCAACACCGAACAGGCGTTTCCGGTGCACGGATCGGTCTGCGGACGATCGACACACTGGATCGATCTGCCGATCCGACCTTTCTTTGGATCGGTCCGCACCGATCGGCAAAGGCACAAAATCGTAGCAAGTTGATCGATCCGTGGATCGATCAGCAGCTAGCTGGGAAGTTAGTCCTGAGTTCCTAGCTCAGATGGGAGGTCAAGTATCCTCCTTAGCACATGTACACCAACCGGAAAGGGTCTTGAATCCTTCCTTATAACAGCATGGGTGTATCAGTTGTCAGATTAACTGAGTCAGTTAGTGAAATTTTATTTTACCCAGTTTTCCGCACAGTAGCTTCAGTAGTTAATGTAGCGATCCGGCTCACAGATTAGTACCCAGGAGTTGGGTCGTTACAGAGTGGTATCAGAGCAAGTTCCTTACTTCCTACACACACATCAGCATTGTGCCTACAGCTTCCAAGTTAGAACATCTCTCACTCAATTTTGTTTTCAGCTTTCATATCAGTTATAAGTGCTTTCATGTTTGCTCTCATGTTGGTAGTTAATTAATTCATGTTTACAGTGATAGTATTTAACATGTTACCAGTAGTTAACTATAACATGATAGCCTAGTTATATATATGTGTTCTCTGCTATTTAGAAAATGGTACGAGGACGTCCAGCTAAGAAAGCATCAGCGGCTGAGCCCTAGCATGAGGCAGGCAGTTCAGTGCCTCCCCCAGACCTTACAGCACTAGTGGCTCAGCTACAGCAGCAGTTAGCTGATCAGCAACAGGAGATAGCCTCCTTAAAGGCTAACCAGCATACTACTCCCCCAGTCACTCCGGTACCGAACCTCACGACTCCAGTAATCACAGAGGTAGTACCAGCTCAGCCTGCAGTACCAGTCCCAGTAGCCCCAGTAGCAGGGGCTAAGAGAGAAGCTTACCTTATCCAGTGGCAGAGAATTAAGCCCGAGAACTTCTCAGGCACCAGCGAACCATGGGATGCTCAGGCATGGTTTAAAACACTGGAAAGCACGATGGAGCTTCTAGACTGGCCAGAGCACGAAAAGGTGAAGTGTGCCTCCTTCTGTTTAACAGGAGATGCACGCATGTGGTGGGAGCGGATTAAATCGAAGTGGCCAGTAAACCAGATGACATGGGCCAACTTCGAGAAAGAATTCTTCGAGGAATTCTTTCACATGCAAGTCACGAACCGACACTATGACGAGTTTACAGAATTTCGTCAGGGCAACCTATCAGTTCAGGAGGCCGTGAAGAAATTCAACAGGTTGGCCCGTCTGTGTCCAGAACTAGTCAGCTCAGAGAAGGAACGAGTACGCTTGATGCTGAAGATGCTCAGACCAGAGATCGCAATGAATGTGGCTGGTGGCGTTCATAGGCCACAAACCACAGAGGAGCTAGTGAGTAGTGCTCTGATCACCGAGCATTCCCAGCAGAAGCAGGTTTCCACAGAACCCAAGGGACAAGCTAGCTCAGGTACTCAGCAGAAATAACAGGGACATAGCTCCAACTGGAAGGGGAAACGCAAGGCAAGCAGTGACCCAAAAGGAGGACCAGCTGGAAAACATTCCAGACATCCCAAATGTACTACTTGTGGGAAACATCATCCAGGAGTTTGCCGCAAGGGTACGCGAGGTTGTTTTGAATATGGACAGGAAGGGCACATGGCTAAGCAGTGCCCGAACAAGAACAGTCTTCCTCAACCTCAGCCGATACAGTATGGAGCTCAGCCAGCGCAGCTACACCAGATGTATGCAGCCTTAGATGGTCCACAGATCAGTTAGGGCATATTAGAAGCCCCCACAGCTAACACAAATGCCAGGATTTTCTCACTGACCAGAGAGGACGTAGCAAATGCCTCGACAGTTGTCACAGGTCAGATCAATATTTTACAGCATAATGCAACTGTCTTATTCGATACTGGGGCAACCCACTCTTATGTATCCAGGGCATTTGCCAAGAAATTAGCAACGCCTCCAGAGGTACTCAATAGTCAGTTTCTGACAACACTACCCTCAGGAGACATTATGGCATCTACACACTGGCTCAGAGCAGTGCCAGTCATTATAGCAGACAGAGAACTTTTTGGTGATCTGATAGTGCTAGAAATGACGGACTACGATGTCATCTTTGGAATGGATTTTCTGATCAGATACGGCGCTTCTATAGAGTGCCGTAAACAGAAGGTCATATTCCAACCTGAAGCAGGAGTACAGTTTGAGTTCATAGGAAAACCAAAGAGAAAAGCCAGGAAGTTTCTCTCAGCACTGAAAGCACAGCAGCTAATGGATTCAGGATGCATGGGATTTTTAGCAAATGTAGTCAACACCAGCCAGGACAAGAACCAACAGCTTTCAGAGGTTCGAGTCGTTTGTGACTACCCAGCAGTCTTCCCTGAAGAGCTACCAGGCTTAGCACCAGACAGGGAGATTGAATTTGAGATAGAGCTCATTCCCGGCACAAATCCAATTTCCAAGGCACCGTACCGCATGGCTCCAGCAGAACTGAAGGAACTTCAGGAGCAATTACAGGAGCTTCTTGACAAGGGTTTCATACGCCCTAGTCACTCACCATGGGGAGCACCTGTGTTGTTCGTGAAGAAGAAGGATGGAAGCATGCGTCTATGCATAGACTACCGTGCCTTGAACCAGGTCACAATTAAAAACAGGTACCCTCTCCCTAGAATAGATGACCTGTTTGACCAGCTAAAGGGAGCCACAGTGTTCTCTAAAATTGACCTCAGATCAGGATATCACCAGGTTAGAGTCAAGGAAGGTGATATACCTAAAACAGCTTTCAGGACCAGATACGGACATTATGAGTTCGTAGTCATGCCTTTCGGCGTGAAAAATGCTCCAGCTACTTTCATGGACCTCATAAACAGAGTATTCAGAGAATACTTAGACAAGTTTGTCATCGTGTTCATCGATGACATTCTTATCTATTCAGGCACTCAGGAGGACCATGCAGAGCATCTGAAGACAGTTTTACAGATCCTTCAGCAGAACCAACTGTACGCCAAATTCACGAAATGTGAATTTTGGCTAGACCAGGTAGACTTTCTCGGTCACATCATCTCCAAGGATGGTGTTATGGTAGATCCCAGCAAGATAGAAGCAGTAAGTAACTGGAAGAGACCCAGGAACGCCAGTGAAATCAGAAGCTTTCTGGGATTAGCAGGCTACTACAGGAAATTCGTAGAGGACTTCTCCAGAATAGCCTCCCCACTGAATTTCAGTGGACAGAAGACTGCGAGAACAGCTTCAGTGAACTAAAATGGAGATTGACCAATACTCCTATTTTAGCTATACCAGAAAACACAGACAGTATATCTAGTGACGCCTCTAAATTGGGATTAGGATCAATACTGATGCAGCAGGGCAAGGTGATCGCCTATGCCTCCAGACAACTCAAGGATTATGAGAGGAACTATCCTACTCACGACCTTGAGCTTGCAGCAGTGGTGTTCGCTCTCAAGATTTGGAGACATTATTTGTACGGAGCTCAGTGCAGAGTATATACAGATCATCAAAGTCTGAAGTATTTCTTTACTCAGAAGGATCTGAATATGCGACAGCGCAGATGGTTAGAGCTGGTCAAGGATTATGACATAGATATCCTCTACCATCCAGGGAAAGCTAATAAGGTAGCAGACGCACTCAGCAGGAAGTCCAGTGCTACCTTACTATCTTTAGCAGCTATGTCACCACCCCTAAGGAAGGAGATTACAGCTTTTAGTCTCGAGCTTATAGTCGGGCAGCTTTCCACTATGTCCTTAGCATCTACCTTGCTTGATGATATCCAGACAGCTCAGGAGCAAGATCCTGAAATCCAGAAAATCAAGCAAGGGTTAGCAGAATCAGAAAGTGGAGAGTTCAGAGTGTCTGCCAGTGGGGTAGTGTACTGTGGTGACAGACTTTGTGTTCCAGATCAGGAGGAACTACGAAAACAGATTCTAGATGAGGCTCACAGGACTCCCTATGCGATGCATCCTGGTTCCACCAAAATGTATCAGGATCTAAAGAAACGATTTTGGTGGCCTGGGATGAAGCGAGATATCGCCAGATACGTCAGCATCTGTCTAACCTGTCAGAGGGTTAAGGCAGAACATCAGCGACCAGGAGGAGTTCTGCAGCTGATCCAGATTCCAGAATGGAAGTGGGAGGATATCTCTATGGACTTCATAGTGGGATTACCCAGAACCACGAATGGTTTTGATGCCATCTGGGTAATAGTCGACAGGTTGACTAAATCAGCCCACTTCTTAGCTATTAGAATATCCTATTCCATGGAGCAGCTAGCTCAGTTGTATCTCAAGGAGATTGTCAGGCTGCATGGAGTCCCACGAACCATTATATCAGACAGAGACAGCAGATTTACATCACACTTCTGGAAGTGTGTACAGTCAGCTATGGGCACCCAGTTAAAATTCAGCACAGCTTTCCATCCTCAGACAGATGGTCAGACGGAGCGAGTAAATCAGGTACTCGAAGATATGCTCCGAGCTTGTGCCCTAGATTTCAAGGGAAGTTGGTGCAAATATCTGAGTCTAGCAGAATTTGCATACAACAACAGTTATCAGGCCACTATCGGCATGGCACCTTATGAGGCACTCTATGGGCGGAGGTGCAGATCACCAATCTGCTGGTATGAGAGTGGTGAACAGAAGGAACTAGAGCTTCGGACAAATCTAGTACACAGCAGCCATACAGCAGATTCGCCAGAGGATAGAGACAGCACAGAGCCGTCAGAAGATCTATGCCGATACACGACGTAGACCCCTAGAGTTTTCAGTTGGGGATACAGTTTTCCTCAGAGTAGCTCCCATGAAGGGAGTCATGCATTTTGGGAAGAAGGGCAAGCTAGCTCCCAGATATGTGGGACCATACCTTATCACGAAGAGAGTGGGCAAGGTAGCATATGAGCTAGAGCTACCTCAGGAGATGTCAGCTGTCCACAACATATTTCATGTCTCCATGCTGAAGAAGCATATTCCAGACGCCACCCAGGTGATTGAGCCCCAGTTGGTACAGGTCCGTGATGATCTCAGCTATGACAGTCGGCCTATTCAGATAATAGACCGAGCAGTAAAGAAATTACGGAACAAGGAAGTACCATTAGTCAAAGTCACCTGGCAAAATCACACAGCAGCAGAGGCGACTTGGGAGACAGAGGCCAGCATGAGACAGAAGTACCCAGAATTGTTTTAAGTTCGGGGATGAACTTTTTATAAGGTATGGGGGATTGTAAAGCCCGAAAAATTCCTGAATTTATTTTAGAATTATTCTATGATTTTTCTGGAATTTTTAGATATTTTTTCAGAATTTTTCGAGTAGCGGAAGTAGCAAAAATAATTAGAACCCCAAAATAACTTAGGCGAGAATCGAACCCGAGACCTATGGTGTAAGGGATAATGCTAGTAACCGGTGAACCCAGCAGGGCCGTGCTGAAAGAAAGGAGAACCAAATATATTTATATTAGAGTTGGGTTCATTAAACCACTTGATATGAATAATAAACTTAAGTTGGAATTGGTTTATTTGGGGAACTTGGTTCGGCAACATCTTTTCCACCGAGACCTAACACCACCGCCGCACCTCTCCTTTTCCCCTCTTCCTCACGCACGGCACACACCAAACTAAGGGTCAAGGGAACATCTTCCGGCGACGACTCCAACACGAAAAAGGTTCTTCTCCGCGAGAGGAACGCGAGGACATAAGCGGTTCGTCGAACGGAGCAGTTTTCCGGAAAACCTAGCGGTTAGAATCGTAAGAAAACCTTGCGATTGAGGTAAGAAACCCCTCACCTGCAGTATAATTGCTCTCGCTTGTTAGTTTTGGCGTTAGTTCAGTAATTTTACAGTTTTCAGTTTTAGGGTGTGCTTTTAGTGCACACCAAGCATTCGGTAGAATGCCCAGTTCAGAAGGATGCACTAGTAGGCGTCCTAACAGCATGTAAATATATTAGAAACATTTTATTCAGTTATTTATCAGTTATTACAGCTATATGGATCAGATATCCATTGGGTAGGCTCCCACAGTAGCCTCTAGGTTCAGATAACCTAGCTCTAGGTTCAGATAACCTAGAACAGCAAAGTAAAATAAAATAGTATTCAGTATTTTACTTTTATTCAGTTGGCACTGTACTTGGATCAGATATCCATGGGCTGGACTCCCACAGTCGTCCCTAGGTTCAGATAACCTAGTAACCCTGCTGGATTCGGAACTTGCAATCCCGGGTCTCGTAGGGATGCGCGCACAGTAAGTACAGTTGTCAGGGCCCCAGCAGCATGTTTAGTATTTTCATCTATTATTATATATAGTTTTTCCAAATATGTAATCAGTGATGGAAACACTAACTTAGTTTCAGTTTTAGTTGATTATCTCAGTTAAGTTTCATGATTTGAGTTCATGACCAGTTAGATGTATATGTATGCTTAGTTTCAGATACAGTATGCTATGCTCAGCTTGTTTGTATGCCATGATCAGTTCAGTACATGTTTGTATGCCATGCCATGTTGCCATGCTCAGTTCAGTTTTCAAATAGCATGTTTTGAAACCATACTCGCATCGTTGCATGTTTTTGTGAGGTAGATGGTTTCTTACTAAGCTCTTTAGCTTACAGGTACTACTTTTCTTATACTGCAAATACAGGTAAAAGAAAAGTGGACTAACGGAGGCTGGAGGACAATGCTATGGAGGTGTGTGTGTGCAAGGGGTTTGGAATAAAGATCCTAGGGGTCAAAACAGCTTAATTCCAGTATTTACGTTGTTAGTTTGTTTATGGTTTAGTCCTTAGCTGGTTAAATGTTTTAATCCAGTAAAACTATGCACTATTCAGTTTGTTCAGTTTAGGACGCATGTAGGTTAATGTTAGATGATTTTTCATGTATCTAGAACCTATGTCTGTGAGTTGTGGTACGTTCCAGTGCCTGAAAGTTCTGAAATCAGAAACTCTGATTTCGTATCAGAGTTGGAAGGATCCTGGATCGGTCAGCCGACCGATCCAGAGGCATACAGTATGCTACTGTATGCTATCTGATCGGTCGTCCGACCGATCCAGCACCGAACAGAGAGCATCCAGCGTTTCCAGGTGCCTGGATCGGTCTGCAGACCGATCCAGACACACCTGGATCGGTCTGCCGACCGATCCAGCAGGGCACAGAATCGTAGCAAGTTGATCGATCCGTGGATCGATCAGCAGCTAGCTGGGAAGTTAGTTCTGAGTTCCTAGCTCAGATGGGAGGTCAAGTATCCTCCTTAGCACATGTACACCAACCGGAAAGGGTCTTGAATCCTTCCTTATAACAGCATGGGTGTATCAGTTGTCAGATTAACCGAGTCAGTTAGTGAAATTTTATTTTACCCAGTTTTCCGCACAGTAGCTTCAGTAGTTAATGTAGCGATCCGGCTCACAGATTAGTACCCAGGAGTTGGGTCGTTACATTAGTAGTATTGGATATACGTCTCAAGTATAGTATCAATAGAAAGAAAATATATACGACTCTTAGAATTAAGTGGTGGAAGTTATAGGATGGGAAGCAAAATATATTTAAGGAGAATGTAGGAGTACAAGCATTAGGTAAAATATATGGTGATTCTAATATGACATGGGATAAGATGGTATCAATGTTGAAAATAGTAGCTAAGAGTGTACCTGGTGAGTCAAAGGGACATGCGCCATTAAGTAAGGAATTTTGGTGGTGGAATGAGAAAGTACAAGAGTAAGTGAAGGAAAAACAAATAGCTTATAAGGAATTATATATTTATAAGAACAAGGAAAACTTAAAAAAAATATACAATAGCCAAGAAAGAAGATAAGAGAGTAGTGAATAAAGCAAAGAATGAAACTTGTGAATGATTATATAAAAAATTAAATACAAAAGAAAGGAAAAGAGACATTTATAGAATAGCTAAAGTGAGAGAAAGGAAGACAAGAGATCTTATCTAAATAAAATATATTAAAGATGAATGTAGTAGGGTACTAGTGAATGATGGAGAAATAAATGAGCAGTGGAAGAGGTATTTTTATCAACTTTTTAATAAAGATTTAGGTGGCTAACATAACTTAGTTAATTTAAGTAGGTCAAATTAATGATAATAGAAATTTAAATTTTTATAATAGAATTTAAACTTCATAAGTAGAATAAACTTTAAATGGGATGCACAATGAAAAAACTATTGGACTAGATGATATTTCGATAGAGGTATAGAAGTGCCTAGAAAATAAGGTATTGAATGACTTACAAAATTATTTAACATGATATTGAAAATAAAAAAAAATGCCTGATCAATAGAGGATAAGTACTCTACTTTCCTTATACAAGAACAAGGGAGACATAAAATTGTGTAAACTATAGGGGTATTAAACTAATGAGTCATATCATGAAACTTTAGAAAAAAATAATAGAAAAAAGATTAAGAAAGGAGACCACGGTGATCAAAAATTAATTTGGGTTCATACTTGGAAGGTCGACAATAGAAGCTATACATCTTCTTAGACAATTAATTACAAAATATTAGGGGCAAAAATAAAATCTACACATGGTATTTATTGACATAGAAAAAGCTTATGATAGAGTCTTAAGAAAAATTATATAGAGAATTCTAGAAAAGAGAGGTGTTAGCGTAATATATCTTAAACTAATTAAGGATATGTACAAGGATGTAATGACTAGAGTAAAACCTTCAGGTGGAGTAACTAAAGCATTTCCAATAGAGATAGAGTTACATCAATGATCAGCTCTAAGTCCCTATCTTTTTGCACTAATTATGGATGAACTCACATCACACATTCAAGACACAGTACCGTGGTACATGTTGTTTACAGATGATATTGTTTTGATAGATGAAACATGTGAAAGAGTAAATGCTAAATTAGAATCTTAGTGAGAAGCATTAGAAGGGAAAGGTTTTAGGCTTAGTAGAATAAGGATAGAATATATGAAATTTAAGTTTTACAATATTAAACATAATAAGATAATTGTTAAGATATGAGATGACGAGTTGCCTGAAACTGGGAGCTTCAGATATTTAGGATTATTTTTGTATGATGGAGGGATTGAGAGAGATGTCTTACATAGAAATCAAGTAGAATGGTTGAAATGGAGGAGAGCATCAAATATTTTATGTGTCTATAAAGTACCTCTAAAACTTAAAGAAAATTCTACAAAATCGTAGTTAGACCTGCTATATTATATGGAGCTAAATGTTAGACTATGACTTGAGAATATGAGCAAAAGATAAGAGTTGTAGAGATGAGGATGTTAAGATGGATGCTTGGACATACGAGAACAGATAGGATAAGAAATGAGAGCATAAAGAGAAAGTTGGAGTTACATCTATTGAGGGAAAACTTCAAGAGACATATTTAAGATAATATAAATATATATTTATATGACCAATAAATGCTCCAATTAGGTGATGTGAAACTATGACAAACATGCATATCAAATGAGGAAGAGGAAGATCAAAATAAGACTTGGTTAGAAATAATAAAATAAGATAAAATTTATTTAAGTATAGATGATGATATAATAGGAAATATCTCAGTGGCATAAAAGGATCCATATAATCGACTCCACCTAGTGGGATAAGGCTTGGTTGTTGTTGTATTTAGTCTTTTATGTTCATACTTTTTGATCTTCTTATGTTTTAAATTCTCATTTACACTATATTTTATGAGTTTGAATTCATTTTGAGCTTTGATGTGATTTATCTTATATTTGTGGAATTATTGCTAAATATTTGAATGTGATCTTTATTGTAGGCAACCAAGGAAACATGGACTCAAGTCGGATCAAATTTGGAGTGAAATCTAGGGCTAAAGGAAGAGATCGAATCAGGTTTAATCTGAATCATTCATTCAAGATTCGAGTGATCTGAGCCATCTATTAAAAATCTAATCCATCCAAGTTAAAGGGGAGTAGATCATAGTCATTCATCGAGATTTGAGGCCTTTGATCTAGATCTAAACTGATCCAACTGTTGATCTAGATATAGAGAGTTCTCATCCATCCATCCAAATACAATTTAAATGAGAAGCTACATTTAAAAAATGGATGAAGGATAGTAACCAGGGGATCAAGTCAAAACAAGGAGGGGTGTGTGAGACATCTTCTTCCTCTCTGATCACCGACCACCTTCTCTACTGCCAGAGATCACTATGAGATTAAGGAATTTTCCTTCCTCCGATGATCATCCACCCACCTGTCCTCTATCATCCCAATCCCAATCGACGATTCTTCATCAGCCATGACTTCATCTTCTTCTTCAATCATTGCCAAAGGTCCGCCATCATTTTCCACATTCATGCATTGCTGGAATTAGGTCAAGGGGATTCCCTTACTAATTCCAGATCCACCTTCCATTCTATCCCGTGACACCATCATTTGATGCTCCATCTTTAACAGCCACTGTCATGATCCCTACTTCCCAGAGTTTCAACCACTTTCATCAATTGAGATCTGAGCTGCGACCATCATCCAATAGATAAAGAAGATAGGGATTTTCCATCTTCCTCGGTATTCTATTTCCCCCAGTTAGATCATCAACCACATTTCCATCTTAGATCACCACTGTCTGTAGGATCGAAAAGCATTAGAGGGGGGGGTGAATACCACTCGTGGCTAATTCGTTCGTTTTAAGTAGAACATGCAGCGAAAAAATCAACAATGCAAATACCATGAATTTTACTTGGTTCGGAGCCTGTGGCGACTCCTACTCCAAGGCCCACACATAAGAGTGCTTTCGATGGGCAATCACTATAACTTTGGAGATATTACAGCAAAATACAATAATTAAAGAACTATTAAATTTTATACCAACAGCAAGGAAATCTGAAATGGAAAGCTTCTGGTCGTCGGAGTTGAGTTAGGGTTTCGCCGGATCGATTTGTTAGCAACACACAGAAGAAGGATTGCAGGTTCTTGTTGTATTATGGCTGCTGCTCGAACCGGGCTTAAATAACCCGTGGAGGGGCCTCTAACCAAGGGTTATCTCCTTCGCGTCGGTGCTGATAAGCTCCGCTTCCTGCGCTGCTTATCCGCCCGAAGGCGCATTCAAGCTCCATGGAAGGGGCCTTATAGCCCCTTCGAAGGGGCCTTTAGCCTTGCTTCCTGCGTAGCCACAGCCAAGGTGCCCAAGGCACCTCCAACAGCCCAGAGGCACCTCAGACACTATTCATTCGAGAGTTCTCTTGTGTAACTTCATTTCTGCAAAGCATATTAGTCTACAAACAAAGTATACCCTGCAAAACCAAGTTAGCACAATAATATAAGATAAATATAAGTACTCGGCAGTCATCAGACTGTCCTGTTCTGACTTTGGATTTCTCAAAAATCCTAGGTCAAATCGACGTCTACTGTTCCATCGTCAGGGAACGTGTCCTCACCTACTCCTCTCAGAAGAGTTTACCTATTGCCAAATCGGTCCTCCAGACCGACTAGGTTTTTTGCCTAGGGTCACCATCCCCTAGGACCTAGGGTTACCGCCCCCTAGGGGTTTCCTCAGCCTAGGGTTACCACCCCATAGGACCTAGGGTTACCACCCCCTAGGATTTTCCACCTGCCTAACCGCAGCTAGGACTTTCCACCACCTAGGGTTACCGCCTCCTAGGACCTAGGGTTACCACCCCCTAGGATTTTTCACCTGCCTAGAATCCACTAGGACTTTTACCTAACACAACTTAGGACTTTCCTGCAAGCTCAATAAACCGTGTTAGATAACAAGACAACTTAACTTTGGACCCTTTGACATAATCAAAACACAGGTTCGATCATCGGTTGCTTCCCGCACTAATAATCTCTCCTTTTTTTATTATGGCAACTCGGTTCAAAGTTAAGTGAAACATAACAAGATAATAAAGGAATTTAAGCATGAGCATAAATAAAATAATTCATAAAAAATTTCCTTATGCTCTCCCTTTCATAAAAATTATGTTTAAATTCTTAACTTTGACTTTTTTTTTCTCCCCCTTTGACATAAATAAAAAATAATAAACAGAGAGAATATTGTTTTACACATAAAAAAATATTTATTCTATTTAACTTTAAGCTCTCCCTGAAAGGTAGCACTTAAAAAACATAGCTAATTTTTAAACGTTTGTAAGTGTGTTAGCCTTTAAAAAAACTTAGCTAAACTTAGCTTTTGAAAACAAGTACTTTGAAACACATTTAGCTAATTTAGAAATACTTTGAAAATACTTAGTTTTTTCAAAAAAAAAATAACTTAGCTAAATTTTAGCTTTAAAAAAAATATTTTGTCAAATACTTAGCTTTCAAAAGAAGTTGATAAGAATTTAGCTTTAATACTTAGTTCTATAAAGGTTTTGAAAAAGACATAGTTAAAAATACTCAGCTTAAAAATGATTTTAATTAAATTTTAGTTTAAAAAATTTGATAAAAAATAAGTTAAGTACTTAGTTTTTTTAAAAAAAACTTTTGATAAAAATACTTTTAGCTTTAAAAATATTGTGATAAAAAACTTCACTAAGATGTGGATAAAAGCTCAGTTAAAAACTTATTTTTCTAGATACAAAAATATTCAAACTTACTTTTTAAATGAAAATTTAAGGATTGTTGTTTTTTTAAAAAATGCTTAAACAGGAAAACTGAATTTCCAAAAAGAGAAGTTTAACTTTGAAATTTTGAAAAAGAATACTTTAACTTTTCAAAACAAAAAAAAAAAATTTAACTTAACTTGACTCCCTTCACTCCCCCTTAATTAATGCTTTAAAATATTTTGAGGATCCTAGAGTCCAAACATGTATAAAAGAAATTATCTATTTTTCTAATTTTCCAAGGTAGTTTTCTATCTTCTTGATTTTCCATCTCACCCTTTTCTAAGCTATCAAACATGTAAAACTTATGAGTTTGTGTGAGATAGAGTTAAGTTTATTTTAGTTTTATCAACATTTAAAAATATTGAAATTGAGATTTTAAAATATAAGTTTGAATTTTCAATGAGTTTTAATTTAAATTTTTTTTAAAATATGAGTTTAATTAGATTTAAAAATAACTAAAATTTTGAAGATTTTGAAAAAAATTGTGATTTTGAAATTAATTATGAAATTGAAATTAATTATGATTTTGTAAATAATTATGAATTTAATTAAGATGATTTTGAAACTAATCATGATTTTGAATTATGATTTTGAGATTAATTATGATTTTTAAATAATTATAATTTAATTATGATTTTAAATTAATTAACATTTTAAAATTAATTATGATTTAAAAATAATTATGATTAATTTTGAGATTAATTAGAATTTGAAATTAATTAAGCCTTTGAAAGTAATTATGATTAGAAATTAATTATACTTGTGTAATTGATTATCATTTTGAAAGTAATCATAATTTAATTAATTTTGGTTTGGTTAACTATTTTAAACCTAGGACCATCTCACCTTTTTTTAGATTTTTAATCAGGGAACCTTAATAGTTTTGTGGGATGATTAATTTAATCTTCAATTTAAATTTCATTCTAAGGATTGATTTACAATTGAGTTAGACTAAGGTTTTATAGTTAGTTAATTAAATATTTATTTCAATGATTGGCTTCTAGACTGTGGCAAGACACTAGGCCTTCTTGGGTATGAGATCATCCACCACTTCTAGACAAAATTTTTCAAAGAAATTAGATATTTAATTTTCTTTCTAAAATTTCATGGTCTAACTAGTCAAGTGTGAATCAAGTCTAGGTCCTTATCTATCCTAGTCTAAGCATGAATAATAAAAAGCAATAAATCAAACATCAGACAATTCTATTTAATGATAAAAATAGTTTTTTTATTAACTCCTCCTGTATCATAGCCTCGATAAGGTCTATCAAGGTAATGAATCTGTTCCTTGGGGATCTTGTCATGCCTCGAGGAGTCCCCGCTAGTCGAAAATCTGGCAGCATATCCCCTGTACCAGTGACAGTATGAATCCTGAGACACATATATCCATATACTCGGTCCACATGGCCGGAACAATACAATACAGAATAGGAAAACAATCCACGCAGTTTCTAATGCAGCTTCCGGCTGACAACAAATATTACCAAAAGAACACAACGATATAGAAATCATCACAGATAACCTACTCCACTACAACGAGGAAAACAAACACCATGACATAATGTAAATACCGTAGCGGAAAACAAGAGTAGCAAACCCAAATGCTCGACATAAAGTCCACAAATACAACCACACAGTCCTTAGTACAACAAAACTCAACAAGAAACTAAAAGTCTAAAAACTAGAATCTGTCACGATAAAAGGGGCTAGCGACTAGAATCTCTTGACGGCCACAACTTGAAATGGTAATATCAACGGGGTGAGTTCAATGAACTCAGTAGGTAACCAATAGATTTGTACAATAACATATAACTACCAGTAATAACCTAAAGTACGGTCTCCTAAACCATATAATAAAATGCATAACTGAATAAACTGTAGAAACCAATAATAGACATGTAATACAGTCTCCTGAACAATAATAAGTAATGCAAAACTGAAATAAACTATACTCACCAGCAAGTTCTATCTGAGCATATAACTATGAACATACAACAGGTAAAGTTAGTCAGACCAAATAAGAATGTATCTTGTATGCATGTCAATCATATGCAGTCACCAAAATGCAGCATCCAATATGCAACAAATAGATACAATAAATGCAATATGTGCATATGATGCAATATGACATGGTCACTCCTGCCGCCAGTCAGCCATCTCACACGCGATGGTGAGACCGAGTGGGTAGGGCTATGACAACTGAGCACTCTATCATCACTGCTCCTGAGTGACCGAATGGACGGGATGTTGTCTGAGTACACCTATCCTCCTACCTCAAACATAGTGAGGGAGCGCAATGCTCTCATCTCCCTGAGACAATCCAGAGGAGGGATCCCTGCCCGCTACCACGCTATGTCACACTATCTATGAGTGGACCAACGGAGTCTGACAAAGCAACCTGCTGCAACACACCCTGCCTGATATACCACTAACCCATGAGTGGTTATGTGTGCAGATCCATGTAACTGAAGTGATGTGCTCAACAATAATGGAGTCGACAATCGCCCAGCATGCAATCATGTAGGATGGTGCATGATGCTACAGCATGTCAATCATGAACATATCCTCATCCATAATGTATGTGTCAAAAAGGTAAACGCATATATAACAATGATATAAGCAACATGAATCCAAGATCACATATCAAATATGTATAGCAACTAATCTAGTATATAGAAGTACTATATATATCTATCTCTATGAACATAGATACGCATGGCAAGAGATAAGAGCATACAAGTCTAATGTATAGCAGCTAACAGTAGAAGCATGTAACAGGTATCAAATAAGCTAAAACTAGGGAAATGATAAATCTACCAATTACCCCTAGTTATATATATATATATATATACTACACATATCATAAGACACTATCAAGAGATAAGTCAAAGGGTACCCGCCTCTATAGAAGCTAGCATCAAGCCAAATCCGACGTCGTGACGCTAGTCTCGAATTAGTATCCTGAATCAATCAATATATATATATATTTTATTTAGCCAAAATTCATAAGAATTAATTAGCTAAATAAAATCCCCAAGCTAATTTCGACACAACATCAATCTACCTAAATTAAATCCAACAGTTAATTAGGGTTAGTTACCTTAACCCTAATCATTCCATTAGATTAATTCTAAACCTAAATAAATCTACACATGATCAACCATCTAATAATCATCTACAACATGTATCAAAATCCCTACACCATACCTCAAGCTCAGCCCCCTTCTGTTGATCCACACAAGGTACTGTTGTTGTTGGACAAAGAACACCACAGAGCATTACTTCACCTCACAGTCGTGATTGTTGATCCACAGCAGGGATTGTTGCTGCTAGCACAAGATGAGTTGCTAGATCAATGAAACCACAGAGTATACCCTCCCTGCTGGAACCCTTCCCACTCAACGGATCAAGATGAGATCAAGCAGGAAGATCACTAATCAGAACAAGAATAGAGATTAAGTATTCAAATCCATAGCTAAATAAATCGCCTACCTCAAAGATCACCGCTAGGGCACAGCTTCATGCGGGACGATTGATCGGAGCTGAAGGAAGAGACCTAGGGCACAGGTGCAGAACAAAGGAGGGACAGTGAGCATAGAGGAAGATCTAAACCCTAATCCCAAGCTAGGTAGAACACTTACCTTCAAGATCACAGCTAGGGCACGGATCGCAACAAGACTGCGACCACAGCAAGAAAGAAGGTTCAATCAAGAGCATCCACTCACCGACAGGGCATAGATCATCGATGTTGGTGAGTAGAACCTCGACAATCGTCGGCGTCGGGTCGTCCACGCGAGAGAGGATCGGGTGGCGCTCGTTGGCTGGCGTCTAATGTCAGCCGTGGTGACTGAAGGTGACACGAGGGAACGACCGGTGCTTGAGTCCGACGGAGTTCAGAAGAGGAATATTGATGTCGGCGATGAGCTCATGGCAATCAGTGCGAGGAGAAACCGTGAGGGAGAGAACGAGAGGAAGAAGGGAGGTGTTCGACGTAGAGAGGGGAGAAAGGTCGGGATCGACGATAGGTTAGGGGAAAGAAAAAGAAAAGTATTTATATATTAAAACATTTCCTCACTTAAATGGGGTAACCTAATCAGGCTTTTCTCCGAACCCCCGATTATCCCCTCAAACCCGTCGTACAAGCTCCGAAAATTCCCAGAAAATTTATAAAAATTTTGGGAAATTTCGTTAAGGTTATTTGTCCATTTAACCTTATTATTTATTTGTTGTATATTACAGATCCAATATTGGCTAAGTTCAACTTGATTAATCAAGTTCGACTTGGGGACTCATGATTGGACTAAGTTTCTATTTGATCGATTTACTAATGATAAGTAGGATCTAAATCTTTGTTTGGCCTTGTATCCAAGTCCAGTTTAGTTGTATACAACCCTTTATTTTCCAAGAATTAGGTTAAGGTTCTTGGAACCCAAAGTGAACCATTCTAATGAGTCCTTGAGTTCTTTGACTTGAGTTTTTAAATTGGAATTATCTTCCTTAACTTGCTTAGTCAAAGAATTCGAGTTAGTCACTTCCTTAAGGGTCGTTACCTCCTTTAGGAGTGACTAATTAACCCGAACATTGGATTTGGCCAACTTTCTTAATAAATATGAAACTAAATTTTGCAATTCATCAATTTTAGTACCAGAAAGTAGGGAACTTACAACATTATTTGGCTTTTTAGAAACGGATACGGATCCATGTCTTCTTTTGGACTCAGTTTCTAATTTGGCTTCGATTTCTGATTCAGACTCTATTTCAACAACATATGCTTGTACTGGTAGAGCAAGGGAGCTTGCTTGCTTGTGTTCTTCATCATAATCTTTAGAGGATTTGGGCCACGTTACTTTCAAGGCCTTCCTAATTCTTTGTTTCTGGTTCGGACACTCCGGCTTGTAGTGTTGCTTCTGGTTGCAGCCGTAGAATGTAACTCCAGAATTGGCCTCCATATTCGATTGAGTCACCTTCTTCTTTTTGCACATTTTCCATACCAGTTTTACGAGTTTGGCAATAATTTTGTCATCTTCTGAGTCCAAATCATCTTCAAACTCGGGTTCGGTTCAGCGCTTGCCTTTGTTTCCCGCGCTCTACTTATACCTACAATCAAGGCAATACCTTTCTCGACCGGAGTAGTATTAGTCTACTCATGTAACTCAAATTTAGAAAATAATTCATCTAATTTAATTAACGACAAATCCTTAGATACTTTGTAGGCATTTACAATGGATGCCCACAAGGTGTTCCTTGAAAATGCATTTAATGCATACCCGATGACGTCACGATTTTCTACCTTTTGTTCGATCACGTGGAGTCCATTCAGTAGATCTTATATGCAAGCATGAAGCTAGCCCACTGACTCACCTTCATGTATTTTTATATTAAATAATTTATTAAAAATTAGATCACGCTTACTTACTTTCATATCAGAAGTTCCCTCGTGCAGCTTGATCAACTTATCCCATAGTTCTTTTGCACTTGAAAATGAGCCGACTCGTTTCAACTCTTCTTTGGTTAAGCCACATTGAAGGGTGCAGGTTACTTTGGCATTGGCCTCGATTTTTTTCATCAAGTTGGTGCCCAGTTCACGCATGATACTGGCTTTCCAACACCATCTAGTGGAAGTTCGAGACCCGTTTGTATAATTATCCACATCTCAACTTGCGTCTTGAGGTGGTACTCCATTTGACTCTTCTAGTAGCCAAAATTCATGCCAGAGAAGAGGGGAGGGCGTGCAGTGCTATATCCTTCTTAGTGGGCCATTTTAAAAATCTAGCATGACAGAAAAATAAGAAAACTTGTTCCAAGACTTGGTCTTGGATTAATAGTGCGGGAATAAGAGAATATAATAAAAACTCGAGTGGTGTTTGCACCAACTTCAAGAAATGATAGAACTTGATCGATAAAATATATTGGAAGATGGTAATTTTATCGATTTCGATTAACTCTAAAAATTCAAAAAATTACCACGAAAAAATTGCTTGAATGGTGGTTTCACTAATTTGAAGTGACCCCGCTCTGATACCAATTGTAGGATAAAAAAGTTTTAGAAGGGGGGGGGGGGTTAATAGCTCTCATAGCTAATTTATTCGTTTCGAGTAAAACACGCAGCGGAAAAATCCATAATGCAAACACCAAGAATTTTACTTGGTTCGGAGCTTGTGGTGACTTCTACATTAAGGCTCACATGTAAAAGTATTTTCGATGGGCAATCACTATAACTTCAGAGATATTACAAAAGAATACAATAATTAAAGAACTATTAAATATTATACCGATAGCATGGAAATCTAAAATGGAAAGCTTCTGGTCGTCGGAGTAGAGTTAGGGCTTCGCCGGATTGATTTGTTAGCGGCACACGGAAGAAGGATTGCAAGTTCTTGTTGTATTACGGCTGCTGCTCGAATTGGGCTTAAATAACCTGTGGAGAGCGCCTCCAACCTCCATAGGAGGCACCTCCAACCAAGGGCTATCTCCTCCGGGTCGATGCTAATAAGCTCCGCTTCCTGCGCTGCTTATCGGCTCGAAGGCGCCTTCAAGCTCCATGGAAGGCGCCTTCCATTCAACGTCCAAGGCGCCTTCAAGCCCCTTCAGCCTTGCTTCCTGCGCAACCACAGCCAAGGCACCTGAGGCACCTCCAACAGCCTAGAGGCGCCTCAAACACTATTCATCCAAGAGTTCTCTTGTGTAACTTCATTCTTGCAAAGCATATTAGTCTACAAATAAAGTATAACCTGCAAAATCAAGTTAGCACAATAATATAAGATAAATATAAGTACTCGACAGTCATCGGACTATCCGGTTCTGACTTTGAATTTCCCATAAATCCTAGGTCGAACCAACACCTACTGTTCCCTTGCCGGGGAACGCATCCTCTCCTACTTCTCTCAAGAGAGTTTACCTGTTGCTAGATCAGTCCTCCAGACCGACAGGACTTTTTGCCTAGGGTTACCATCCCCTAGGACCTAGGGTTACCACCCCTAGGACCTTGGGTTACCACTCCCTAGGGTTTTCCTCAGCCTAGGGTTACCACCCCTAAGGGTGTTCCTTAGCCTAGGGTTACCGCCCCCTAGGACCTAGGGTTACCACCCCCTAGGGGTTTCCACTTGCCTAATCGCAGCTAGGACTTTCCACCACCTAGGGTTATCACCCCCTAGGGTTTTTCGTCTGCCTAGAATCCATTAGGACTTTTGCCTAAGATAACTTAGGACTTTCCTGCAAGCTCAATAAATCTTGTTAGATAACAAGACAACTTAACTTTGGACCCTTTGACATAATCAAAACAAAGGTTTGATCGTCGGATGCTTCCCACACCAACACTGTCATCTCTTTTCCCTGATCTAGATGTGATGAGCTTAGGGTTGTCTTAGCTCGATTTGTAAGTAGCCTTAGATTCATTGATTTTTCCATTGTTGGTTGTAATTTTCCTTTGTATGATCAACTTGATGGTTCTATTTCAATTCCCAAACATTTCCTTAGAAATCCATTTAGACTTTGATTAAATTATTTTAGTTAATTTCAATGTCACAGTTCATATTAATCCCATTTAAATCAGTAGATTAGATTAGGCCAATTGCTTATGTTCCAAGTACATGAGTTAGTTCACTTTCGTAGAATAGTTTCCTTTATTTTCTATTTGATGCATATGTTAGATTAGATTGTCTTCCATTAATCATCTTTAGCATTTACAGCTTAAAACCCAACCCCCAAAGCTATTCACAAATAAATTTAATCATAACATTTATCATATACTAACTGCATTCCTTATGAGAGACGATCTGAGCCATCCCTATACTCTATTAGTGTAGAGGGGTTTGGTGATATTAATTGATATCAAATCATGACAAAATTCAGTTTATCAATTTTAGCTCTATTCTAGGAGAATATTAGTGGTGGTTGATAATTTTAGGATTGTTTCCTTTTCTATTTTTATATAAAATTTTGAAAAAAATGTGTTATTGAGTTCTTTAATGTTTAGATATCTATGTATTTGATCTTATATATTTCTATATTTTTTTTATCTTGTTTGCTAGTATTTTAGTGTAAGAACAAGAAATTTCTATGACCATGGATTCATATTATCAGCGTTCTGAAGGTAAGATGGAGAGTTAGTACTATCAATTTGAGCGACTCCAATACTACCATCCTAAGCCTCATTATTATTAGCTTCAACCTCAATACTACCCACTTATGGAGCAACAAAATAGCCATGAGTTATTTTCAAATATTTATAATTATAATTGGGTGGATATTATTCAAATTTCAAGTGTGAGGATTCATAAGATCAATTTACTAAGTCATATATAGTATATCAGAGCTCATAAAGATTTTAAGATGATTCTATATCTACATGGCCACAGTCATTCTATCAAACTGAGATAATGCCCTAGGGGACATTTTAAGATTTTTGAAGAAGTTGCTTCCCCAAACAACATGAATTGTCAGGACAAGATCTTAAGGAGATTATCCCTAAACAACTTGAGAGAGAATCAATAGCCAATGACACTGCTACAACAACAATTCCCATTACAACAAGCAACTTATAATTTTTGGATTGAAGAAGAAGCTACTGAGTTGAGTTAGAGATTGCAGATGCAATTAGATCAACATACAACATTTGACGCCCAACGACAAGCACAATGCTCTAGTGAGGAGATGGATTGTAGAGCTTATGACAGTCTTGCTTTAGATAGTGCAGCTCTACAGAACTCCTCTAGCCTTTTCTTTGATGATGTTATAGTTGTAGATGATTCTAATTTAGGTTATGATGAATTGTTATTGTAGATATTATTGATGCAGGTGTTGTTGGTGATGTTAAGGAGGCCACCTAGCCTGACTATACTTTTGTTGATGAGGAGAGTGTAGGGACTTATATTGTAGAGGAAGAGCCCCAAGAATCACTTCCTTTAGTTATACATTCACCCGAGCCAGAGCCATTACGTGACCAGGAAGAGGCCACATTCATATCTTTAGAACATCCACATACCTTACAACATGATAAGGTTAGCATTTCTCCTAATTTTTTAAAAAATCTTATAGAGGTGCCTAAGGTTGATTTTATTGTATGTGATGCATTTCTTGATACATTTTATGTAAAGACTGATTGTATTTCATTTTTTACCCTGCATACATGCAAGAAGAATTTTTTCTTCATAGTCTTGTAAGTTTCTGTAGGCTTCTTGTAAAATACCAAATATATATATATGGATTAAAATGACTAAAATTTGAACATAATTAAATTTATTTAGGAAAACTAAATTTAATTTGGTGAGGAATTAAGAAGGAAATAGTTTTATATAAATTTATAGAATTTTTTGAATTTTTTAAGAATTTTAAAATCAATGTTTAGATATTGCATGGGATAAATGGGTTAGGCTTTAGAGAAGCCAGTTTACAAAACCTAAGTTCACTTATTCATCCGTCAAACACTTCGTCCCCTCTTGCACGCGACCAGCGCAGTGCTGTTTTCGCTGCTCTTAGCGACGACAACAAACCACTCCTTTCCTAGCATGCCACTTCCACCCCTCACCGCGAGCGGACAACACTGCTCAACCTCAGTCAAGCCACCTTGGAGTTGCCACAACCGCCACCTTGCTTCACCACCGTGAACAAACGTGCCTCACTATCGTCGCGCCGACTGCTCGAGGTCTTCACCGCCGCCTTCGTCTCCCTCGTCGTAGAAGGGCAACAAAGACAACTGCCTTTCGGGGTCCCCATCATGAATGATCAGTGTGGGGGCACCGATCTCTTCTATGCTAATGATGTTGTCTCTATCCCTCATCCATGACATTGCTTTCTACCGTCGTTGCAACCATCGCCAGCCACTCAAAGTTGGTCGACCATGTCACTGCCAAATGTCGGTAGTTACCGTCGGAGAAGAAGAATCGGTAATGATTTAAATCTAATTAGATTTTACTTTTATGCTTGATTAATAGATTTAATTAATTGATTAGTTAATTAATGGAGTTATTACTTGATGAAGTTATTGATTAAATGGAATTAATCGAGATAGGGATCAACCAGATGATTACCCTAATTTTGAAGTGATCAGATTATAATCAAGTTTACTATATTATGATTAATTGATTATAAATCTTGATAAGGGATTTAAATGAATTTATATTATAAAAATCTTAATAATTGGTAGGTTGATTAATAGTTGATGTTGAATCAATTAAATTGATAAGAGGTACTTAAATTGTTGGAGCAAGAGATAACTTGAATCGTTGATTCATTGATTAGTTGTTAAATGATTAATTAATGGGATGGTTAAGAATTTCACACCCACTTAAGAAATTAAGATGATTAATAAGAGTGTAATAAATGATTTGTTGGTGTAGGATGTACTAGAATTGAACCTGAGTTTTGATGTTATCAAAGGTTCAAATTAAGTCATGTTGTGATTTAATAAGTTAACTAAGTTTACAGGATACTTACTCAATCGGGAAAGTTTTAGTAGATCATGGAAGCTAGGCAAAAATCCAACTGGATCGAGAGGACTCGACATTTAGCAGAGAAGCTTGATAGATCTGGAGGACTGAAGATCGAGAGGAAGTCCTAGTGAACTGATTCGATGCTAAGCAACAAAGTCTAAATAGGTCTGGAGGACCAATGTTTGCAAGTAAGTTGAGGTAAGCAATTGGAGAAGAGCGACAGGGAGGACGTGTCCTTGAAAGGAACAAACCCTACATCACTGATCCAACTGAAGAAATTGGGAAGGTTTCCAAGTTGAGATCAAGATAATTCTATTATCAAATACTATTCATGCATCTTACTACTTATACATTATAATGTACTAACTTTATTTTGTAGGAGTATTTGTCTTAACTTTGTTTTGCAGATTCATCCTGATTGGTCAATCGAACCTATGGATCGGTCTACCAAACTAGCTTAATATAAAGCAGAGATTAGCTCGATAGTAAAGTTGTATGTTGACTGATAGGTCAACCGAATCAGTAGGTCGGTCGACCAAACCAGCAGATCGGTCGGCCAACTTAGCAGATTGGTCGACCGAACCAAGTCAATGTGTCATAGATCAGGTCGATTAGAAGTAAAGTTGGAAGCCAGCCTGATCAGTCGATCGAACATTAAATGCAATTAAAGCTCATTGATGAAGAATCTTGGCAATAGGGAAACTACACCGATCGAACGATTGATCAAGGGGATCAGTTGACCAAACATTAATTGATCAAAATTACATGAAGATTAGATCTCGATGAAGAAGAAAGTAAAGCAGTTCAGTCGACTAATAGAAGGTTTAGCTGATCGAACAGATCAGTCGATTGAATAGTTTATCATTTAACTGATAAAAGCTTATATAAGCAGAGCTTAATGTCTGAGGCAAAGCATTATTTTTCAAGTGTGCAAAGCTCTTGTTTGTTCTGCTACCCTGTGCTTCATTTTCACAAGTAAGCTGCTCCATCCAGAAGTGTCGACCAAGCTTCATCACCTGGTGTCAGTATAACTTTAATTAAAGCATGCATTATTTTAATTTCCAAAAGATAGTAGCATGTTACTATCTTACATTCTTTATATTGTACTTATTACTTCTTTTTGAAGATTTTGGAAAGAAGAATTATAGTGGATTGTCCAATGGTGCGATCAAGGATCACAGGTCTTGGAGTAGGAGTCAACATAGGCTCCGAACCAAGTAACCATCTAAGTCATTTGTATTGTTTTTTACTTTTATATTCTGGTACCGCCTTGATTCTTGTTTTATGAATCAGTACAAAAGGAAAAAAATTTTAAGGAGCGATATTCACCCCCCCTCCCCCCCTATATCACTCTTTCTTGATCCTTCAATTGATATTAGAGATTGGTAGCTCTGAAATTACTTAACCATTTTTTGAGAAAATTTTAAAACTTTTTCTTTTTCCTTAAAGAGATTTTTTTACTTATTTCTTTATCCCATACTACTAATCCCAAGATGAGAGTCTTGGAAATTTTCTTCTTCTTTCAATTATTTGATTGCAAGAATGTCGAACCCCTACCAAGAAGGGTATAACACCGTTCGCCCTCCACTATTTAAAGGGTAGAACTTTAGCTATTGGAAAAATAGAATGGAATGCTACCTCAAGTCCGACATCGAGCTTTGGTTCACTATACTCAAAGGATATATTCCTCCGATGGTAGATGGAAAGCTAATAGAACCAGAAGACATGACTCCCCCGATGATCAAGAAGGCACAACTAAACTATAAGGCAATCAACACCATCCAGTGCTGGCTAACCATGGAAGAATTGAACTGAGTCCGACCCTATGAAAATGCAAAAGAACTCTGGGACCATCAAGTAAAACTACATGAAGAAACAGATGAATCTAAGGAACATAAGAGAAATCTACTATTAAATAATTTATTTAATATTAAAATGCTTCCCAGAGAGATGACCACACAACTGCACGCTCGACTAAAAGATATTCTCAATGGCCTACATCTGATCAGACATAAGCTAGAGAATCATGACACAATAAGGTACACATTAAACGTCTTCCCGAGAAATACTTTATGGGCATTAATAGTAGATGCATACAAAGTTTCAAAGGATCTTTCCATTCTTAAATTAGACGAACTTTTTTGTGAATTAAAATTACACAAATAGGCTAACTTGAGTCAAGTCAAGAAAGGAATTGCCTTGTATGTAGGATCAAACAAAGAACCAAAACTAGAATAAAAAATGAACCATAAAGTGAGTCTGACTCAGACTCAACCAATGAACAAGAGATGGTCAACATGGTCTAAAAACTATTAACAAGGAAGAAGTTCAAAGGAAGCACCAAGAAGACACCAATTAATCAAACACAAAAAAAATCGGAAATGGTTTTTTTATGGATGCAACAAGAAGGGGCATTTCAAACAAGAATGCCCAAACCGAAAGGAGGAAAAACCAAAATCAGCAAGAAGGAAGAAGGTCCTCCAAGCGATGTAAGACGAGTCACCTTCTGAGGAGTTTGATACAGAAGAACTAAAGCACTTGAGCCATCTTGCCTTTATGGTAAGAAACGAAGATTCTAAGTCTGAAACCAACACCGAGTCTGAGAGAAGCCACAGATCCACTTCCGAAGGTCCTGATATGGTAACTATTTATTCCAAGTCAAATTTACTTAAAAAGTTAAATGTTTGTTTAAAAAATTGATAAAATCCAAAAATTAAAATAACTTACTACTTAAGGAAATTGACCACCTTAAGGAGTAAGTTAACTTGAGTAACTCAACTAACCAAGTTCAAGTTGGAACTTTAACTCAAGTTGTAAAATTTGAAGAAGAAAATTCTAACTTGAAAAGTAAAGTCAAGTGACTCAAGAAAATATTGAAAAAGTTTGAACTGAGATCTAAGTGTCTAAATATGGTACTTGGATCGCAACGAGCCGTATATAACAAATCAGAACTCGGTTATAACCCAAACACAACTAACAAACCATATCTATCTTTAATTAGTCAAAATATTAGAAATCGAGTCCAAGCAGGGGTTCCTAAAAATGCTTAACCAAACAAATTAAACTAAATCAATATTTGATCCCTAAAAGTCAAATTCACTACTTAGATAACCATATCTAACCTATGACTCAGGGGGAGTTTTTCACCAACTTGATTAATCAACTATGCATGCTTAGGATTAGGTTTACTTTTCTACTTAGTTTATAATGGTTAATTAAAAAGGTTTACCAAACCCCTAATAACATAACATCGAAATGGATTGGGATGATAGTATGTCAAGGAAACTTTGTCAAAGACATGTCTAGACTGAATCTTGTGTATTCTACCTGGTGCACTAGACTTAGTGGATCTGGACGAATCTACCCCAGTCAAACATGAGATAATTAAACCAAAATCTAATATTAAAATTTTTAGACAGGACTATTTTATAATGTATTCAGAAAGTGGTCTACATTGATACACAAGAAGGTCATATGCCTCACCACTGACTGAAAAATTATCCTTAGGAAGCTTGCTTGATTAACTCAAAGCTAAGTTTGAACTAACATAAGTTCAACAATCTTTTACAAAATTATTAATTAAAACTTAAAATAAAAATTAATTACAAACTTAATTTAAATTAAATGAATATTTAAACTTAACTAAAAGTTTAAACGTAAAACTTAAAATTTAATTCAAAATAAACTAAATCAAATATAAATTAAATGATTAATCAACTTACTTAAAAATTAATTGAAACTTAAATTTAAAGTTAACTAAATTAAAACAAAACTTAAATTTAAAGTCTCTAATTAATTAAAACTTAACTTACAAAATTAATTAAAACTAAACTTAAAATTGATTAAAACTTAAATTTAAAATTACAACTTAAAATTAAAATTAAACCTTAAATTTAAAATCTAAAATTAATTAAAACTTAAGTTAAAAAATAAATTGTAAACTTAAATAATTAATCAATTAAACTTGAACTTACTAATGTACATAATTACCTAAGTACAAAGTTTAATTATTAATTTCAAAAAAGAGGAAAAGGTTCCGTCAACCGAACGATCGGTTCGGTCAACAAAACCCAGTGTTTACATTGAAAACTAATCAATTATTTGGTTGACCAAAAACCTGGTTTAGTCGACTGAAAACATAAGTTCATCCTTGACAATTGGATCTATCTTCAATTATTCAGTCGACTGAGCACCCAGTTCAGTTGACCGATTACTTTAAATCAACCTCATCTAATGCACAAATATCTACCTATGATCAATTTATCAGTCTACCTAAAACTCAGTTCGGTCGATGAAAAATAGACTACCTTCTTCTGATTGGTCGATAACTCAGTATTTTTAAGGGATCGGTCGACCAATCAAGGTCTATATAAATGATACTTCTCCTCCAAAACCCTTCTTCCTCTTCCTCCTTTTCCCTCCACCTTTCGCAACCTTCAGTCTGTATTTCTCCTTGGAACGTGATCATGCCTCGGTAATACCTATCCAAACTTTCTATTTTTTAATTATGATTTATTTATTCAATTATTTTAATAATAGTGAAAAGAGTCATACAATTGCACCAAGGGAGGCTAGCTCCTTAAATTCCAACTAAGACCCTAGATTTTCAACTGAAGATCTACATCAATCATTTCTAAATAAAAAGTTTAATGTGATAGGGACTCGTTATCTTGACTTTCCATTCTATCTAACATATTGTCCAGAGGTCATAGACATTACCCAACATTTACAACTTGATAGTATTGTCTTCTGTTGATATGCATATAATCTTATTCTATATTTTAAATTTTATCACAACTTATGTGAAATTGATTCCTATCACTATAAGGCTAAAGTAGCAACCCGGGATATGTTGTTTGACCTTGATATGTTTCTCAGTTTTTTACAAATTCCACCTTCTGTCAATCACATCTTTTTTAGTGCTTCTCTTCCTGACATACTACCCACCCCTTTCACTCATTTGACTCTTGATCTTATGTATACTGCCTTCTTTGAGGGGTCATGTCCCAAAAAGATGTCATCCATGTCACTAATTCCACATGACAACGCACTTTATAAGATAGTTGTGTCTTGCATTCAACCTCTATCATCTCGAGATCAGAGAGTTCTACATCCAGTGCATCTTTTTCTAATGTATGCACTGAGACACCGACTTGATTTTCACTTGGTGTGATAAATCAAGTTACTGGGTATTTAGATCTATTATCTACTATTCGGGGTACAACGCCTTGAATAAAGTTCATATGATCTAGTTTCATGTTCTCACTGCATACATTACTTCTCTAGGGGTACGAGTTCATAGAGGTGAAGTAATCGAGTTGTCTGATTTTGATCTCGTTGGAATTAGATAGTTGTCTTTGGTTGGGATTAGGACAAAGGGCTAGTGTATACGTGGACCTATCCATGATACATTCCACCTGTAGGCAAGGATGCCATTGCTAAGGATGAGCCAATTGCAATTGAGGAGCCTCACCAGCCATCTTTTGATCTAGGATTTACCTTAACACCCCTTTTCGATGCTGCTCAAGGTAGCTCTTCCGCACCTCCTCCATCGACTAGTGATTTTTTTAATCATCTTCGAGATGACATTTTTGGACGGTTAAACTCCTTAGAAACCAAGATGATTGATCAGTACAACTCTCTCCAAGGACAACTTACAGATTTTCATCAGGAGATGAATGATCGAGCTGATGCCTTTGAGAAGGAGTAGGGTAGGATGTTTGATTACTTTCATGCTTCAGATGATGACCAGGATGAGTAACTTTTAGAACTTGATACTTATTTTGAAACATTTGTGACTTATTGGCATTATGGGATATTTTAGCTGTTGTTTTATTTTTTCTTAAAAGTTATCCTGTCTTTCTTTCATGCAAATTATGATTGTGCTTAACAGACTAGGTTTCTTTATTTCTTAACATATTTTTAAAAATTATTAATTATTAGTTTTTCAAAATTATTTTTCAAAATACCTCTTTCAAAATTTGTTTTCAAAATTTTTTTTTCCTTTTTGGAGTAGCCTAGGTCTTACCGTAGAATTGCATGCTCCTATAGTTTTAGCAGCCAGTATCTCACAAGCACAATAGAATATCTTACTTTTATATTTTGAAAGATAGAATGATGTGAGATGCTTAGGAATTAACCTAAGATTTTAGATTCTTATATTAGTGCATCACTCTAAATATGGGCTTTAAATAAAATACATTGATCAATTTGAGTTAGTTGGCTAGTAACAAACTGGTTAGAACTAAACGCTCAAATTGACCAACCTGAATTAGCAGCTGCTATCTATGAAAGCCAGTTAAGTATGTGTTAGAGTGTATACTAAAAGTCTAGCTTTTTGTAAACATTTATATTTGAAATAAAAGAAACACATTGGTCAAATGTCTACATTTATTTGTTAAGTGTAGTTGTTCAATTAATTTATATTATAGATAACATGGTGTGTGGTGTCACACACAGAAGATCGTGTTATCAGTTCTTTATAAATTATAAACAGTTGCTCACGACTAAGATGGAAAGGAACAAACCATTGGAATAGTCGTAGTATAATTAGGTATTAGTTTATTTTGACTAATAAATTACACTAATACACTCTAAGTGTATTGAGTATGACCATTTAAAGTAAGTTCTTTTTATACTGACTTAATAAAAGAACAAGACCTTAGTTATTATGGAAGTGTGTGCTCTTAATCCTAATATAATAACAAGCACATATATTTAGTATTTATTTCTTTTACTTATCAAAGGGTGAGATTTAGCTCGATAAATCAATAGGCCCGATAAGTTGGGAAATGATATTACTTATAGTGTGTGTTGTTGATTATAGAAGGAAACTGTGTCCTAGTCATCTAGGTTGAGAATGTACACAAGAGGAGCTCATAAGGATTGTCATGTAAAATCCTGCAGGTGGACTTAGTCCGACATGACAATGAAGTTGAGTGGTACTACTCTTGGACTAAGACATTAATTAAAATGAGTTGTCAGTAACTCAATTAATTAGTGGGCATTCGATATCTTAAACATAGGGAGACTAACACACTCATGATGAGAATGAGCCCATAATGTAATTTGGGATTGGTGCGGTAGTGCAATAATAACTCTCTAGTGGAATGAGTTATTGTTGATGAACTTGAGTTGTGTGTTCGGGGCAAACATGGGATACTCAAGGTCGTCGGAAGGCCAAAACCAATTTCTCCTCTAGGTCCCTGTCGTAGTCTTATTAAAGCCTCAAGTCCATCCAAATAAAAGCCCATCTTGGTGTCCAAGAAGAGGGCCGACCCAAGGCTTGGTGACCAAGCCAAGGGCCGGCCACCATCTCCTCAAGAGGGCCGACCCTATGCTTGGTGCCCAAGCAAAGGAGGGGTCGACCACTATATTTCAAATTAGGAGGGGTGTTTTGAATTTTTAAAATCTTCTCTTTGTAGATAACTACAAGTTTAAAAGAAGGATTTTAAAATATAATGTTCTATCGACCAATCCCTGGGTTCGATCGACTGATCAGGTTGGCTTCAAACTTTGCTTCTGATCGATCTAATATGTGCCATGTCAATTTGGTTCAGTCAACCGATCTACTAGTTCGGTCAACCAAATAGTCAACATACAACTTTGCTGTCGAGTTGATCTCTGCTTTATATCAAGCTAGTTTAGTCGATCGATTCGCAGGTTCGGTTGACTGATCAGGCTGAATTTGTAAAACAAAGTTAAGACAAATACTCCTGCAAGACAAAGTTAGCATAGTATAATGTATGAGTAGTAAGATGCATGAATAGTATTTGATAGTAGAACTATCTTGATCTGAACTTAGAAACCTTCCTGGTTTCTTCAGTTGGATTAGCGGTCTAGGATTTATTTCTTTTCGGAACACGTCATCATTGTCACTCTTCTCTAATTGCTTACCTCAAACTACCTGTCAAACATTGGTCCTTCAGACCTGTTTGGACTTTACTGCTTAGCATCGCATCTACTCACCAGGACTTCCTCTCGATCTTCGGTCTTCCAGACCTATCAAACTCTCTACTAAGTGTCGGGTCCTCTCGACTCACTTGGGCTTCTGCCTAGCTTCTACAATCTGCTAAGACTTTTTCGGTTGAGTAAGCATTATACAGACTTAGTTAACTTGTTAAATCACAACATGACTTAACTTGAACATTTGACAACATCAAAACTCAAGTTCATTTCTGGTGCATCCTGCACCAACAATCTCTTTCTTTTTTATGTTTAGCAACCAAGGTTCATAGTTAAATTTATAACATATACAAAGATAAGTAAACAAGTATTTTTAACATAACTCTCCCCCTAAGTCAAACAACTCCCCTTGAATTTACTATCTCTCCCCCTTTGACACATATCAAAAATAAGGAAAACACAATTAACAAACTTGAATTATTCTAAGACTTAAGTATTGGAGGTAGAAAATTGCTTGAAAATTTTGAAAGAAGGAATTTTTAAGCATAGTATTAGTAATTATTGTAAGATAAGTTTTGAGAAATAAACTATTGAAAATAATTTCTAAGGTCAAAGTACATTAATTTCTAACTAAAAAATAAGTGTTGGATTTAGATTTTAGAAAACAATTTTAGAAAATTTAGATTGTTTTGAAAATAGTGTAAATAAAAATATTTGAAAATTCACATCTGAAAAAATGCATTAAAGTTTGAAAAAGTAAAAATTTTGAAAATATCATAAAGTGGATAAAAATTAAGTTTGCATTTTCTTAGTCCAAGGTTTTTTGAAAACAAATTAAGTTTATTTTTTAAAAGAATTTGAAAATTTTCATGTCAAAGTGATTAAAGATTTAGAAAACATAGATTTGAAAAAATATTTTATGTGACATTGTTAAGAAAAAATTTTAAACAAGATGCATTGAATTATAAAGTGAAATTTTGAAAGCCAAAATTTCTTAAGTGTTTAAAATATAGTTATAAAATTATAAGTGAATAAATTCTAAGGTTTTGAAATAGTTAGAAAAAAACTTAAAATTCTGAAATTTAAAGAGAAAAACATTTTTAAAAATTTAAAATCTTTGATGGAATGCTTCTCCTTAATTTGATATTTTCCTAAAAGTTCAAGCATGGTTTGAAAACTAAGAAAAAATATTCTTATGATAAATATCCAACCTTCATACTGTTAGTTGGTCCTAGGAAGATCGTACCAGTTCCACTGTACAAAAATTTTGTACAAGTATCGAACCTTTCCTAAACAACCTATTGTGTTCTTTAGAAGTTAAATTAGAAATCGCAAACAGAACTTAACATTATTGATTCCAAATTTAACTTATCTGTTCTTAATGGTTTAGATTTGGATCGCAAGTGAAACTTAACACTATTGATCCAAATCAACCTATGTTATAAAGTTAATTAAATATTTATTTCTAAAATTGGCTCCCAGGTCAAACATAGCGAGGCACTAGGCCTTCTTGGGTATGGGATCATCCACCACTTCCTCGACAAAGCCTTTAATAAAAATTCAATATTTAATTTTCTTCGACAAAACCTTTAATAAAAATTTAATATTTAATTTTCTAAAATAACATTAGGTTTAACTGAAAAGAACAATCAAATCACAAATTTGAAAAACAAAAAAAAACACAACTCGAATTACAAATTCGAAAAACTAGAATCTAATGCCTCTTGTGTTTGGAATTCATACAAAGAAAAATAACTAGCATGATGCGGAAAATAATTACTAGTTATACATTTTCTTTGTATGCTAATAACCTCAAGATCTTCTGTCGTATTCCTCGCCTCGCCTTGGACGTTGTGTGGGCGACGATCCTCCAAGATGAACACCACCCAAAGCCTTCTTCCTCATTCTCTAAAATCCGGCCACCACCACTACCAAGGAACAAAGAGAGCAAGGGGAAAAGAAAAGGGAAGAGAACCGGCCACAAGAGGGAGCACAAGCAATAGAATAAGAATAGATGCAATCCCTACTTCTCCTCTTCTTCTCCTTCTCTTTGTATCCGGCCATACAAAACAACCACAAGAGGTGGCCGGCCCTAGCATGAAGAGAAGCAAGGGTCGACCCTTAGGAGAAGACTAGAGAGAAGAGAGAAAAGAATAGCATAGATTAGATAGCTCCATGAGGCCTCTCCTCCCCTTCTTTTATATTACTTACCCAAGGCAAATAAGGAAAGACTTTTTACAAAAATTAAAATCTTCCTCTTGTTTTTCCTTTTCCCCTTTTATTTTTCCTTTTCTTTCCTCTTGATTGATTCAATCATCAATCTTTGATAGGTTAATTGATTGGCCGGCCCCTTGCTTGGGCACCAAGCAAGGGTGGCCAGCCCCTTAAAAGGAAAGAAATATCCTTGTAAAAATTTTTATAAGCAAAGAAAAAACTCTTATAAAATTTTACAAGCTCTCTTTTATTTTCCTAATGTGGATGTTAAAAAAGGAAAGTTTTAAAAATTAAAACAATGTTTTAAATGCAATTAAAGCTCATTGACGAAGAATCTCAGTGAACAGGGAAACTACACCGACCGGGCGACTGATCAAGGGGATCAATCGATAGAACATTAATTGATCAAAATTACACGAAGATCAAATCTTGATAAAGAAGAAAGTAAAGAAGTTCATTCAACCGATAGGAGGTTTGGTCGACTGAATCGATCAGTCGACAGAACGATTTATCAGTCGACTGATAAAAGCTTATATAAGCATAGCTCAAGGTCTAAGGCAAGGTATCATTTTTCAAGTGTGCAAAGCTCCTATTCATTCTGCTACTCTGTGCTTCATCTTCACAAGCAAGCTGATCCATCTAAAAGTGTCGACCAAGCTTTATCACCTGGCGTCGATATAACTTTAGTTAAAGATTGCATTGTTTTAATTTCCAAAAGATAGTAGCGTGTTACTATCTTACATTCTTCACATTATATGTATTGCTTCTTTCCAAAGATTTTGGAAAGAAGAATTATAGTGGATTGCCTAATAGTGCAATCAAGGATCAAGGGTCTTAGAGTAGAAGCTGACATAGGATCCGAAACAAGTAACCATATGAGTGATCTGTATTATTTTTACTTTTATATTCTGTTGTCATTTTGATTCTTATTTTACAAATCAGTGCAAAAAGAAAAAGTTTTTAAGGAGCAATATTCACCCCTCCTCTATCGCTCCTTCTTGATCCTTCATGATTAACCTATGCACATTAGTTTGGGGTTAGTAGGATTACTCTAGTTCTTAGTTTTGCTTTGTATCATATACTTGTAGGATTCAAGCTCATGGTAGGCTTTGACTTGAAGATCATACCATAGTGTAAGATATCAAGTATCTTACTATACCTTTGTTTATTAATTTGATACATGCCTATACATTAGTGAGACCTTACCATAGTGTAGCTAGTAGCGCTTACTTTTGGATGTGGTTGTCATTGCTTACTTAGCATTTTTGGTTTGTACACTTATTTTGTCTACCCACGGGACCATCTGTGGTAGAGCGTTCTCTCGTAAACAGTGATAGTTTACATACCCTGACTGCCCATGAGACCATCTGTGATAGAGCATTCTCCCACAGTTAGTGATAGGGGAGCTAGATAGCAACCTCATCCTATCCGCCTATGGGACCATCCGTGGTAGAGCATTCTCCTGCATATAGTGACTAGTTATTTACCCTGACTACCCATGAGATCATTCATGGTAGAGCGTTTCTCCTGTAGTTAGTGCTTGTTATATGCTTGCTATATGTCAGTCATGTATTTGTTCGTGCAAGCTTGGATGTACTATATATACTCTCGATCTCTTGATTATACTTGGTTGAACATATTAGTGTAGTGTTATGTATTGGTTATGCTTTTGGTTAGCAAGTGATTACATTAGGACACTTACATTGGTTAATAAGTATTTTACTTAAAACTGCATCCTTTGATCTCCTTATGTTTACTATTATGCACTATCTTTCTAACTCCCTGCCGAGTCATTGTACTCACTACCTCTTATTTTCTTTGACTTCCAGGTTAGCAAGTAGATGAAGTGTCATGTCACTCAAAGGTCCTAGATGTTAGTCCCACATCATACTCGAGATTGTGTTTCCAAGTTATATTTTGTTGCTTTGTATTTGCACTTGATTTTGTTCATGGATGTTAGTCTTATGGTGTACTTTTATTCAATTGTGATAATTATTGTATTAAGCTGTGCCAGCACGCAATCACTTTTAATTTCATGTTATGAGTGGATTGTGTAAATCTCTCTATTGCGTAATTTATTATTTTATGTCTTTCGTTGTATTCGTTTCCAACCGCGTGAGCTACAGTATTTATACTTGTATAGTCTTGTGGCAATGTATCTAGGTTTCATATATTATCATAAAGGGGAGATGTTATCAGATTGTCAGGCAAGCATACCTCTAGGGCGTGATAATATATTGGTATCAGAGCCAAGTTTGTGAAGTCTATTTTAGTGTTTCAAATTTCTTGGTTGTTTTTCTTAATATGACTTTTGAGTTTTAGGACCAGGCATCGATAGGACATTTCCGAGCTAAAGTAAATAAGGTATATCTTTAGTGTTGTTATAACTTTTGGATTCACTACTATGTTTAGTTTTCTATTGGACCAGTTGAACGTCTATTGGTTTCTCACTGACTGGGTTTAGCATGATGACCCTTAGTGAGTTAGTACCCTCGTAATCATGGTCAAGGACGACCACGGAAGTGCCAAGTTGATACTTCAGGATCAAAACTGATGTAGAGGATATAGATTCTTCTATAGCACTAACTGATACTAAGTTGGAAAATAGGGGTTTGGCCCGGCAACAACCTATTAGAGTTCAAGGAGGGCAGTCTCTGAAAATACCAACAACCATATCATTCTTACCACTACCATTTGAGTAATGGACAAGGAGCATATCCTCATATCATCATAGTCAATTAAGGATTGATGGATCCTATACCATGGGGATTTTGACCATGGACCGCTTGTACTCGGTTAGATAATCTAGAAGGTATATTCTGATATATGATGGCAAAAGGCGAATACGCTCGCCCCCAGCGGCCCCCCCTCCAACCCGTCCCAGGATCAATACGGAGGAGGTAAATCACGGGCGGCTACTAGCCTTTGGAATAGTGACTAGCATATAAGGGAAGTATTTATCTCGGCTTTACCGAGATTCGAACCTCAGATTTCATGTTGACCTTATGGTCCCATCAAAAGGTGACAAATAAGAGATCATAATGATATGGAGAAAATTGATCTAACTGCTTATTATTACTTGCGAGACCAAGATACCAATTTATTTTGAAGTACTCCAACATAAATATCTTGGGTTCTACTTTTTGTAGCTAATGAAATGCACCTTTCGGCTTATAGAAGTGAAGCATTAGTTTGACTTTATCATTTTGATTTAGTGTTGAGCCTAATAAAATTAATGAGTTAATATTCTCATTTAGACACGTCATGATATTTTGGCCTCATATGCCCTAGTTTAAATCTTGATGAGGATGTCAAGACTTGAGTGGGGAAAAGGGTAAACTTAGTTAATTACAAGTAGAAAGTCATGGATTAATCAAGAAGATTGTTAAAGGAGCTTGTGACTCAATCACATAATATATATATTGAAGCTTCTTGTTGGAAAGGGGCTCACTAATGTCGTACTTAAAGATTTAACTACTTGGTTCTATTTAGTCCGAAAGCATTTATTTTGTTTTTAATAGAATAACTAATCAAAGAATATGGAAAAAAAAAAGAGATTTGCAGATGATACTTGATACGGGCTATGGAGAATAGGTTTAGGAGATAACGTGGAGGACAAATCAAGATGAGGTGACAGTCAAAGTGGAGATGGAGGGGTATTAAGTATTTGGCTCTATTGATCGTTTGACCTCGGAATTCTTAAATCTCATCTGAGTGGTTCCGAAGCAGAACACTCGTATAGGGCCGACCGATTGTGAGCTTGGTAGAATATAAGAGTTCTAAAATTTTACGATGAAAAAGAGAAATAGGGTGTTTGGTCAATTAATGGTCAGTCAGACTTAGAAGAATTTGGTCAGGCGAAACTTGCCCGAAGGCAAGGCTTTCTATGAATGCTCGACCGGGCAAAAGCTTGGGTGGGCCTAAAGGCAATTAGCCCTATAAAACTCTCTACTATGTTCAGACAGATATAGGCTAAACGGATATAAGGTTCTCTGTGAACACATGGTAGGGTAAAGCCCAGACGAACTTAGAGATATTTGACCTTATATAGTTCTCAATACGCGTTCAGTTGGATAAGGGCTAAACGAATATAAGGTTTTCTGTGAATAGCCGGCCTGGCAAAACTCAAACGAACTTAAAGATACTTAACCTTATATAATTCTTGATACGCACCCGGACGGGTAAAGACTAGCCGAACATAAGGTTCTTTGTAAGAATCCGACCGGACAAGGCTCAGGTGGACCTAGAGATACTTAACTTTATATAGTTCTCAATACATGTGTGGTGAGATAAAGGATGAGAAGATATAAGGTTCTCTATGAAGATCCAGCCAGACAAAACCTGGATAGACCCTGAGATACTTAACCTTATATAGTTTTTGATACACACCTAGACGGGTAAAGGATAAAGGAACATAAGGTTCCTTGTGAACACCCAACCGGGCAAAGTCCGGACAAATGTGAACACTCAGCTGGGTAAAGCTCGAACGGACCCAGAGATACTTGACCTTATATAGTTCTCAATATGCATTCGGCTGGATAAAAGCTAAACGAATATAAGGTTCTCTATGAACAACTGGTCGGGCAAAGCCCAGGCGAACATAATGATATTTTATCTCATAAAACTCTACATAAATACATTATCATTTGGATGAGAATAAATTGAACATATGACTCTATATATGCCTGACCTGTTAAAGGTCGGACGGGTTTGAATTATCTGAAGATATAGTACCCCTAAAATATAGTTCTAACATATATGATTGTGACATAATAAGGGTATCATATTAGTTTTTGAACAAATTCTTGTAGTATTTTATGTATGGTTGAGCAGATTAATACAATAATAAGTAATATGGCCGATCAGGTGGAGCAGCTGAGATGCATTCAACAGAAAAATAACAGACAACGTTGGGATAGCTTGTGATGATTGTCGGGGAATATTCCCTTGAAAGCTCCTATGAAAAATAACTAGTTTCCCATTAATAAGTCAGTTATAACAGCATTCTCCTGCAACAATTTCAGTAATGACGTGAAGTATAAATGATAAAAGAGGTACATATGTGGGTAGAAAAAAGATTTCTCAGAACTATCATGATACACCCAGTTGTACTTTCTTCCATCACCTAATAAACTCTAACAAATCGGGAGTCACCTCACGATCGCAGAGGTTATGTGAGGTGGTATAAAAAAAGGAAATCCTCTTCGCTGGCAAGGTATGCAAATATCTGCATCTAAAATCCTACTTTCTGGCATTTTCCATTACTGTTCTTCTTCATCCACTTTGGAGAGAGAAGACTGACTTCAGCGTCGAAGGGCCTAGCCAGGGATTCCCACCCCAGTCTTAGGTTACTAATGCTTTGTTGGCTCGTCTGACTGTGCGTAGGATCGCTGAGGAGTTTCCTTCAGATCTCAAGAAGCTCATTGTTTATTGATCAATCACTCATCAGAGATAGTGTACCATCTCATCGCCTTCAAACAAGATTTAGTTTGACGTCGTCTATGTGATTCTTTGCCTAAATCTGAAGCTTTGTGATGGAGGAGGCTGGAAAACTAGAAACCTCAATACCGTCACCTTAATGTAGGAAGATCTGGAGTTTCTCATCAATGCCAAAGTGCAGAAGTTGCTTCAATAGCAACAACAAGCTAACACTGGTGGTATGCTGCCACCACCAAATCCGAAAGCATCAATAACCGCTTGATATTATGTTTTCATAAGAGCTCTAAAGTTATTGAAAATTATAAGATAATCAGACCTATGTTTCATAAGATAGACCCAAGAGTAATGAGTGCAATCATCAATAAAGAAAACATAATACCTTGAACCTCCTTTTGTAGGAATAGGAGAGGGTCCCCACACATCAGAATGGATATGATCAAATGGAGCAGAAGAAAAAGAAAGACTTTTAAAAAATGGCAAGGCAGAAAATTTGGCCAGTTTATAACTACTACAATAAGAAATATCAGAACTTTTTAAAGGTCCTAATACTCCTATAGAAGCTAAAAACTACAAACGAGACACTGAAACATAACCTAAACGGGAGTGCCACAAATAAAAATTAGAAGATGAACGACTCAAATGAAAAGATGATAAATCCACACTTGAAGTTACAAGTTTTGGTACTTTGAATTAATCTAAAACATAGAGTCCTCCTTGCCTATGATCGGTCCCAATCAGCCTCTGAGATCGCGAGTCCTGAACATAACAATTGAATGAAGAAAAAGAGACTAGGTATCCAAATTCACATAATTGACTAACAGAAACAAGATTTAGAGTAAGACTTAGAATATAATAAAACATTAGTTAAAAATAAAGAAGATGTAACAATTGAACTAACACCTGCTAATAATATAGGAGTATCATCAACAGTCACAATAGATATAGATGAGCTGGGAGAAAAAGAAATAAAAGATGACAAATTGGATAACATATGATGGGAGGTACCAGAGTCCAAAATCCATAAGGACGAAAATATATCTGAAATACCAGACGATGACAAACCTATATGAGAGGAAGCTGACATGGCAGAGGGTTGTGAAGCAAGGAACTGTTGAAACTGCTCAAACATATACGAATTAGATTTCCATGAAGCATTTGCACAACCAAGCATGATGACAGAATGAATAATTTTCAGAATAATCAAACTGTAAGGATACACATTTATACGATCCGCAAAAACTGACGTCGGTGCCGAAATTGACAACATAGGGCGTCAACATCGAAATTGGCAGAAAAGAACGTCGACACCGAAATTAGCAGCATAAGACGTCGGCGCCGAAATCGATAGAAGCAGGATAGAAAATAGATGATGACGCCGAAATCAACAGCAACAGTAGGAGACAGCAGTAGCAATAAGAAGCAATAATAAAGGGCGGTAGAAAAAAAATTAGGTAAGAGAAGAAGAACCTGGCTCTGATACCATGTAGAAATTAAGAGAAGGGAAAACTAACCATATTATTGAATCCAAAATTAATTAAGAAATAAATAGTACAAGGTCTTTATATAGTTAATTATAAGAAAAAAAATCTAACCCCTAAATCGAAAAGGTAAAAGACTAAATTTAAATCTCAAACTGAAAAAGTAAAAGATTAAATTATCCTAAGACTATAAATAAATAATTCTAATAGATTATATAATATAAATTATATAATCTAATATTTTTAAGATAAATAGGTTGTGTTTGGTTTTCTTTTGCCATCAGATGTGCCCGACTGCATGGACCCTGTCACACAAGTCGTAATTTGTTCCCTGGTTTATCTTTTTTCCTTTTTTATTTTATTTTAAAGCTGTGAAGTCGAGAGAACTCATGTTTTCTAATAACATTTGAGAAAGGGTGAAGTGTTGTTGATGACATTTCCTCAAGTTTAACTTGTAAGCTGTTCTGCGTCAACTAATCTATTGTTTTGGTTGAATAATTCTGTTCTAGATACAAATTCACTGGTACATTCTTCAGCTTAAAGGAGTCTAATTTATTAATGATTTTGCCAATTTAAACACCATTAAAAATGGCTATAAGCTGACGCTGATGAGACTTGCAATTTGCCTTGGGATTGGGAGAGTGCTCGTTTAACCAAATGCACGTGCATTTTGCAATCAACGTTCATTTGTAGCACATGAGATGTTATCAACATGAGACACATGAGATATTATCAACATGAGATCTGGGGTTCGAATCTCGATAAAATCGAAATAAATATCTCGCTTATTTGTTAGTCACTATTTCAAATACTAGCAGCCGCCTGTGATTTACCTCCTCCGTGTTAATCCTGGGATGGATTGACAGGAAGATGTTGAGACAAGCATATTCATCTTTTACCATAATAGAAAAGTCAAGAATATAAATCTAACATATAACATGAGCTACCAAATCGTTTTGATCATGGGCATTCACTTGCACTCTCAATAAATATATATATATATATATATATATATATAAAAGACTCATTTAATCTGTGTTGAGGTTAAGTTCTCATGGGATATCTAATTGATTAGATGATGATAAATTTTCTATAATAAAATAGAGATTCATTTCCGACGGACACATACTGAAAAAAAAAATTCCTCCCACCCTTTAACCACTTAACAATCGGTCATAAGTCAACCTCATGATTTATTTCCCTTCATATAAGAGACATGTGAGGGACACCTAGATGAGCATAATTATCTTTTGTTACAATTTAATTTTTGACGAGATCCCGACTTGATGTTGTACTGAAATTTACATGAAGCTTAATACTCTAATCAAATATTAACATGATTTTAAGACGAAAACACCAAAATGGACTAATGTATCAAAGCCATGAAGCCATAGACCAAAAGTTAGTCAATTTTTATGTTGAGTATCCTATCATTGCAAAAGTTACCTGTAACTTACATACGGTCGACCGAAATATAAATTGGATGGTCTAGCCTTGAATTTTGCAAAACAGACTTGCTTTTGCGTGATCCATAAATACAATGCTTATCAGACCGAGGATAAATTAGGCCAATTCCAAAATAGATCCTCACTATTATATATGGCAGATTGTTGGATCTGTCAAAAAGTGATGGAAGACAATCAATCTGCAACTTTGTTAAACGCCCAGGAAAAGCTATCTTGCGATCCAAATTCCTATAAACGATATAAGGTAGAAGTCAGAACAGAAACCATAGAAATACATGAACATTAGTTGTAGCACACTTAAATGGAAATATTTATTTAACTACTTATAAAATGTAGTGCTTACAAGTTGGCTCAGCCGAAGATCTGGAGGTGTATCATGTTCAATGTTAGGATGCCCTGCAGCTTCTAGAGTTTGGCATTCTTCCAAATCCTTTTTCAAAGCTTCAGCGCCAATGTGCACGTAATCAGATAGGCAATGTGTGCTTTTTTTGGCTGTTTCATCAGCACAAGAAGATTGGCTTTGGAGGAACTCCTCACAAATAGCAATATTCTCTGCCAACTGCTGTGAATTCAACAGGTACTGTGATTCACTTTCCCACCATTTTGTAGCTCCTGTAGGATGGTCAACTTGTTCAAATTTATTGTCCTCAAGAAGCACCTGATGTTCTTCATCACCAGAGTTAACACTCAACTGTAATACAGAGTATATTTTAAAACCAGGTGGATAACATCAAAGAAAATATAGTATTTTCCATTAAGACATTCTGTCTGAAATTTATATATCCTCATTTTAGGTACTATATGTACATCTGTTGAAGCCTACTGCATTCCATACTTCCTACTACTACCAAAATCTCCACTTCAGTATATGACATGACTCATTTAATCTAAACTAATATGTGTTAATATACAGTTATGCCACAAGTGATTTTTTGACTCGATATGCATGCTAAGGACAAAATAAAATGATGATTTTGGTGGCATAATATTTGTATTAACTTGATTAAATAAGTCATGACATGAAGTGAAGATTTAGGAAAAATGTGGTGGACATGAACTACTAGTACACTACATGAAGATACATGTAAATTTACACTTGTTAGCTTGTACAAATAATTTTGGTACAGAACAGATATGGTCACCTGATGAGCAAGTGACGGTTCAGGTTCAAGCATGTCAAAATTCTCTTGCTTATCAGCATTCTGTGGAGATGATACTGATTGTATGCCGGGAGAATGGTCTGACTCAGCATCAACAAAGTCTGGCCCTTTTCTATCGCCTGCCTTGGTTTGCTCCTGTTGCTGCTGATAGAATATTTTGGACACAACATATTCACCATCCTTCTCATCCTCCCCTGTGCCTAGGTGGTATTGGTGCATTACCCAATTTGTTTTCTCAGGTTTCTCCCCCTTCATTGTGCTCATATACAAGACCATTATTTTTTTACACCCAAGATGTCTCCCATCAACAATTACAGGTTTGGTCTTCCCAGTCTTGTGCCAGCGCACATCTCCATTGCCATAAGTGCTTATCTTTCGTCTCTTTCTAGTCCCAGTATTATATGCTTTGAAAGTCCTATGGAAAAAGTGAGATGCACTCCCATCTTTTTTGACACCTGGTACATGATCATATGTGCCAATAAACAAGAAGCGAAAATTGTCTGCTATTAAGTGCAAAATAGTCTGGACAATAGTTACATAAATAAATAAATGGAAGAGTGCATTTTTTTTGTCAAATCATTGTATGGACGAGAAATTCTAAAATATTCGCATTCTCTCTCTTTGACATTGCTTCCATCACAATAACCTCCATAACCATCTAAACACCCTTCACCATAGGAGTCAAACACTAAACATGAAGAATAAAAGGAAAAAGATGGATGAATAAGTGGACAGGAAGGTTCGGATAGAAGATTTTTTGCAAGTGAAATAATAATAATAATGAAGATGTGACTAGTGCATAATGCAAGATTTGCAAATTTAAACAAGAAGATAGACATAAACTGCCAAAACAAGAGAAATAGATATCAAATGTTACCTGGTAATTTCTGTGGGTGAGCGTAACAAATTCCTTCTTCCTCTTCAACAGTTGGAATGAATTCATTAATAAAAGGATGAGGTATCGCATCACCTGTCTTAACTTTTGCTAACAAATGTGATATCAACTCTTGATCAGATGGATCAAACTTCACACCTTTAGGCAATCCTGGCCACTCCTGGACAATCTGGACATTGAATGAACTTTTACATTCTTCGAAAAAATGTCAGATGTAAGGAATTTGGTTTACAAGGATTATAGATGCTGAACCTCAAGGGATAGAACTGTATATCATGTTTAATTAAAATGGTTTGCAAGATGTGCTCTATAAAAATATAATAATTGCAATTGCAACTATCAACTATGATACAACCTCCGAAGCAAATTTCTTCATAGGCATTACATTATAGAGTTTATTGAAAAAGTATGTACGGAGAAAAACTTACCTTCAGATGAGAAACTGTATGAAAGTTAAAACAGAATTACAAATGTATTAAGTTAAAACAGAATATAGTTCTGAACATATAAACCATTTTCTTCTTTACATTGTCTACACAGTTTTCACAGGTCACAAAATAGGAAGTGGTAACAACACAATTTCTACCTATTGTTGCTTCAAAATAACCATATATCTCAAACTAATCAAGGTGCTTTTGATCTATTTCATTGATGATATTGTTGTTATAAATTTCAATGACAAGTAGACCAATATGAGAAGATAAAACAAAAGTATCACCATGCTGGCCATGGTCTTCCTATTCAAGTGGCAAATGCTTCAGGAATGATGATCTGTTCAAAAAATGCATTAAATTATCAAGTAACCTAGCAACCAAAGGCACCACTTAAATATACGCAAAAACCCAATGTCCCAGTAATGTGTATGTTTTGTATTCTTATGCAGCAACACAAATTGTGAGCTAAACTGCCACAAACAAGTTATATAAGAACAAACATCCTTTCAGCCATGCTCATCATCATCATAAAATCAATCCATATTATTATCTATTAGTTGGGCCAACTACATGGATATTATTCCACCACAGAGCTATATGCAAAACTATACCACTAGCAATATGCAGAGTGGGGTTTACCGCAAATACTCAATCTTGTAATATTTTCTTTTATCCTAAAGGACAATAATTACACAATATTTTAAAATCTTCTATTTAGTTCAACTGTCCATTCTTTATCCTATTAATCATATCTTCATCACTATCTTCTTGCTGAATAGTTTCGTTACACCACCACCAATTCTCTGTGTGCCACACCTCCACCTTTAGACACTCCATTTCTTAGCCTTATTTTTGATTAAAGTCAATGTCACATTAATAATTTCAAACTCTTCATTCCAAAATTCTTTCTTCAGTCTTTAGAAAGTCTTACATTAGTATCCTACAAAGTTCATTGTTGTGTAAAATTCTAAAACTAGTTTCATCTTATAATTAGTAAAACCTATATCTAACACTATAATTAATGTTAATTAGTCAAATATTCTCTTGGTATTATATTACATTCTTTAAATAAATGGATCTAACTTCTTAGAAAGAAAATTTGACAATGATTATTATCACTCTTCAAAGTAATCACTCATCTTTATGCTTATTTAATTGCTAACAGTCATAAGATCATTGTTAAGAGGGATATGATATTGTTTGGGTTTGTTATAGAACTATTACATGGTGCGTACAATGGGGTGAGTCTAAACTGTTAATATCTATTACTATTACATGATCTAACAAGTGATCCTTTTGATGTTAGACTAGTGTTGACAGACAAGATGAGAGGAGACCTATTGGGGTAATCTCAAAAAATGTTCGCCTTGCAATGTTGTGACAACATGCAACAGATGGATGAATGGGGAGAAAAAATGCACTCAACAAGGAAAGCAAAACCACAAGACACAATCTCTTAAGTGGGCTTCTCCTTGCAGCAGCATTTGCTACAAAGGAAAGCTAAATGAAAGAGAAGGAAAGCACTTGATGAGGATCCTTGGAGTGGATAGGAGGATTATGATTTGAGAGACACGAGCGCCAGAAGGAGAAGATAAGCATATTTGAAGGGAAATGGTAAAAAAAAAAAAGGAGCATTAAAGGACAAGAACTTCTTTAACTCAAATTGGAGGAGAGAATTAGGGAGGAGAAGGAAACAATACAATAGGCACTGCACTGAAGAGTAGGACATTGTAGCTGCAGTAGAAGGAAAAGAACTTCTACTCATAGGTTTGGAGGGAAGGCAGCCTCAAGAAAATCTCGTGGATGATGCTGTTCTTCATACGGAGGTATCGCAAGGAGGATAACCTAGTAAGGTGGAACAGAATAGAGGTTGGCACAGCCTAATTGAGACAGTATATGGAATTTGAGATGGAGCTGGAGAAGGTGGCAGGAAGAAGAACCAGATAATGCTCCCACAATTTGAAACAGCAATACACAAGAAGCCAGAGAAGACGCCTTGAAATGGCACACGGTTGGACTTGAGAAACACAACACCAGAAGGTTGCTCTTGGATGTTGGCATTTACGCTCTCAAAGAGAAGGTTGAGTAAGAGCTTGTGTCCTAACTAGCAGAAATAAGGTATCACAAAATTGGTCAACAAGTCAAACTTAGAAAGCTTTAACAGACGTAGTAGTCAGAGAGGGAATTGATGATAAAACAATAGAATTCAAGGTGCAGCACTGGAAGATCAATGGATGAGGTTCAGTCATTTATGAAATTGGCAGCCTTCTCCTTACAAGATTGCTATAGAAAATCTAAGCTTAAAAGGAAGTCTCTGATAATATTGACATCTTAATTGGGATGAAATAACATAGACTTTCATGTCTTTTAAGTGGACTATTAAATGGCATACATATTAGACTCAACTCTAAGAACTTGTTCCTCCGAGGATAGAAAACCAAAAGAAAATAAAATTATAAAAACTTCTCCAACAACACTTTTTCTCCATTTCTGTTGTTGAAAATGAGGAAAAGAAAAGACAAGAAATATTCTCTAAGTTTCCTCTATATTGCTTCCTTCCAATTTGGACAGAAAACTAACTTTTGCATGTAACAGAACTAAATAAAAAAAATCAAGATATTTTTTCGTTTTAAACCATTTTTTATTAATTTTTTTTTTATAAATAAAGTTTTTAAAAATTCCTATCTTTTTGTTCCCTCCAAGGAAAGAATTGAAAAGAAAATATTTCACAATTATTTGCTATGAGTTTGTTTCCTTTATCTATTTTTGTTTCCAAACTATTGCTTTTCTTTGTAAGAAACAAAGCCTAAATGTATCACTCCATACGAGACTAGACCCCTAACACCTATAGCTATTGGAAGTACTTAATCGTACAGTAAAGAAAATCAATATGAGGATATGCCACAGCCTTGCAGTTTCATAAGATGAAATGCACTTCATGATAGCATATATGCATGAACTCATGCATGTTCAAAAGATTCCAAAACCAATTATCATTTTGTACTATAAAGTAGATTGAAAAAGCTAATACACAAAAACAGATGAGGGTAAACTGAATTCAATCCTATCTACAAAGATGGAACTTATACACATTAGAGAGCACCCCAAACTAGCTATTGCTACAAATGTGTAAACTATTATGAGAAAACTAATAAACAAGGAAATGAAGAAAATACATTTGTAGCCTATAAGTATCTGCAATCATATTGAGTATATTGCTTAAACAATGAAGAGAATTATAATGATTGAGATGATTAAATCAATTCCTGTGCATGGATTCCCTAGGACTTATATGTTTTGGTAAATCATAATGATTAATTTCAACATAGAAACTCATATCAAAGAAAGAAGCATACATCGCTATTATCTATTGTGTGGTTACATCTAGGACAAACTTTAGTTGGATTGCTTTTCCAAATGGCTCTGCTTGGATCCAATGCTTCAGATGCATTTTTTATCTTTGTAGCAATCCTTTTACTATCAACCAACCATGAGGGGCTGCATTAGATACAAACTTCATTATTAGATTGCTCCAACCAAAATCATTGGATTCAAGTGCTAGAGTAGCATGGATTAAAGTACAACTCAAAGAAGGAATGACACCAAAATATCACATTTTGCTCACCTTTCAGAGCAACATAGATCACCAATTAAATAAATTAATTTAACTTCCTTAGTAGTTAAATGGAAGCACTTCATCAATCATTGATCTAAAAGAAGTCCAATTTTTAGACATCAAAATATCCCAAAAGAAGCATTTGTATTTCTAATATTAATTGAACTAAATTATTTATGCAAGATGACACTGTTGACCAATCTTAAAAGTTATTTATACCAATCAACAAAAGGCAGTGAAATTCTCATCCTGTCTTCAAAATTCCTTTTTTAACAACCAGAACCAAATGTAAGAATTGACAGATAAACACTCATCCTGTCTTCAAAATTCCATTTTTAACAGACAACCAAATATGTAAGAATCCACAGATAAAAAAAATTTAGTTCTGACTTCTGCTCATTCTTTGCCTATGGCCCCTTTTTGTTATTACTGACTAGACCACTAATAATAGTCTATGAAGGTAAATGAATGCAAATGAGCTTAACTGATTCTGACCTTTTGTTTTATCCGAATATGATCGGCAGCTCCTTCATGGAGAAAAAAACAAGCCCCTGATTACTATTATGATTGCAAAATCATTGAACTGATTATTGTCCACTAAACAAAACAATTAAGTGGAAAAATAACATAAGCTGATTCATTCTGAAATAGAGTTCCATATATAGCTTGATCAGTGGCTACGATGCTGTGGTATCATTCGTTGGAGCATCTTCATAAACATTTATACCATAGCGTTAGATTTTAACCACTCAGACTAAGACGTGACGATCAAAAGAATAAAAATTATATTTTTCAAGGCTTATTATGATAGACAAATAGAAAAGTAATCGATCTTGAGAATAAAATATCAAAGGTCCTTTTAAGCCTCTAAGACAATAAATCTGCGAAGGGGAGACTTTATAACATATGAAAAACCGCAAAGAGAAATGATCGCAAGGATGGAGAGATTACCCGCTCATACTGGAAGGGATTTTTGAGGGAAGCGACGCCGTGTGCTTGATCGATAGTCCCAACCGATCACAGAGGGAAAGAGATGAGTGGTGACTTAATGATTTTTAGGGCTGGAGACGGAGAAGAATAGTAAATTGCTAGCGTCACTGTCACTGTCACTTACTGCATTGTTGCTACTGGAGGTAATGGGCAAAAATGGGACAATGGTCAAAACCAATTAAATAAAAAAAAAAGCAAAATCCTTTTTCATTAATTATCCATCAAATCAAGTCCTATATAAAAAAAAAAGAAAAAATATTGCTTCAGGTTTTCTTTCCACCCTGTTTGAAAATAATTTAAGTTATGATATTGAATTGAATGTCATTATGAATTGAATTTCATAAGAAATTGAATTTAATTTTCATGTTTAGAATGATTGCAATTTAAGTTATGAAATTCTTCTGTTTTACCATTTTATCCTTCTCTCTTTTTTTTTTTCTTTTTTTATAAAGAAGAGAGAATGAGGGCACAATGGACATAATATGGAGAATTGAATTCCCTATCTAAATCACACATAAAGATGTGTGATTTACTTTTGCTTTGTTTGATGGAATTGGAATTGAATTCCATATCAATTCTTAGCTAAAAAATCATTCCAAAGCATGGAATTCAATTCCAATTCTAAAAGGAATTGAATTTCATATCATTCCAAACATGCTATTCATGATCGTTCCAAATTGACGCTACGAGTAACTGAATTAGTTACTTAAGTGGTGGATTTAATTTAATAGCCCAGAGTTTGAGGGGCGTAAATAACTTTCTCATTTAGGAGCCGTTCGGTAAAAACGGTCGAAAAAAATTTATTTATTTAAGCGGTCAACGTTTCCGGCTACGTTGGTAGGATATAAAGATTAATTATTCTGTTTGGTTTAATTTTAAAATTATAATGTGATATAATTTTAATTACAAAAGATAGTGTTTGGTTTAATTTTAAAATTATAATGTGATGTAATTTGAATTACAAAAGATAGTGAAGTTTTGTAATTTATATTATAAAATAAATATTATGTAATTCGATTACATTATTAGGTCATCATTTAACCAAAATTTAAATATCGAATATACCCCTATTCTATTGCGGCCGCCGCTCATCGTCGTCGGTCGTTACCGCCGCCCGCCCGCCATCGCCTGTCGCCACCCGCCGTCAGCTGCTGCTCGCCTGCCACCACCCAACGCCGCCGCCGGCCACCGCCAACCACCGCTCGTAGTCCACTGCCGTTGGTCGCCGCCCGCCGCCCATCGTCGTCGACCGCCGCGCTCCGACGCCAACGATCATTATCGGCCACCACCGGCCACCTTTGGTCGTTACCGCTGCCGGCCGCCTCCGCCACCGGCTGCCGCCGGCCGTTGTCAGTTGCCGATTGTTAGCGATCGACAGTTGCAGGTGGCGGCGACCGGCGGAGGAGGCCAACGGCGGTGGCCGTTGGTTGCCGCAAGCTCCAGTAGAGGTGCGACGACCGTCGGTAGAGGTCGCAAGATATTTTTATCATTTTATAATAATACGAATTACATTGCTTATAAAAAATAATGGACATCAAATAAAATAATATAATGGTCCTTGTAATCAAAGATTATATACATTACATTATCAAACGTAGTAATGTAATCAAGATTACGTACATTACATTAAAAATTTGATTACATTACAAATTAGATTACATTACACCCAACCAAACCAAACGTAGTATAAAAAAATTAAAGTCACATAAATCATTAATTAAAATCTTCTATTTCAACCTATGATTTCTTTTTTATTTTTTATAACTCTCGTTCAATTATTAATATTTGAATTCATGGACAAGAATATTATATTAAATTTTGAAACATTTTTATTTATTTATATCAATAGTTTTTAATTCAATATTAATATTATTATTATATTTTAATATATATATATATATATATATAAACTACGCCCATGACGACCGGTCATGATCGATCCCAAGCCCGGATAAAGAAGGAGGGCTGCGTTGGTTGTCAACCAGTGTCAAATTATGGCAAATATTCTATGAATGGATCCATTAAACTATTGTGCTAATGCTAGGTTATTCTCCGGAATGAACGTGTTGCAGGGTCCGACTGTAACGTCTCGGCAAGGACCACTACATCTTCATAACTCGGGTGTAGTGCTAAATATGCACTACAAGAAATTTTAGATTTAACCACACCTAATAGACAATAGTTTTTCGAGAAACTGTTGTCTTTTTGCCATTTAACAACGGTTTTATTGAAAATCGTTGTTGTTCACCATAATTTTTTTTAAATGACAACGGTTTTTAAAAAATTGTTGTCTAATGTATATCAAAGACAACGATTTTTAAAAAATTGTTGTCTAATGTATGTCAAAGATAACGATTTTAAAAAACTGTTGTCTTTTAGCGTTGCTTACATGATAATATACAACAGTTTTATTAAATTATTGTCTATTGAATGTTGTTGAATCCCAAAAAAATAATAGTTTTTTTAACTTCACAAAAAAAAACTCACGAACAAAGAGTTTTTTTGTTCGCGTGAGGCTAGGTCACCACTGTCGATTCCCCTTTCCCCTCCTTCCCAACCCGACGTTGATCCTCCCCGCATACATAACCACCAGCCAAGAGTTACTCGACGCTGGCTGAAGCCTCATTGAGTCGTGCCTTGCTCCGATCAACGTCATAGCTGCCGTCGCCGAGCCCTAACTCTTCCCCAACGCCGGAGCCACGAGGAAATCGATCGCGCTAGCACCAAGCGTCCACCGCCGGCTAAGGCTCTTCTCCACTGATCACTGGAGTCCATCCGAAGATTTCTCTTCTCCTAGAGTCGCCGACCCCGCATTGGTGGATCTCCGGTTAAGAGGGGTTTGAACCCTAGATCTAACCTCCTGCGGCGCCTCTCTACACATCGCAGCTTCGACGACCTTTTCTTCCGCTCCCTTGAGACCTTCTTCCCTGAGTTGCAGCATCGTCGCTACTCCTTTCCTCGGCATTAGGAGCGTCCATAGCGATTTCAACGGAACAAGGGTTCCCTCCCTGAAGCTGCCTACTCTATCCCACGTTCGTCGGCCTATGAGGGGAGTCGTTACCATGGTAACATAACAACAACAGAAAAAAGTTGTCTTTGCTTCTGTGGTCTTTGTAAACTTTTCCCCCAGATCGTAGAGACCTTCTTCTCTGGTTACTATGAGAGTCAAGTTCAAAATCGTCTCTTTTTTTTCGATTTCTTTTCTTTTATACTTCAAAACGATCAATTTAATATTTATATGGTACACTGACATGAGATTTTAGTAGATACGTTAGTTGATTGTTTGAGACATTAATTTCTTTTTGAGAGTCGGTGGAAATATAATAGTTATTGTAGCTCTTTGTCATTTCATGGGGAAAAAAACGTCTATCGTCATTAGCAGCATTGGTTGATTTTATTTGTTATGAATCATTCATAATGTTTTACTCTTGATTTCACTTTTTAACAGGTCATTCCTTTCTTGAGAGGAACAGCATGGGAGCAACCGCCTCTCGATCTAGCTGCTTACTTGTATAAAAATCGAATTGTTTATTTGGGCATGTGTCTTGTTCCCGTAGTGACAGAGTTAATGATGGCAGAGTTCCTATATCTTCAATATGAGGATGCTAAGAAGCCAATATACATATACATTAATTCTACCGGTACAACAAAAGTGAGTAGATAAGCCATTCCTGAAGGATTATACTAATTTGCCATAATGTCATGCTGCATTATTATATTGGGTATTTTATGCGTTGAATATATTAGAAATTTCTCATTGACCTGCAGGTTGTACCTTAATAAAAGCATTACTATAATCAATAGATCATTATTTAACAATTTACAGGTTTTGGCTTAATCTTGTGGCGATATATGCCTTTGACCTTTGGGTATATGTTAGTTTTAACTCGTATTTCTTCATTTTCATGACAGAGTATTGCAGGACGTCCCTATTCTTGTCATGGTCAGCATGCTTGCCTATTTCTGCTTCCTGGAGCAACTCTTAGTAAGATTATTCAACTTTCAAATACAATTTGTATTATTATTATTTTTTGATTTTTTAATGATTTCCAACACACTTGTTCAATTTAATCTCATGAGTTTACATTTACTTTCAACTAAAACTTTATTCTAACAGGTTAGTGAATTGGGTCCCCATGCTCTTGCCGTATCTTTGCCATTTGCTTGTGTTCTAGGTCTTCTCGCATCCATGATAGTTTCAACGATGGGTAATTCATCTTTCTCTTCCTATGGTTTTGCAATTTCAGGTTCTTCCAATAATTTCTATTAGCTTTCATATATTCAGTATCCATTTTTTTTTATCATACAACAAACCTTAATAGCGTGTGTGTGATTGCCACATTGTTGTACTGAATCTGTGTTTTTTACAATGCTTTATGTCAAACCATGAATTTGAGTGTTTTATTTACAGTGAGCCAGAGCTACATTTGGGCCTATGCATCGTTCCAATTTGCATTTGTGATCCTCTTTACTCATGTTTTCTATAGTGTGGTAAGGTGATGCGATTCGTCAGATGGATTTGGTAGCCCAAATTTTTTGTTTAATTTTTAATACAGAAGTTGAAAATCCCCTTGTTGATTCTGCAGCTAGGAGTAAGCCCTGTGTTCTCCATTTTACTTTCCTCATTTACTGGGTTTGGTATTTCAATCAGTATGAACTCTTTGCTCATTGAGTATTTAAGATGGAGGGCTAGGAGAACTTTGCGCTCGGTCCAACTTAATCAGAGTCAGCAGCAGAATGAAGCCAAAAACCTTGCTGGAGTTGAAGATGGAGATGACACAAGGTAGCAAGACTTGGAGAACCAGATTCAAGATCCTAACCCTTTGCAACATGGACAAAATCATTCGTAAAGACTTTGAGGTATGATCTACCAACTTGATGCAAGAGATCAAATTTTGTGCGCCTTATATTGATTGATGTTTTTATTGATGGTTGTGATAGATAGGCTTGAACACTGAGTAGCAATATGATTTCCTACTGCAGCAGCAATATAAATCTTAATGTTTTCTTCCTACTATACAATCAAATAAAAACATATTTATGTTGTTTCAGGTAATTACTGCAGCCATTCCTACTATAGTTGGTGAAAACCTTAACGTGTTCATGACTTTAAGAGCCACCATATTGTTTCAAGAGGGTACCATTTATGTTACATAGATAATGTTTTTTGCACTTCTGTTAGATGACTAGATCAAATGGTTTTTATGGTTATGTAACATTTATGCAGTGCAATTAGATTCACGTGTACAGTTTAGTTTCTAATTTGTAATATATATCTTTATTCGAATAGGTGTCCTCAAGAGTACTGGGAAGAATGCCGACAAGCCAAAAAAAATGGAGAGACTTTAATAAATTAAGGAACACTAGGAGTTGCAGTCCCTCCTCTTCACCGACATCTAAGTAGAAAATCTTGTGTTATATTGTTCTACCTTTATTTTAATAGTGTTATCATTTTGTTGGTTGCTTATGAAATTTCTTCAGAATGTTATAGATATTATTTTTGAATGTTAGAAAATTATATATTAAATTTTATTTTAAAATTTAGTATTTTGAATGATTTATAATATTGGAAAATTGTGTATTATTTTTTTTTATTTTTTATCTAAAAAAGACAACGGTTTTCACCGTTGTCATAGATAGTTTAAAACTGTTGCTGAAGACTCTACTATTAAAGGTAGACGCTCAAAGACAACGGTGAACAACTGTTGTCGTTGAATGAAAAGACAACGGTTTTTCATCGTTGTAAAACTGTTGTCTTTGCCTCCAAAGACAACGGTTAAAAACTGTTGTCTTTGGGCACCCCTTTTAACAACACGGCATTTAAGAACAGTCCGAAAGGGGCTACGACAATGGTGAAAAACCGTTGTTGTTAGGCTTTTTTCTTGTAGTGATGCAAGAGTTTGCGTTACAGGATTCGACTGTAACGTCTTAGCAAGGACTGCTACATCTCCATGAGAACTTGGGGTATAGTGTTAAATAGGCAAGAGTTCTCACACCATAGGTTGAATAAGAACAAATATAATAAGAAAACTAATAATCTAAGATTTGGAACATTGGATATAGGAACTCTCACTGGTAAATCAATGGAAGTAGTAGATATGATGATTAGAAGAAGAATTAGTATTTTGTATGTACAAGAGACAAAATGGACAGGCGAGAAGGCAAAGATGATAGAGAACTCGGGTTTTAAGTTATGGTACACTGGAAAGAGTAAAACAAGAAATGGAGTGGGCATTATTGTCGATAGTTTGTTAAAGGATGAAGTTGTAGGAGTAGTTAGAAAAGACGATAGAATTATAGCCCTTAAGATAATAGTGGCGAAAGAAACTATGTGTTGGAACCCCAAGGTTGTTTTGGTGTGATCAGCAAGTTAAGTTAGGTCCTGCGTTTATTTAACCCTTGTGTCTAAGTGTGCAGGAGCTTAGGAACACAGGAAGTCGAGCGGAAGACGCGGCTAGCGAGAAGGACGGCACGGGGAGAGAGCCGACGGGCTCGGTGCGTCTGAGGGACGAGGTGACCGCGGAAGAGTACACCGGTGGACGAGAAGAACGTGCGCAGCGTTCGAGGGACGAGAAACCGGGAAGGAAGGCTGCTCGAGGAGAAGGCTGGAACTTGGGTTCGGGTGAGCCCTATTCCGGATGGCCGAGATCACCCAAGCTAGCGGAGCCGGAGCGAACAAGACCCGGACCGAGATGAGCTGAACCGGAGGCGAAAAAGTCAACGTTGTTGACTTTGGGCTCCGGGGCGCCCTGAGCAGTAAAGTTGACCAGATCGAGTTTTGACTCGATCTGAACGTTGGGGGATAAGTTTTATCCCCCCAGCACGCCCGGAACCCTTCCAGGCGCCCCGACCAAGGCTATAAATATAGCCTTGGTCCAGAAGCTTTTAAAATGAACTCACTGATTGTAAATCCAGTGCTTGCACGCTCTCTTTTAGTCTAAGCTTCTGTTTTCTGCGCTACATTACTGTACGAGGCTTCTTCGCCTGAAGGAGATTTTTATTGAGCTTAATCTTCCTTGGATTAACAACCACATCGGTTGTAACCAAGTAAATACTTTTACCTCGCTTTTTCTTTATGCTTTTAATTTACTGCTTAGTTTATTTATGCAAGTGTTAGCTTAAAGAGTTCGAGGAGGGTTTGTTTTTCTTTTTGTGTTAGCAGGATATCCAACAACCCCCTCCTAGCCGGCCCAACGGTCCTACACTATGAACATAATTAGCGTATATCCACCATAAGTAGGATTAGATGAAGCTACTAAATCAAGATTTTGGGAGGACTTAGATGAAATATTACAAAATATTCCACCAAATGAAATGATTTTAATAGGAGGTGACCTAAATGAGCATGTCGGAGTGAAAAATGAGGAATATGAGAGAGTACATGGGAGTTATGAGTTTGGAACGAGGAATGAGGAAAGGAAAACTATATTAGATTTTGCGATAACATATGACCTTATATTAGCTAATACATTTTTAAGAAAAGAGAAGAACACTTAGTCATATTCAAAAGTGAGAATAATAAATCATAAATTGACTTTCTTATGGTTAGGAAGAAGGATAGAAAGATTTGTAAAGATTGCAAAGTCATCCCTGGAGAAAGCTTAACTACCCAACATAGGGTAATAGTGTTGGATATACGCCTCAAACATAGTATCAATAGAAAGAAAATATATACAATTCCTAGAATTAAGTGGTGGAAGTTAAAGGATAGGAAGCAAAATATATTTAAGGAGAAGGTAGGAGTACAAGCATTAGGTGAAATATACGATAACTCTAATACAACATGGGATAAGATAGTATCAAAGTTAAAAATAGTAGCTAAGAGTGTATTCGGTGAGTCAAAGGGGCATACACCACTAAGTAAAGAATCTTGGTGGTGGAATGAGAAAGTACAAGAGAAAGTGAAGGAAAAACGAATTGCTTATAAGGGATTATATATTTGTAAGAATGAGGAAAACTTTAAAAAATATATAATAGCCAAAAAAAGGCTATGAAAGTAGTGAGTGAAGCAAAAAATGAAATTTTTGAACGGTTATATAAAAAATTAGATACAAAAGAAGGGGAAAGAGACATTTATAGAACAGCTAAAGTGAGAGAAAGGAAAACAAGATATCTTAACCAAATAAAATGTATTAAAGATGAATGTAATAGGGTATTAGTAAACGATGGAGAAATAAAAGAGCGGTAGAAGAGGTATTTTCATCAACTTTTTAATGAAGGTTTAGGTGACCAACTTAACTTAGGTAATTTAAGTAGGTCAAATGAGCATAGAAATTTTAATTTTTATCGTAGAATTTAAACTTCAGAAGTAAAACAAACTTTAAATGAGATGCACAATGGAAAAGCAGTTGGACCAGATGATATTCCAATAGAGGTATGGAAGTGCTTAGGGAAACAAGGTATTGAATGACTTACAAAATTATTTAACATGATATTGAAAACGAAAAAAATGCCAAATCAATGGAGGATAAGTACTCTAGTTCCCTTATATAAGAATAAGGGAGACATACAAAATTGTGCAAACTATAGGGGTATTAAACTAATGAGTCATACTATGAAATTTTGAGAAAAAATAATAGAAAAAAGATTAAGAAAGGAGATCACAGTGAAAGAAAATCAATTTGGGTTCATACATGGAAGATCGACAATAGAAGCTATACTTCTTCTTAGACAATTAATTGAAAAATATCGGGAGCAAAAATAAGATCTACACATGGTATTCATTGACTTAGAAAAAGCTTATGATAGGGTCTCAAGAGAAATTATATGGAGAATTTTAGAAAAGAGAGGTGTTAGCGTAACATATATTGAACTAATTAAGGATATGTATGAGGATGTAACGACCAGAGTAAAGACTTCAAGCGGAGTAACTAAAGCATTTCCAATAAAGATAGGGTTACATCAAGGATTAGCTCTAAGTCCCTATCTTTTTACACTAATTATGGACGAACTCACTGCGCATATTCAAGACAGTACCGTGGTGCATGTTGTTTACAGATGATATTATTTTGGTAGATGAGACACGTGAAGGAGTAAATGCTAAACTAGAATCTTGGAGAGAAACACTAGAAGGGAAAGGTTTTAAGCTTAGTAGGTTAAAGATAGAATATATGGAATTTAAGTTTAGCAATATTAGAAGTAATGAAACAATTGTTAAGATAGGAGAGGGCGAGTTGCCCAAAATCGAGAGATTTAAATATTTAGGATCATTTTTGCAAAATGATAGAGGGATTAAGAAAGATGTCTTACATAGATAATTTAATTGTCCAAATTTGTAACAAAGGTATGTATCAATTAATTCTCTATTTGTATGTTAATTTTATTTGCAAATTAATTACCTTTATTAAATTGTATAAATATGACAATGTGTTGATTGACAGATCAACTTTGGATAATCATCATAACAACGATGACGGCCCATATGAAGAAGAATTGGCATCAATAGCAGGCAAGGACTATCAAAGTTTAATTTAAAATTACTAATTGATTGATTAAAGACAATTATTAAAAATAATAATTGTCTTTATTATTGTAGGTTCTAATAATATGCGCTAGCAAATAATTCAATGGGATAATATTAAACAAATTCTAAAGCTTGGTCAATACAGGAAAATTCATATTAAAGGTTTCTTTTTACTTTTGTTAATTATGTCTATTTAGTTCTATAGAAGATGCCTGTACAATTTATTTTTAATTTGTTAGCTATTACACTTATGTTAGCTTTAGTTGTGCTTATAGATGCTCATGGAGTAGTTGCAAAGACAAGCACCTAAATCCGAAGCTGTTCTAAAGGTGGAGAAGACGATGTATGCTGCATCATGGAGTAGTTGCAAAGACAAGCACCTAAATCTAAAGATGTTGCTTCTCTATATAGCTTTGTTTTTATCAAACATTCATATGTAGCTTTGTTACAGGCCACGTATGCATGTAAGCTTCTTGTGGATTTAAACATGACGGCTGAAAAGTTTCTGCTTGGGCAATTTTAAGAAATCCAAAACATCCATCAACTTCTGCATAACAAATGGCTATTAGAGTTGAGCTGGTCTGAACTGTAATAAGTGATGTATTTACAAGGAAGAACAATAGAGAACTTACAGTCCTGTTGTTGACAAAATCCTCGTAAAAAAGTATAATATGATGGGAACTCTTGAAGTAGTCCAAAGAATCAGTACCCAATTTATCGACATGCTTTAGTTCAGGGATTAATGATGTTATATCGATTGTGGACTTATATTTTGCAAGAATGTACGCCTGCATATTGTATAAGCAATGGCTGTTAAAATTCTAGTTTGTGGGAGATATAGGATTCTATGGTTCACATATTCCTCATCCTTGGAATGCACATGAGCTTTATGAGTTCCATTAAGTTGCTTCACGTTGCGATTATGAGTATTTGCGATTATTGAAAATAAACGACGGAGTAGATTTCTTCTAAAAAGAAACATTGCAAAAACTCCTCTCTTATTGAAATACTCGTTTATGTCACGCCCCGGAGGAGTCTCTGTCCGAAGAAATTTCGGCAGCATCTCCCCTGTACGGCGGACAATCTGAAACTTTTCTACAAGCACTATATACCTCAGCCACATGCGGCTGGAATAATAACAATAAAAGAAAACAAACACCACGCAGTTAATATCAAATTCAGCCTCTGGCTGACACAACCACGCAGTTAAAAATAAAGCAGCCCACTCGGCTGTACCAAAACCAAAACACAAAACTGCTAGCCGGCTAGACTTACACAACCAATAACATAAATACAAAATACCACATAACAACGTCAACACTCCAAAAATAAAAATCAGAGTACAGAGCTAAACAAACTGATACATAAAACAAACAAAACATACGTGAAACCGATAAGTCTTCTGATGTGACGTGGGGACCAGCAGACAGGATGCTCCAAGCGACACCATAAATAACCTGGTACCTGAAAAGATAGTGTCAACGGGGGTGAGTTCAACAACTCAGCGAATACCAATGGACATGAGTAGTAAGATATATCTAACAACAACAAACATGGAATACAGCTTCCTAATCATATATATAGGGAATATGCAAAACTGAAAGGTAACTGAGGAAGCTGTACTCACCAGGAACTCCTATCCAGACAAAAGGGTCGTCAAACCGAAAGTGTCAATAATCCTGTATGCAGGTCAAAAGTATGCATCCAACCAAAATGCAGCAACCAAATGCAGCAAACACAATCGTAAGAATATAAATACATCAATGCATATGATGCTAATGATGCGTCCTGGTCACCCCGACGCGTCAGCCATCTCACACACAAATGGCGAGACCGAGTGGGTAGGGCTATGACAACTGCGCACTCTGCCATCGCTGCTCATGAGTGACCGAGTGGACGGGATCGGAGTACTCCTGTCCTGTGACCCCAAATCATAAATGGGGGAGCTCAATGCTCTCATCTCCCGGTACAAGATGACGGGGAGGACATCTCTGCCGGCTACCACGCTGAGTCACCTGACCAACGGAGCCAAACAGAGTCCACCATCTGCCGGCTACTACGCTGCTACACTAAATGCCAGCGGAGCCAAACAGAGCGGAACTGACTGCCGGCTACCACGCTGGGTCATATGACCAACGGAGCCAAACAGCAGAACCGCCACACACCTGCCTGATATACCACTAAACCATGAGTGGGGGTGTGTGCAGTACATGTAACTGGCGATGGGCTCAACCATAGTGGAGCCGACAATCGCACAGCATGCAATCATGATGCATGTCACTATGCATAACAAAAACTGATCAACATAACCATATCCATGTATACAAAATGGGTACTGTAAAAGCGATGGTCACATACCAAAATCTAGAGTACACAGGTCAGATAGAATATCAAAAAAAAACCTATGTCCTAAACATAATAAGTATGGAATATCCTGATCAGCATAGAAAAATCCATATATATATAATATGGGTACCACAGTATCAGTAGGTCAAATCCACGGATCTAGGGTATACAAGTCCTCTAAGGTATAACAACCTAGATCTTAAACATATCCCTCTTCCATAGCATGTGTACCAACAATATACACAGATTAAAGAATCAAGGTCTAGGCACACGAATCATATATGATATACAAATAGAGGTACACACGTCAGGTATGGTATAAAAACCTAGGTATCAGATAATCTAGATACACATGCCAGAAAAATAAAATCCAGAACCTAGTCCGAACCTCAGTAGGTATGGTATGCCACTTACTCTAGAAACCAAGGTACTCATGGCAATGATCCTGAAACATAAACATGGATACATAACAAACGGCCAACAGATCATGGTATGGGTATCAAACCGTGACATACCAAGGCAAACATGATCATTGCTTGCAGCTATAAAATACTATGCATATCCAATAGACAATATCATAAAGATAAGTCAAGAGGTACCCGCCTCAAATGTAGATCGTGTCAACCATCTTCAATAAATCCAGAAGATCACATCCAACTCGAATCCCGAATTGGAGACCTCTCTGTTAATTCACAACCGAAGAAGTGCTCGCTACCAAGGATCACGGTCGGAGCAACATGGAGTTGTTGATTTCCAAATCCAACACCCTACATAAACATCATCACATTCATCAAAGCATTAAACTCAATCCCATGTTGACAACCCCTTCTCCAATTCTATAAACATCTTACCTTCATATGCTGCTCCCATGTTATCTCACAGCCGAAGACCTAATTGTCGTAAAGGGTGATCAATTGAAATTACTGCTGGAACCAGAGATAGAACTACAAATCGGTTCTAAAATCCATATACAGATCGAATGAGTGTCATGGCCAACAATCAGAAGAAAATGGAAACAAAGGTGCTCATCATACCTCATCCTACCTCATGACAGAACCAACCTCAAGCTGTGAAGGAAAAACCCGACGAAATCAGCTTGAGTCTAGGGCTCGGAAAGATGATCAAGTGGCGGCTATGGAGAACTAGGGCACGACTTGGAGGTGGCTTCCGGCCGAGAGGGGCGGCGGTACGTCCCAATCACAGTGGCGGAGACAGGGAAGAAGAAAGGAAGAGGGAAAGAGAGACGCTCAGCCACCGGCTCGCTGTTCCCTGGCGTCGTCGGCGTCGGCAGGGGAGAGGGAGGCAGGATCGGGAAGGAGACTCGCCCGACAGGGCGCTGGGGTCGGCGTTGCGTGCGCAGAGGAGAAGAGAAGAGGTGACACCGGCGCTAGGGCACGCGACAGGGAGGATTTGGGTGGCGGTGCGGGCTCAACGAGGAGGAAGATGAAGGTTTCGGCAGTTCTTCCGGCGCAGAGGATGTTAGGGCACGCGGGGGTTGAGGGAACGACGAGGGAGAGAAGAAAAGAAAAATAAAAGAAAAAGAAAAGAAATGTTTTAAAGAAAATAAACATTTCCTCGTTAAAACAGGGTAGTCTAAACAGACTTTCCCGGGCCCCATTTTATCCCCGTAAACTTAGTCATACGAGCTCCGTAAAATCCCCGAAAAATTTCCAAAAATTTCGGAAAAATCCCTTATCATTATTCGCTAATTTTCAGTATTTTACATTCTCCCCCACTAATAAAAATTTGGTCCCCAAATTTCGTTATCTACCATCAGCAAATACTAACAACAGGTAAAGAGTATAAATGCAGAACGGTAAATAATATCACACACCCCAAGTGAGAAGATGGGGTATTGAGCTCGGATAATATCCTCGAGCTCCCAAGTAACCTCCTCGTCCAAATGATATTGTCATCCGACTTTAACCAGTCGGATCATCTTGTTCCACAACTGACGCTCTTTCCGTCTAGTATCCGTACCGGAATCTCCTCATAAGCGATGTCGAGCTGAACAGAACTGAGATATCTGTCAGTGCATGTGTCGGGTCGAGTAGGTATCTGCTTAACATAGACAAGTAGAACACATCGTACACGCCTACCAAGGATGGTGGTAGTGCTAACCAGTAAGCTACCGCTCCAATCCTCTCCAAGATCTGAAAAGGACCAATGTATCGCGGAGCTGGCTTACCTCTAAGGTCAATCTCTTCACCCCTTTCGTGGGTGAAACTCGCAGAAATACATGATCGCCAACAGAAAACTCTAGTGGTCTGCGTCTCCGATCAGCATAACTCTTCTGGCGATCCTGTGCCTCTAACATTCTCCGTCTGATAGTACGGACCAACTCTGCGTCATGCTGAGCTCTATGAGGTCCCACAACTGGGTCTCCCCAACCTCATCCCAAAGGGTGGGTGTCCTATAAGACCTACCTTACAACGCTTCAAACGTGCCATCCGGATAGCCAAAAGAAAGCTGTCGTTGTAGGCGAACTCTACAAATGGCAGATGGTCCTCCCAACTGCCTCCAAAATCCAACACACACGATCTCCGCAAATCCTCTAGAGTCTAAATGGTCCACTCTACTGTCCATCTGTCTGCGAATGGAAAGTTGTACTGAAACAGAGCTGCGTGCCCAAGGCCTGTTGCAGACTCTGTCAAAAAAATGAGACGTGAACCGGGAGTCTCTATTCGAAATAATAGTCAATGAGACACCCCGTGATTTGATGATCTCCCGGCAAAACAGATCTACCAATCGATCGAGGGAATCAGTCCTCCGGATCGCTAAAAAGTGCGCGGATTTGGTTAATTGATCAACGATTACCCAAATCGCGTCATGGTCTCGTCATGTCCTCGGCAAACTCACCACAAAGTCCATAGTAATATGTTCCCATTTCCACTCGGGAATAGGAATCCGCTGAAATAAACCGGCAAGTCTCTGGTGCTCAGCCTTCACTTGCTGACAGACAAGACATCTAACTACAAAATTCCGCGATGTCTTTCATCATACCATTCCACCAATAAGAACGTCTCAAATCTCGGTACATACGGGTACCGCCTGGGTGGATCGCAAATCGAGAGTGATGAGTCTCCTGAAGTAGCTCCTGTAAGACCGGATGAGACTGAGGTACGCACAATCTGCCTCGAAGTATATAATACTCTCCTCGTCTCGTGTGAACTCGGTCTGCTGCCCGGAGCTATCTGACTGCTAATAAATTGCAAATGCTGATCACCAACCTGGGTCTCTCGGATCCTCGTCCTGATCAACGACTGAGCAACTATGGTAACAAGAATACTCTATTATATCTGTCCCTGCTCCTTAAGGTCTAACTCGGAGAAACCCTGAATCATGTCTGTGACCACAACTCGGTGGTAAGCTACAGTCCCTCTATACTTCCGGCTAAGTGCATCGGCAACCACATTAGCTCTCTCTGGGTGATAGCTAATGGTACAATTCGTAATCTTTCAAGAATTTCATCCTTCTCTTTAGTCAAAGATTAAGTTTCTTTCTAAGTGAACAACTATTTGAGACTCTTATGACCAGTGAGAATCTCAAATGTAATACCGAACAGATGCTGCTGCCAAATCTTCAAGGAAAAATAATGGCGGTCAGCCACAAGTTATGTACTGGGTAGTTCTCCTCATGCTCCTTCAACTGCCGAGAAGCATAGGAGACTACTCTATCGTGCTGCATCAGAACAGCGCTCAAACCCTGAGTAGATGCGTCGGTGTAGAGGACATATCCGTCCTCTCCCGAAGGTAAAACCAAAATCGGAGTCGACACTAATCTCCGCTTTAGCTCCTGGAAGCTGGTCTCGTAGTCCTCTGACCACATGAACTTCACGCCTTTCCTGGTAAGACGTGTCAGCGGCATAGCAATACGCGAGAAGCCCTCGACAAAACGTCGGTAATATCCGGCCAATCCCAGAAAACTGCGGATCTCCTGAGCTGACTTCGGCTGCCCCCAACGGTAACAACCCCGATCTCCTGTGGAACCACGGTATACTCCTACTGGTGACCATGTGTCTCAAACATCTCACAGAAGACAACCAAATCAGCACTACTGATAATCACATATACATGTTCTCGTCGAAACATCTTTAGATCTATGCAAAGGTAGTGTACGTGACTCACCTCAGATCCGTAATAAATCACAACATCGTCAACAAAGACAATGGAAACCGATCCAAACATTCTAGGGATACCCAAATCATCGAGTCCATGATAACATCTAGGGCACCGCAAGCACTAATGGTAAAACCAAGACACATAATGTCCGTATCACAGACATTCCTAACAATAAGATCCCCAACAATAAACAAATCTAATCACCAACGATATATAATCACCAAAGAATAGAACCTCCAGTGTGAGAACAATGATCTATCACACGAAATACCACATATGTGGGAGCAACGCTCTACCACAAGAAATCCTCCATATGTGGGAGCAACGCTCCACCACAAATAATCCAAAATATGTATCCACAATAAATATAGGGGCAATGCTCCGCTACAAACAATCCGCAATATGTAGGAGCAACGCTCCACTACAAAACAATCCCTAAATATATGGGAATCCAGAATATGTGGAAGCTACGCTCTACCACAAACGATCCATAACATGTGGAAGCTACGCTCTACCACAACAATACATAAGTGCCCAAAGCACCTAACTATCTAACTAGAGATTGCACGAGATCTCTCTACCACAGATCACTGTGGGTAGCCTAGGGTATAACCACCCAGTAAGCAAATCAAATCTATAGTCAACTCTATCATCCTCCTAGTGGGTCGGTCACCCACTAATGGAAGAATTAGTTGACAGGGTAAAACAACCAATATCATAATGTAGACATTTAACATTCTACTTTTAACATAGGTAGAATCATCATGATGCTACCAACCATACATCTGACACACGTGCACACACAACATATATATGATCGACATAATCCTTCAATTAGTACACACCAAAAATACTCACATCATAGGTATAATTCACCATGATACCTCCAACAATGTATACCGAACCCGTGTGCACATATCATCGTAGGTAAAATCAACAATACTCTCAAACAACACTCACCTGACATATATAAACATATGCCAAGAGTATAATCAACGTAATACTTCCAACAAGGCATACTAAAACCCAGGTGCATTCACAAATCACACATAATCAACAAGATACCTCAGATATGTCAATCAGACACGTACAGCTAACTAAATAGCTATAATCCCCAAGGAACCTACAATAACCACATCAAGATGGGAATACCCATACTATCTGCAAATGAACTATCCATCATAGAATTCCTTCAAATCATAACAATCATATCTACACACCACATAAATATGCATAATCAACATATTTTAAATCCAATCTACCACACAAACCCTACGCCACCTTCTAAGTTATCCAATTAGGTACATACAGTCGAAAATTAAAGTACTCATGGAATAGGATACATCGATCCTCTATCGACTGACCAAGTCGTCATTAGTATATGGCTAATTCAATCCTTTCCCACATCAGTATAAGCTAGGTACTCGATGTGCTTAAGATATCCAACTAAGCACGAATAACCCAAGATTCAAACATCTAAAAGTAAAGTAAGTCAATCCCCTACTGATCGGATCAACAAAACTAATCGGTCATCTACTAACTAATCAAGAATAAATAAAGCCTCTACAAGCATCTAAGGTGTAAAATACGGTACCCAAATAGTATTTAAATAATAAGATTATTGGACAAATAATCTTATTGGATTTTTCAGGAATTTTTAGAAATTTTCTGGGATTTAATCGGAGCTCGTATGACGTATTTTAAGGGGGATCAATTATTGGGTTTAGAGAAAGCCTGTTTAGAATACCTAATAAGTGGGAATTGATTGAGGAATGCACTTAGTATTTGATTAAGCAAACCTAAGTATATTAAATCCATTATTACCCGTGCCCTAAACCTCTCCACGCCGAAGCCTGCTTCGTCCCGATCTCCCCTCACCTCGCGACAGCGCCGATTCTTCCTCCTATCCCCTATCTTGTGCCCTCTCCGCCGAATGTCGCCGGCGCAAAGCAACCACCGAAGCTTTAGGAGGGAGTGAGTTGCTGATCCTCCGTCCTCTCCCTCTCGATTTCTCTCTCGGGCAATCCGACGCACCCGACGCGGACTGTGCACATCCTCCACTGCGATCGCGGCGTCGCTGAGTTGCTTGAAGAAGGGCCGTTGGAGCTCGAAGGGTACCAATTATTTCCGACCGAGCAGGCGTCTCGGTGGTTGTTCTTGCTCGCGATCGGAGGTTGTTCGGCTTCTAGGGCACGACGGAGCTAGGGCATGGCAAGGGAAGGGGGATTTGATTCGTATCTCTCTCGGTAGACCAAGCTCTCTTAGTTCTCCTCCTTTATCTGTTCGTTGGAGTTTGACCGGCAACTCCACACCTGCTGGATCGGATCAGACGACACCATCTTGAGGCATTCGATCGAGGTAGGCAAGCTTCAAAGATTTTGCCTAATTGGTTTCCTTTGTGATGATCTTCCTGTTCTAGATCAGAGGGAGGATCGAATCAGTGTGTTCCGGATGTTTCCTGTTGCCGGTCACTGCCAATTCCATTTCTTGGCGTTGTGGAGGTCTCGGCTGAAGCGGTAGGGATCTGTTGAGGTAAGTTGTTAGTTAAATGTTATGAATTAAGAATTAGAGTTAAATTCTTGGTTGTGGTTATATTGGTAGTGAATTGGGCATTGGGTCTATGATAGGTGATGATTTTAGGGCATTTGATTTGTTGGAAAACGACTCCACCTTGTTTCAATCACCATTTCCAGCTTCAACCTCCTCAACAGCGGTCAAGTGGTGGTGCTACTGATTAAGGTGAGTTTTGGAAGTTGTTTTCCATTGCTAAGTTGTGTTTGGAGATTGGTTTGTAGTCTTGTGATGGATTGGTTGATTTTGGTTGATGGTGTGGGGTGGATGTAGTTATGTATCCATTTCTGATTTAGATTTTAATTTGTGGTATCTTAATTAACGAATAATTAGTTGTGTTGGTTGGATTGTCAGCTGTGGTAGTTAGAAATGGATTGTGTGGAAGAATTATGCATGATGTTTGGTTGTTGATGGAATTGAATTTGACTAGATAAGTGGATGGGTAGATTATGGAGGTTGAGATTGTAATACCCCGGTTCTGAGATTCTGGTTAAGTATGACTTAAAAAGGTTAGATGGTACTATCCATATCACCAAGGTGCACCTTCCTTTTCGGAAGCCCAAACTTAAGAACTCCAAAGTTAAGCGTGCTTGGCTTGGAGAAATCTGAGGATGGGTGACCTCCTGGGAAGTTTTTCAGGGTGCGTGCGAGTGAGGACAAAGCACACTGAAAGGACCTCCGGTGATTTGTGGAGCTAGTCGTCAACCCGATGGATAATTCTGGTGGCGTTCCCAGTTCGATCCGGGTGGGACCCACCCGGGCCGGGGCGTTACAGATGGTATCAGAGCGACCTTGCGACCGTGAGTGCACCTGTGGCAGGAGCACCCAGGGCACCACCTAGCGAGGGAGATTCTGGGATTTGTCTGTGGTGTGATTCGTGGTTACACAACGAGGACGTTGTGTCTTTAAGTGGGGGTGATTGTAATACCCCGGTTCTGAGATTCTGGTTAAGTATGACTTAAAAAGGTTAGATGGTACTATCCATATCACCAAGGTGCACCTTCCTTTTCGGAAGCCCAAACTTAAGAACTCCAAAGTTAAGCGTGCTTGGCTTGGAGAAATCTGAGGATGGGTGACCTCCTGGGAAGTTTTCCAGGGTGCGTGCGAGTGAGGACAAAGCACACTGAAAGGACCTCCGGTGATTTGTGGAGCTAGTCGTCAACCCGATGGATAATTCTGGTGGCGTTCCCAGTTCGATCCGGGTGGGACCCACCCGGGCCGGGGCGTTACATAAGGTAAATCGATCACGACTACCCAAGTCAACAAACATCAATCTATCTTCTACTGACCGATCTAACAAGAGTAAATCAATTATCTACGGATGAAATTAACTAAGATAACCTGGTATACTACTGGCTAGGTCAACATAAAGATATAGATACTATCCACTACCCAGCTAATAAAAGCAGAGGCTGGTATGTGCCTGAATCTTCTTACCAACTAGTAATAACATAAGCTAAAAACTACTGGTGTATGATATGATAAATCACCAGAAACTGTAACCCTTAATCTCTATCAAGGTCGATCATCATCAGGGTTTTACCTAATACATAAAATATCTACTATCTCAACTAGACAGGTACTAGTAAAGAGTGCTAATACATGTCATAAACCATAATAGTCAACGGTGCATATACTAAAAAAAATGTAGGATAACAGTATACCAACATACCTCCTATAGCTTGGAGATGTCCTGCTGCTGCCAGGTCCCAAAACCCGAAAAGTCACATCGAGAAGACCAAAACAGAAAATCCGGAACACCGAGAAAATAAGACTCGTAAGCCGATCTCTGATACCAAATAAATTGATATCAGATAAATCTCAAAAATCCAAAACACATAGCAAGTATCGTATACCTGCTCTGATACCACTAAAGTGTCACGCCCCGGAGGAGTCTCTGTCAGAAGCATCTCCCCTGTACGGCGGACAATCTAAAACTTTTCTACAAGCACTATATACCTCAGCCACATGCGGCTGGAATAATAACAATAAAAGAAAACAAACACCACGCAGTTAATATCAAATTCAGCCTCTGGCTGACACAACCACGCAGTTAAAAATAAAGCAGCCCACTTGGCTGTACCAAAACCAAAACATAAAACTGCTAGCCGGCTAGACTTACACAACCAATAACATAAATATAAAATACCACATAACAACGTCAACACTCCAAAAATAAAAACCAGAGTACAGAGCTAAACAAATTGATACATAAAACAAACAAAACATACGTGAAACCGATAAGTCTTCTGATGTGACGTGGGGACCAGCAGACAGGATGCTCCAAGCGACACCATAAATAACCTGGTACCTGAAAAAGATAGTGTCAACGGGGGTGAGTTCAACAACTCAGCGAATACCAATGGACATGAGTAGTAAGATATATCTAACAGCAACAAACATGGAATACAGCTTCCTAATCATATATATAGGGAATATGTAAAACTGAAAGGTAACTGAGGAAGCTGTACTCACCAGGAACTCCTATCCAGACAAAAGGGTCGTCAAATCGAAAGTGTCAATAATCCTGTATGCAGGTCAAAAGTATGCATCCAACCAAAATGCAGCAACCAAATGCAGCAAATACAATCGTAAGAATATAAATACATCAATGCATATGATGCTAATGATGCGTCCTGGTCACCCCTGACGCCAGTCAGTCGTCTCACACACAAATGGCGAGACCGAGTGGGTAGGGCTATGACAACCGTGCACTCTGTCGTCACTGCTCCTGATGAGTGACCGAGTGGACGGGATGCTGTCGGAGTACTCCTGTCCTGTGACCCCAAATCATAAATGGGGGAGCTCAATGCTCTCATCTCCCGGTACACGATGACGGGGAGGTATCTCTGCCGGCTACCACGCTGAGTCACCTGACCAACGGAGCCAAACAGAGTCCACCGTCTGCCGGCTACCACGCTGCTACACTAAATGCCAGCGGAGCCAAACAGAGCGGAACTGACTGCCGGCTACCACGCTGGGTCGTATGACCAACGGAGCCAAACAGCAGAACCGCCACACACCTGCCTGATATACCACTAAACTATGAGTGGGGGTGTGTGCAGTACATGTAACTGGCGATGGGCTCAACCATAGTGGAGCCGACAATCGCACAGCATGCAATCATGATGCATGTCACTATGCATAACAAAAACTGATCAACATAACCATATCCATGTATACAAAATGGGTACTGTAAAAGCGATGGTCACATACCAAAATCTAGAGTACACAGGTCAGATAGAATATCAAAAAAAAACCTATGTCCTGAACATAATAAGTATGGAATATCCTGATCAGCATAGAAAAATCCATATATATATAATATGGGTACCACAGTATCAGTAGGTCAAATCCACGGATCTAGGGTATACAAGTCTTCTAAGGTATAACAACCTAGATCCTAAACATATCCCTCTTCCATAGCATGTGTACCAACAATATACACAGATTAAAGAATCAAGGTCTAGGCACATGAATCATATATGATATACAAATAGAGGTACACACGTCAGGTATGGTATAAAAACCTAGGTATCAGATAATCTAGATACACATGCCAGAAAAATAAAATCCAGAACCTAGTCCGAACCTCAGTAGGTATGGTATGCCACTTACTCTAGAAACCAAGGTACTCATGGCAATGATCCTGAAACATAAACATGGATACATAACAAACGGCCAACAGATCATGGTATGGGTATCAAACCGTGACATACCAAGGCAAACATGATCATTGCTTGCAGCTATAAAATACTATGCATATCCAATAGACAATATCATAAAGATAAGTCAAGAGGTACCCGCCTCAAATGTAGATCGTGTCAACCATCTTCAATAAATCCAGAAGATCACATCCAACTCGAATCCCGAATTGGAGACCTCTCTGTTAATTCACAACCGAAGAAGTGCTCGCTACCAAGGATCACGGTCGGAGCAAGATAGAGTTGTTGATTTCCAAATCCAACACCCTACATAAACATCATCACATTCATCAAAGCATTAAACTCAATCCCATGTTGACAACCCCTTCTCCAATTCTATAAACATCTTACCTTCATATGCTGCCCCCTGTTATCTCACAGCCGAAGACCTAATTGTCGTAAAGGGTGATCAATTGAAATTACTGCTGGAACCAGAGATAGAACTACAAATCGGTTCTAAAATCCATATACAGATCGAATGAGTGTCATGGCCAACAATCAGAAGAAAATGGAAACAAAGGTGCTCACCATACCTCAACCTACTTGATGACAGAACCAACCTCAAGCTGTGAAGGAAAAACCCGACGAAATCAGCTTGAGTCTAGGGCTCGGAAAGATGATCAAGTGGCGGCTATGGAGAACTAGGGCACGACTTGGAGGTGGCTTCTGGCCGAGAGGGGCGGCGGTACGTCCCAATCACAGTGGCGGAGACAGGGAAGAAGAAAGGAAGAGGGAAAGAGAGACGCTCAGCCACCGGCTCGCTGTTCCCTGGCGTCGTCGGCGTCAGCAGGGGAGAGGGAGGCAGGATCGGGAAGGAGACTCGACCGACAGGGCGCTGGGGTCGGCGTTGCGTGAGCAGAGGAGAAGAGAAGAGGTGACGCCGGCGCTAGGGCACGCGACAGGGAGGATTTGGGTGGCGGTGCGGGCTCAACGAGGAGGAAGATGAAGGTTTCGGCAGTTCTTCCGGCGCAGAGGATGTTAGGGCACACAGGGGTTGAGGGAACGGCGAGGGAGAGAAGAAAAGAAAAATAAAAGAAAAAGAAAAAGAAAAAGAAAAAGAAAAAGAAAAAGAAAAGAAATGTTTTAAAGAAAATAAACATTTCCTCGTTAAAACGGGGTAGTCTAAACAAACTTTCCCGGGCCCCATTTTATCCCCGTAAACTTAGTCATACGAGCTCCGTAAAATCCTCGAAAAATTTCCAAAAATTCCGAAAAAATCCCTTATCATTATTCGCTAATTTTCAGTATTTTACAGTTTATGCTTTTGTGATGTTGCATGACACCCTGAAAGAGTAGGTAAGCTTATCAAAACTACATGAAAAATTGGAACAAAAACATATTGTTAAAATCGCCAAGTGTTTGGTTCTGTGGATCTGTGGGAGTTTGATTACAATATTTAACCTCTCCCATTAAGTCGTTTGTAATGAAAAATACACACTCCACTTTGAATAGCATCTATTTTTTTCTCATTGCTATTTCTTTCTCTTATACTTTTTGAGTAACTGATGAGTGAATCAATAAATGAGAAGTAATTTCCAAGGTTCAGTTTTCATTCGATGTGGTAAGTAATGACAAACACAACTGTTGAAAGAATATAAACACGCTGAAGTTCTTTTATAGAGAATAAGATCAACTACACTTTCAATATACAAAAATCAACTGTATATAATGGCAACTTGAGCATATGAGGAAGATCTTTGAATAAGATTTTGGAGTACATCCCATGTTAGTGCAGTTGTAATACGTTTTTGAAGCACATCCCATGAAGCAAATCCATAACTTAATCACATTACTTATAACAAAGTAGATAAAGCAATTTAGATTAAATCATCATTTTAATTTTGATACAACACTTGTAACAACTCAAACTAAAATCAATGTTTGAATTTCAAGTCATATAACAACTTCAAACAACATGCCTAATCATCATCATTATCATCATTGATCATAAGAGAATCTAATTGATGCTTTATCTCTTTTAATGCATCTTTCAACTTAATATATTTTCCAGTTTTTGAAACTTTTCTCTCCAAATCTGAATTTGACCTTGAACTTGAAGTTGCACATGATATTTTATTTGGACTAGATGCAAATGAAGTTGGTGCAGATCTTTTTTTTAAGTATTCCTCAAAAGTTTTTTGTGCCTCCTCTCTAGTTTTGAAAGATTTGTGTATGGCGCCCTTAAAGCCATTAACATGATCAAAAGCTTCTACCTGTTGGTGCAGCGGGGCCGGCAAGAGGGGGGTGAATTGCCTGCAAAAATAAGATTATATCCTCCTCAAGGCTTTCAACTCAAAGGTGAAACACTATAAAAACTAAATAACAGAAAAAAAAAAAGAGGAGACAAGGATTTAACTTGGTTATAACCAAGACGATTGTTAATCCAAGGCGGTTGAACAGTTCCACTAGAGTATCTCCTTCACTGTAGGCGGAGAAGCCTTTTTACACACTTAGAATGCTTAGAAGTTGCTAGGAATGAACACAGAGTTGAATGCTTGAATGAATATTTATTTCTTATCTCTAGGGGCCTTTATATAGCTCCTGGAAAGTCTATTCCGAGGGTTCAAGGTGCCTCCAACAAGGTTCAAGGCACCTTCAACCAAGTCAAGCGGATAAAGTTCTATCCGTGCACAAACGATCGAGTTGACTCGGGCTGAGGCGCCTCAAACAAGCTTGAAGGCGCCTCAAAGGTTTGAGGCGCCTCCAATGCTTGATTGAGGCGCCTCAAAGGTGGAGGCGCCTCCAATTTTGATGAGGGTGCCTTGAGTTGCATTTCCAGCTCGCTTTCTCCTTTACTTTGACTTCCGAAGCTCCGTTTGCTTGGGCGATTTCGACCAACCGAAATAGAGCTTACCCGAACCCAATTTCTGGCCTTCTCCTCGAGCAGTCTTTCGTCCCAGCTTTATGTCCCTCGAATATCGTGCACGTTCTTCTTGCTCACCGGTGTACTCTTCCGCAGCTCTCTCGTCCTTCGGACGCACCGAGCCCGTCGGCTCCCTCCCGTGTCGTTCTTCTCGCTAGCTGCGTCTTCCGCTCGACTTCCTGCGCTCCTAAGTTTTTGCACACTTAGACATAGGGATCAACAACAAACAAGATCTAACTAACTTGGTTGACCACATCAAAACAACCACGGGGTCCAACAATCTCCCCCTTTTTGATGTACATCAACCCAAGTTCAAGTTAGGGTAAAAATAAACAAATAGTAATTTTAAGAAAATTATGAAATTAACATTTTAAACACATAAATTGCAATAATAGAATTTTCATAAGTTAAAATAAAAAAATTTAAAAATTTAATTTTCCTAACTATCCCTAAACTTGTTACCTAAACTCTCCCCCTTTGATCACAGCAAAAACGGGGGAAATTTTTTTTCTAAGTCATGTAAAACAACTTTCTGAGAATTTTGAAAGAATTTTCTATGTTAAAACTTAGGCAAGAAAAAGAAATTTCTAATTTAGTTCTAATTTCAGAAGAAATTTTTAGGCAAAAAAAGAAAAAAAAATATTATAAAGAATTTTCCTAAGTAAAAAAAAAATTCTGCAAGAAATATTTTTGTTGAATTAAAAAGATGTTAAAGAAAAACTTTCTAAAGCATTATTTAATTTCAATTTTAATGCTTTACCAGAAAGTTAATTAAACATTTTATTTCAATATTTTGATTTCCAAGTCGTGGCAAGGCACTGGGCCTTCTTTGTTATTGGAGCAACAACCACTTCCTTAGACAAAACCTCATAAAGAAATTGTAATGTTTAATTTTCTCATTGTAAGCCCTAACTTAAAAACAATTTAAACTAGCAAAGATTTTGGAACCCAGTATAGGTTCCTTCCTACATGATTGTTTAAGAACTTAGGGGGTATATAATTTCTTGGAATTCATTTAAGTTGTCCCTGATGCTTTCTTATATACCAGTTTAATTTTCCATAAACTTTAATTTTTGATTTTTGAAAAACATCAGTGTTTAAACATGTATCATATTTTAAACTTTCAATTTGAAGTTTCAATTTATCATTTTTCATATTTCAAATTATCTAACATTTTATTTAAGTTAGCAATTTCTTTTTTTGATTCAGCTAAGTCTTTAGAAAGAGCTTTAATAAATTGAAATGACTGTTTAGGGTTTAGAGCACGTACCTTACTTACCTTACTTTGTGATTCTCCCCCTTATCATAGCTTTCCTCTTCTGATGTCCCTCCCCCCTCATCTATGCTCATTTTTGAACTTGACTCTTCATCTAGCTGGTGGTTCGCCATCAGCGCTAGTCCCGAGAAGGCTTCGACTTCAGATTCGGAGGACGTTGAATCGTCTCACGTGACCTTCAGGATTTTGTGCTTGGAGGTGTTTGACTTGTGTTTTACCTTCTCTTTGTCTTTTGTTTTTTCCTTTATTTTTGGGCAATCATCCTTGATGTGTCCTTCTTCATTGCAATTGTAGCACCGGATCGTCCTTCTGTTGCACTGATGCTTTCTTGACTGTGGCCAAAATTTATTAGTTTTAAGAAATTTATTGAAACGTCATACTAGTAGTGCTACTTCTGTTTCATCGATTGAAGCTTCAGAGTTGGGATCATCTAACTTGGATTGTAAGGTGATGTCGAGGTTTGACCTCACTATTTCTTTAGGCTCTGCAATTCGAGACTCGTGAAGTTCGAAGGTAGAGAATAAACTTTCTAAATTACTTACCTTAAAGTCCTTAGAGATGTAGTAAGCATCTACTAAGGAAGCCCATTCCGGAGTTCTGGGGAAGGCATTTAGTTCATACCGGATGGAATCTCGGTTTGTTACCGTTTCACCGAGATTTGTCAGTTGCATTATCAGCTCCTTGATCCTCGCTTGAAGTTATGCAACCTTCTCATCGTTGTTCATCCGGAGATTTGTTAGTTGTATCCGGAGGATGTCGCGCCTTGCTATCTTCACTTCTGAGGTGCCCTCGTAGAGCTTTAGGAATTTATCCCAGAGGTCTTTGGCGGAGTCGTAGCTTCCGATCCGACTTACTTCCTGGAGCGGTAGAACACTGAGCAGTTGAAATTCTGCCTTTCCGTTGACCACGCAATCGGCCTGCTCCTACTTCGTCCAGTTGCATTCTTCTTTATCTTTTGGCGCTATATATCTATATTTCATTATTAAAAGAATATCGAATCCGGTCTTAAAAAATACCTCCATTTTGCGTTTCCACGTAGAGAAGTCTTCGTCGAACTTCGGGGGATGAATGTTAGCTCCAACCATCGTCTTGATCTTCGTGCTTCAGTTGGCGGTTAGTCCTTCTAGGCGGTCGGACTCTGATACCACTTGTTAGTGCAGCGAGGCCAGCAAGAGGGGGTGAATTGCCTGCAAAAATAAGATTATACCCTCCTCAAGGCTTTCAACTCAAAGGTGCAACACTATAAAAATTAAATAACAGAAAAGAAGAGGAGACAAGGATTTAACTTGGTTACAACCAAGACGGTTATTAATCCAAGGCGGTTGAACAGCTCCACTAGAGTATCTCCTTCACTATAGGCGGAGAAACCTTTTTACACACTTAGAATGCTCAGAGGTTGCTAGGAATGAACACAGAGTTGAATGCTTGAATGAATATTTATTTTCTAGCTCCAGGGGACTTTATATAGCTCCTGGAAAGTCTATCCCTAGGGTCCAAGGTGCCTCCAACAAGGTTCAAGGCGCCTCCAACCAAGTCAAGCGGATAAAGTTCTATCCGCGCACAAATGGTCGAGTTGACCCGGGCTGAGGCACCTCAAACAAGCTTGAAGGCGCCTCAAAGGTTTGAGGTGTCTCCAATGCTTGATTGAGGTGCCTCAAAGGTGGAGGCGCCTCCAATCTTGATGAGGGCGCCTTGAGCTGCATTTCCAGCTCGCTTTCTCCTTTGCTTTGACTTTCGAAGCTCTGTTTGCTTGGGTGATTTCGGCCAATTAAAATAGGGCTCACCCGAACCCAATTTCCAGTCTTCTCCTCGAGCAGTCTTCCATCCTAGCTTTACGTCCCTCGAACGTCGTACACGTTCTTCTCGCCCATTGGTGTACTCTTCTGCACCTCTCTCGTCCTTCGAGCGCACTGAGCCCGTCGGCTCCTTCCCGTGTTGTCCTTCTCTCTAGCTGCGTCTTCCTCTCGACTTCCTGTGCTCCTAAGCTCCTGCACACTTAGACACAGGGATCAATAACAAACAGGACCTAACTAACTTGGTTGACCACAACAAAATAACCACGGGGTCCAACACTACCCACGCTTCATAAATTCCCGGTTCACGTCCAATAAATACAACATATGTTTTCCCCTGCATTTTAAAGAACATTCAGAATCTTATATAAACAAAATATTAGAACTTAAATCAAATGATTTACCATAGATTGTATATAAAGAGTCAAAGTTTTGCAAGTTTCCTGTAAATTGTAGAACCAAAAGAATATAAGTTATCAAAGAAAAAGAGGCTGAAATCCAATTATTTGTGCCCAATTTATAGAAAATATAGTCCGTTACAAAACTCATCACCTGAGTGCATCGATATTACACATTAAACTAATAAATTTATTATGTGGATTTGAGACATGTCATCATTAGAGAAATTCATAAATAACTGATTGGTATAACGGATCATCGAAATATATCTCAAAAATAGATCTTGTGGGTTTCCTTGAACGGAAAACCCTTCTCCCCTTGAAAAGGGGGTCTTCTTCACCTTTTATAGGTGCCCACACATGCCCTAAATGACGCAACACGACTATGTTGTATCAACCTAGGTGAAGTAAGGCATGGTCGTGCCTCCTGAGCACGGTCGAACCATGGGGTGTTCTATTTTGGTCTCTGGGAAGAGGTACAATTGTGATTGGGAAGCACAGTCAGACCATGTGGCATGCTTGAACTGATGAAAGACATGACCATGCCTATGAGGCACGACAATGCTTTGGCTAAATAAGGCACGGTCGTGCCTATGAGGCACGACCTTGCTTTCATGAATTCTCTCCAAACTTGCTATAATGTCCAATATGCTCCATTTTACTCCAAAAATGTGTCATATCAATTAAAATGAAATGCAATTGTGGGATAATGTCCAATTGCTTTGATCTCCGAACTAAAGTAGTAAATAAAATGAAATTATAATGAAATAGAGTGAGATAATGTAAATTATGCTCATGAAATGCAAATAAATGTATGACAAATAATGTCTAGAAACATACATAATCTACACACATCATACCTTCATTCATTAATAAAACTACTAGATAAGATTATATGAATTTGCTATGGATGATGATGTTTCATTCACACACATGAATTTTGACTACAGGGTTTTCTTAAGGACAAGCAAAAGTTCAAGTTTAGAAGTATTTGATGTGTGTGAATTGTAGACATGTTTTAGGTCTTATTTAGCATACATTTATTGCACTACATGAGTATATTTTGCATAAACTTCTATCTTTTGCATTGATTTCTATCTTTTTAATTTGGATGATTTCTCTTGGTGATATTTGATGTTAGGACGCAAAGATCTTAGCTTTGGAGCTCATTTAGAGATGAAAAATCATTGGAATGACAACTCAACATAATACATAGCCTGACCGTGGTGTCTACCATGACTGTGTATTACCTATAGATGAAGACTTAGCATCAGAGCATTGCTTGAAACTTCCAACAAGGAACACAACCTTGTTCCTCTATTATTGTTGGCGAGGAGATGTATGGAGTCAACCATGACCATGCCATTGTGCTCACCATGGCCGTGGCGGGCTAGGGTTGGTTGGTGGCACCCCATGGAAAAATAAAAAAAAAATTGTTATGTTTTGATAATTTTTGAAGTCTACAAAAGCAACTAGGGGGTGTTGGATCAAGGAATCATGGGGATCTTATGACAGGAGACCTCAAAAGAGAGACATTTTCAAAGAGATCCTAGAAGCTAAAGATTTTGATCATCAAGGAGCATGTGGAGATCATCCCAAAGCATCATCAACATTTACAAACTGAGTTTTTCTTACAAGTGCCTTTATTTTTAGTTGTAGAATTCTTTTGATAATCTCTTTGGCTTATTTCTCCATTGTGATGGAGTAATCTCCTAAATTTTAGGATTAGGGAGTAACTCGACGTTGATTTGATAATTATATGTGGCTATTCATCTCTTTTATCACATAATGTGTTAACCCTTGATTTAGTTAGTATATACATAACATGCTAATATGTTCTAACAGACGTTAGCATAGATGTTAAGGTGAGAAGGAAGAATTGAAAAGTGAACTCTAATCTTGGACATATAATAACTAAACTTGAGGGATTGTTCAAGAAAGTAGTTCAAACTCTATCAAAGGTGTCATTGGTTATCACATAGTGTAAAGAGTGTTAGTATTAGTCTCAGTACCAATTATGAGATGATTGTAAAGTACTCATTTTGTATCATATTTCATTATTAATAAAAGACAAAGTTGGTTATTATATTTATTTCAGTTCAGTACCGATTGAATAAGTATAATAATGTCCTTGGGTAGTAGGTTCTTATGTACAGTATATCAATTGGTTGAATTGATAGTTAGATATTGTAGATATACATGGAACACTACTCTTAACTATTCCTAGTCAATCTTTAACAAACAAGGACAATATTAATGGGTTGAAACTTCCATGTAGGCCAACGGATGACTTGATCTAACAAGTCATGGATATGAGATATCAGGTTGACACATAAGTATATATTAGAGAATATATATTGAATGACCTGCCATGAGAATATTTCATAGATCATTATATGAGTGACATAAACATTCTCATGTGACTATTGGTATGAATAGTCCTTAGACCTGAAGTCACTACGGTTCCCTACATAAGGAGTTGTGTATTTTGGTATCGGCAAACGTCACTTGTAACAAGGTTGACAACAAAGTCGATCACTAGGTATGCAATGAATTATATAGAGGGATATGAGTGATGTAGATGAGATCTATCCCTTCCATATAACGGAAGCGATATCTGTAGGCCCCTTGATTAGTAGGACACAAGAAAGCATGGTCATGCGCAAATGAGTCAATATGAGATATTGAGCTTATTTGATTGAGTATGTCTACTTAGAGATCAAGAAACACAAAAATGTTGATAAGAGGATGACACAGTCTATGTCTCATTAATCAATCTAGATATCAAGGATAGAGGAACCAAATCATACAAGATAATAGTCACGGACAGGTTAGGTCAGATCTCGACTTTCTCATCACTTGGGTAGCAATGATGCCTTGCTAGATGTCACTCATTGCTTATGTATCTAAATGTTGATTTGGATACATTACCAATGTTACGAGAACCTATTGGGTCACACACAAAAAATAAGTAGATTTGGAGATGGGTTCATATGATGAATCATTGGATTAAGTGTAATCCAAATTGAACTTGTTGAGTTAGACTCAATTGAATCTAATTATTAGATTGAGTCCAATTCAAACTAAACTCAAGGAGTCAATACGAATTAATGAAATAGTGATTCATTATATTTGAAATTGCATGAGATCAATTGAGTAAGACTCAATTGAATTGGACTTGAGTTAGACTCAAGTGAATTCATTCACTAAGTGAATTAATGGAGATTAATTTATTGAATTTTGAAATTCAATGAATCATTCAATTTTCGAAATTGAATTCAAAATGAAGAGATTCAAATGTGGTCCTTAATGAAGTGTAAATATTCATTAATGCTCATTAATTGAACTAATGCTCATTAAGTATTTTCATTGGATAAAAATACTTAAGTAATTTTTTTCTCTCATTGTGGTCTACTTCTTCATTCTCCTTCCTTTTTTCTTCTCCTCTAGTCCGAGACCTCCTATCAAAATTGCTAGCACAACCTTAGATGGTTGCCTTCTCCACTTTGCGATTTTGTGAGATAAACGAATACTTGTTTGTGTGGATACCATAGAGGCGTGAACATGTGATCGTACTGAGATCCAAGATGTCTGGAGTTCGTGTATACGCATCAAAGGTATACTATCATGATATAAACTTAGTATAAATTCTAACATGTCTTTCCCTTCGCATGGATCTTCTGGAGGAACTAGAAGTTTTTCGTTGGGCTTAAGCGTATCTAACGCCCTAATTCCTTACAAAGAGTCTATCCTAGTTCGGCTACCAACAAAGTAGCGTTCCCCACTACATTGTCAATAATTGTTGTGGTGAAACCGAAGTCTTTCAATTCCATTATTCAATTCCTCGACTTTCAACATTGTGTATTATCAACGAACTAGTTTTCTCCTCATCTTTCAATTCTATTTTCTTAGTGAAATTGCTTTCACAAAAATTCTCCATATTTTGATTTATCTAGATAACCTTCCATTGCACGAAAACTAGTACTCAAATCCATGATTTCTAAGGATGATAATTTTACTATTTGATAATGACCATGCACTTGCGGCATCTGTACATCAATATCCTGTGGAGGGTACTCGATTGGACGAATATGCCTCTTATGTGGTTGACCTCAGTACGATGTGGTGAGATGTTCTACGCCCTTACCTTGCTGATGTGGAGTATTGCTAGAATATTTTCTAGTTCTTTCTTTCATGAGATGAAGGGAAGCTCATTTTGGAGTATCACACAATAATTCCCTGACCACACTAATATTATTTATAAGCAAGAGCAAACAATTATTCATCCTATTGAACCACTTGGTATACTCCATTATATAGAAGTGGATTCAATAAGTTCTTAGTTTTATTAATTTAGGTATTCAAATTTTTTTTTTGAACCGATTAATCCTAGAAATGACAAACTTAATCTTATAAAAAAATTTCATCAACCATTAAAATAAATTTAGAAAGCGTAGATAGATCTTGAAAGATGATTTAGCATCACAAATGGTTTTAATATCACAAGCACATAATAAGCCCTACGAGAGCTTCGAACCCGTTCTATCTCTTACAATTACATTTTGCCAGGGGCTTCAATAAGTTCTTTATATCCCATAAGATCAGCATGAAAAGGAAATCTACAATTGACCCCTATCATATAGGTTGACACACTTGTCATTTTAACAATTCAAGGAGGATAAGAATGTCCTAACCTAGCAACGATAATGGAGTGGCAAGGAAGTCCATCAGAGAAAAAAACACTAACTGAAAGATTGATGGATAAAAGATGGTAACACGAAACTAGCCACGTGGTTAGGGAGTAAAATGAAGTAAAGTTTTAAAGTGTCAAACGATTTTTTTTTTTTACAATGCCAAAATGTTTACTATAATTTATGATTAAAGGAACATTTTCACATGGTGAAATGTCAAATATATTTTTAAATAAAAAGTGTGGAGCGATCACTGACACGCCACCACCACTGAGCGATGACCACCTCCTCGCCCAACCCACGCCCAATCACCGCTTCCGCTGTCCCCTTCCCTCCTTTAACTTCTAGTGGCTACACACGTCGAAACGTTAGCCAGAATTCATCACTTTGAATATTGATTCGCCCTATTTGTTTAAGGCAAAAGCCTGCTGGGGGGCTGCCCATTTCTCTCCTCCTCTACCTTCCTCACTGTCTCACATCAACCTGTGCAAAAAAGTCCGCAGGCTCCACAGGGTTATCTCGGCTGGTAAAGGCGTGGAAGTTTGCCACTGAGAATATGAGTTCGAGTCCGCAGGACAACAGGGATTTATTCTCTATCCCTGTGCAAAAAAGTCTCGGCCCACTACATACTTGCCACCGAGCTACCGTGATTTATCTTCCTCGTGATGATCCTGAGCAGGATACGGCGGGGGCCCTGAGGGCGAGGGTTTCGCCTTTTGCCATTGCCACTGTCTCACATCAACCTGGCTGGAGAGGAGGCAGCGCGTGGTGGGAGCACCGAGCACTCTGCGCTAGCTCTGACTGCAGCCGCATGGGGGTGGACCGGATTGAAAGCAAGTCCAAGACATAGTTGTAAATTTGGGAGTCGGGACGGAGAAGATTAATTAAATTAAAAGGAAGAGGCGTCCATGCCATTGCCTGGGAGACTGCGCACTAGTTCTCAGTGAGCGAGCTCCGCGAGTAGCTGCCTCTCTCCTTTCCACGAGCGCACCTTTCGAGATTATCATCGTCGTCTTCATCTCATTATCTCAATCAGAGCATTTTGCCGGCTACCGCTGCTCCTCCACTCCGCTACACAAAACAAAACCAAAGCACATGCTCCTCGATGCCATCGCCTCTTGTTCCCTCTCGGCTCCGCCTCCGCGCTTTTTAGCTCGCACGATCATACTGGCTCCTCACTGGAATAGATTCAGCTGATAGACAGAGAGGGGCTGCATCAGGCGCAATAAAGATGATAACGCTTTCGGACTTGTACCACGTGATGACGGCGGTGGTGCCGCTGTACGTGGCGATGATCTTAGCCTACGGGTCTGTGAAGTGGTGGAAGATCTTCACGCCGGACCAGTGCTCGGGGATCAACCGATTCGTGGCGCTCTTTGCCGTGCCGCTGCTCTCCTTCCACTTCATCTCCACCAACAATCCCTACGAGATGAACCTACATTTCATCGCCGCCGACACGTTGCAGAAGCTGATGGTGCTGGCTGTGCTCACTGCCTGGAGTCGTCTCAGCCGCCGCGGCTCCCTTGAGTGGACCATCACCATTTTCTCCCTCTCCACGCTGCCCAACACGCTGGTGATGGGCATCCCCTTGCTGAAGGGCATGTACGGTGTTTACTCCGGCAGCCTCATGGTCCAGATCGTCGTCCTCCAGTGCATCATTTGGTACACGCTTATGCTGTTCCTCTTCGAGTACCGCGCCGCCCGGATTCTCATCACCGAGCAGTTCCCCGACACTGCCGCCGCCATCGCCTCCATCACCGTCGACTCTGACGTCACCTCCCTCGACGGACACCGGGATCTGATCGAGACCGAGGCCGAGATCAAAGAGGACGGTAAGCTGTACGTCACCGTACGGCGCTCCAACGCTTCCCGCTCCGACATATACTCCCGGCGCTCCATGGGCATCTCTGGAGCCACGCCGCGACCGTCAAACCTCACCAATGCCGAGATCTACTCGCTGCAATCGTCTCACAACCCCACGCCCCGCGGTTCCAGCTTCAACCATAACGACTTCTACTCCATGGTCGGCCGCAGCTCCAACTTCGGACCCGCCGACGCTTACGGCGTACGGGGAGCCGCCACTCCGCGCGCCTCCAACTTCGAGGAGGATGCCAGTGCCGTCGCCGGGGGCAACGCGGTGGCCAAATCCAAGTGTAACTACCCTACACCAAATCCTTCGGTCTTCAACCCTCCGACGGTAAGTGCTCCAAAGCCGACAGTGACGACGCCATCGACGACGGCACCCAGAAAGGCCAACGGGCAAGCGGTTCCTTTGTTCAAGGCCGAGGGAGACGGTGGGACCAAGGATCTCCACATGTTCGTGTGGAGCTCCAGCGCATCGCCGGTCTCTGATGTGTTTGGCGGCGGTGTGAACAACCACCACGACTATGGCTTGCCTGCCGCGGATCCTTGCGCAATCAAAGAAGTCCGGATGGCTGTTTCTCCGGGCAAAAGTGACCATCTTAACTTGGTTGAGTTTTTAAATCAATTATTTTCTGTTTAACCAAGGAATTGATTGCTACAGTGAAGGAAAACCGGGAGGAGTGTATGGATGGCGGCCACGACTACGTGGACGAGAAGGGGCAAGGAACGGGAACCAAAGTTAGTGTCATGCGCACCGCGGGCATGCCACCGACGAGCGTTATGACGAGGTTGATCCTGATCATGGTGTGGAGGAAGCTGATCCGCAATCCCAACACCTACTCCAGCCTCATCGGCCTGGTTTGGTCCCTCGTCTCCTTCAAGTACCGTCTATATCATCCACGCAACACACTTCAAATCCTTCATCCAGTAGCACATTTAGAACTAATTGCGCGTTGACGATGCAGATGGAAGGTAAACATGCCTGACATTGTATCGCACTCTATCTCCATCTTGTCGGATGCAGGCCTGGGAATGGCTATGTTCAGCTTGGGTCAGTAGCGTAGTCAGTACCTGTCGCGCTTCATCGTTTATCCTTTTTGAAGCCAGTGAGACACGTTGCTTAAGATCTCTCGATGGACATTGTGCAGGGCTGTTCATGGCGCTGCAGCCGAGGATCATAGCATGTGGGAATTCGGTTGCGGTTTTTGCTATGGCGGTGAGGTTCCTAACAGGCCCAGCTGTAATGGCAGCGGCCTCCTTTGCCGTTGGGCTCCGCGGCGTGCTCCTCCGTATCGCCATTGTCCAGGTACGCTACATGCCTCATTCTATCTTTTTGCAAGCAAGTAGTAAGGACTCGGTCCTGTCTGTCTACCTTTACCTCTCCCGTCCCTTCCCATCCCATCCCATCCCATCAACTGGCGCCTCTGCTTCTGACACGCCGAATCCAACGCCATCGCCCTGCTTATTCAATGCGTTTCTTTCTTTTGGCATGCAGGCGGCACTGCCTCAGGGCATTGTCCCCTTTGTATTCGCCAAGGAGTACAGCTTGCATCCTGATATCCTCAGCACAGCGTGAGTCCAGCTCTGCAACATTCTCGTCTCCTGCTCTTTCACTCTTCTCACCGTTACTCTTGGTTTTTTTTTTTCACTTTGCAGGGTCATATTTGGAATGCTCATCGCTCTGCCCATAACACTCCTCTACTACATTCTACTTGGCCTGTGAGGATCCTTTCATGTAACTGCTCTAGTCTCTCTATCTCTCTCCACAGGAAATGGCAGCATTGCTGGGCAAGATTAACTCATGCAGTAATTAACACAAAGTTGTGCTTGCCATAGTGCAGATAAATCTATTGCGACATCTTGCTGTTGTGAAATTATGTGTCGAATTCAATCTCAGAGAGCTCTTTCTTCTTCCCCATTAGTTCCGTTCATTTTATCGTGCATAATTCTATTGCGTTCTTTCCGTGACCGGACGAGTAAAACATTAATGTAGCTAAAAGGGGAAGATGATAGTGTATTGGGATCAAACATGGAAAAAAGTGGTTTCTGTGTCAAAGGGGCATAGCAAATGGTATAAGCTGATAAAATTGACGGTGAAGCCATAATACGTGTATGAACATGTACGATTGAAGCTCAAGTAAAAATAGAAATGACTTGATCAATTTTCACATTTAAATGTGTCTATAAACATCATTTCTCATAATGCAATGAAAAACCTATGCAGTTTCTTACTAATTTTTTTTGGGTAATCTATTAAACGAAGTGCATTCAAAAACACTTAGATTGAACTTCTAACTTTATAAAACTAAATTACATATTGATTTTTTAAAAACACTCCACCTTAGAACATCCACAATCTTCCAGGAGCTCCTTGTCTATGTGGTTCAAGCTCCCTCCCAGCTCCTTCATTTTCTAACAAGAAGCGGCTTCTTCCTTTGTTTTTTATTTTATTTTTTTTTAAGTTTTGTTTTTTTAAAATAAAAATAATATAATATCAAAAATAATAATTTATGATAAAATGTGGAATGTATAAAGTTGTTAGGAGATTTGTTTATAATAGAAATAGGTGAGATTTTTTATTTTTGACATGGATATGATTGCCGTCCAAAATTCATGATCTGATATTATAATAATCACAAACAATCCTACAACAACTTTTACACACAACAGTTAGTTGCTGCCATAAACTCATGTTTTGATACTATAATAATCACAAACAATCCTGCAACATCCTTTAAAGCTTAACAAATTGATTGGTTGTGGATAGTCCCCTTTGCATATTTGTAGTGTAAAAGTGAATTGAGATATTCTCACCTAATAGTCTTCTTTATGTTTTCACATGAAAATTTTGTACATGTGTTGTTTATTTACTTGAAGGTCCTTACAATTCATCCTTTTCCTACCTCTTTTATTCATTATATATAGAATTAATCTAGTCTGCTTCTTGACTCTTTAATTGATTGAGATAGTTATGGTTTTCAAGTAAACAAAAGTTTTTGATGTCCAAGGCTGCCTAGTATTCATTCCTAATAACAACTGAGATAGTCATGGACTAGCCAATATCTAAAATGGTAACATTTTGCTTTGTTAATTGCCTAGTTGACTTAGCTATTAGTTGATCAATTTTTTCATTAGTCAATTGATTCAAACCACAAATTCCAAATAGATACTTTTTGTGTCCTAATGATCAAGTTGATATTCATCTCCTTGTCTCAACAACTCTTCGATGTTCCTCGTTGTGGAGTCCCTCATATGTCCATGCCATCCTTCTCCAAATCGTAAAACCTCCTGCCATCCAACCATCAAACCTTGGCCCATGCTAAATTTCTATGAATTGCATAGTCTTGAATGACTTCACACACATTTCAAACACAATAATGAGCCTAACTTAAATTCTTTACCTAAACTGTCAAAATCATGATCAATCTTGATCTTAAGAGTTGATTGTACTAACAATATTTCCTTTTGATGATTAACAATATATTTGAGTTAGGTAAAATATCAACAAGATCTGAATGAAAATATGAAATTCCCCCTGCAACCTAAGTTCTCTCTTAAATTAGAAGTTGTTCAAAAATAAGCTAGAAATAATAGAAACTACCTTAACCATTCACTCTTTTCTCCCTTTGCCGTTCATATAAAAGATTACATCCAAAATTATCTAAAACTAATAAGGTTGATCATAAACGAGTATTCCATATATGAAGTACGAAAATATAATAAAAAATAAGTCAAAAAACATCATATCAAAACATTCAGTACGATATCAATCGATTGAAATCAACTACTAGTTGACTGAACCAAATCTAGTTGATTGATTTCTAACATAGTGGACGAGATATAAATTATTTCAATGCTAAATTCACAAACTATATTAATAAATCTATAGACCACTAAAGTTTTGTAGAAGAATTTATCTGATGCATACCTATCATGGATTTTTTTATAAAAATATATTTGAAAATTTGAAATTGATAAAAGTAAGAAAACATTTAGAAATCTTAATTAATTAACAATTCACTAAAGCATATTTTGAAACTCATTTTTCAAAATAGTAAGTAAGGGTATATACTAGTATTTTAAACAAAGATTTTCAACTTATGATTTAGGAGCTAAATGTTCGTTAATTGAAACATGTGTCTTCTACATAATTGGTTAACAAGTTAATTTCAAAATACCGCAATGATTCATTCATATGCCTTTAACATTGTGAACTATGAAGTCATCCTATGCATCTCACTTGTGTATAAGTGTCTTAATATAAAAATAATGTTCATCCTATCATTTTATGTTAGATGTAAGAATTAAGGTATTCCTCTTGCTAATTGATCATGCAATTCTACCCAAAATAAACTCCAAAATGCCAAGTCAATCATTTAAGTGAATTTTTGAGTTAAGTTCTGCATGATTTACTTGTTGGAAATGGGGAGAGTGGGGAACATGACCCATATTCCCCACTATCCATAATGGAAAAGTCCATTATGCCCCTAGTGTATTTCCCTATATAAAGGGGGTCCGTCCAAGGCTCAGGTGGTGTGTGAAATCACGATCGTGCGACGAGAGTAAGAGGAGAACATCCAAAGTGGCGAGATTTGGTTTGTGGAATTGCGGAGGACTTTCCGATCCTGTGATCGCTCTTCCGATAGCGAGCTTCATCATTGCTGATTGCGGATCTGCGGGAGATCACTGTAAGTTTTTATTGCATTTAATTAATTCGTCTATCATGCATTTAGAACATATTTTCTATATTGGTATCAGAGCGCGTAGTTATTTCTAAATGCTTAGAGACGAATTATAAAATCGTTGTTCGGATGTTTTCTCGATTTGTCATTTTCCGTCGCTGTTTTGCACGACTAATATGTCGTAGCATACACGTTGTGCCAAATTTATAAAATCGAGATCGTTGGATTTGCCGGCAATGGCAGTCTGTGGCCGTGGTTGGCGTCCTGGCTGGCCGGCTATGTGTTGGTGGCTAGGACAGGCAGAACCACTGTCGGCGATCTCGTCGGGCCTAAAGATGACTGGTTTATGGTACCGGAAAGGATCGATTGCCACCGGCAGAAGGTAGACATGACCAGCGATCGTGTCCGTCGCGGCGTGGGCGGTTTCCACGGTGTGATTGAAAAAGGCAGCGTGGCAGCATGCACAACGTTCACAGAATGCGTGGCGTGCGTGCGTGCGTGCATGGGGACGTGGTGGCGATGAAAACGGCGAAGAGATCAACATTATGTTTCTGTTTTGATTGTTTTGAATTTTTTCAAAACAAAAACGGAAAAAAAAAAACAAAGGCAGTAGCGGGCGTGAGCAGCGTTCGTGAGGAAACATTTCATGAGGAAAAATTTGATTTATTTAAATCAAATTTATATATATATATATATATATATATATATAAATAAAGATGTTGCATGCAATTAAAAAAAAAAAACCGAAACCTTTTTGATTTCGAATTGCTCTTCCTGTAAAATTTTTTTTTAAGCTTTTGTGTTAAAAAAAAAAAAATTTATGCATGTTAAAATTAATTAAAATTATGATTGTTAGTCTAATTTTAATTAATTAGGTGGGTTTAAATTGGTTGGTCCAATTAGACCCGGTTTAGATTAAATCATTGGGTTTAATTAAACCAATTTGATTCAACCTCAAATTAATTTGGGTTGATTAATTAGAGCTTAGACCAAATATGATCAAATGACCAGATTTTTTCTAATAGGTCAGATTTGATCATAACAATTAGATTTGTTCTAATTGATCGGACTTAAACCAATGACCATTGGTTTGATCAAACGGACCTGAGTTTGATCAATAAGTCTGAAATTGGTTGAAATGGACTTAGAGAAAAAGTAACAGAACATAGGTACAAAAATCCCTGTCCAATTAGATTAGTTCTAATTAAAGACAATGGACCAAACTTAGGATCTGAATTCCTAATCAACCGATCCAATGGATCTGACCAATTAGATTAGTTCTAATTGTCGACTTAACTCCTGAAAATCGAGAAGATTTGTTTTTCTTGATTTATTATGTTGGTACTATGCCTGTATAAATTGAAATAAGCCGGTTTTGTACTGGTTAGTCGGTTTTGTACTGACTTATTTATTTTCAATTTTTCAGATGGCACGGACGATTACCACATTGACTCGTCGCGAAGTGCGACGAAATCAGCTCAGGGAGGAGATTCAGGAGATAGAGTATAACTCTGCTTATGGAGTCGATGGACACATTGGACGGCTTGATGATCTGTTTTGGAAACTTGAGCGAGAAGAGTTTCCAGTCCTCGACAGTTATAGGATTTAGGCTTTGATGCAATCATTGCCAGAAAATCCTAGGATGATAACAGACTATATTTGGGGGCGTCATCAAGGACGCGTCACATATTCTGTATTATGTGAGGAGCTGCTTCATCATATGACTGAAGAGGATCCGGAAGAGTTCGAAGAGGACCCGGAAATGATCGAGGAGGAACCAGAAGAGGATCCAATTGTGGATCCAATTGAAAATCTTGAAGTTGTCATGCCTGGGATTACCTCAAATGAGTCCAGACTGAGAGGGATTATATTAGCCACTGCACTAGTGTCTGTCCTAGTGGGAGTGGTAGTTGCCTATCTAGTTTATTAGAGTTCTGTTATTTTTATTGTCGTTTTGTATGAACAATAGTTAGTCTATTTCATTCATGTCAGTTGGTTATATGTTAACAATTTGCAGCATAATTTTATATTAATGATATGTTCATTTATTTATGCTGTTTGCTTGACATGATGCATGATTAGTTCATGATATATTAAATGATTAGTTCATTTAATTTAAAAAAAAAATACATGATATGTTAAATGATTAGTTCATTTAATTAATGAATTCATGATATTATAAATGATTAGTTCATTTGTTGGGATGTATGTAATAGAATTGATTAATATTAATTTGATTGGTCATACAGATGATGAGTGAAAACACAGTTGTCACTTGATTTTGTAAACCAACTCAAAGTAATATTAAGTCAATCATAAATTGCATACATATGATATACACTGAATACTAAATAATTTGTTTATTTATGATAGATTATGACAACCAAAAACATAATAGCTGAACTCAACAAAGGTGAAAAACTTAATGGGGATAACTACAAGATCTGGCACCTCAAGATACAATATGTACTTGAGGAACAAGAAGTTCTAGAGGCTGTAAATCAAGTTATGGATGTACCTGTAGATGGTCCCACTGCACAACATAGACGAGATCTTGATGCCTATAAGGCATGGAAGAAAAAGGACTCCACTGCAAAGGGTATATTGATTAGTTCAATGGTAGACGACCTAGTTTTTGAATATGAGTCATATCTGATGGCTCATGAAGTCTGGGTTGCCCTTAAAGAAAAATACAGTGGAGTAAGTCTGAGCAAGCTTCGACAGCTGACAATTAAATTTGACAGCTACAAAAAGCGTCCGAATGTGTCAATGGTTCAACACCTCAGGGAGATGTCGAACATGATTCGGGAGCTTAAAACTGCTGGTCATGAGTTGACTGATGAACAACAGGTTCAAGCAGTTATACGTTCACTTCCAGATTCTTGGGAGACCATGAAGCAGACCTTAACTCACAGTGAGAGTATCAAGACTTTCACTGACGTCTCACGCCATGTAGAATTGGAGGCGGAGAGAGTTGAATCCGCAAGGATTTCGGGACAAGCCTATGTGGCTGTAGGTTCTGCAGGATCATATGGATCTAAGAAAAAGAAATGGTTTAAGAAAGGAAAGGGAAAGAAGAGGGAAGCTGCTGTTGTGGGACAAGGCCCAATCAAGAAGATAGTCAAGAAGACTGGAAAGAAACCTAAAAACAAGTTGACTTGTTTTAATTGTGGCAAAAAGGGCCACTTTGCTCGGGAGTGCAATGAGCCGAAAAAGGTAAATCCAAGTGTGTCTTCTTTTCAAGAGCATTTTGTTGCTAGTTCAGTGTTGTTAGCTGATTCTTATCCTTTATGGATTATAGATTCGGGAGCAACCAACCATGTAGCTCGGGAACGAGTTACATTTGTTGAGTACCGTCGGGTACCAGCTGGCAACAAGTGGATCTATGTGGGAAATAATGCAAGAGTTGAAGTTAAAGGAGTCGGCACTTGCAAACTCAACCTACGTGGTGGTAGAGTTTTATTTCTACATGATGTCCTGTATGCTCCTGAAATTCGACGGAATCTTGTTTCCGTTACGTGTCTTCTTGATTTAGGGTATTGTATTAATTTTTACAGTCGGTCTGTTGAACTTAAGATTGACTCAGTGTCAATCGGATATGGTTTTTTAACAAATGGTTTTATGGTTCTTGATGTAGAACCAGATGTCAATTATGCTATTGATGGTTGTTTTTCAAACATTGCTTTAACTAGTGATGCAGATATAACTGATGAGGTTTGGCATGCTAGATTATGACATATAGGACAAGAACGTATGAATCGATTAGCTAAAGAGGGTCTATTGGGCACTCGAGCTAAGATTCAATTGTCTATATGTGAGCATTGTCTTGCTGGAAAAGCAACTAGGAAACCATTTGGTAAGGCTATTAGATCTGAATCAACATTGCAGTTAATTCATTCGGACATTTGTGGTCCAATGAATGTGAAGGCTAGACATGGAGCTTCCTATTTCATTACATTTATTGATGATTTCTCTAGGTTCGGTCATGTGTATTTGATTTCTCACAAATCCGAAGCATTAGATTGCTTCATTCGTTATATGAACGAAGTTGAGAATCAAACGGAACGTAAAGTTAAGACTTTACGCACTGACCGTGGAGGGGAGTATTTGTCTGATATGTTCAAGACAATATGTAATGATAGAGGGATTATTAGACAGCTGACAATCCCTGGAACTCCACAACAAAATGGGGTAGCTGAAAGAAGAAATAGGACTCTTCTTGAAATGGTTAGGTCTATGATGGCGCAAGCTAATTTGCCAATTTCCTATTGGGGAGATGCATTATTAACTGCAGCCTATATACTTAACAAAGTGCCTTCAAAGTCAGTTCCATCTACCCCATATGAACGTTGGACAGGCAGAAAACCAGATTTGAGTAATCTGAGACCTTGGGGGTCAGCTGCTTATGTTCATGATAGTTCTCACAAGTATGGAAAACTGGGGCCTAGAGGTAAGAAATGTATCTTTATAAGATATCATGAGACCTCCAAAGGTTATGTTTTCATAGGTGAGCAACTAGATGGAACCATCTCCGAAATAGACTCGAGAGATGCGACTTTTCTCGAAACAGAGTTCCCAATCAGAGGTGATGTTGATAAAAATGTTCCTCTATTTGAGGAGGATGAGATATTATCAACAAGAGAGGTGTCAAAAGGGATACCTGAGTCTAGTCAACCGAGTGGGAGTGATATGCCGAGTCATGAGTTGACTTCTCAACAGCCCAACTTACGGAGAAGTGTTCGTAAGATCAAACCTAAGAAGAGGTTTGATATTGAGAATGAGGCATTGGTTACACTTTCAATTGACGACGACGAGCCTCAATCCATTGAGGATGCATTGGGATGTAGAGTTAGAGAAAAATGGAAAGCTGCAATGGTTGAAGAGATGGAGTCCATGATTCAAAATCATGTTTGGGACTTAGTCGATCTTCCTCCGGGCCGAAGGGCTATTGGGAATAAATGGATTCTCAAAATAAAGAGGAAAGCAGATGGATCGATTAACAGATACAAAGCTCGTTTAGTTGCAAAAGGATATACCCAAATGGAGGGTATTGACTTTGAAGAGACATTTTCTCCCGTAGTGAAATTTGTATCAATAAGAGTTATTTTGGCTTTTGTGGCACATTATGACTTAGAATTACATCAAATGGATGTTAAAATCGCTTTCCTTAACGGTGATCTTGACGAAGAAATCTATATGGTTCAACCAGAAGGTTTTATTGCTAAAGGCCAAGAGCAAAAAGTATGTAGACTTAGAAAGTCTATATATGAGCTAAAGCAAGCGTCAAGACAATGGAACATAAGATTTAACGAAGTCGTTTTATCTTATGGTTTCGAGATGATCAATGAGGATTATTGTGTTTTCCTGAAAAAGGAAAAAGGAAAATATGTCATTTTATCATTATATGTTGATGATATGCTGATAGCTGGAAATGACATAGGATATGTGAATGAAGTCAAGAAGTGGCTGTCATCACAATTTGATACAACAGATATGGGAGAAGCTGAATACATCTTAGGGGTGAAGATCATAAGAGATCGTCCTAAAAGACTTTTGGGTCTGTCACAAGAGTCTTATATAAAGAAGATGTTACATCATTTCAGCATGTCTAATTGCAACATAGAACATACACCTATTGTGAAAGGTACTGTGTTGAGCAAGAGTATGTGTCCTAAAACTCCAGAGGAAATAGCTGAGATGAATAAAAAACCATATGCCAGTGCTATTGGTAGTTTGATGTACACTATGTTGTGTACACGTCCCGATATCAGCTATGTTGTGGGCTTGGTCAGTCGCTTCCAGTCAAACCCAGGACCGAGACACTGGAAGGCAGTAAAAAGGATATTCAGATATCTGAAGGCGACAACAGATTATTGTCTCTGTTTTCAAGGATCAGATATGAGTCTGAAAGGTTATTCAGATGCAGATTGGGCTGGAGACCTGGATGATAGAAAATCCACATCAGGCTATGCATTCTTGCTGAATGGTGGCGCCATCTCCTGGAACAGCAAGAAACAAGCTTGTGTAGCTTTGTCGACTATGGAAGCTGAATATGTGGCATGTTCAGCAGCTGTGCAAGAAGTAGTCTGGTTGAGAAGGTTTCTGAAGCATCTGAAAATTGCTGAGGATAGTGGGAGTCCAGTAACTGTCTACTGTGATAGTCAAGCTGCAATAGCTTTTTCCAAGGATCCCAAATATCATAGCAAAGGCAAGCATATAGAAATTAAATATAATTATGTAAGGGATATTGTGGCTAAAAGAAAAGTCATTATTGAGTATGTCCCTACACGTGTTATGCTTGCAGATCCTTTTACTAAGCCAATGACTAAAGAGTCATTTAAAGAACATGTAAAGTCTTTGGGACTTCGTAGAATGTAACAATATTGAAATAACAATCAGATTTTGTGTTATGATTGTGTCATTTGCCATAATTTATTCAGTGTATATGTTGTATTTGTTACATTCATGTAAGATCTCGGTGAGCATGTTGGCAGGTGGAGATTGGTCCACTCACATGGACAATCATCTCTGTTTGTTAAGTACAAATAGGGGTAAGACCGTTACTTATGAAACAGCTTACGTAGCTGAAATTATGAAATTAGAGACAGATTCATAAGTTGAGGTCGCCTTGATAATTGTGTCAAGATGAGATCATTTATGTGTAAATAATGATCGAAGTAAATGAACCCACCATTTACTGAACCTGTTGAAAGCCAGATTAGAATTCATATGTTGAATTCAGGATTAGACATTAGGTATGTCTAGATCGAAATCTGTATGATGTTAAATTTGAAGACAACATGCACTCTTTTTAGTAAAGAGAATAACATCGTAGCATGTGATTCATACCACATGTGCTATTGCGACAATAAAGGTAGTAGGAGAATGAATCCCTGTTTCTCTACTATGTGAGACCTTTGAGATTATATGTTAATCTCAATTTTTGCCTTAGTGACTATTTAGCTGTTTACTTGAAGTTTTAATCAGTGACTGCTACTTTAGCGTGTATCCTATGACTATGGATGATTCGGTCTATGCAGCATAACTAGAAAAGCGACTGATTAAAATGAATTGATTCTAGCTAAAAAGGAAGATTAAATATATTTACATCTTTTGTTATTATTCACTGGTCGACCCATTTCTGTTATGTATGGAAATGAATGTGAATATAGGATATGGAACATGCTCATGACATAGTGGTCATTATAAGGGATTAGAAATGTTCATATCGATGTAAATGAAAATTATTTAATTTGGGTAAATAGCAAGACATGAATATCTTCAAGATAATGGCTGTGTGTCATTTGAAGATTGGATGAATCCTGGATAAAGGCTATGTGCCACCAGGAAAGTGGCTAAGTGCCATAAAGAGTGTGTCTCTAATTTATTTGAGCAGCTAAGCAAAGTGTAACAACTTTATTAGCATTGATTGCTCAACGAGCGGCTAAGTCAAGGTGTAACAATCTTCTTAGCAACTATCGCTCAGTGTGCTTGCTGTCGCACGAACCATTTTCTCTAAGTATGGATTGGATGTTCTCATATGGTCTATGTGACTAAACTCTCTAATAGTCTATGTGACTTATTAAGTCTTTGTGACTTACCTGAATGAACTAGTCTTAGTGACTTACCTTGGACGAGTGGGAGATGTTGGAAATGGGGAGAGTGGGGAACGTGACCCATATTCCCCACTATCCATAATGGAAAAGTCCATTATGCCCCTAGTGTATTTCCCTATATAAAGGGGGTCCGTCCAAGGCTCAGGTGGTGTGTGAAATCGCGATCGTGCGACGAGAGTAAGAGGAGAACATCCAAAGCGGCGAGATTTGGTTTGTGGAATTGCGGAGGGCTTTCCGATCCTGTGATCGCTCTTCCGATAGCGAGCTTCGTCATTGCCGATTGCGGATCTGCGGGAGATCGCTGTAAATTTTTATTGCATTTAATTAATTCGTCTATCATGCATTTAGAATATATTTTCTATATTACTATACTAAATCATTAGAATGAATGAGAAGTGTTTTCTATTCCTAAAACAAGATTGATGCAATCGGGTCAATTAAATATTCTATTGGCACTCATTCCTCACAAATGACCTTAGTTTTGGGTTGTCTTCGAGTTGTATGGCAAATATAGGATTTTTCTAACATGTTCAAAGACTATATGCCAATAGTAAATTTTTCTAAGGCTAATTTTAAAGTGTTACTTTTCAAAGATTCATTTTCTACTTCTAGTTTATTTGTCCAATTGTCATACAAATAAACTTTTCTTAGCTTCAAAAGTGGACGTTTCCTTTTTATTTTTTTATTTTACATTTTTTTCACATTAATCTAGTAACTTGTTTAAGGAATTTACAAGATCTACTAATTCAGCTTCGTAAGAGGAAGAATTTTTAATAAAAAAAATCATTATTTTGGGATGAATTTATAAAATATTTTCATTGTAAAATTTATTGGGACGAAAACATTTTCGTCCCAAAATTCTTGTTGCCAACTTAGCAACGAATTTGGTGACAAAATTAGTGACAAATAATATTTTTGTCCCCAAATTTGTCTCCAAATTTGCAACAACAACAATATTCGTCACAAATTGCTGTAAAATTGGGGACGAATTCGGAAACAAAATTGGCAATGAATTAAAATTTTGTCTTCAAATTTGTTGCAAATTCTGCAATAAAATTTATATTCGTCGCAAAATTGTCAATGCCAATCTGCAACAAAAATAACTCTTGCGACGAATAATATTTTTGTTGAAGAATTTACAATGATTTTGGCGATGAAAATAATAATATAAAAAAATTGTGATCTGTGATAAATTAATTTTCGTCTCAAATTTGTAACAAATTTGGCGACGAAAATAATAACAAAAAAAAAATTATGATCTATGATAAATTATTTAAACCCAAAATTTCCTACAAAATCAATTTGTTTATGCAATTTCCAATCCAATACATATTTAATATATATACACATCTATTTTAAATGTGCGTTTAGTTCAAGTTATCATATATAACCTTGGTTATGTGATTACCTGGTAATCACATAATCAAGGTAACGGGGAATAAAACATAACCAAATATTATTTGGTTCAACCTAGGTAATGTAGCAAAAACTTATTTGTTTGAAAGTTTTAATGAATAACCTAGTTTAATATTTTAATGTATTACTCTCAGTTACAAAATCAATCATTTTTTATTTTTTACGTTTCTTTTTTTTTTTATATTTTTTATTTATTTGTTTACTTTTCTTTTCTTATGTTTTTATGTATTTTTTTTAATTTTTAATTTTTTACATTTTTTTACATTTTTATTTTTTTTAATTTTACATTTTTTGTTTTTTTTTAAAAATTTTTTACATGTTTTTTTTATTTTTTAAACATTTTTTATTTTTATTATTTTTAAAATTTTTTTATTTTTATTTTTTTGAGTTTTTTAAATTATTTTTCACATTTTTCTCTTATCAGAGGGTATTTTTGGTAAAAAAAATTGTTAATTCCAGAATTAAGAAAAACCTTAGTTTTCTGAGGTTTTCCGATTCTAGGTTGCATGCATGCTCCTTTTACTGACGTGTCGGACATGAAATATTACTCGAGAATCATCAATTACCTAAATCAAACAGGGTTTTCATTGATAACCTTGGATGGATAACCAAGATTATTAAGGATAATCCCCAACCAAATGCACCCTAAGAGTAATATAAATCCAAAGTTCTCAAAAAATTATACAAGAACTTTCTTCTTAAGAGTCCAAGAACTTATACAAGTCTAATAGTCCAAAAAGTAATACAAATCCAACACCTCCTTAAAGTTATATAAGTTTTTTCAAAATAAACAATACATACATGAACTCATTTTTTGCACAAACTATCTTCCCCATCAAATCTTTTTTCCTGCATAAAAATATACAAACAAATCAGATCATTTCTAACAAGAAAGATAATTACTTAAATTATAAAATTAGAGTGATATTAGAGGCTAGTGATCGACTTGAATATCAACATGTATGTCTTGCTATTTACAAATAATGTAGCATGATAAATTTGAATACATTTGTCATCAATCTGTTATTTTTTCTGCCCTTATGGTTCATATACAAAAATGAAACATTAATTATTTTAATTGATAACTACTGCATTAAGAATTAAAGGAATCATTTTTTTTCTCAAGTAAGTAATGTTTTTAGCAAGCTTTGAACCCAGGAGTATTTTGCAACAAAAATTCTACTCTGCAATCCTTGCCAAGCACCACTATGCTTGCAAGTCCTGCAATTCAACACCTTCCTCTCCACCTTCCTCTCCATTAGGTACAAGTATCCTAATTATGTTACAACCTATTTCACCATATTCAATTATAACTACAAGTATCCTCAATATGATACAACATATTTCACCACATCAAATTGTAACTATAAGTATCCTAAATATAATACAACCTATTTCACTACATCAAATTGTAACTACAAGTATCCTAAATATGATACAACCTATTTCACTACATCAAACTATAGCTACAAAAATCCTATTAGGTTTAATCTGACATGGAGAGAATGAGGTGTTGGAACCCCAAGGTTATTTTCGTGTGATCAACAAGTTAAGTTAGGTCCTGTGTGTTTCTAACCTCGTGTCTAAGTGTGCAGGAGCTTAGGAGCACAGGTAGCCGAGTGGAAGACGTAGCTAGCGAGAAGGACGGCACGCGGTGCGTCCGAGGGACGAGGCGCTACGGAAGAGTACACCGGCGGACGAGAAGGAAGCGTGCGGTGGTTCCGAGGGACGAAAGCCGAAGCGGAAGACTGCTCGAGGAGCAAGAGACGCATCTAGCAATAAGGACGGCATGCGGTGCGTCCGAGGGACGAAGACTGCGGATGAGTACGCGGGCGGATGAGAAGGAAACACGCGGCGATTCCGAGGGACGAGAAGCCGGAGCAGAAACCCACTCGAGAAGACCGGAAGTTGGGTTCGGGTGAGCCATTTTCCGGATGTCCGAGATCACCCAAGCGAGCGGATTCAGAGTTGAAGACCTGGACCGAGGTGACAAGAGCTGGAGCAGAGGACCCGGACCGAAAAAGTCAACTAGAGTTGACTTTTGGGTCCGGGGCGCCCGGAGCTGACTGGGGCGCTCGGACCCCTCCGGGGCGCCCGAAACGTACCGGGGCGCCAGAAAGTCCATCTTTGACCAGATCGAGTCTTTCGCAATCTGAATGTTGGGGGATAAAGTTTTATCCCCCAGGGCGCCCGGAACCCTTCCAGGCGTCTCGACCAAGGCTATAAATATAGCCTTGGTCCAGAAGCTTTAAAATTCATTCAGAAATTGTAACAACATTTGTGTGCTTCCACTATTTAGATTAGCTTCTTTCTTTCTGTGCCTACACTACTGTAAAAGAGGCTTCTTCGCCTGAAGGAGATAGTAGTGCGATCATCTTCCTTGGATTAACAACCTCCCAAGTTGTAACCAAGTCAAATTCGGTGCCTCATTTTTTCTGTTATTTTTTGTTTATTTTATTATTCTTCAAGTGTTTGTTTGAAAAGTCAAGAAGGGTTGATTTTATTTTTTCAGGGCTATTCAACCCCCCTTCTAACCGACCCAACGGTCCTACAAGTGGTATTAGAGCCAAGGCGCTTCAGGAGGACTAACCGCCAATCGAAGCAAAGATAATGGTCGGACCAAGCATCCACCCGCCGAAATACGAAGGGGATTTCGCAACCTGGAAAAAGCTGATGCAGGTATTCTTTACCACAGATTTTGAATTAATTCTAACAATGGAACTTGGTTTTATAGCACCAGAAGGTAAAGAGAAACATCAATGGATGAAAAAGGAGCAGGCCGACTTCGTGACGAACGACAAAACAGAATACCATCTGCTAAGTGTTCTTCCGCCTCAAGAAGTCAACAGGATTGGGAACTACAACTCGGCAAAGGAACTTTGGGAGAAGTTTCTCGAGCTGCACGAAGGGACATCCGAAGCTAAGCTCGCCAGAAGAGATCTACTTCGCAATCAGCTCGCTAGCCTGCGACTTGGGGAAGATGAGACAGTTGCGCACCTGCACTCGAGAATCAAAGAGATCATTACCAGACTGTCGAATCTCAGAGAAAAGGTAAGTAACCGAGATTCGCTAAGGTACGCGTTAAATTCGTTTCCGAGAAATTCAAAATGGGCATCACTAGTAGATGCCTTTTACATTTCAAAAGATCTAGAAAAAATTTCATTAGAAGAATTTTTCTTGACTTTTGAAGTGCACGAATCAAGATGTGCAGGTTCGAAGGAGCCCAAGAACAATGTCGCCCTCAAAGCTTCGAGAAACGAACCTGAGTCGGAATCTTCTCTTGATGACGAGGAAATGGTAATGATGGTAAGAAGATTCAAGAAACTTTGTAAATCTAGATCTACTAACCATCCGCAGGGGAAAAAGAAAAGGGCGATCCGCTGCTACCACTGTGACGAAGAAGGGCACGTCAAGGATAACTGCCCCAAGCTAAAGAACAAGGACAAGGAGAAGGGTAAGAAGCCTATCCAAAAGCGAAATGCCCTAAAAGCGACGTGAGACGATACGTCGTCGGAGTCGAAAGTCGAGGCATTCTCCGGACTTACGCTAATGGCAAGTCATCAAGACGACGATTGCGAGTCAAGCTCTTCCGAAATGAGCATTGAGAGCATCGATGAAGGGGGAGCCATGTCGGAAGAAAACAACAGTTTAGGGGGAGAAACGAACAACTAGATCGACAAGGTAAGTGAGGTATGATCACTTCCTCCCGATAAACTCTTTAAGTTTGTTAAACTATTAACAAAAGACTGTTGCAAATTAGAAAAGGAGATTACAAATTTAAAAATAATTTTGGTTAAATCTTGTCCCTTAGAAGAATTAGACAAATCAAAATTAGAAAATGAGAAATTGAAATCAGAAAATAAAGATCCGAAAATTCAAGTAGATAATTTGAAAAACCATGCATGCTCATCTAATTTTAGAAAATTTAAAAATTTAAATTGGTATTATAGATATCACCAGGGATAAATTAGGAATATTTCAAGAAAATATGTACCTAAGAAATATTTAGTTAATCAAGTAGGCTGAAACCTATATTGGGTTTCTAAATCTTGCTTAGCCTAAATTTTAAATCGAAATTAGTGCTTTCAGCGAGAAAATTAAACAATGAAATTTTTATGAGGCTTTGTCTAAGGAAGTGGTTGTTGCTCCAATAACCAAAAAGGTCTAGTGCCTCGCCACGACCTGGAAGCCAAAATATTGAAATAAATGTTTAATTAACTTTCTGTCAAAGCATTAAAATTAGAATTAATTAATGCTTTTAAAGCCTTTCAAACATTTTTTTCAAAATAGTTTTATACTTAGAAAAATACTTTTATATGAAAAATCTTAAGTTAGGATTTTTTTCTCAAAAATAATTTTTGTAAAGACTTAAAATTTTTTTTTAAAAAATGTTTTTTAACTTAGAAAAATTTTTGAGTATTTTTTTCTTTCTTAGAAAACTTCTCTTTTATATTTAGAAAATTTTTTTAGAAGATATTTTTTTCCTAAGTTAAAAGTTTCTGCTTAAATTTTTTAGAAATTTTTTTAAATATATATATATATATATATATATATATATATATATATATATATATATATATATATATATATTTGCAAAGCTGTCTAAGTTAGGATTTTTTTTACTTATAATTTCACTTAGAAAATTTTACTTAAATTTTTTTTTCAGAGCATGTTATGTAAAAATTATTGCAAATTTTTAAGGATCTCAAAATTTTCTAAGTTTTTACCCTTAGATTTTTTCTTAGAACCCCATTTTTTATGTGATCAAAGGGGGAGAAGGAAAAGTATAAGTCTAGGGGGAGGTAGACCAAAATTTAAATTGTTTTATTCTTGCACTTAATTGTAAATTTAGTTAAGTTTATTTGATGTCTATTTTTACCCTAGCTTAACTTGGGTTGCTCACACCAAAAAGGGGGAGATTGTTGGAACTCCAAGGTTGTTTTGGTGTGATCAACAAGTTAAGTTAGGTCCTGTGTATTTCTAAGCTCGTGTCTAAGTGTGCAGGAGCTTAGGAGCACAGGTAGTCGAGTGTAAGACGTAGCTAGCGAGAAGGACGGCACGCGGTGCGTCCGAGGGATGAGGCGTTGCGGAAGAGTACACCGGCGGACGAGAAGGAAGCGTGCGGTGGTTCCAAGGGACGAAAGCCGGAGAGGAAGACTGCTCGAGGAGCAAGAGACGCAGCTAGCGAGAAGGACGACACGCGGTGCGTCCGAGGGACAAAGATTGTGGATGAGTATTCCGACGGACGAGAAGGAAACACACGGCGATTTCGAGGGACGAGAAGCCGGAGTGGAAGCCCACTTGAGAAGACCAGAAGTTGGGTTCAGGTGAGCCCTTTTCCAGATGTCCGAGATCACCCAAGCGAGCGGATCCGGAGTTGAAGACTCGGACCGAGGCGACCAGAGCTGGAGCAGAGGACCCGGACCGAAAAAGTCAACCAGAGTTGACTTTTGGGTCCGGGGCGCCCGGAGATGACCGGGGTGCCCGGACCCCTCCGGGGCGCCCGGACCCCTCCGGGGCGCCCGGAACGTACCGGGGCGCCCGGAAGTCCATCTTTGACCAGATCGAGTCTTTCGCAATCTGAACGTTGGGGGATAAAGTTTTATCCCCCCAGGGCGCCCGGAACCCTTCTAGGCGCCCCGACGAAGGCTATAAATATAGCCTTGGTCCAGAAGCTTTAAAATTCATTCAGAAATTGTAACAACACTTGTGCACTTCCACTATTTAGATTAGTTTCTTTCTTTCTGTGCCTACACTGCTGTAAAAGGGCTTCTCCACCTGAAGGAGATAGTAGTGCGATCATCTTCCTTAGATTAACAGCCTCCCCGATTGTAACCAAGTCAAATCCGGTGCCTCATTTTTTCTGTTATTTTCTGTTTATTTTATTATTCTTCAAGTGTTGGTTTGAAAATTCGAGAAGGGTCGATTTTATTTTTTCAGGGCTATTCAACCCCCCCCTTCTAGCCAGCCCAACGGTCCTACATGAGGTACCTCCTTAAAATTCTTATCATATAAAAATGTCTCAAATGATGAAAACACAAAATAGTCAAGATCAATTAGGTGATACTGGACTTGCATTTAGTGCTCATGGTTACTTTGCTGCTAGTAAAACTCTAATCATAATTCATAATTCTAGCTAATAATATAGTAGTTGCAATTTCCAACAAGTTTGTAAAAAGAATGATATCCTTATTTAACTCTTCCATTAACTCTTCAAAAGTAATTGCTAAAAAAAATAAAAAAATAAAATTACAAGTACAACATGTTCAACTGAGGGTGTATTTTGTAATACCTACTTTTTCTCTAACATAGATTTTTAGCTCACTAACCCTGCTAAAAACAAAATAACAATATTAATTAAAATAAAAAATTGAAAGGTTCACAATTCATGGATTAATGGTTAAAAACACTAATTGTAAGACAAATAACATTCATACATAATTAAAATCATGATGAACCATCACCACCATTGTCGTGATCGTCATTGCCATCATCACCATCATTGGGAGGAATCTAACTTAGAGCGGAGCTCAACTGAAGATGTCGCATGATCAAGTTTTGTTGTTGACGCAACTCTCTAATTTCTTGATCCCTTTGCACTCTTTTTTCTGTTGGGGTTGCAAAGTTGCAAACATAGTCCCATATTGGAAATACATGGGAAAGATCATGGGTTTATAAGAGAAAAGATATCTCCATTGGCATGAGGCCTTTTGGGGAGAGCCCAAGAGCAAAGCCATGAGGGCTTAGGCCCAAAGTGGGCAATATCATGTCATTGTGGAGATATCTAAATTCTTTTCGATCCTATAATTGGTATCAGAGCCATGATATTTTTCACAATGACATGATATTGTCCACTTTGGGCCTAAGCCCTCATGGCTTTGTTCTTGGGCTCTCCCCAAAAGGCCTCATGCCAATGGAGATTGTAAAATATCGAAAATTGGCGAAACACCATAAGAGAATTTTCTAGAGTTTTTAGAAATTTTATGGAAATTTTTCAGAACTCGGATGGACGAGATTATGGGGATAAAAGTGGGTCCCGGAAAAGCCTGTTTAGGCTACCCTGTTTGAACGAGGAAAAGTTGGTTTTTCTTTTCTTTTTATTTTCTTTTCTTTTAATCCCCCGTCGCCCTTCCTTCATCCTCACGCGTGCCCTTCCTTCCTCTTCCTCAGCCGTTCTCCACAAAAATCACATGCGGCGGTTTCTTTCCTCTCCTCATCTCGAGCCCCTCTTCTGCGATTTTCCCTCTTGTGCCGCTGCTGATCACCACCGCTCCACGGTTGGTAGCCACTGCCCTGGCCGACGTTGCCACTTGGTTTCGTCGCACCCCAGCGCCTGATCAAGCTGTGCCCTAGTGCCGACACTATGCCAAAACACCACCGGCCGCACGAGCAGAATCTCGGCCAAGAGAGGAAGGCTGAGGCATTGCCGATCACCGGCCAAAGGAACCCCAGAGCCGATCGCCGTTCCCTCGCGACGCCTCTGCCCTGGATCGCTGTCGCACGGAGCAATGTCGACCCACCACAGATCGCCTCCCCTGTGCCCTAGCGCCGGTTGCCTTCACGTTGTGCCCTAGTTCACCACCGCCGCAGCCACCTAGCCTCACTGTGCCACCTCTCCTCTGCCCCTACCGGATTCCCGATCATTTCCCTGGCTGACGGTGTGAGCACGAGGTCGCCTAGTAGTGATCTTGGAGGTAGAGGATCCATTTGATTTCCAGTCATCTTCTTACTTGACTCCTCCTTGATTCGAATGATTCTAGTAGCTGGTGTTGTTCGGTGGATTTAGAATTTGGGTGTGGTGGGCTGTTCCTAGTTCCGACAGCAACTTTGTCCAACAACAACCTTTGATTTCCATCAGCGGCTGAATTGAGGAATTGTGTATTGTGGGGAGTTCATGGTTACGGTAGCAAACTCTACAGCATTTTCTTGTTCCAGCAGCAAAAGCACGACTGTATATTGAGGTAAGGGTTTTGGTGTATGGATTGAGTTGGCACGCTCTTGATACATGTTGTTTTAGGTATGAATTGTTACATATATAATTGGATTTGGATTTAGGTTAGTTTCTCGGGGATATGATTTAGCTAATTAATTTATATGTAATTAGCTAAATCCGTATATCATGTTGTTACAGGACTGTGATTCGAGATGGGCGTCTCGACATCGGATTGGTTCGATTCGATCTATATCGGAGGCGGGTACCTCTTGACTTATCTTTATTGATATTGTCTTTGGATATGTATAGTATTTTATAACTACAAGCAATGAACATGTTTGTCTTTGGTATGTCACTGTTTGATATCCATAGCATGTTAGGTTTATCGCCTGTGACGTATCCGTGCTTATATCATGTGATTTATTGCCATGAGTATCTTAGTTTCTAGAATAAGTGACATACCATGTTTTACTGAGGTTAGGACTAGGTTCTGGACTTTTGGTTTTAGTCATGTGTATCGAGATTATCTGATACTTAGGTTTTTATGCCATGACTGGCTTGTGTACCTCTATTTGTATATCATATATGATTCGTGTACCTAGACCTTGATTCTTGATATGTGCATATAGTTGGTACATATGTTATGGAAGGAGATATGTTTAGGAACTAGGTTGCTATACCATAGAGGACCTGTATGTCCTAGATCCATGGATTGACCTACTGATACTGTGGTACCCATATTATGTATATATGGATTTTTTCTATGTTGATCAGTTTTTGTTATGCATAGTGACATGCATCATGATTGCATGCTGTGCGATTGTCGGCTCCACTATGGTTGAGCCCATCGCCAGTTACATGTACTGCACACACCCCCACTCATGGTTTAGTGGTATATCAGGCAGGTGTGTGGCGGTTCTGCTGTTTGGCTCCGTTGGTCATATGACCCAGCGTGGTAGCCGGCAGTCAGTTCCGCTCTGTTTGGCTCCGCTGGCATTTAGTGTAGCAGCGTAGTAGCCGGCAGACGGTGGACTCTGTTTGGCTCCGTTGGTCAGGTGACTTACGGGCAGAGATACCTCCCGTGCATGTACCGGGAGTTGAGAGCATTGAGCTCCCCCATTTATGATTTGGGGTCACAGGATAGGAGTACTCCGACAGCATCCCGTCCACTCGGTCACTTAGGAGCAGTGACGACAGAGTGTACGGTTGTCATAGCCCTACCCACTCGGTCTCGCCATTTGTGTGTGAGAGGACTGACTGGCGTCAGGGGTGACCAGGACGCATCATTAGCATCATATGCATTGATGTATTTATATTATTGTGATTGTGTTTGCTGCATTTGGTTGCTGCATTTTGGTTGGATGCATACCTTTGACCTGCATACAGGATTATTGACACTTTCGGTTTGACGACCCTTTTGTCTGGATAGGAGTTCCTGGTGAGTACAGCTTCCTCAGTTACCTTTCAATTTTGCATATTCCCTATATATGATTAGGAAGCTGTATTCCATGTTTGTTGCTGTTAGATATATCTTACTACTCATGTCCATTGGTATTCGCTGAGTTGTTGAACTCACCCCCGTTGACACTATCTTTTTCAGGTACCAGGTTATTTATGGTGTTGCTTGGAGCATCCTGTCTGCTGGTCCCCACGTCACATCAGAAGACTTATCGGTTTCACGTATGATTTGTTTGTTTCATGTATCAGTTTGTTTAGCTCTGTACTCTGGTTTTATTTTTGGAGTGTTGATGTTGTTATGTGGTATTTTGTATTTGTTATTGGTTGTGTAAGCCTAGCCGACTAGCAGTTTTGTGTTTTGGTTTTGGTACAGCCGAGTGGGCTGCTTTATTTTTAACTGCATGGTTGTGTCAGCCAGAGGCTGGATTTGATATTAACTGCGTGGTGTTTGTTTTCTTTTATTGTTATTATTCCAGCCGCATGTGGCTGAGGTATATAGTGCTTGTAGAAAAGTTTCAGATTATCCGCCGTACAGGGGAGATGCTGCCGAAATTTCTTCGGACAGAGACTCCTCCGGGGCGTGACAGAGATATCTTTTCTCTTATAAATCCATGATCTTTCCCATGTATTTCCAATATGGGACTATGTTTGCAACCTTGCAACCCCAACAATCCCCCCCTCAAACAAAGGACCATAGGCTTCCCACGTCCGATCCTCGACCCACCAGGTCTTCCTGCCCCTCGGTCCACCCGACCTACTAGGACTTCCTTGCCTAGTCGCAACTAGGACTTCATGCCTGGTGTCTGGTCCTCTTGATCCGAACATAGGAGCCCCACTTTCTTTGTTCGAGGTCAATATTGTACCCACATGACTCAATCAGACCATAGCTCTTGTGTACAGTCGACGGTTAAACCTTTTGGCAATCAGGGCTCTGATACCAATTGATAGATCGAAAGCGCTAGAGGGGGGGGGTGAATAGCGCTCGTGGCTATTTTAACGATTTAAATACAGAGTAGAAATGCAGCGGAAAATAAATGCAAACACAAAAGACGCAGGTGTTTTACTTCGTTCGGAGCCTATCTCGACTCCTACTCGAAGGCCCGCGGTCCTTGACCGCTTTCGGTGGGCAACAACTATAAATCCGGAATTATTACAAACTAGAAGCAATTACAGTTAAGTGCAAATAAGAAAGTTATACCAACGAACAAGAAAGTAGACGAGCTTTGGAGTTTCAGTTCGTTGTAGCAGCAGAGCGTTGTTGAAGCGTATAGAGCACACAAGAGCACAACACTTTCTGTTCGGAATTCGATGTTTTAAGCTGCACCTCGAGGCCTCCTTTTATAGCTCTGTGAACTCTGATCCAGATCCCCAAGTCTCGGAATCAGCTTTGACCCGAAGCGGATCGGTCGACCGATCCCCACGTTCGGTCGACCGATCAGATGACCTCCACCGCATCTGATCCATCCATCCGTCGCTCAGCTTTGATCTGGTCAAACTTTATCCCTGGGTTCGGTCGACCGATCCCAAGGTTCGGTTGACCGATCAGTCTCCTCTGACCCGCACACCTCGGCTTGATCTAGTCGACATCTATCCCAGGTTCGGTCGACCGATCCCGAGGTCCGGTCGACCGATCCCGAGGTCCGGTCGACCGATCCCGAGGTCCGGTCGACCGATCCCTGGTTGAACCCGACCCATCTTCTGGAGATCTGATCTGGTAGCTTGAAGGTTCAGTCGACCGATCCCAAGGTTCGGTCGACCGATCCTGGTCAGTTCTAACCCTGCATAAAACTGTTAGTTACCTGCAAAACAGAGTTAGAACACAAAAAGATAACACGATAAATATAATTGTCAGTCATCGGACTGACCGGGTCTGACTTCAAGTTTCCGACCGGAAACCCTAGGTCGACCCGACGCCTACTGTTCCCTCTATGGGGAACGCGTCCTCACCTACTCCGCTCAGGAGATTTACCTGATGCCAGTCCGGTCCTCCAGACCGACTGGACTTTCCGCCTAGGGTTACCACCCCCTAGGACCTAGGGTTACCACCCCCTAGGACCTAGGGTTACCACCCCCTAGGGTTTTTCTCCACCTAGGGTTACCACCCCCTAGGACCTAAGGTTACCGCCCCTTAGGGTTTTCCTCCACCTAGGGTTACCATCCCCTAGGACCTAAGGTTACCCCCCTTAGGATTTTCCTCCTGCCTAACCGCAGTTAGGACTTTCCTGCACACTTGTTTAAGCTCATTAGATAACAAAACAACTTAACTTGAACCCTTTGACATAATCAAAACATCGGTTCGATCGTCGGATGCTTCCTGCACCAACATTTTCATCTCTTTGCAATAATATTCTCTTCAGATTGCTAACCTCTTCAGTCAAGGTATCTACTTGGGCCCTCGTGCTGGTGTGGAAGAAGATGTACCAGCTATTCTTTGGGTTCTGCTCAAGGAACCCATCCCCAATATCCTTCCCCCTTTTGGTCCTCCACCAGCCTCCAACCATAAACTAAAATTATTGCCAATAGAGGAATCACACCCTTGAATATCAACACCAGCTTGTGAGCATGTCTAGGATTGCTTGAGCTCATCATATTTTTCCTATTTTTTAAAACACATATGATATTGATTATATATAATAGAAACACATATAATATTAAGAGAGAGAAGATACTTATAAGATCAAATAAATAAAAATCCTAACCTTTACTGCTTTTGCTCTAGCACCACTCCAAGTCTTATCTTTTTTTGTAAAAGTGTGGGTGAAATTATCTACAAAATCAGGCTCCTTCCCCATCTCCCTAGTCTAAAAAAACATGATTACACATAATGAAATAATTTGATATAGATATAGAATTAAAAAATTACCAATCTCCGTCTATGCTAATCTATGTTAATGCAGCCTCCTGCATATATCACAGCAGAGTCACCAGAATTGTAATATTGATTCATTTTATTCAGGTTACTCCTTTGCTTACTCTCCTCCATTGTCCAAAATTTGGTAATTCTCTCATAATTTTCATCGGTGATGAAATTTAGCTTTTCCCTTGACTCTTGGCATGATTCAATACATGCCTGATGTGATCGCCATATTATTTTTTAAATATTCTTTTGATCTCCATTTCATCAGTGGGGTCCCAATTATTTAGCCTCTGAAATGGAAAAAAAAATGATTATATATTCACTTTAAATTTGAATATAAACTCAAGCAAATATACCTTGAACTCGCTCCATCATAGTTCTTTTGTGGCCGCTGGAGTGCTTGAATATGTCATTAATTCTTCTCCCCAATGGTTATTCATGATTCTATTGATTTCGTGAATAACTTGAACATGATTTTCAAACCTGCATTAAATTACAAACAAACAATGTTAAATAATTAAGATAGATCAATAAATAAAATAATGTATAGTACTTATGAATTTCTGATGGAGACTATAAAAGCTCTATCATTTCTTAACTCTGCAAATGAGTTTCTTGCTGAGTCAGGAAGATTTGTCAGAACTAGCGATGGTACCAGCGACACGGAATGTGGAGGCATTGGAGAAGGTGCATGAGATGGTCCTACATGATCAGGGGGTGGTGTAGGTGTTGGTTGCTACTCGGAATATCGTACTGGTTCCCCTGTACAAAAAATTTGTACAATTCTCAAACCTTTCCTAACAACCTATTGTATTCTTTAGAAATTAAATTTGGAATCGGAAACAGAACTTAACATTATTGATTCCAAGTTTAACTGATCTGTTCTTAGAGATTTAGACTTGGATCGTAAACGATGCTTAACATTATTAATCCAAATCCACCCATGTTACAAAGTTGATTAAATATTTATTTCAAGGATTGACTTCCAGGTTAAACATGGTGAGGCACTAGACCTTCTTGGGTATGAGATCATCCACCACTTCCTAGACAAAGCCTTTCAACGAAATTTAATATTTAATCTCCTTATAGTAACCCTAGGTTTCACCACTAAGAATAATCGAATCACAAGATCGAAAAGCAAAAGAAACACAAAATCGAAACATAAATTCGATTGCCTAGAATCGTTAGCCTCTTGTGTTTGGTAATTCAAAAATCCGTACAAAGAAAACTAGTATGATGCGGAATAACACTACTAGTTATACCTTTCTTTGTAAGTAACAACCTCTTGATCTTCTATTGTATTCCTCTCATTCTCTTGGACGTCGTGTGAGTGACGATCTACAAAGAAGAAATCCACCAAAGCCTTCCTTGCTTCCAAGTTTTGGCCACCACCACAATGCTCCAAGGGATGCTAGAAAACAATGCCTCCTTTCTCTACTTCTTCACCTCCAATCAACCGGCCACCAAGAGCTCCACAAGAGATGATGCCGCCGGCCACAAGGAAGAAGAGAAAGAGAAGAGGAAGGGCCAACCACTAAGGATGGAAGAGAGGAACAATAGAATAGGTTGTGTGTCATGAAGGCACCATTTACCTCTCTTTTATATTCCTTGGTGAATCCAAAAAAAGGAAAGTTTTATAACAAAAAATAAAACTTCCTTTTATTCATCTCTATGGCCGGCCACACCATGTTTAAACAAACAAGGAAAGATTTTAAACAAAAATTAAAATCTCTCTTTTAAAAATCCCTTTTGTGGTTAGCTATAAAATGAATGTTTTATAAATTAAAATCTCTCTCTTTTAAATCCTTTTATAGATATCTATAAAAGATAAGATTTAAAAATAAAACTCCTTTTATATCATGGTTACAAAAAAGGAAAGTTTTCTTAAAAATTAAAATCTTTCTTTTAACATTATAGATATCTACAAATAAGGAAGGATATCTAATCTCTCTTTTAATACTTTGTACAAAATCTATAAAAGGAAAGATCTCAAAATTAAAAACTCTCCTTTAAAATCATGTGGATAAAAACATAAAAGAAAATATTTTATCAAAATTTTATTTTCAATAAAATCCCTCTTCCCTTTCACACTTGGTTGGCCCCTTGCTTGGGCACCAAGCAAGGCTTGGCCGGCCCTAGCTTTAGCTCTAAGCTTGGCTTGGCCGACCCCTTGCTTGGGCTCCAAGCAAGGATAGGGTCAGCCCCTAGCATGGGCTAAGAGGCTAGACTTTGGGTGTATATAAGACTATATATAAGAGGCTACAATAGTGACTGAGAGGATAAATTGGTTTTAGTCTCCCGATGAGCTTGAGCTTCCCGTGTTCGCCCCGGACACCCAACTCAAGTTCATCAATAATAACTCATATCACTAAAGAGCTACTATTGAACCACCACACTAATCCCAAATTATATTATGGGCTCCTTCTTATTATGAGTGTGTTAGTCTCCCTGTGTTTAAGATATCGAATGTCCATTAATTAAATGAGTTACTGACAACTCACTTAATTAATATCTAGCTCCAAGAGTAGTCTCTCAACTTCATTGTCATGTCGGACTAAGTCCACCTGTACGGTTTACATGACAATCCTTATGAGCTCCTCAAGGGGACATTATCAACCTAGATTACTAGGACACAGTTTCATTCTATAATCAACAACACACCAAATAAATAATATCATTTCCCAACTTTTCGGATCTATTGATTTATCGAACTAAATCGCACCCTTTGATAAATTAAAGAAATAAATATTAAGTATACGTGCTTGTTATTATATCATGATTAAGAGCACACACTTCCATAATAACAGAGGTCTTGTTCTTTTAAAGAGTAGTATAAAAAGAAACTACCTCAAATTGTCTTGCTCAATACACTCATAGTGTACTAGTGTAATTTATTAGTCAAGATAAACTAATACCTAATTATACTACAACCACTCCAATGGTTTATCCCATTCCATCTTGGTTGTGAACAACTATTTATAATTTATAATGAACTGATAACATGATCTTCTGTGTATCTCCTCACACCATGTTATCTACAATATAAATTAAATGGACAACTACACTTAGCATAAAGGTAGAGATTTGACCAGATGTGATTCTTATTTTAATATAAATATTTACAAAAAACTAGACTTTCAGTATACACTCTAGCAGTAGGTACAATGGCAGGTGATGTATTTATTTGATCCTGTGATCTCTGTCTACGTCCACCTTGTTGAAATATATGCTGAAAATTCCAATATATGATAAAGTAAATTTGATGTTTTGATGCATAAAATAGAACATTAAAAAACTTACCATATTTACGTAAAGCTCATAGAATAAGGGAGGAAAAAAATGAAATGTCACCTCTAATGAACTGTAGAAAAAAAAATAGTGTATTAACAAATAAAACATATAAAATTAAAAATGAGACAGTATATAAAAAGCTCATGATTTTATTAAATTTGCATAATAAAGGTAAATGTTCTTGTAAAAAAATCAGTACCACATATGGAAAAAAATATGGTAAATTTTTTAAATTAGGTTAAGAAAACTTACCCATCATCAAAAATCAAAGTCCTCATTGTCCTCCTCATCCTCGTCTTCCTCCTCCCCCTCCTCATCATCATTGAGCCTGTCTGAAGGCGATGAAATGACGTGCTGGCTCCGACAATTGAAGAATGGAAAGCTTCTCAAGATCTGAAGAAACTCCTTGATGACCTTGCACACACTCTGATGATCCAGTAAAGCGTTAGTTACCTAAGATAGGGGTGGGAATCTCTGGTTAGGCCCTCCGACGCTCAAGTCAGTTCCTCGCTTGAAGGTAGAAGAAGAAGAGCAGTAATGGAAAAATGCAACTACTTGTCTTAGCGTACCTTGCCAGCGGAGAGGATTCCCCTTTTTATACCACCTCACATAACCTCCGTGATCATGAGGTGGTCCTCGATTTGTTAGAGTTTGTTAGAAGATGAACAAAGTACATCCTAAACTTCGTGCAATAATTCTTTAAAGAATCTTTATTCTACCCCAAATGTACCCTCTTTGTCGTTTATGAGTTGCATCCTTGATATGATGATATATGTAGAAGGGTATATGGTTGTAACCATTTAACGAATGAAGAAACTTCAAGAGAACATGTATGCCAGACTGTCATAAGGTTGCCAACTGCTTATTTGTTTAGATATATACCGACCAATCATTAAACCTAGATATATATCGACCGATCATTAAGTCCGTCGTATCTTGAGAATGCCCCCTTCTTCTTCTGTTGAATATATCTCTGCCGGTTATGCATTAAGATTATATCTCGGTCGGTTATGTATTAAGAATACCTTATGTTGAATATATCTCGGCCGATCATGGATTAAGAATATATCTCGGCCGGTCATGCATTAAGAATATATCTCGACTGGTCATGCATTAAGAATACCTTATATTGAATATATCTCAACCAGTGAGAATATATCTCGGCCGGTCATGCATTAAGAATACCTTATGTTGAATATATGTCAGCCTATGATGCATTAAACATATATCTCGGTCGATCATGCATTAAGAATATATCTCGACTGGTCATAAATTAAGAATACCTTATGTTAAATATATCTCAGCCGGTGATGCATTAAGAATATATCTCAGCTGGTGATGCATTAAGAATAGATCTCGACCGGTCATGTATTAAGAATACCTGTATGATGCCAAGTGCTTTTATGCTCGCCTGGTCTACATTGCTCGGTCGAGTGCATACAGAGAGTATCTCACTTGGTCGACCTTCGCTCGGTCAATCATATGTTAAGAATTTTGTATGATGTTAAGTGAAGGGCATTGGAATTCCGTTCTGTTTCAATTTCCCTGTACAAAAAAAATTGTACAAGAACAGAACTCTTCCTAGTAACTCGCATGTTCGATCAAAGATGTGTTCGATCAATCAAGCAAATTTTTGAATGATCAAAGCACACCTTGATCAAAATACAAGATTGCTGACCTCTTGTGTTGGTATTCAAAATCGATACGCAAAATCGATACAAAGAAAAATGAAACTAGATACGTAGTGAAATTAAAGAACTAGTTGTATATTTTCTTTGTAGCTAAAGACCTCTTGATCTTCTACCGTATTCCTCTCCTCTTCTTGGACATCGTGTGGGCAACGATCTACCAAGAACAAAACCACCTTCCTTCTCTTCTCTTCCAAAACCGTTGGCCACAAAAAGGAGTCTCTAGGATGGGGTACCTTCTCATCTTCTTCTTCTTCCTCTCCTTCCTCTTCTTCCTTTCATTCATCTTCTTCCTTTTCTTCAAGCTGTCGACCACCAAGAATAAGAAGTGCCGCCGGCCCTTGGAGAACAAAGAAGTGCCACCGGCCCTTGGAGAACAAGGAAGTGCCGTCGACCCTTGATGGAGAAGAGGAGCCGACCCTAGGTGGAGAAGAGGAGTCGGCCACAAGGAGGAAGAGGGGAGGTGAGGGGTGCCGACCACAAGGGAAGATGTGTGCCGCCGGTCCTAGGTGGAGAAGGGGCTTGAGGAAGATTAGGAAAAATTAGAAAGTTAGGTTTTAGGGGCCACATCCTACTCCTTTTTATAGACTTGACATCGGTTACAAGGAAAGAAAAATTAACAAAATTTTGTTTAGAAAAAAATCTAAACAAACTATGTTAAACCACACCAAGTTAAGTTAAACTAAACTAAGTTAAGTTAAACCAAACCAAGTTAAGTTAAACCAAAACAAGTTAAGTTAAACCAAACCAAGTTAAGTTAAACCAAACCAAGTTAAGTTAAACCAAACCAAGTTAAACCAAATCCGGTTATGGATGGGTGGATGCGAGGCTTTATATATAAAGGTTGCAACAGAGATCTAGAGGAGGAATTGGTTTAGGTCTCCCGATGGGCTTGGGTTTCCCGTGTTCGCCTCGAACACCCAACTCAAGTCCATCAATAATAACCCATACCACTAAAGGGTTATTATTGAACTACCGCATCAATCCCATATTACAATATGGGCTCCTCCTTATTATGAGTGCGTTAATCTCCCCGTGTTTAAGATATAGTATGTACGTTAATTAAATGAGTTACTGACAACTCAGTTAATTAACATGTAAGTCCAAAAGTAGTACCACTCAACTTTATTATCATGCAGACTAAGTCCACCTGCAGTGTTTACATGATAATCCTTATAAGCTCCTCAAGGGGACATCATCAACCTAAATAATTAGGACACAGATTCCTTCTATAATCAACAACACACCATATAATTAGTATTATTTTCCAACTCATTGGGCCTATTGATTTAACGGATAAATCTCACCCATTGATAAGTTAAAGAAATAAATACTAAGTATACGTGCTTGTTATTATATAGGGATTAAGAGGATGCACATCCATAATAACAAAGGTTTTATTCAATTATATAGTCAGTATAAATCGAACGACCTCAAACGGTCCTGCTCAATACACACATAGTGTACTAGTGTAATTTTATAGTCAAGACAGACTAATACCAAATTGCACTACAACTGTTCCAATGGTTTATGCCAATCCATCTTGGTTGTGAGCCACTATTTATAATTTATAAGGAACCGATAACATGATCTTTTGTGTGACACCACACACCATGTTATCTACAATATAAATTAAATGAACAATTGCATTGACATGCAAACATTTGACCAAAGTGATTCTCATTTTAAAATATTTCAAAATCAATGTTCATAAAAAATCTAGGCTTATAGTTTACATTCCAACAATCTCCCACTTATACTAAAAGACTATGCTGCCATAAATCCTATCATATATCTGATTCCCATCCCTTCAACATACCTGTCAAAAGCTCTCGCCGGAAGGGCCTTAGTGAAAGGATCTGCCAGGTTATCTACTGATGTAATCTTGGCGACAACAACCTCTCCTCATTTTACGATGTCTCGTATCAGGTGGTACTTGCACTCAATGTGTTTACTTGCCTTATAAGCTCGTGGTTCCTTCGAGTTTACTACTGCACCACTGTTGTTACAATAAATTGTGATAACTTTGGGCAAATCAAGAATCACATCTAAGTCCATCAAGAAGTTTCTAAGCCATACAACTTCTTTGGCTGCCTCAGAGGCTGCCACATACTTAGCTTCCATGGTGGAGTCTGAAACGCATTTCTGCTTAACACTTCTCCATGCTATGGCTCTACCTCCCAAAATAAACACATACGCGAAGGTTGATTTACTATTATCCCTATCTGATTGGAAGTCTGCATCCATGTAATCAACAGGGAGAAAATCATCTGTCTGGTAAACCAGCATATACTCTCTAGTCTTTTTCAGGTACTTTAATATATACTTTATGGTAGTCCAATGTCCCGGTCCTAGGTTACTTTGATATATGTTAACCATGCCCATGGTAAAATAGATATCTGGTCTCGTACATAGCATCACATACATTATGCTTCCTACAGCCGAAGCATAAGGAGCTACCTTCGTCTCCTCTATCTCCTTTGATGTCTTAGGACACATCTCTTTAGATAAAGGTACTCCATGCCAAAAAGGTAGAAAACCTTTCTTGGAGTTTTGCATGCTAAAACGAGATAGGATAGTATTGATGTATGAAGCTTGGGATAAGTACAACATCCTTTTCTTGCGATCCCTTATTACTTTGATCCCAAGAATATGTTCACATTCTCCCAAGTCCTTCATATCAAACTACTTGGACATCCATACCCTTACGTCTGACAACACTTTGACATTGTTGCCAATGGGCAAAATGTCATCTATGTATAGTACAAGAAATACCACACGTTTCCATCATTTTTCTTGTATACACAAGACTCATCCAGACACTGAATGAATCCATAAGACTGAATCACTTCATCAAACCGGATGTAGGGATGTAAATGAACCAAACGTTCATGAACATGCTTGGTGTTCGGCTTGATAAGAGCTCGTTTATGTTTGTTCAATATGCATCTAGTCAATGAAATAAACAAGCTTGAACAACTTGATAAGCTAAATGAACAAGCTTGAACACATATATGTTCGGCTTGATAATGTTCATGAACAATGTTCGTGAACATGTTCGTGAACAATGTTCGTAAGCATGTTCGTAAACATGTTTGTGAACATGTTCGTGAACCATTTATAAGATTGTTTGCGGGTCCATTTATGAGTTTGTTTTTAGTTATTAGTTGAGTTTTTTAGGACTTAGGATATGATAATATATATGCCAACTTAAATAAATAGGAATAAAAATAATGGACGAATTATAAGTTTATTAATATTATATTTTTATTAGAGTACTAGAATATGAATAATTAATTAAATTATATGACAATTAACAAATAAATTTTATACAAGAAATTACTAAAATTATAATTTTAGGAATTACAATTAAGTAAGATAATTATAATTTTGAATGCATTAGATAATGTGTAAATCAGTTTATATTTTAAAAATTGACACTTACATACTAATTTATTAATTAATTTTTGACCAATTTTTTAATTAAAATTATCTCTTTTAACACAAGATAAATTTTCTATTTAGAATATTATCTTAAAATTTAATTTATTATTCAAATATTTTTTCTAGAATTTAAAAAAGCCTCGAATTGATTGATTAATTCTGCTTAAGGTATATAAGTACTGACAATAAATTTCAATGATTTTATTCTAATTTTAATGTATAAATTGATTTATTAATCAATCTATAACTTAATCAATATACAAGGGAAGTGCCCATGGGATCATCCCCATATATAATCGGGTATTCGAGAAAAAAAATCCCTCCATATACCATCATCCATTCGAATCATTATTCTCCATTGGGTTCATTGCAATCCCTAAAGGACACAATGGGTCATCTTGAACATCAAAGGTTCAAATCTTAGGGATTGCAATCTCTAAAGCACTCAATGGATCCCACATTCAAACTACTATGACAATCAGGTTACTGTGTGGACTGTTGTATGTGCTTTCAGATTTATTCAATAGGCAAGCCAATAGAAGACCATCCACCTTTAGAATTAATCGAACCGAAGGCTTAAATACCTAGATTATCAAAAAAATATATATAAAAATTTAATATTTCACCTTTATTTTGATTGATTTTTATTTATTTTTAGCAAAAATAAAAAATATTAAGTAGTAACATATTTACGTATACCACGTTGATAAAAGTGGCTTTGAGTCTTTGATTTTATTTATAAAAGAATATATAGGTTAAGTATGATATTAATTCGATTAATTAAAAATAATTAATTAAATATAGATTTATTTAAATAAATCATATATATAGTTGGATTAATCAAATAAATTATATTAATTATTATTCTTATAATTATTAATTTATTTATTTTGAACTCAAATATGAAAAAACTCAATTTAAATTTTAGAATATATAATATTAATTTTCAATAAGATTATTAGTTATTTTTCTCGAATATTAAATATATTTTAAATTCTAAGAGGGATATAAGAATTTTAAATTGTTAGTTTTCTATTTTTAAATGATTATTTTTTTAAATTATTATCAACTATTTTTTTAATCAATTTTATAGGTTGTAAATTGTAATTCCTCATTATCAGCGACGTTGGGATCGAGGCGTCAACATTACAGGTTTGCAACATCCCAATGTTTTCCCGAATCCCGACTCTTTCCTCTTCGGCTTCTAATCCAGCCAAAAACCTAAATTGCTTTCCAAGTTTCTTTCCAGTTTCCAGTTTCCAGTTTCCACTGCTTCTGCTTCCTTTATTTTTCTTCTTGTTTCTACTTCTTTTCGTTTTTTCTCCTCACAAGTCACAACTCGCTTTTATACTTCTCTTTAGTCTTCTTCAACGATCGTGCACTTCCAAACTCATTTTCCTGGCCACACTCAGCGCCGGATGCTCTTTGCCCTAACCTTCCAGTAGCGATCTACCTTGCTCCTTCCAATAGCACTTTGTCTTTCTCCATAAAAGATTGGTAATTTTTATTTTTTTCTTCTTTTTTCAATGGCTACTCCATTGTTTTGTTTAATTAAGTTTGATATGTCTCATTAACTCTATATGATATCATTAGTTCACTTTTGTTATAATTAGTGACAAATTTTCAATATCATTTGTTTGGGTTTACTTAGGGTTTTTATCTTCTTTTGTCATCTATGGAGGAGACAAATGTTTCTATTATTGAGGCAAATATTGATAAAAAAGTTGAAGAAAGTAAGGATAGTCCATTTGATAAAAAGAAATGAAAAAAGACTTCAAAGGTTTGGGAAGACTTTAGTGAAGTTAATCTTGCTAATGGCATAAGAAAAGCCAAATGCAACCACTATTGCCAATTATTTTCAAAGAATAAGGATGGTGCCACAACAAAATTGTTTAGACATCTAAAAAGTTGTACAAGGCGCCAAATTTTATTGAACAAGGGTCAAAAACAACTTCATCTTACTCAAACTGCAACTTCTATGAGTACGAGTGAATTAACAAACTTCAAATATGATCAAGGGAGAATTAGAGAAGTTATGTCTCATATGATTATGGTGCATGAGTTACCATTTAATTTTGTTGAGTATGATTTGTTCAATGCCTTAATGAGAATGGCTACTCCAAATTATCAAAGTATTTCGCGTGCAACAACTAAAGCAGATTGTATAATGAGCTATGAGATGGAGAAAAAAAGGATCAAGTCCATGTTGAAAGATACAAATAGAGTTAGCATCACAACATATTTATGGAGATCAGGGCAGAAACTCAAATACGTGATTTTAACATGTCATTTCATAGATTCTGATTGGAGATTGCAAAAGAGGATCTTAAATTTTTGTAATGTTCCCCTCCTCATACTGGAATTGTCTTACATGATGCTTTATATAAATGTTTGCAAGAATGGGGTATAGAAAGTAAAGTGTGGACAATCACTGTTGATAATGCCTCTAATAATGATTCTGCAGTAAGAATTTTAAGAGAAAATCTTTTGTTCCAAAAGAAACTTCCTTTAAATAGACAACTATTTCATGTTAGATGTTGTGCTCATATTTTAAATATTTTAGTTCAAGATGGATTATCTGAAATTCAGAGTATAACTGAAAATGTTTGAGAAAATGTAAAGTACATTTCAGCTTTTGAGGCATGCCTTCACATTTTTTCTGACATAACCAAACAATTGAGGTTATCATCAAAAAAGTTGATTTTGGATTGTTGCACTTGGTGGAATGCTACTTATGCCATGCTTGCCTCGGCTTTGGAGTTCAAAGATGTATTTCCTCATTATCAACAAAGAGATTCTGATTATCAATATTTACCAAGCGAAGAGGATTGAATTCATGTTCAAGAAGTTTGTTCATTTTTGGAGCTTTTTAATGAACTCACAAAAATCATCTCAGGTATCAATTTCAATTAGTTAAATATTTATTTTAATAGACTCATGTGAATGTTTTTATCTAGTTATTCTCTCAGATTATTTACAGTCCTAACCTCCACTTATTTATTTGATACTAAACCATCCAATTTCATATGTATTACAGGTAGTGAATATCCTACTTTAAATCTATTTCTTCCTGAACTTTGGCAAGTGAAAGAGATACTAGATCAACAAATTTTAATTGGGAGTTCATTCATGCAAGCAATGACTATAAAGATGAAGACTAAATTTGATAAGTACTGGGGTCGATGCAATTTGGTAATCTCTATAGCTGCTATTTTAGATCCTAGGAACAAAATGAAGCTTATTGAGTTTGCTTTTTCTATAATTTATGAGCATGAAGTTAGTGCCAATCAAATTGTTTTAGTGAAGAATAGTTTGTATGAGTTATACAATGAATATGCCACTACACATGAAAAAAAAAATCCAACAAATATCTCAATGGTGATTCAAATGGTGATGGTTTTGACCCCACTTCAAATGCAAATAATGAGAAAGGAAAAGCTATTGTGACAGGACGGTCAAAGTATGATAATTTTATTAGAAATATTGATACTGTTCAATATGCCAAATCTGAATTAGACATCTATTTAGATGATGGTGTTTATATATGTCAAAATGATGAAACTCACTTTGATGCATTAGAGTGGTGGAAAACAAATAATCTCAAATATCGAATTTTGTCAAAGATGGCGTGTGACATATTATCTATTCCCATTACTACTGTTCCTTCAGAATCAGCTTTTAGTGATGGTGGTAGGGTGATCGATAATTATCGTGCTTCATTAGGAGTTGAAACAGTTCAAGTTCTACTTTGTGGTGAGGATTGGTTTCATCATCTTTATGGTATCAAAAGAAAGAAAAAGGTAATTCATTATTTATTTTTATGCTTTTTGTTTGTAATTTAGTATTTAACTTATGATATTTTAATTTTGAATAGGATCACAAGGAAGATGTGAAGGAGTACAATTTATCTTAGCCATTTTCATATGCTAAAGCAATGGTTTTTGACGGTATGATTTTTTATTAAATTATTGATTCTTTAATATTGTTTACTCACTTTGATGCTATCCCTTCTTGACAATCTTTATTTAGTATGCTAATATAAGTAATTGAACTAAATTATATTAACTCCTTATACTTTGCCTCTCACTATGGTATAAAATGACACTGCAATCTTGATTGTAGATTTTTTTTGTTTTCTTTTTAGGATGAGAAAGGATGAAAGGGTTAAGGTGAGTGTTTGCCTCTTTGGTCTTTGGAGATGGGAAAGATGCATTCTGGATACGTAGCAATTTAGTGATATTTTTGTAATGAAGTATGACTTCTTATTTTAAAGTTATGAATTAGAAGTTGGATACTCTATATAATTGTTTTGTGGTTTTGGTACCAAGTTATATTCTCATGTGGTTTATTTATTTGAGTTATGAATTATGGATAGTATTTACCTATTTGGTGCAGTTTTTAAAGTTTTTATAAATAATACTTCTTTATTATGATAATTAAAGAATATTTATCTTACCAATTTTTAGTAATAAAGTTTATGACAAGCTTTATTAAGCTTATAAATAAACAAATAAGTTCTTATCAAACAAATACTTATAATTATTTTTTTAAACAAACAAGCAAGCTTGACTTAAAGCTTGGTAATGGTTAAACAAGCCGAGCTTGTTAGAGCCTAAACAAGCCGAGCTTGTTAATGCCTAAACAAGCTGAGCTTGTTTCGAATTCGAACCAAGCTTGATTCAAGCTTGTTTAAAAGCTCGATACCAGTTAAACGAGCCAAGCTCGATTCAAGCTCAAACTAAGCCCGATCTTAAAAAATATAAACCAAGCCAAGCTTGAACAGTTATTTCAAAAGCTTGGTTAATTTTAGGCTCAGCTCGGCTCGATAATCTTATCAAACAATCCTGAACACTATAAATCTTGGCTCGGCTCGGCTTGACTCGTTTACAACCCTAACCGGATGTTCCAAGATCTCGAAGCTTCCTTCAGTCCATAAATGGACCGATTGAGCTTACATACAAGATGCTCTTTGCCCTTCGCAATGAATCCCTCTGGTTGCTTCATATAGATGTTTTCTTCAAGACTTCCATTAAGAAAAGCTGTCTTGACATCCATTTGCCAAACCTCATAATCCATATGAGCAGCAATAGATAAAAGAATCCGGATAGACTTAAGCATGGCTACCGACGAAAAAGTTTCCTCATAATCGATTCTCTCTTTCTGAGTATACCCCTTCGCAACAAGCCTCACTTTAAAGGTTTCCACCTTCCTGTATGTTCCTCTTTTTCTTTTGTAGACCCATTTACATCCAATGGCTTTTACACCATTTGGTGGTTTTACGAGCTCCCAGACCTGATTAGAATGCATAGATTATATTTCAGAGTTCATTGCACTATGCCAAGATGCTGCATCTTTATCTTAGAGTGCTTCATCATATGTCCAGGGATCAGCTTCATGTTCACCAGGGATTAAGTCCGAAGACTCTCCCAAAAACATGAATCTTATCAGGTTGCCTAACAACCCTCCCACTACGACGAGACACTACCTGTAATTGTGCATCATTCGTGACACGTGTTGCAGTTACTTGTGGCATCTCATCTTGTACTGTTGGTACTAAAGTAGAAGTGTCCTCTCTCATTTCCTCAAGAATAATTTTACTCATGGGCTTGTGATTCATTACATAGTCCTCTTCTAAAATTCAGGCATTGGTGCTAACAATGACCTTCTGATCTTTAGGACTATAAAACAAACCACCTTTCATTCCTCTAGGATATCCCATGAACAAGTGAACTTCTGTACGTGATTCCAACTTATCAGCATCTCCCTTCAGTACATGTGCTGGACTACCCCAAATCTGAATGTGTTTCAAACTAGGCTTACGCCCATTCCACAATTCTGTGGGAGTAGAGGGTATTGACTTAGAAGGTACCAGGTTCAAAATGTACGCCGCCATTTCTAGAGCATATCCCCAAAACGAATTTGGTAATTCTGAATAACTCATCATTGATCTAACCATTTCCATAAGAGTCATATTCCTTCATTCCGCCACACCTTTGCCTTAAAATGCCTCTTGGTAATTTTTCCTTCCAAGCAAGACTCGTAGGTCGGAAAGTTTTCCACTACCCATGAACCCAAAGGTCCATCGGCTATTAACCTTTGAATCCTACTCAAGTTAATATGACACAACCTTAGATGTCAAAGATATATTTGGTTTATTTCTGAAGGTTGCTTTATCTTATTAGAATTAGAAGATGTGTTATTAATTTTCATTTGTTGCATCGTGAGAATTATTGGATTAAGAGTATACAAATTGCCAACCAACACACCAGAACAGAGAACCACCATATTTTTCTTGACAACCACTTTGTCATCAAAAGAAACAGAATATCCATCCATAAATAATTTAGAAACTGAAATCAAGTTCTCTCTAAAACATGGTACGTAAAGATAATTTTTCAAAATCAAAGTTTTATTCCTATTAAAAGATAAATAAACATCTCCCACTGCAACAGCTGCCACTCTCGTAGTATTGCCCATGTAGACGGTGATCTCCCCTTCATATAGTCGTTTGATTTCCTGGAACCCCTGCAATGAATTACAGACATGATCAGTGGCTCTCGTATCTATACACCAAGTACCGGTAGATAACACCGCTAAACATGTTTCGACAACTAATGAATAAGATATACCTTTATTATTCTCTTTTCTACGAGGACAGTCCACCTTCCAATGTCCAGACTACTTGCATGTGAAGCACTTGCCCTTCAACTTCTTCACACTTGCCTGCGGCCCAGTCCCTTGAGGTCGATTTACTTTCTTTGCCGAACCAACTTGTTTCTTCTTCTTTCCGCCTTTCGGCTTAGAAGCAGAAACATTTTCAGCAATGTGAACTTTAGAACTTTGACGAAATAACCCTTCTGTCGCTTGGAGTTCTGTCAGAAGTTCTGCCAGCGAATAAACCATTTTGTTCATGTTGTAGTTCAGGCGGAACAGCTCAAAACTCTTGGGAAGCATTTGGAGAATGATATCGACCTGGGTTTCCCCATCGATTTCAGCTCCAAGGACTTCCATCTCATTTAAATGAGCCATCATCTTGAGGATATGATCCCTCACGGGTGTCCTCTCAATCATGGTAGTCGTCATTAAGTTTCTCATGACCTCCTACCTGGCAGCCCGATTCTGGTGTCCGAAGAGTTCCTTAAGATTGAGCATCATGTCATAGGCAGTGGGTAGGGCCTAATGCTGATGTTACAGCGCATTTGACATAGAAGTCAAAATGTAACACCGCGCCATCTCATCTGCCTTGACCCATTTCATATGTCTCTCTATCTCCTCTTCGCTAGAATCCTTATTAGGCATGCTAGGATAGACCTCAAGAAGTATGAACTTGTATTCTTTAGCAGTTAAGACAATGTCCAAGTTTCATTTCCAATCAATATAATTAGGACCAGAAAGTTTGTTTTCTTTTAAAATAATAGTAAGAGGATTGAAAGTCATTTTGAAATCCTAAGAATCATAAAATAAAATATTTAATGATAACTTTAGAATTTAAAATAATATTAATTCCTCGAACAATATAATTTAAATTCACCAACACCTCAAAAAGCGTGAATTTCGTATGCCACGATATTGTGGACGTATACTAATTCAAACATTTGTAAGAGGAGGTTTTACCCAATAATTTTATTATCTTGTCAACCTAACTTTATGACAAATAAAATTAATAGTTGGTTCATCTTCGGTCACACAAATAATAGCAGTGACTCCGATGGGGAGGATACTATTAAATGCGCCTAAGTATATACCATTACTTGATACTTAGTCCATTAATTAGGATTGTGCCCCTTCAGATGGAGAAGATCACACATACCTAATTAATTTCCTATAATCATCCATAGAGGAAGTTTGATCTAGTGATCTGTAACTAAACTCATCCGATATGGAGGAAGACACTTAAAGTCAAAGCGCAAGTTTGAATGCATCACATACAAACCAGTAATGGAGATCGTGAAATTTATTTAAATAATCCCTCTCCTACTTAGTTATTTAAATTGACGAATTTTAATCATGCACGCACATCACAGCACACACATCACAGCACATAAAAACATCATATAAGACAATAAACATGAAAATAAAATTTTCAACTATTATGGCCTCATCCAACGCTGTCCTCCAATATGCCGCCAATGGATCACTGTCCTCCAACGTGCCACCGATGGATCAAGCCGTCGCGTCTATCTCGCTTCCTTCTCCACCGCTCCTATGGTCCTCAAAATAGCACCACGCATATCAAGAATACAAGCCACAGCAAAATTAAAATTTTACATTTATCGATCCTATATTCCATAAAGGAATTTACATGTAATCTAGATCGAAGAAAATGTAAAACAACAATAATAATAATACGGTAACCGACTGTATTTAATTATTACAATCATGCACACACAACAACCTCGACATGCCTAAGGGTTCAAATCACACACAATCACACAAAAAGTCATAATAGTTGGATCTAGGATGTCTGCAACCACAGAGTTAATCTATCTTGCACATCCTACTATTATCCTGCCTAAACTTGCATATGAGCAGTGCATAATTTAACCGAAAACCAATCACATAGAACCAGAAAACTTGCTCTGATACCACTTGAAGGGCGCTGAAATTTCGTTCTGTTTCAATTTCCCTGTACAAAAAAAATTATATAAGAACATAACTCTTCCTAGAAACCCGCATGTTCGATCAAAGATGTGTTCGATCAATCAAGCAAGTTCTTGAATGATCAAAGCACACCTAGATCAAAATACAAGATCGCTAACCTCTTGTGTTGGTATTCAAAATCGATACGCAAAATCGATACAAAGAAAAATGAAACTAGATACACAGCAGAATTAAAGAACTAGTTGTACTTTTTCTTTGTAGCTAAAGAGCTCTTGATATTCTATCGTATTCTTCTCCTCTTCTTGGATGTCGTGTGGGTGATGATCTACCAAGAACAAAACCTCCCTCCTTCTCTTCTCTTCCAAAACCGCCAGCGACAAAAAGGAGTATCTAGGATGGGGTACCTTCTAATCTTCTTCTTCTTCTTCCTTTCGTTCCTCTTCTTCCTTTCGTTCCTCTTCTTCCTTTTCTTCAAGCCGCCGGCCACCAAGAAGAAGAAGTGCCGCCGGCCCTTGGAGAACAAAGATGTGCCGCCGACCCTTGGAGAACAAGGAAGTGCCGCCGGCCCTTGTTAGAGAAGAGGAGCTGGCCCTAAGTGGGGAAGAGGAGCCGACCACAAGGAGGAAGAGGGGAGGTGAGGGGCACCGACCACAAGGGAAAGATGTGTGCCGCCGGCCCTAGGTGGAGAAGGGGCTTAAGGAAGATTAGGAAAATTAGAAAGTTAGGTTTTAGGGGCCACATCCTACTCCTTTTTATAGACTTGTCGTCGGTTACAAGGAAAGAAAAATTAACAAAATTTTATTTAGAAAAAAATCTAAACAAACTGTAACACCCACGAAAACTAGTAGTTATACATATGTGAGTATCCTTTGTTTTTTTGTAGAATAAAAAGGGAGATAGAACCAAAAAGATATAAAAAGAAAAGAGGTGAAATCAAGGATTGAACCTTGAACCTTTTTTATTAAATGGCAACCTTTAGGAGTTATGGAATGACCACTAGGCCATCATGGATTATTGTTGAAAAGGGGATGGAAATTTTAGATAAAGTAAGAGTATGGTTAAGAGAAGGAAACAAGAAAATATCAAGTAGCTTTCTTCCTCCTTCTCTTGATTAAGAACAAGCAAAAGATAATTGTCTTTCTCTTCTTCTTCCTTCCATTTTCGTGAGGATGAAGGAGGAGATAGGATTAGAAGAATTAAGGGGATGAATGGGGACATATTCTCATTAGGGAATGATATAAATGAGTTAAGGAGAAAGGGAAGGCAAAGTTCATCCTTGTTTCTTCCTCCCACTTAGCATAAAAAGGAAAGAAAGAAAGAGATTTCATTTTTCTTCCTTCTTTTCCTCTTCCTCACCATTGCCGAAACCTAAAGCTCTCCCTCTCCTAATTTTGAAATCCACCTAAGGTCTTTCTTCCTAAGAATACTAATCCACAAGAAGGAGCCTTCAAGATCTACCCCTTCCAAGCAAGAGAAGAAAAAAGGGAGTGCTAGAAGGAGAAGCTCTCTTCTTCCTCCTCACAAGGGTACCATTTTTCTTTAGGAACCACAAGCGAAAAGATGTGAGTATTTCCTCACCTGTGGTACAAGTAGCTCATGGGTTTTCCATAGATTTAAATGGCTTAAAAACCTAGGAAGTTTCTTGCAACTTTTGGTCATGCCAAGTTTAAAAGCCTAGGAAAGTTTAAACTCAAATCTAACATGCTTATGATCTTTCTTATGACATGATAAGAATATTTCCTTGGTGTTTCATGCTTGTATGTTACTTAGAATGAGATGAACTCTACCTTAGGGTTTCGGCCATGAGGAGACTAAATGCCTAGGGAAGCTTAAACTCAAATCTAACATGCTTATGATTTTTCTTATGACATGATAAGAATATTTCCTTGGTGTTTCATGCTTGTATGTTACTTAGAATGAGATGAACCCCACCTTAGGGTTTCGGCCATGACAAGTTTAAAAAGCCTAGAAAAAATTTAAACACAAATCCAACTTTCTTATGATCTTCCTCATGATATGGTATGAAGATAACATGATGTACTTATGATTTCATGTTGGTTGGAACTAGGTATTCATGCTTAGAACTTTCGGCCAAGTTAGGATTAAAAGGGCTAGGCAAGCTTAAACTCAACCCTAACATGCTCATGTTTTTCCCTATGATATGATATGAAGATAACATGATATTCTTATGCTTGTCTTTGGTTTAGAACTTAGTTTCACACTTCATGACTTTCGGCCACATCATGGTTTGTAGACCTAGGAGGCTTAGAACCTAAACCAAATATGCTCATGATGTTCCTTATGATAAATAATATGGAATTGGTTTAGGGTTCACATGTTTATATGCTATTTGTAACCTAGGTTTAGGCTTTGTATGTTTCGGCCACAACATGATTTGTGGACCTAGGAAGCTTAGAACCTAAACCAAATATGCTCATGATGTGCCTTATGATAAATAATATGGAATTGGTTTAGGGTTCACATGTTTATATGCTATTTGTAACCTAGGTTTAGGCTTTGTATGTTTCGGCCACAACATGATTTGTAGACCTAGGAAGCTTAGAACCTAAACCAAATATGCTCATGATGTTCCTTATGATAAATAATATGGAATTGGTTTTGGGTTCACATGTTTATATGCTATTTGTAACCTAGGGTTAGGCTTTGCATGTTTCGGCTACACATGATTTGTAGACCTAGGAAGCTTAGAACCTAAACCAAATATGCTCATGATGTTCCTTATGATAAATAATATGGAATTGGTTTAGGGTTCACATGTTTATATGCTATTTGTAACCTAGGTTTAGGCCTTGTATGTTTCGGCCACAACATGATTTGTAGACCTAGGAAGCTTAGAACCTAAACTAAATATGCTCATGATGTTCCTTATGATAAATGATATGAAATTGGTTTAGGGTTCATATGCTTGTATGTTGCTTTCAACCTAGGTGATTCCTTGCATGTTTCGGCCACCTATGATAGGTTGATGATTGAGACCCAATTATGACTCTTTATGTGCTTCACATGCCATGATATGAATTAGGAGATGCTAACTTATGTTCCATGCATGATTATGTTCCCATGATATGATATATGTTCATCTATGTATGCTTATGAATCATGCATTTAAAATGTCTCCTATGATGTGCTATATGCTCAAGTACGTATGTTTATGATATGCTAAGTGAAAGGCCTAAGAGTTGCTTCCCTACTTGTTGGGACTAAGAGCACTCTTTATGATATGCTAAGTGAAAGGCCTAAGAGTTGCTTCCCTATCAAGTGGGACTAAGAGCACTCTTCATGCTAAGTTAAGTTATGAATGACATGAACATGATGAATGATGAATGACATGAACATTATATGCTATGAATGACATGAACATGATATACTATGATTATATGACATGTTATTTTACTTTGTATGGCTTGTACCAAGGGTGGGCTCCATAAGCACCCCTAGGCCGATGGACTATGAACGGGTCTAGTAAAGGGATGAGCTCCTTAGTACGCCCCTAGGTCGACGGTCGTAGTACGGACCTAGATCCCTAGTAGGTTCGGGGCTAGCTACCCTGTCCTAGGGATTGCGTGCATTTATGTATGTATGTGGTACAAGCCGGACCCTCATGATGATATTATGTTCAAGTATTATATGATATGTTTTTGTTTTAAAAGCATCTTGCACATGATATTACCCATGTTTTAAAAGGACATCTTACATTGTATATATGATTATACTATGATATGATATGACATGATGCTTACAATTATGTTATGACATGATATGACATGATGTTTCTTTTATGATATGATATGACATGATGTTCCTTTATGCTATGATATGGTATGATATGATGTACTCTTTATGCTATGTGATATGATGCTTTTGCATGACATGTTGGTTACATGTTTTATGTGTCCATGCTATATGTTGTATGAATTGCTATGACATGTGTTTTTGTGAGTAGGAAAGAATCTCACTAAGCCTTGTGTGCTTATAGTTACTTTCCTTGTACCACAGATAAAGGAAAAGGATGGATGAACTAAAGGACCAACAGGAGGGGCAGGAGATGTGTGTGGTGGTGGCTTGGCTAAGAAAGAAAGACCTGCTTACGTTGATTTAGGATTGATATGAACTATGCTTAAATTATGTTGATGTCTTGCATGATCACTTTACTTATGCTTATGTTAGAAATGGATTTTATGACTCCTTAAGTTCATAACTATGCTAAGCATGCTCGTATGATTAGTTGTGATTTAAATGAAAAAAAAATAATAATAAATGATTACTTCCGCTGTTTTTAAAATTCATGTACGTATGTTATGTATGTAGAAAGTAACCCCGCCTGCACTAGCAGGAGGGGCGGGCGTTACACAAACTATGTTAAACCAACCCAAGTTAAGCTAAACCAAACCAAGTTAAGTTAGACCAAACCAAGTTAAACCAAACCCGATTATGGATGGGTGGATGCGAGGCTTTATATATAGAGGTTACAACAGGGACCTAGAGGAGGAATTGGTTTAGGTCTCCTGATGGGCTTGGGTTTCCTGTGTTCACCCCAAACACCCAACTCAAGTCCATCAATAATAACCCATACCACTAAAGGATTATTATTGAACTATCACACCAATCCCATATTACAATATGGGCTCCTTCTTATTATGAGTGCATTAATCTTCCCATGTTTAAGATATCGTATGTGCAATAATTAAATGAGTTACTGACAAGTCATTTAATTAGCATCTGAGTCCAAGAGTAGTACTACTCAACTTTATTATCATGCCGGACTAAGTCCACCTATAGGATTTACATGATAATCCTTATGAGCTCCTCAAGGGAACATCATCAACCTAAATAATTAGGACACAGATTCCTTCTATAATCAACAATACACCATATAAATAGTACTATTTCTCAACTCATCGGGCCTATTGATTTAACGGATAAATCTCACACATTGATAAGTTAAAGGAATAAATACTAAGTATACATGCTTGTTATTATATAGGGATTAAGAGGACGCACATCCATAATAACATAGGGTTTATTCAATTATATAGTCAGTATAAATCGAACAACATCAAACGGTCCTACTCAATACACACATAGTGTATTAGTGTAATTTTATAGTCAAGATAGACTAATACCAAATTACACTACAATCGGTCCAATGGTTTGTCCCAATCCATCTTGGTTGTGAGCCACTATTTATAATTTATAAGGAACCGATAACATGATCTTCTGTGTGACACCACACACCATGTTATCTACAATATAAATTAAATGGACAACTGCATTGACATGCAGACATTTGACCAAAGTGATTCTCATTTCAAAATATTTCAAAACAGATGTTCATACAAAAGCTAGGCTTATAGTATACATCCCAACAGTTAAGTACTTTTATGCTCGCTCGGTCTACATTGCCCAGTCGAGCACAAACAGAGAGTATCTCGCTCAGTCGACTTTTGCTCAGTCGATCATATGTTAAGAACATTGTATAATGTTAAGTGCTTTTACGCTTGCCTGATTTACATTACCCGATTGAGCGCACACAGAGAGTATCTTGCTTGGTCGACTTTCACTCCGTTGATCATATGTTAAGAACTTTGTATGATGTTAATTGCTTTTACACTCGCCTGATTTACATTACCCGGTCGAGCGCACATAGAGACTATCTCGCTTGATCGACTTTCGCTCGGTTGATTATATGTTAAGAACTTTGTATGATGTTAAGTTCTTTTACGCTTGCTCGATTTACATTACCCAGTCGAGCACACACAAAGAGTATCTCGCTCCATCGACCTTCTCTCGGTCGATCATATGTTAAGAACTCTGTATGATGTTAAGTACTTTTATGCTCGCTTGATTTACAATACCCGGTCAATCACACACAGAGAGTATCTTGCTCGGTCGACTTTCGCTCGATCATATATTACGACCTAACTAAGGTTAAACATCTCTGGGCCCTACCGACTTTTCCCGTTTGGTCCTATGTAAGGAAACTCATGCTCGATTAAGTTCATGCATCAACTCATCCTCTCGACTTTAGCTTTCACTTCACCTAAAAAGCTCACTCATCATAACCCGTATCACTTGCCTCTCCCTCAAGTCTAGTCGAAGGAGTTGCAACCGACTGACTAGACTCAAGTTCAAGTTACTTGTCATACTTATGGGAATTTTTTCAATGTTTCCCCAATGAATATTCAATACTTATTTATTTAGTTTATTACTTTACACTTTCCTTTCTTCTTCAATTATACCAAGAGAACTGTGTAACCATTTTAAAATTCTCTCATTGGTAATTGGTCCTTCACCAGAAAGAAAATGCTACGGACGCATGTAAATATGACACATTTGTTGGTGCAATGGACCTAGGTTTGATCGGTACGATCATGACTTTGATGTGTGTGTCAAAGAGTTTATGTTAGGCTTTCATATTGGTTTGATATGTGTTTGAGTCTTGAAGGACTTGGTGAAACACATGAGCAAAAGCTCATTTGAGGGCTCAGATCCTTGAGTCGGTGAAGGATGGTGTGGAAGACATCTGAGGGACCACCGGATGAGGAGAAATGGAGTGGAGCCGAGGGAAGAGGACTTCAAGGCAATGTGAAGGATGGCACAAAGAGGAGCTGCAGGCTTGGGTGCATCTGTGGGACGAAGGCCAAGGAAGAGGGCTTCAAGGGTGACTCGGGAAAGGATGAGTGTGAGTGAATGTAAGGTACCAGTCGACTGATTCAAATTCACGAAAGCACAGTATGGTTATGTGCTTGAAGGTTGCGAAGACCAGTCGACTGGTGATGACACCAGTCGACTGGTAGATAGCCGTTAGCAGGATTATGGATTCTACAGAGTGCCATTGACTGTGTTCAATGGCTGCACCAGTCGACTGGTGCATTGACCAGTCAACTGGTGCCGAGATGAGTTGATTTATTGTTTAACTCTCTCCTCTTATTTATAGGAAGCTTGGGGCATTGAAGGAGGTTACTGGTTTAATTGAAAGTCTCCTAGTCTTTACCTCCAAGCTTCCAAATCCTAGTCTCTTTCTCCTCAACCTAAACTTCATCTTGTAAAGAGGAAGAGAGCATTGTGAGAGGTTTGCTCCACCGAGAAGGAAAAAGCTCTAGCTGGAGATTGCTAGGGACTAATCCACCGACAGATTAAGGGTTCGTCCACCTCAAGGGCAAGCCGTGGAGTAGGAGCAAGCAATCTCCGAATCACGTTACATCGATTGTGTTAGCGTTTGTATTCTTGTTTGCTTTTATTGCTTTAGATTTTGTATTTCCGCTTGCACAACTAACGTTTTGTAGAGAAGCAATCAAATTGGGGGTGACCTAGTATTCAACCCCCCTTCTAGCTGGCCATAAGATCTCAAACAATTGGTATCAGAGCGAGGACGCCCTTCAACAGGCTAATCTCCAAGAAGAGCACTTCATCAAAATGGTCAGCTCAAGCATCCATCCACCCAAATTCGAAGGAGATTTTTTTGGTGAAAAAAGAGGATGGAGGTATTTTTTGAAACTGATTTTGATATTATGCTAATCATGGAAAATTGTTTCGAAATGCCTAGGGATCAAAACAATGAGCTACTAGAGAAAATAAGATGGAGCAAGAAGCAAAGGGATGAACATTTAACAAATTCAAAAGAAATACATCTACTAAATGTCCTTCCCCAACTAGAAGTAACAAGGGTTATGACGCCTTCATCCTTAGCTTTTTAGTAACTTAAATATCTTTTGTATTATGTAGTGGATGTTGTGTTTGAAGCCCTGGTCGATAAGAGGATTGTTCTAGACGAGGAGGAACTTTTAGCTAAGGTGCAAGAACTTCAAGATGAGCAACCTTCGTCACCTACCATCCCTTCAAATACAACTCTCGTCAATCCATCTCTTGCTCCTGGTTTAGTTGCTACTTCTGAGGAAATGCCTACAAATTTACCCTTGTTACTAGAGGATGTTCCTTCAAAACCAGAGGTTGTTGCTAAGGAGAAATGTAAGAAGCACAAACTGACTTTGGCATCTTCTCCTAAAAGACAAGCACTCTCTATTCCTGAAGACATTAATACTCTGAGGGAAGTCCAGACCCCTCCCCCTGAAGCTGTTGTTTTGGGAGGACATCCAAACTACTTCTCCTGAACTCACTCTATCCTCCTTATATCCTATCCTTTCATCCTCACGACCCACTTAATCTTGAGAAGATATCCTAGGTCCAAGCAGAAGTTTAGACCCTAGCTTCATTATGACTTTTCAAGAACAAATTCCCTTACCTCTACAAGAAAATCAAGATTCCCCTTTCTTCATTTTTTCTCAGCCTTTTGTTCAAACCGCCTTGTCTTCATTATCAACACCCTGCTCTACTCTTCCCATTTTGTTAGGGGGTTCTTTAATGACCGATTGGGAAGAAGCCCAACATCAACTTGAAGCATTTACTCTCACTGAATTAGCGGATAAATTCTCCTTTTAAGAAACTAAGGTAACGTAGTTTTTGGTTAATCATCTTATCTTTATTTTGGCATATTACTAACAACCTATACTTAACAGTGCTGGCTTACAACAATGAGTGTATCTTAATAGCTATATAATCTATCTCAAGAGAATGAGCTGCAAAAGTAACAAGTTTCTGAATAATCTTCCATTCAAGCCTCTGAATGAATAAAGGAATTGTCCGAACAATTACAAGAGGCTCAAAAATTACTTCAAGCCTAATTTGAGAAATCAAGCCAATGGAAGATCACTGTAGATAGTCTTGAGTCTTAGCTTCAATCAGAGATTAATATTCATGATGAATTGTGAACAAAGCTAGATAAACAAGTTACAGAGGCTACTTAGCTATCAACCCAGCTACAAACATTGAAGACTACTCATACCTCTGAATTAGTAGCCAAGGCTTCTGAATTAAACTCTAAGGATGCTGAGCTAAATGCTCTGCGTTTATCCTTAGCTAAGGCCCAAGCAACTATCTTGGCTAAAGAAGCTAAGCTAAAAGCTTCCCAGGATGAGTCAACAATTTATCAGGCGAGTGAAGATGAACAGTTTGAGAAAAGAAAGAAAATTCTTCTAGAATCAACCGACTTCAATGACCCCATTACCACATCTATTGTTAAAGCATTTACTCACAGAACTGATGGGGCCATAGAACAACTGAAGGAAAAGGGTTATCTAGTGTCTGAACCTCCTATTAACTTTTTAGATCGTAGGAGGTTACTTAAGAACAGACCATCTGACTTATTTCCTAAACTAGTGTAATCTCTTATGTATCATTGTATCAAAGAATCTTTTAGTAATTCAAGCACTATCATTTTCATAACTCCTGATACTATTTCAAATACCCATATGATTTGCTACTAACTTTCAAACATTAACAAATGAGAATTTAGATGATCAAGCAAAGATAAATTAATTTTTCCTTAAAGTTTGTTTACGTTACTATGTATTTATTTTTTAGTAACTAAACATAGTTATTCATATTTATACTTATCTCTACTTAAAATTAACCTTCACTCGACTCTTAACATCCAAAGAGTTCATTTCCGGCCGAGTTTGTTTGTGCTAAGGCCTATAGTTCACCTTACTGTTATCAATTGGCCGAGTTTATCTTTAGCTCTTGTATATTTTTGTTCGGACTAGATTCTCGCTCGACTTTTAAGGGCCGACCGGGCTTATTCCTATACTTGTAGAATAGTAAGATTATAATCTGTCTTATTTCTCTAAGAATATTAAAGGTTAGTAAATTCAATGGCCATCCAACTTTTAAACCTTAAACTTATCCTAGGTAATCGTACAGGTGACCCATTGTGCTTATAAACATTGGATTTTTATTGGTGATACGTGTGTACCTGAAATCACATATGTACCTTTGTTATTGTATCCACCACCTTACTTGATCATCTAACGGCTCACAATTGATCCTGCCCTTTACACTGCTAAGATCCAACGGCTTTTCTTAAAATCTTTGGAAAAATCCTTATAAACCTTTGGAAAAAACCCTAAGACTTCATCTTTCCCATGACTCTTTATTCTTCTCCTTTCTGATCTTACTAATCTTTCTCTCCACGATGTCGGGGTATAGCGAATGGTATACTCAATGTTCTTCTAGTTTCACCCTCCATGAAGCTTATGGACTCTAGGAGAATTATGGCATTCCTTCCTACATAGACATACCTACCCCTAAAGATCACCCTCACCGTCCTCCACCAGAGAGCATTGCGGTTGATCCTGTCTGAGAAGCTTGACAAAATGGAGAACCAAGAGAAAAAACCTACTGCTGATGAAGAATAATACCTATGAAACGCCGATCTGAGAAACCCAAAGCGGATACAAGAAGATGAAACCCCGGAGTGTCCTTCCGATGTAAAGTACCAGTGGCGATGAAGAGATTCGATCAAAGAAAACCCAGATCCAGAGCTTCCAAGGCTTCCTGCGCACAAGAGACCAACCAACACTATCGTCAGTGACCTAAGACCGGGGTGGAAATCCCTGGCTAGACCCTCCGACGCTCAAGTCAGTGATATCTCTTGGTGTGGAAGAAGGAAGAAAACAGAAGAAGATGAACAGTAGCTAGAAATTAGGGTTATGAATGTGCGCAATGATATGAACTTACCTTACCAACGGAGAGGATTCCCCTTTTTATACCACTTCATATAACCTCCGTAGTCATGAAGTCGACCCCGGTTTGTTAGAGTTTGTTATGAGATGACGTAAGTTGCGTACTTATGGTAGATGACTTTTAAGGAATCTTTTTTGTACCCCAGATATGCCTTCTTTATCGTCTAGTACCTGCAAAATAGTCTAAAAACACATTTCCTACCAAATATATAACACCTGTTATACAATCACATACTGCAAATATCTTCATAGACTACTTTATTTGAAATATTTACTTCTATCCTTTTTCTCAAGTCCTTTTAAAGTGTTTATATCGTTCCAATTTGCCTCTCCTGTTTTTGCTATATCGTATATAGCTTAATATAACATTGTTCCTTGTATCGGTCAAGGCTGAACTTAACTAGGTTGGTCAATTATTATTACCTCTCCTGAGGCTCCGTGGGTAATCTCTGTCCGTGCCCTTCTGAGTTTGTTATCCCAGCTAGCACTGGGTTATATTTTGTCAAGTATGTAATCTTGATCACTATTGGTATATCTTTTTAAGGTATTATTCAGCCCGGCCAATATTGGCCTTTCTCCCTGAAGGTATATCCCGTCCAATATTGCCCTGTTCACTTGGAAGTATATCCCGGCCGATATTGGCCTTGCTCCTTGAAGGTATATCTTGATCGATACTGGCCTGCTTACTTGGAAGTATATCTCGGCCGATATTGGCCTTCTTTCCTGAAGGTATGTCTCGATCGATACTGGCCTGCTTACTTGGAAGTATATCCCGGACAATATTGAGCTACCTCCTTTGAGGTATATCCCAATCGATATTGGCCTGCTTACTGGAAAGTATATCCCGACTGATATTGGCTTTCCTTCCTGAAGGTATGTCTCGATCGATATTGGCCTGTTTACTTGGAAGTATATCCCGGATAATATTGACCTACCTCCTTTGAGGTATATCCCGATCGATATTGGCCTACCTCCTTTGAGGTATATCCCGATTTGGCCTACCTCCTTTGAGGTATATCCCGATCGATATCGGTCTTCCCCCTTTGAGGTATATCCCGGCCGATATCGGTCTTCCTCCTTTGAGGTATATCCCGGCCGATATTGGCCTACCTCCCTTGAGGTATATCCCGGCCGATATCGGCCTCCCCCCTTTGAGGTATATCCCGGTCGACATTGGCCTACCTCCCTTGAGGTATATCCCGGCCAATATTGTCCTACCTCCTTTGAGGTATATCCCGGTCGATATTGTCCTACCTCCCTTGAGGTATATCTCGACCGATATTGGCCTACCTCCCTTGAGATATATCTCGACCGATATTGCCCTTCCTCTCTGGAAGTATGTCCTGATCGATATTGGTCTACCTCTTTTGAGGTATATCCCGACCAATATTGATCTATCTTCTCAACTCGGTTATCTCCTTTCCCTTCCTTATCGGGGGGATCCATGAAACCTAACCCATATCACTAGCCTTCCCTTCAAGTCTAGTCGAAGGAGGTGTTGACGACTGACTAGACACAAGTCTGATTTTATTTTTTCTTACTCGTGACTCTGCCACAGGTACTGAAGTGACCTTACGAATTTTTTGTACAGTTATCTTGTGAACCTGAGTACAGTGATCCCGTGAACCTTAGTACAGTGATTCCTTGGGTCCTGTAAATAGGGCTACAATCTTCCCTTTGTTCATCACCTATCTCAGTTCTTTTCCTTCTTCGCTAATTTTTCTTGCTAGGAGTATGACCTTGGATCCCCTTCTTTGGGGGCGACATTTGTTGGACAAGGCGAGATCTATATATGAGTTTATTCAAGTTTTTGCTTCGGCTAACTCTAGGGTTCGAGAAACTGCCCCAAGGGATGAGGTTTTTCGAGATCTAGGATCTCCATCCAAAGGCACGACTGTTCTGCAAATCCGACGGGTTTCCGAGGAGTTCCTACTACTCACAGAGGACCAACTCAATAGCTCAGGGATGTCGCGACAAACGTGTAACCCGTGTTGCCCTTGAGCTAGGATTGGTTGCTCTAGTTGCAAAACTCTGGGGCTTGAACAGGGGAGAGGCTCTTTCAGTCACCTTTGCACCGGGGCCTGAATAGATCTGTCCCCTTCCCCTTGCCCTTGAGTCTCCCTGCTTCATAGTTTCCTTCATCCCGGGCAAAATATTGCCACTTCTATCGCCTGAGCAAGCTTCCTTCGTGCCAGGTAAAATATTTCCACTTCTGCTCCATGGCAGGTTTGACTCCGGTGGGATGGAAATTTGCTAAGCATCTCGAGAGCTTATGTTTGTAATTTTTGTTGAACTTTTGAGGTTTAATATTTTCGAGGGGAAATGTAATGTTATGTATTTGATCAGATTCTAAATGTAAATTCAAACAATCTTTTGTATTGAATTGGGAAACTCTATTGAATCTTTCTAATTCATAAGAACAGACGTGATGCTGTGCTCAATATCCATTCGTATATCATAAGCATTGTTATTTCGACAAATATTCCCTTGTTTTATTACAGACAAGGTTGTCTCGGTCAAGGCTGTACTTATCTATTGTGGCTAATCCCTATACCAACTGATATTCATTTGTTTATCACACACAAGGTTATCTTGACCGATATTATACTTATCTATCATAGTTATGTCAGCCGATATAAGTGAAATTATCTCGATCCATGCTAATTTACATTTTATAATTACATTAATTTAAAACATGTTATATGCCTAAATAGCTCTCCTTAGTTTTTCTTGTCCTTAATATGGATTTAGTCAAACTCAGTCCCTCTTCCTTTATTATGCCTAGTAAACTACGTCTTCTTTCAAAATTTCCTGGCTTGTGATTGGCTTTTCCCTTGGTAAAAGAATGTTGGAAGCGTATAACGAGGTGTTACCAACCCCAGCATGATCCATTTTGTCACGTCCAACATAAATGTTTCTTTATGATTCTATGACACATAATTTCTCTCTCTGCTACGTCATGTAGGCCTTTGTCCTTTTTTCTGTAATCCTCAACATCTATTGGGATAAAAATGTTTTGATCTAACGACGGCTATGTGTTTTTCAAACCCTAAACCCTTTGTCTCCTTTTCAACTTTGTCCCTTCCTTTCTTGCCTTAGTGTTCTTTTCTTGCTGTAGTCTTTGATCACACCTCGTGCTCACCATTTTCCGGCGATCTCTTTTCTTGCTTCCAGTAAGTAACTTGTTGTTCTGCTAGCCTTTACTTCTGTCTATGGCTGAGGAAGCGATTGCTCCTTGGTATGTCCAAATGTCTTCTTCCTTTGATAAAAGTGCTAGGCTTACCATCCGCCGTCAATATGAAATCCCCAGGGAGTATAACATCTTAATCCCGAAACCAGATGATCATCCTCATCGTCCCCCCGCTAATTGCGTGACTTTTTTCAAGGATCAGTTGATAGGAGGTTTAAGGTTTCCCATTCCTCCTTTCCTAATCGAAGTAAGCTAGTATTTTGATATTCCTTTGCAGCAGTTTGCACCTAGCGCCTTTCGTTATCTATGTGGTGCTTACATGTTATTTCGTCTGTTAGATATCCCTCCTACTCCTCAAAATTTCTTCATGTTTTCTTACCGTAAGTGTTCGGAACCTGGTGTTTTCCTGTTCCAATCCCGGACTAAAATGGCCCTTTTTAAGGATATGCCCATGTCTCTTAAAGCTTGGAAATCTCGTTTCTTCTTCATAAAGTTTTCAGGACCCATTCCTTGGTCTCATGCTTGGAAATCCTGCTTACCTCCCTTGCCCGACGTCAGGGAGTTTCATCTTCATCCTTCTTTTCCTATTTATTGTGAAAAATTATTATGTCGTCGACTTTCTATCCCCAAGTGGCTCAGAGTCGATCTTCTATACTTATTTGGTCTAAGCCCCGTCAAGCCTACTATACAAGGCTCTTTAGGTAAAATCCTACTTCCTTCTTGTTGATTTTAACTAACTAAAACATTTTTCTTTTCTATGTAGTGGAGAACTTTTATTCTGCTTTAATTGATGAAGAACTGCGCTTGGAGGAGGATGCAATTCATGCAAAAGAGAAAGAGCTTCTTGCTGCTATTACTCTGCCGCCTCCAGTTGAAGATCCGATTCCTCTGGTTGAGACGTCCAGCTCTCAAGTGGTTCCAGAGGCTTCTGAGGGTTCTTCTGTGGAAATTCTTGTTATTCCCTTGCCAGCCGCCTCTTCACCGGTGGTGTCTGCTCCTTCGTCAGCTATTCCCCTTCCTGTTATCGAGCTTGCATCTCCTATGAGCTCCGGCAAATTGATAGCCAAAGCAGCTTCTGGTAAACGCCCTGGGCGCAAACTCACTAGGGCTCCCCCTCCCAAAAGGAGACTCATCCTTCCCGCCGATGAGCTTGTCTCAGAATGTTTTGTTCCTGCCGACCTTCCTTCTGACGAACCTACTTTGGCTGAACTCTATCCTTCTTTAACCTTCCCTGTCTCACCTTCTTCCAGCACCAGTGCCCCTGGTGATGTTTCTTTCACCTTTCCATTGTCTATTCCAGAATCCGGATCCTTACCTTCCTCACCCTCTTCTTATTTAGTTTTTGCTCCTCCTTCTATTCCTACTTCCTCTTTCTTCGTGGGTTCTTCTGCTATTCCCATCCTCCCCATATTGCTAGGAGGTTCCTTTGCTAATGCTTGGGAGAATGTTTGTCCTATTTTTGAAGAACTTACCACTCCCGAAACAATTGATCATTTTTCCCATAGTGAAAATCAGGTATGTCTATTAGTGTCTACTTATTATTCATCAGTGATTATGTCATAACCCTTTATTATATTTCTAGCAATGGATAGAAAATATGGGCTTATCTCGGCTAATGCACAATTTATACAACGAGAACAAGAAGCTGAGATCTGAGAACGACAAGCTGAGACAGCAAGTTATTGAGTTATCTTCTACCACACTCTCCACTGTCTCCAAGAAACAACTTGAAGTCTAGATTGAAGGTCTCTAGTCACAGTTCAAATCAGCTACGGATCTCAACAAAGAATTAACTTCCAACTTGGAGAAACGGACAGCTGAGCTCGGCAAGTTAAAGGTTGATTATGAGTCAGCATTAGCTGAAAAACTTAAGGCCTTGCAGCTAAAGGATGACGAAATAACTTCCTTGAATACCTCCCTGAATTCAGCTAAAACCGAGGTCTCCACTAAAGAAGCCGAACTAAAGACTTCTCAAACGGCTTTGGTCGTCTACAAGGCTAATGAAGACACTCGCTACAAGGAAAGGGCCACTATCATGATTAAATCTTCTGAGTTCAACAGGCCGATCATGAAGTCGATCCTAGCAGCCTTCAATGTTGGAGCTGAAGGGGCGGTGTGACAATTGAGAGAGGAAGACTTTTTATCTCGTGATCCCCCTCCCAACTTCCTGAACCATTGCAAACTTCTCGAGAACAGGCCTCCTGATCTGTTTCCTCAGCTGACCCTAGAATGATTTTCTTCCTTGAATCCAAATCCTTGTAAAGTGGGTTAGGATTTTGTGATGACAACCTTGTAAATTTATGTAAAGTTGATCTTCCCTCTTCATTGTTAAACCTGTTCTTCCTCCTGACGATTGTTTGTTTTGTTGAAATATGTTGAATGTCACTCGGCTGGCCATCATAAAACTTCGCTCAACATATTATAATGTCCTTTATTTCGACCATTCTATCATGCCCGGCCGATGTATATCGACACTGACAAATATCGCCCAATATTTTATAGCTAATTGTGTCCCGTTCGATTTAGTACAGTCTTATTGTAATATTCTCAATATTGGTCGACTTGTTATATTCGATTAATCTATACTTGTATTTATGCATATTATCTTATGTATTATACTTAACCAAATTTCATATGGTTTATCATGGTGGATGTCACCCGACTTACTATTATAAACCTCTGATCGACATATTAGAATAGTATTTATCTTGGCCGGTCTACTATGGCCGACCGATTCATACTCATATCTATGAGTCCCGTCCGGTAGTTTCTAATCAAGTCCCGTTTGCTGTGTTAATTTTGACATCAATTGGTTTACTATATCTGGTCGATATATCCTTATGCGGGCATATATCGACTAATGCCTCATACTCAACTTTCGCCCGGTCTATTATGCCCATCTGGGTTTGTTGTTTTATTACACGAATAATTTGAACTTATAGTACTTGACCGATTTTCCCCGTATTTGTTTGATTCTCTTAAGAATCAAGCCCATATCGAGAGAAACTTGGTCATGTTTTCCGAGGAAGATGGCCCAACTTAACATCATTGTCTTGGGATTCATCCTTCTTTTTGCATTCGATTTTATCCTATTTATGACGATTGGGATTCCGAGTATTTTTTCTTTTTCTACTCCTGATGCTGTCTTTATTTGGGGGTTTTGGCACAGGCTCGAAAGGAAAAACAAGGGTTTAAGAAGTTCTCCTTAACCTCCCGACTCTCTTCTTGCCTTCCCCGATTCATCTCCCTTCTACTATTTCGCCATGGATACCTCCTCTCCTGCGTGGTTCCTTTCATGTGCTTATGACCTTACAGAGACAGAGGAAGTGAATTTAAAGGCGAGCTATGGTTTTCCTTCCTATATAGTTCGTCCTACACCTCAGGATGGCCCTCATCTCCCTCCTCTTGGGTGCATATCTATTTTTTGGGATCAAGTCCTACAAGGTTTTCGATTCCCTCTTCATCCCTTTTTTTCTGATGTTAGTATATATTTCAATATTCCCCTTAACCAACTTATCCCTCAGTCTTTTTCTATTCTCATGGGTTTCATTGGAGTATCTAAACTGCTAGATTTTTCTTATCCCCTCGTCTTTTTCACCACTTCTTCGTTCCACGCCAAGTAGACATAGGTATCTTCAAATTTCAGTCTCTCCCTAAGGCTATTTTGTTCAACCGCATTCCCCCTCAAGGGGAATGGTGCCATAAATTTTTCCGTATGCGTCTCCCTTTTCCTCCTCCTTTTCCTATCCAATGGATATACGATTTACCTCCAGTTCCTAGTACCAATAATCTCCTCAGTGATCCCTCTGTTGCCTTTGCTTTATCTAAACTGAGGGGAGCAAAATTTAGCTTGCCGCATTTAATTGTGGAGGGTTTGATGTTTCCTTTTGGGATAAGCAACATTGACACTCCCTTGGATGACTCTTTCGGTACATATAAACATTTCGCCCTACGTTTACTGATTAGTATATCTCCTTTATAATGGTGCTTAATTCCGGTGTTTCAGCTGATGCTCTTCTTCTGGCTTTCATGTACAAGAACACTACTATGACTAAGTCTTTTGTGAATAATCTCGGAGAAGAATGGCTGCGAACTCGCCGAGCTAATCCTAATTCCTCTACCCTGGGCCTGCTATCTAAAGAAGAGCAACAAGCAGAAGTTGTTGCAGCCATGGAAGAGGAAGAAGAACAACCTTTTATTGCCTTAGTCAAAAAGCCAAAGCTTACTGAGGATGCTTCCTTTGGCGATCTTTTTGGCACCTTTGTGCAAGCTCCTCTTGTTCCGGCGCCTATTTCTCTTGAGAGAGGTAAGGCACCGATGTCCCCTACTCATATTATCTCTAATCCTACTCTTAGGATGATGAGATCTGCTCTGCTCATCCCATCTTCTTCTGCCATTGTTTCAGCTCCTTCTGCTTCTGCTTCTGAGATGGCCATTATCCCTTCTATGTCTTCTCAACCTCTTGCATTGGCCTTGCCTCCTTTGGCTTCTGGGTCACGAGCAAAACGAACACCTTGCCGGAGATCTTCTCCCAGGGCAGGGTCCTCAGATATTCGTGTTTCAACGATTGAGTCAGCATCCCTTGCATCACCACCTTCCATCCCATCTAGTTCTTCTTCTGCTACCCTCGTTTCTACGACTTCTTTCCCTCCTATTGCTTCTTCTTCTTCCTCACCTTCTTCTTCTTCAGTTTCCTCACCTTTGTTCAGACAAGCTCTGGGTCTGCCCTCTCAAATGGGGCAGACTTCTGATCCCCCTAGTTATGGTTCCCTCCAGTTACAAGGCCTGCTGGCTGAATCTTGGGTACATAGCCATGAGCAATTAAGGGGTATCAATATTTCAGATTGGGTTGACCACCACAGTCGCCAAACCATTACTGTACGTATTCTTAATTATAGGTTACTACTTACCTGTCATTTTTCCTAATCCTCATCATTATTTTGTTTAGTTTCTTGCTTCAAGTATCCACATAGACCAGCTACTTATGGCTAGGGACCGAGAGAACAATAAGCTAAAAGCTCAAATAGAGACATTGAAAGCTACTCTACCTCCTTCTCTTGATGACCTGACTCAGTTGCAAGAGAAAGTGACCTTGCAAGATCAACAACTGAAGGTATTGAGGCATGAATTACAAGAATCACAATAATTATTGAAAGACAAAGAGCTTGCAAGAAGAACTTTGGAGCTAGAGGTGGATCGATTACATTCTGGTCTTCGACTGGAAATTGCTTTAAAGGAAAAAGCTTTCTCAGATGCTTCTCATAAAAGCTTTGTTTTAGAGAAAGTAGAGAGGCTTCATAATGTCTGTCTTTCTGAACAAGCTCAAGACCTGGCCTCTCATGATTTTGCTATCCTACAGGAACAAGAGCAAAGAAAGGCTCAAGATGCCGAGCTATCACTACTCCAAAAGTAACTGGAACAACTCAAATTGGAGAAAGATGCTTTAAAAGATCAAAACACTAAACTACAAGCTGATTTTTAGAGTTATAAAGAGCAGGAGAAGAACCGATGGGAAGAGTGGCGAATAACTTATCCAAAGTCTCCAGCATTTGTTACAGAATATGTTCGTCGAATGGTAGGAACTTTAAATCATTCTGTGTCGGGAATTCTTCAACAACTGAGAGAGGGGGGTTATCTACCTAGGGAACCCCCTTCTTCATTCATAAGCCATCGCAGACTCAACAAAGAACTACCCGAAGATTTAACGAGTCATTTTAAGTAAGTATGTCTATATATTCAAAAAGATTAGCCATGAAAGAACTTGCAATGGGAAAAACTTGTAGTGAAAGGAACTGTAACTGAAAACTTTGTAATTAAGTGATTGCAATATAGGGGAAATTTTTGATACTTACCTATTTCTTTTTCCAATTGGTGTTAGCTTAAGAGTGCCTCCTTTGAAATGCTTCCGGATATTGAGTATGAGTGCTATTTTATTCAAGAATTCCTTGCTTAATTTTTGAAGTTAAACCTTGTTTTAATAAATTCCTTCGCAAATAACATCTTTCATGACCATATAACTTTGATCAGTAAAATCTTCCATAATCTCCCTGTGTTTCACTCAGGTAGGAATGTGCCGAGTATGCTTCATATTTCAAAGGAACGAATAATCCCGGGCGATTTCATATAAGGAACTTTATGAGACTCCTGAGCTTTGAGCTAGGTACCATACTCCGAGCAATTTTAAATAAAGAGCTCCAAGTAAACGGGCCTCCAAATAGGAAATGTAACATATGTATATATGTACAGAATTCCCCTCGAACTTTGGCTCCTGATTTAGCATGGAATAGCAAATGATTTTTATGAATAAATCTGTATAACTTCGAATATAATCCTGATCGATTATGCTGTTATGATAGTTTAAAGTCTTCGGTTCCCCCCATGAAGACCCGTCTGAGTTACTTCATGAGGTTTCCTGATCGACTATGTTCTGTGATGGTTTAAAGTCTCCGGTTTCTCCCATGAAGACCCGTCTGAGTTGCTTCATGAGATTTCCCGATCGACTATGTTCTGTGATAGTTTAAAGTCTCCGGTTCCTCCCATGAAGACCCGTCCGAGTTGCTTCATGAGATTTCCCGATCGACTATGTTCTGTGATAGTTTAAAGTCTCCGGTTCCACCCATGAAAACCCGTCCGAGTTACTTCATGAGATTTCGCGATCGACTATGTTCTTTAATAGTTTAAAGTCTCTGGTTCCTCCCATGAAGAGCCGTCCGAGTTACTTCATGAGATTTCCCGATCGACTATGTTCTGTGATAGTTTAAAGTCTTCGGTTCCTCCCATGAAGACCCGTCCGAGTTACTTCATGAGATTTCCCGATCGACTATGTTCTGTGATAGTTTAAAGTCTCCGGTTCCTCTCATGAAGACCCGTCCGAGTTACTTCATGAGATTTCCCGATCGACTATGTTTTGTGATAGTTTAAAGTCTCCGGTTCCACCTATGAAGACCCGTCTGAGTTACTTCATGAGATTTCCCGATCGACTATGTTCTGTGATAGTTTAAAGTCTTCGGTTCCTCCCATGAAGACCCATCCGAGTTACTTCATGAGATTTCCCGATCGACTATGTTCTGTGATAGTTTAAAGTCTCCGGTTCCTCCCATGAAGACCCGTCCGAGTTACTTCATGAGATTTTCAATCGACTATGTTCTATGATAGTTTAAAGTCTCCGGTTCCTCCCATGAAGACCCGTCCGAGTTACTTCATGAGATTTCCCGATCGACTATGTTCTGTGATAGTTTAAAGTCTCCGGTTCCTCCCATGAAGACCCATCTGAGTTACTTCATGAGATTTCCCGATCGACTATGTTCTGTGATAGTTTAAAGTCTTCGGTTCCTCCCATGAAGACCCGTCCAAGTACTTCATGAGATTTCCCGATCGACTATGTTCTGTGATAGTTTAAAGTCTCCAGTTCCTCCCATGAAGACCCGTCCGAGTTACTTCATGAGATTTCCCGATCGACTATGTTCTGTGATAGTTTAAAGTCTCCGGTTCCTCTCATGAAGACCCATCCGAGTTACTTCATGAGATTTCCCGATCGACTATGTTCTGTGATAGTTTAAAGTCTCTGGTTCCTCCCATGAAGACCTGTCCGAGTTACTTCATGAGATTTCCCGATCGACTATGTTTAGATGCAAAAAACTGTAATGCTTGCACTGACCTTGTAATGGTTTATTGCTTCTGAGTTTTTCACTGCAAGAAAAACGTCATTCAACAACACTCAAACGACAACGGTTTTATACCAAACCGTTGTCTTTTTGCCTTTTAACAACGGTTTTAACAAAAACTATTGTATTTTAGTAATTTTTTTGGCCTATGACAATGGTTTTAAAAAACCGTTGTCAATTTATGTTTTTTTGGGGATACAACAATGATTTTTAAAGGGTATGACAACAGTTTTTTAAAACTGTTGTCTATGTGCGCTTTTTTGGGATTACGACAACGGTTTTTAAAAACCGTTGTCTATTAAGTGTTGTTAAATGCAATTGTTTTTTCTTTCGCCACTTTTTCTCCTTCGTCATTTGTCTGTTTTACGCCTTGTTTTTTTCTGTCTCTTTCCCAAAACCCTACTCTTCGCCGACTCCTCCTCACCGCCCTCTTCGTCGCCTCCCTCCTCACCACCCTCTTCATCGCCTTCTTCGCCGCCTCCCTCCTCACCGCCCTCTTCGCCTCCTCCCTCCTCACCACCCTCTTCGCTGCCTCCTTCCTCGCCGCCCTCTTCGTCGCCTCAACTTTCGGCCTCGCCACCTCCTCCTCGCGGCCTCTACTTTCAGCCATCTTCACCGCCTCCTCCTCCTCAAGCCTCGACCTTTCTCGTCCTCCTCCTCCTCCTACTCCTCGTCTTCCTCTTTCTCCTCTCTCTGGGGTTGATTCGCTTCGGAAATGGCGGCATCACTCCAGTCGGCAGTGTTCCTCTCAAATCGTATTGATCCGCACAGGCGTCTCTTTGCATCCCCTGCGAGATCTCTTCCAGGTTTTTTTCGCCTCTTTTACGAATCAGATAACTATTACTGATTTGGGATATGAAGATATGACGATTGTTCCTTTGGCACTCAGGAACGAAAGGAAGCATCTCCGGTAGAATTCCTAATGTAAACTTGTTAGAGTCAGCGTAGAAGAAATTGGTGGCATAAAAGGACATTTTGGACCGATAAATGCTATGGCTTTCAACCCTGATTGGAGAAAGTTTGAATTCCTGCTCAGCTTTAACGGAATAATCAATTCTCATTGCCCTTCTGAATGATCTAAAATTCAAAATAAAATTTTTCCACTGAAGTTTAAATTGATTTCTCAATTTTTTGATTGGCGTTTCTGCATTTCATTTATCCTAGCCCGCTGTATGTATTCTTGTATTTTTTTTTTCATATTTTGTTTTATTCACGAAATAGTACTCTAAACACTTGATTTTCGATGTATAGCTGATGAAATTGGGTTTATTGTATTCTTAGTGGCTATAGAAAACGAGTAATCTTTCAGTAATTAATTACAAAATTTGCATATTGTATTGCTGTTCTCTTTTTCCCCCCTTTGGTTAGCACCTTTGATTATTGACCCTTAACAACATTCTGGTCATTGATTGGGATCGATTGAGATGTACGTTTTTGTTTCTGATTGAGCATCTAACCATGGACCAGTGCATTTGATAACCAAAGCACATATGATTTTGTTAGTCTTTTTAATTGAAATATATAGGAAAAGTGGTGGTACATGTATAATTACATTCGGTTGGGATATTTTTTCCTTATAAATATTGATCATGTCTTAAGGTTAAAGAGATAGTACGCTGACTCTAATAGATGATTTATTGACTGGTGGAAGATTTCTTAAACTTAGAATGAAATTTTCTTAAACTTGTTAGATCCGATGGAAGGATCTCCGGTAGGCTCAGTGGAAGGAATTTGATCACAAATGCCGTTGCAGTTGAGTGTTGTTTCGTTCTTACTCGTCCTTGTAAATCGATATAATATGTCTCGTTATTTACTTACATTTCTGTCTCTTCTCTTGCATGGGTTAGACGAAGGCCAATACTCCTACAAGTTCCACCGACTCTAAACCTGGGTAAGTTTCTTCTCTTATGCAGTGTTGTTTCTTGACAATTGATTTTTTTTGGAAATTGCAAAGGATTTCTCATGTTGAGTTGTTATTTTCTAAATTCATTTGTGGATTGGAAGAGACGTAGGACAGGGAGTTGTTACTCATTATAATCTTGGCCCAATCTGGAACATTGTGTTTATAATAGCATCCACTGTCTAGTGTTTCCATGTCCCTTTTCCTTGTTGAAACTTTTATCCAGCAGGGCGCTAGTATTTTCTAACTCATATAAACATTTATTTGTTGAAGCTTCTGCTATTGTCAGAATTCTTGTTGATCAAAATCAGTGGTATTTTGGTGCAAGTTACTCCAAGTATCTGTTGTCAGATTTATAAAGTGTTCTTATAATGTTGAAAGAAAAATTTATAATGTGGACGTAGGAAGTTTCAGAATATTTACTGAACTAGGGTGGAATCTGGAATTTAATTAAATGCATCATCATGTAGAGATGCTGATAAAGTGGACATGATTAGTCAGATCAGTAGAGCTTCTGGTGTGTACAATCGTTGTATGTCATATCTTAATTTGCCAACTTTATACTTATAAAATGTAAGATGGAGTATGCGCCAAAGGATGATATGTTTGCTTGTTTGTTGCTTTAGGCTTGTGAAGGGCATAAAGATATTGTTGCTTTACATTTGATTTCATCATGCCAGAAGTTTTTATTGTATGAACATGGAACATTAAAGTCCTTGAATGGCTAAGCACGCCAATGAATATTAAATTCTACAACAATTTTTGCAGTGTGATTGGTCCAATTGTTTTTGGACACAACAAAAACAACTAATGATCAACTAATGCTCTTCACTCTTCAGTCCTTACTAAAATGATTAAGATATTCTAAAGTTAGATTTCAGCCTGATGAAGAATATTCTTTGTGACTGTACAATAGTGCAAGCAGAGCAATTAAATGTGCTAGTTGTTGTAAGATTTTTACTGAAAATGTGTGATAATACATATAGTTTGTCAGGAGTAGGTTTATTTGCTAAAATCACTCATTTTACAATTTAACAACATTTAGGAAGTGCATTTCTCGGTGCTCTAGCATTATGTTTAGGCAAACTTATGGAATTAATTTCTATTTTTTTATCTAATAGAAGTGTTAAGTAATTATCTTTACAACCTTTTATTCTTGGACTTTCGTTTACAAAGCCGGTTAGCAATAAAGCTTATCAAGTGTTTAATTCTTTTAGTATTTATTTCTTGATTGACCATAAGTTATGATGTAGGTTATTGAGGATATGTCTATACAAGTCAATGTACCTGCTCTAGCAATGGAAGAGGTAAAAATATCTTTTGGAGTTGTATTTTAGTTTATGGTAAAAACAGTTTCGAGTCACTGAAATACAATGGTTTTGCAGGTTGCTCCATTGGCCGTCTCAGATGCGACTATGCTCGCCCCTGAGGAGATTTTTCATGGAAAAGGAAACATCAAAGAAGAGGCAGAGTTAACAAAAGAAGAGAGGAAAAGGAGACGGGCCAACCAGAAAAGAAGATTTCGAAGATTGAAAGGTATCCTTTATTCGCTTATATTTATGGTTCTGCTTATTTTCATGCTTGTCTACAATCTGTGCATAATGGTCAAAAAAATTAGTGGCGAACTTGTGACAGACATGATCCACCACTTAGAATTACATAGTTCTTGTGCACAGGATTGTATAATTTCATTCTGCTCTTTTTAGGTGTCCTCAAGAGTATTGGGAAGAATGCCGACAAGCTAAAAAAATGAAGAGACTTTAACAAATTAAGGAGCACTAGGAGCTGCAATCCCTCCTTTTCACCGACATCTAAGTAGAAAATCTTGTGTTATATTATTCTACCTTTGTTTTAATAGTGTTATCATTTTGTTGGTTGCTTATGAAATTTTGTTGGTTGCTTATGAAATTTCTTCAGAATGTTATAAATATTACTTTTGAATGTTAGAAAATTGTATATTAAATTTTATTTTGAAATTTAGTATTTTGAATGATTTATAATATTGGAAAATTGTGTATTAATTTTTTTTTATTTTTTTTCTAAAAAAGATAACGGTTTTTCACCGTTGTCGTAGATAGTTTAAAACTGTTGTTGAAGACCCTGTTATTAAAGGTAGACGCTCAAAGACAACGGTGAAAAACTGTTGTCTTTGAAGGAAAAGACAATAGTTTTTCACCGTTGTAAAAAATGTTGTCTTTGCCTTTAAAGACAACGGTTAAAAACTGTTGTCTTTGGCCACCCCTTTTAACAACACGGCCTTTAACAACAGTTCAAAATGGCCTACGACAACGGTGAAAAATCGTTGTTGTTTGACTTTTTTCTTGTAGTGTTTCTTAAGGAAATTGGATAGGTCCTTCCTTAAGACTCCCAGTTGTTGATCACTTGAATAGACTATAAAAGTTCGGCCAATGGTTGTCGAACTGTTTGAATCACATTTATTTATTGGGCGATGTTTATCTTGCATCGTATCTTTTGAAAGAAATAGAATACATGCTACAAGCATATTTGTCTCCAGTTTGCTGGGAATTTCGCTTCAACTGATCTGGATTTCTTCTTCCAGATATACTTTTGAATAATAAGATCTAGTTAGGTTCGGTAAGGCTGTAAGTGATTTGCACTCCAGGGACGCTCCAGAATTCTTCCTTCGACATCCTGAAGATAATATGAACCCGATGTGAGTTTCTCTATTACTTTGTAAGGTCCTCCCCATTGTGGTGCTAACTTGCTAACATCTCCAATGGGTTTAACACACTTCCATACCAGATCTCCCACTTGGAAAAATCTCGGGATAACTCTTCTATTATAATTTTGCCTCATTCGTTGTCGATACGAGGTGAGTCGGGCTGCAGCCTTGTCTCTAGTTTCTTCTATCAAGTCTAGCTCCATGAGTCGTCGACCAGCATTGTCTTCATCATATAGTCATTTTCTATCAGATTCTATTCCCACTTCGATGGGAATTATTGCTTCTCTTCCATAAACTAATTGGAAAGGAGTAATTTATGTTGCTTCTCAAGGGGTAGTACGATAGGCCCAAAGAACACTAGGTAGTTCATCTACCCAGCTACCTCCAACATGATCCAGTTTGGTTTTTAAGCCCCTTATCATTTCTCTATTCGTTACCTCTGCTTGACCATTGCTTTGCGGATACACCACAGAAGTGAATGCTTGAATAATGCCATAACTATTGCACCAGTCTAGGATTCTATCTCCTTGAAATTGCCTTCAATTATCAAAAACTAACTTATGAGGAATACTGAATCTGCATATGATATTTTTCCACAGGAATTTAATAACTGCATCTTCAGTAATTCGAGCAAGTGGTTCCACTTCTACCCATTTAGAGAAGTAGTCTACTGCTACTAATAAAAACCTTCTTTGTGTAGCTGCCATAGGAAACGAGCCTACTATATCCATGCCCCATTGATCGAAGGGGCATGAGACTATAGAGGTCCTCAATAACTGTGTAGGATGATGCAAAATATTTTGATGTTTCTGACAAGAAATACAAGCTCTTATCAATTTGTTGGCATCCTCGTGTAGAGTAGGCTAGAAATATCCTGCTAATAAAATTTTGCGAGCCAAGGATCTTCCTCCTATATGACTACCACATGAACCTTGATGAACCTCCTGTAAAATAAATTATATGTCTTCTGTGCTAACACACTTTAGCAAAGGTCTAGAGAAAGCTCTCTTATATAACTGCTCCCCTATCATAGTATACTGAGCAGCTCTCTTCTTAAATATCCTTGCCTGTTTTGCATCTCTGGGAAGAATGTCTTGCTGTAAATATAATATAATTTGTGCCCTCTAGTCGCCTTGTATTTCTACGTCAGCTTGTCTTTCAATACAAGATATTAACAGGGTTTGTTCCACTGGTCGATCCAAATTCCATGGTGTTACAACAGAGGCCAACTTAGCCAATTCATCTGCTACCTGATTTTCAGACCAAGGAAGCTTTTGTATATTTACTTCTTGAAACTGGGACTTCAACTTGTCAAATGCCTCAGCATATAACTTGAGCCTGTCATTATTAATTTTGAAGTTACCTGATAGTTGTTGGGCTGCTAATTGAGAATCAGAATAGATGAGGACCCGAGCTGCTCCTATATGACGAGCGGCTTGCAATCCAGCTATCAATGCTTCATATTCTGCCTCATTGTTAGTAGCTCTATAATTCAACCTGATGGAAAGTTGGAGTCTGTCCTCTCTTGGAGATATAAGAAGAACACCAATTCCGCTACCTTGTCTGGTTGGGGAGACATCCACATAAACTTTCCAAATATTTTCTTCCTAGGGGCCTTGAACTTCTATAATGAAATCTTCTAAAGCTTGTGCCTTGATGGTCGATCGAGGTTGATACTGTATGTCATATTCACCAAGTTCAGTCGTCCATTTGATCAGCCGGCCTGATGCCTCTGGGTTGAGTAGCACCCGTCAGAGCGTACTGTTGGTCAATACAACGATTTCATGTGCTAAGAAATATGGGCGCAACCTACGAGCAGTCAACACTAACGCATAAGCCAACTTTTCTAGTGTAGTGTATCTACACTCAGTTCCTTTTAATAAATGGCTGGAAAAATTTACAGGTTGTTGCTCTTTCCCTTCCTGCCTAACTAATACAGAACCTACAACATTCTCGTTAGCTGACAAATACACCCAGAGGGTCTCTCCTACTATAGGCTTAGCTAATACAGGAAGGGTAGACAAGTAATCTTTTAACTCTTGGAAGGCTTTATCACATTCCTCGTTCCACTAAAATTTATTTGCCTTCCAGAGTATTTTAAAGAAGTGGAAGCTACGATCGGCCGACCTGGAAATGAACCTAGACAAGGCTGTAATTCGGCCAGTAAGTCTTTGCGCTTCCCTCATGTTGCGCGGCGACTCCATGTTCTGAAGTGACTTGACTTTGCTCGGGTTGGCCTCTATTCCCCGCTCGGACACCATATATCCTAGGAAGTTTCCCCCTTTTGCTCCGAATAAACATTTGCTAAGGTTCAGCTTGAGCCCATATTGTCTCAATGTCTTGCAGGTCTCCTCTACATCCCTGCACAGATCAGCAGCTTGAAGAGACTTAATTAAGATATCATCGACATATACTTCCATATTTCTTCCAATCTTCTTCTGGAAGACCTTATTCATAAGCCTCTAATAAGTGGCTCCTGCATTTTTTAGTCCAAAGGGCATAACATTATAACAATAAGTTCCTTCAGATGTTATGAAACTGACCTTTTCTTGATCCTCCTTAGCTAGGGGGACCTGATGATAGCCCTAATAAGCGTCTAGCATAGAGATGTACTCACACCCAGCAGTGGAGTCTACCAGTTGATCGATCCTGGGTAACAGATAATAATCTTTTGGACAAGCCTTGTTGAGATCCCGGAAATCAATGCATACTCGCCATTTGTTTTCTGGCTTAGAGACTAGAACCACATTAGCTAGCTAGCTAGGAAATTGTACCTCCCTGATGTAACCAGCCTCCATGAGTTTAGTTATTTCTTCCTTGATGATTTGGTTCTGCTCCGCGCTAAAATTTCTTTTTCTTTGCATGACCGACCGGTCATCTGGGAAGACATGTAAAGAATGCTCCATGACTGCAGGAGAAACGCCCGAGACCTCTTTGGGCGTCCAGGCAAACACATCATTATTCTTCTTCAGGCATTGCACCAGTTCATCTTTCAGAGTGGGATCAAGATCAGCCGCAATATATGTAGTAGCTTCAGGTCGACCGGTCTAAATATGGACTTCTTCCTTTTCTTCATAAACCAGAACAGGCGGCTTCTCCTGAATGACATTGACTTCCATTCTATGAATCTTTTGGGCAACATTAGCTTCAGTCCGAACAATCTCTACATAACATTTTCGAGCTGTCTTCTGATCACCTCGCACTTCCCCGACCTAGTCATCAACGAGAAACTTAATTTTTTGACAGAAAGTAGAAACGACCGCCCTAAACTCGTTTAGGGCCGGTCGACCCAGTATCACATTATAAGAGGATGGGGCATCCACCACCATAAAATAAGATCTTCTTGTTCTCATCAGAGGCTCCTCCCCCAGAGATATGACCAACTTTATTTGACCGAGCGGTTGTACTTCATTGCCCATGAATCCATATAAAGGAGTTACCATCTGTTGAAGTTCACTCGGGTCGATTTGTAATTGATCGAAAGCCTTCTTGAATATAATATTGACAGAACTGCCCGTGTCTATAAAGGTACGAGAAATAGTATAGTTGGCTATCACGACTTTGATTATTAATGCATCATCATAGGGTATTTCTACCCCCGCAAGATCTCTAGGTCCAAAACTTATCTCAGGACCAGCTGCTCGTTCCATGCTGCACCCTACAGCATGAATCTCCAGTCTTTGGGCATGTGCTTTCCTGGCCCTATTAGAATCCCCATCATTGGGCCCGCTAGCAATCATATTGATATTACCCCGGGCGACATTACTCCTATTTTTTTCTTGTCGGGTTGTCATGGCTTCAGATGGAGTCTTCTCAAACACCTGGCTTGTTCCGGCTGGGGTAGGCAATGCATCCTACCGAGGCTCGACCGGACAATATTCCAATTTGAGTGGACTTTGCTGTCTAGGGTACTGCTGCCGATAATAATTCTGCCTTAGGTAGCGTTCCCTGTTTGCCCTTTTATTTCTCAAAACAAAACAGTCTTCAGTATGATGACTTCTAGTTTTATGATAAGTGCACCATCTTCTCGGTGCCTCTGGCTGTATCTCCACGTGTTGTACCGTCTGTGGACGATATTCTGGCTGACGATGAGGTGGATGAATCGCTCGAGGCCCCCTTGGTGGAGGAACCGGGGCAGGAGCTTTCTCCTTAACCGGAGTGGGAGAAGAAGTAATGCCCTCCTTTCTGCGCGCGGCTTGAGCTTCTTCCACATTAATAAATTCAATGGCACGTTCAATTAAGGAATCAAAATTGGTAGGAGGGTTTCTCACCAGATCTTTGAAGAAATCATTATCATTTAAACCTTGAGAAAAAACGCTTACTAAGATTTCAGTAGTAGCATTGGGTACATCGATAGCTACCTGATTGAATCTTGTGATATAGGCTCGGATGGACTCTTTAGTTGCTTGCTTAATTGAGAATAAACTCCAAGGAGTCTTATGATACCTCTTGTTACTGGAAAAGTGATGTAGAAAGACTTTCTTGAAGTCCTTAAATTTTCTAATAGATTTTTCTGGCAATCTTTTGAACCAACGTTGTGCGGCTCCTCCGAGTGTAGTAAGAAACATCCGACATTTCACCCCATCAGAGAATTGTTATAATAATGCTACATTCTCAAATTTCAATAGATGATCCTCTGGATCTGTAGTCCCAGTGTACTCACCGATTTGAAGATTTTGATACCGCTTGGGAAGCGAGTTATCCAGTACACTTTGAGAGAAGGGAGAGATGACTTTCTCTGGTGAGCTATCGCTAGCTATCATTTTAATCTTATGATTTTCTCTATCTGGTGCTTTGCCAGAAGATTCTTGAAACACAGGCCTTCGTCCTCCCTATTCCATGGGAGTACGAAGAAAGGCCCGTGGACGCCTTGTCGAAGAAATTGTAGCTGGAGGAAAATATGCATGTTCTTCCTCTTCTAGTTCTTTTCCCTTCCGGTGCTCAATAGTTGAGATTGCCAGATTATGAGCTACTGGCAGAGTAGCTCCAGTATGAGCTTGAAGTTGTTGTTGTTGTTGTTGCAAAGCCTTTTGTACATGAGAATTAATGAGAAAATCCAGATCCTCACGGCTAATGGTGAGTAGATTTGATTTTCCAGCCTCTTCCATCTTGTAGTCTCAGATTCAGGTGAATTTCCCATAGACGGCGCCAAATTTGATCCTGTCTGAGAAGCTTGACAAAACGGAGAGCCGGGAGAAAAAACCTACTGCTGGTGAAGAATAATACCTATGAAACGCCGATCCGAGAAACCCAAAGCGGATACAAGAACACTACAACAAAAACCCTCATAGACATCGGTGGAACAACAACAGTTTTAAGTAAAAACCGATGTCTTTGAGTATTTTACACCGGTTTTTCCAAAAATCGGTGTCTATGAGCGCAGATTTTCGCTCATAGACATCGGTTTTTTAGCCGATGTCTATGAGCGCCCTTTTTTTCGTTAATAGACACCGATTTTAACAACGATTTTTTAAAACCCGATGTCTATGAACCAAAATAAAATAATATAATTTTTCCACCAATACTTAGCCAAAATTTACAACACTTCACTCTTCCCTCCAAACCTAAACCTATATCGCGCCGTCCACCGTATACCGTCGCAACGCCGCCACCACTTTCCTCCTCGCCTCATCTCCCTCTTCCCCTTCCTAGATCTACGAAAGATGGCATCTTTTTCATGGATGGAGGAGGATGTGCTACGGTGCTGCGGTAGCAAGCATTTCGCCAAGGAGCTCGCCTCCACCTCTCCGTTTTCCGACCTCCACCACGCAATTCAGTCCGCCCACGGGGTCTGGTTCAATAAGGTCGCACTTTTGACCTCTTCTTCTACCTCTTTCTCTTTTTCAGTGTTTCTTTTTTATTCTTCCTTCCAACCTCACCACCTTTCTTCTTCCATAATTCTATCTTTATATTTGCTTTTGTTTTCTTTAATCTGAATCTCTTATTTTTGCCCCGTTGTTGTTTTGGTGCTCGATCATCTGGTAAATCTCATTTCTTTTTTTCCTTTAATCCATTTATCAAAGGTATACTTTCCGATCTGAAATTTGTCTTCCATCGTATTGTTGTTTTGTTTTCGATCCTTAGGTTTTATCTCTTTTTTTTTTTCTCGATTTTAACTTATGCGGCTGCTTTGATTTGATTTGGTGAAGAAAAAGTGGAGTTTTATACTGAGATTTGATGGGTTCTCTGTCTATGATGGAGAGAGAGCTGATTTCGTCTCAAGTTTGATGGTATTTGTTTAGCGTTTAGTCTGGCGATTGTTGAGTTGCTTTTCTTTTTGTATCTGGAAGATGAGATCAATTATTTCTCATCTAGTGGCGATGCTACTTATTTTGAGACATTTAATGATGTCTTTAACCGTGTGTTTGATGTCTGCTGTGTAGAACACCTAAGGAAATGGTGAAGGCTGTTGCTATCTTGGGTAACAGTGAGGGTGTTAAGGGCACAATTTACTTCGTCCAGGAAGGAGATGGTGAGAAATCTCTTGAAATACTACTTGTGGAATGCTAAATTCCTTTCAGATTTAGGGTTTCAACTTCAACCATTTTGATTTTTCTGTGAATTTGTGATCCGATCTGATTTTGGGATGTAAATCTCTGTGATAGGTCCAACCACCGTCACCGGATCCATCACTGGCCTCAAGCCTGGGATTCATGGCTTCCATGTGCATGCTCTTGGAGACACCACCAATGGATGCATGTCAACTAGTAAAATTATTTACCTTTTCCTTCATGGTGATCTACTGAGTTGCAAGTTTCTGATTGAAAGGATTAAATTACTGATTATGTACTCATGCTCTTGTATACTGCAGGGCCTCATTTTAATCCTGCTGGAAAGGAACATGGTGCTCCTGAAGATGAAAACTGACATGCTGGTGATCTAGGCAATGCCACTGCTGGCGAGGATGGTAAGTTGCTTTATCATCAGCTCATGATGTTACTTTTGTTATCTATTTTTACCCATATTTACTATAACACTTTTTCTCGTAAAAAAAAAAAAAAATCAAACTATGGCTTGATCAACATTTTTTACTGCTTCTCAGGATACTGATTGGTTGCAAGTTCAGTGGTACTATTCCTGTTGAACTAGGAAATCTATCGCAGCTCCAGACCTTGTTAGGATGTAATTTCCACTGTCTTACTATTTTTGCTAGCTGAGGAACAGGAGTCTAATGATTCAAACCTGTGTCACAGATCATTAAATGCAAACCATTTTACTGGTAGAATACCTGCATCCCTGGGTATGCTTGCCGACCTCGTATGGCTAGACCTGGCAAACAATCACCTCAGTTTTCCATGCATGATCAAATAAAAAACTTATGCGGTGAAGAATTAATGATGATGAAATATGTTCTTATCAGACACTTGAACAAGAATCATCTCTCAGGTCCAATTCCACTGAGCCTTTTCAGCTCTAGCATGAATGTTAAACATATGTAAGATATATCAGCTCTATTGCCACCTGAAGCTTCCTTGTAATAGGCTCTCTGCATACTAACTTGTTGTTTGCATTCAGACTGCTTGACAGCAATAACCTTTCTGGGGTTATTCCAGAATCAATTGGACTTCTTCAGAAACTCAAAGTTTTGTGAGTGCTTGCTATTAATTTCCATTTCATCAAACTGTTTGTTTATATCTTTCTTGCGCTTTTCTTAGATGGCTAGACCGCAATAATATACTATACTCAAACTATTTATATCAAACTGTTTGTAAGTTTTAGATAGATTGCAGAGAGAACTTGAAATACTATACTTGATTACCTTACAAATTTCACTAATATTTTCTCTATATTTTGGTCATTCTCTCAGTATTCCTAATCTAAATTAGGTTGTATTTATACACTTTGCTATTACACTTTACTATCTGTATCAGGATCTTGGTCAATTATCCCATCAATTTAATGATTATCAATATTGAGGTAAAGTGTGGTAAAGGATTCTACTTGGGTGAGGAATTGACATGTCTTATCTGTATAAATGGTGGTTTTCTTTTTCAATTTTATTTGTGCAATTATGTGACATTTGTTTTTATTTGGAAATTTGTCATAGTATTTGTTCTGAAGTATGTGAAGATCAAAGGTTATTTGTTACTTCTTCCATTGATATTCTGATTTTCTTTTGATGCCTTGGAGTTGGATAAATATTATTCCTTTTGCTTTGATTCTGTTTAATTTTTACCAAGATTGTAGTTATATCTAAGAGGTCAAGGAATATGCAGGCCAAGGTTCTAGGTGCTCTCTAGCCCACATTTTGCACCTCCTTTGAGCTGGAGCATTGTTTTTTTTTGGAAGAATTCTTTTAGCACACAGAACTCTGGTATTGCATTTTTAGGCAGCAGAGTTTTTTGAAAATCTCATTTATCATTGTTCTATTGAAATTTGTTTTTGGAAATTGAACGTAACTAAGCACAGCATAGCATGCTAGCCATATCGAGAAAGATACTAGAATGGCAAAGTGGAGGTGACTGGATAATTTGAAGTGGTTACATACTGAAATTGTATATCTTTCCATTGAATGCCCTCAGTACTCATTGAGTTCCTTTTACTAAATGATCTGTTGTTTCTTTTCTTTTTTTGCTTTAATTAGCTCTACTTATGTTATTTCCATGGAGATCATGAATCACATCAAAAGGTCATTGACTTGGTAAAAGAATACAATGCTCAGTACAAGGACAACGTTATTTCCATAATGCTAGATACTAAGGTACGTGCCTCTGCGAACATTACTTAGCTCTTACTGTTGACTTAGCAAAGTGCATTTCTAAAATGCTTGACATTGTTTATATCTAATATTCTTGAGATTTAGCTTATTACATTGGCGGAATATGCACTTAGTATTTTCTTCTCTATGATTCGTTTTCTCTTTAGGACTCTTCCGTCAATTTTGTTGCTTCATCTTATTTAACTGAATATCACTCAGTATGATGCCTTAAATTAAATTTTCCAGCATAATAGACGTGGTGAATATTATTCTTAACATACTGTTTCAACACTACCTGCAAGCATGCACCAGGACGAACTTGTGATAAATTTCATTGTTTGCTGAAAACATAATTTTTTTTTTCAGAATTCTAATGGTCATGCGATTTCGATTTTTTTTTCTGATTCATTAACTTACACAAAAACTTATTCCTTTCCCAGCATACATTGGATACTACTTATATGCATAATGGTGGCAGTTCTGTATTAGACTGATAAAAATTTGTGACGAGGTTCTCCTAGCACCAGCATGTTATTGCAATCCTACTTTCTTATTTGGTTTCACCTTTAAAATGACATCCACTGAAGAAATGCATGACCAATATTTTAAGGAGAAAGGAGGTTTCCTCCAAATTAAAAGCATTACAAAGCTTATATGAGCTATATCCTTGGTTACTAACTGAGAAAGAACAGATAAAACAGAAGTACATATACTTAATCTGACACTATAGTCATATACACTATACAGGGCCCTGAGGTAAGAAGTGGGGATGTGGTTCAGCCTATCTTGCTCAACGAAGGGCAAGAGTTCAATTTCACTATCAAAAGAGGAGTCAGTTCAGGAGATACTGTCAGTGTAAACTATGATGATTTTGTTAATGATGTTGAAGTTGATGGCATTCTTTTGGTTAATGGTAAGTATACTTTTCAGATGACTCTTGCTTTTAGATGTTTCTTTTTCTTTTTTACTAGTTGCCCTCAGTACTCATTATTTTGTTTTATTTTATTCGGGTAAGAGAACTGAAGAATCAATTAAATGGTGAGAGGGCAATCAAGAAGGATGTTGCAAAGTTCCCAAAGCCTCCAGTGGCTCCTTTAAGATGAAAGCCTCCTTTACAAAGAATCACCAATCAGTTGTCACCCTCAGGAAGAATAGTTATGTGTAATTTGTGGATACTGACTTGATGTGCACAATATCTATTATCTTTTTATGTTGTAAGAAGAATATTTATGTGTTGGTTATATAGATATTGACTTGGTGTGTTTATATACATCGGTGCATTTTTATTTGTGATTTTCTTAGTGAATTAATAATATTAACTTAATTTTATGATTTGCTTGGTGATAATATTGGGTTTTCACTATTTTGGAAATCGAATTTGTGTCATTAAACAATACTGATATTATATCGATTTTCCACCGCTGTAAAACCGGTGTCATTAACTAATATTACATCGGTCGTATACCGCTGCCAAAACTGGTGTTATTAACATATAATAATTACATCGGTTTTACACCCAATGTCGTTAAGTGATACTACACCGGTTTTAACCCGATGTCTAAAATGGCAGACCTTTTACATCGCCTTCATAGACATCGGTCGAAAATGTAATAGACATCGGTGGAAAACCGATGTCTATGAGGGTTTTTGTTGTAGTGGAAGATGAAACCCCGGAGTGTCCTTCCGATGCAAAGTACGAGTGGCGATGAAGAGATTCGATCGAAGAAAACCCAAATCCAGAGCTTCCAAGGCTTCCTGCGCACAAGAGACCAACCAACACTATCGTCAGTGACCTAAGACCGGGGTGGGAATCCCTGGCTAGGCCCTCCGACGCTCAAGTCAGTGATCTCTCTTGGTGTGGAAGAAGGAAGAAAATAGAAGAAGATGAACAGTAGCTAGAAATTAGGGTTGTGAATGTGCGCAATGATGTGAACTTACCTTGCCAACGGAGAGGATTCCCCTTTTTATACCACTTCATATAACCTCTGTAGTCATGAAGTGGACCCCGATTTGTTAGAGTTTGTTATGAGATGACGTAAGCTGCGTACTTGTTATGAGATTCCCCTTTTAAAGTGTTTTTATCGTTCCTATTTACCTCTCCTGTTTTTGCTATATCGTATATAGCTTAATATAACATTGTTCCTTGTATCGGTCAAGGCTGAACTTAACTAGGTTGGTCAATTATTATTACCTCTCCTGAGGCTCCGTGGGTAATGCCTGTCCGTGCCCTTCTGAGTTTGTTATCCTAGCTAGCACTGGGTTATATTTTGTCAAGTATGTAATCTTGATCACTATTGGTATATCTTTTCAAGGTATTATTCAGCCCGACCGATATTGGCCTTTCTCCCTGAAGGTATATCCCGATTGATATTGCCCTGTTCACTTGGAAGTATATCCCGACTAATATTGACCTTCCTCCTTGAAGGTATATCTTGATCGATACTGGCCTGCTTACTTGGAAGTATATCCCGGCCGATATTGGCCTTCCTTCCTGAAGGTATGTCTCGATCGATACTGGCCTGCTTACTTAGAAGTATATCCCGGACAATATTGACCTACCTCCTTTGAGGTATATCCCGATCGGATTGGCCTGCTTACTGGGAAGTATATCCCGACCGATATTGACCTTCCTTCCTGAAGGTATGTCTCGATCGATATTGGCCTGCTTACTTGGAAGTATATCCCGGATAATATTGACCTACCTCCTTTGAGGTATATACCGATCGATATTGACCTACCTCCTTTGAGGTATATTCCGATTTGGCCAACCTCCTTTGAGGTATATCCCGATCGATATCGACCTTCCCCCTTTGAGGTATATCCCGACCGATATCGGCCTTCCTCCTTTGAGGTATATTCCGGCCGATATTGGCCTACCTCCCTTGAGGTATATCCCGGCCGATATCGGCCTTCCACCTTTGAGGTATATCCCGGCCGATATTGGCCTACCTCCCTTGAGGTATATCCCGACCAATATTGGCCTACCTCCTTTGAGGTATATCCCGGTCGATATTGGCCTACCTCCCTTAAGGAATATCTCGTCCTATATTGGCCTACCTCCCTTGAGGTATATCTCGGCCGATATTGGCCTTCCTCTTTAGAAGTATGTCCTGATCGATATTGGTCTACCTCCTTTGAGGTATATCCCGACCAATATTGGTCTATCTTCTCCACTCGGTTATCTCCTTTCCCTTCCTTATCGGGGATCCATGAAACCTAACCCATATCAGAGGTCATCAAGGAACAAGTCTTTTATGACCTTCGATTTCCTTTACATCCCTTCTTTGTTGATATTAGCCATTATTTCAATCTTCCCTTACACCAACTTATTCCTCAATCTTTCAACATCTTGAGTGGTGTTGTAATCGTCTTCTGCTTACTTGATGTTCCTTTATCACCTTGTTTATTTCATCATTTTTTCTATCTTCGTCAAATAGAAAATGGTCTGTTTAAATTTCTAGCATGTCCTAAGGCCATTCTATTCAATAGGATTCCTCCCGAAGGGGAATGGAGAGACAAATACTTCTTCATACGCCTTCCCTTTCCTCCACCCTATCCTATAAATTGGCAGCAAGATCTTTCTACTATTCCTAACTTGGGCAATATCTCCAAGGATCCTTCCTTCTGTGCTTCTATGGAAAAACTAAAAGGTGCTAAGTTTAACTTGCCCCTGCTGACCATGGAAGGTTTACTAACTATATCTGGACTGAGCCCTGCCGACACAGAATTGAACGCTTTCCTTTGGTAAGCTTACTTTCCTCATAAATGATTGTTTGTTATTTCTCCATTGTTTATTATGTAGGTTTTTAAACCCTTAACTTTTTTTATTGGAGGCCATTCTCCCTACCTTTTTTATAAAAATACTCAATTGACAAGGGTAGTTTTGACCAAGCTAGGAGAGGATTAGCTAAAAGAACGTCGTCTCAATCAAACCTCTTCCTCCCTTGGTTTGCTTCTAATGGGGCCAACACGAGAACCTGTTGGAACCCCGCGATCCATTGCGTTGGGGATAAAGTTTTATCCCCTCTAGGGTGCCCGAAACCCCTTCGGGGTGCCTCGACCAAGGCTATAAATATAGCCTTGGTCCAGAAGCTTTGAAGAAACTCACTTGTAATCCATTTCTCTGTGCTTTACTTTTCATCTGTGCTGTTAACATTGTAAGAGGCTACTCCACCCGAAAAAGATCTTCAGATAGTGCACCTTATTCTTCTTGGCTTAGCAATCTTCTGATTGCAAACTAAGTAACTTCTCTGCATCCATTTTCTTTATTAGCAATCTTCTGATTGCAAACCAAGAAACTTCTCTGCGTCCATCCTCTTTATTGTTGGAACCCCAAGGTGTTTTGATGTTAGTGAGAGCCCTAGAGCCGATCATGTGATGATTGTTGTATGGACTCGATGTATCATATTCCTATATTTATAAAGACATTTCTTATGCTTATTATACTTACTTGTATTGGTGCCAAATAACTAAGTATAATAGCATCCTTGAGTAGAAGGTTCTTATCTATATCAATCGATTGGTTGAATTGATAGTGAGATGATAGAGAAAACACTACTCTTAATTATTCCTAGTGAAGTATTAACATTGAGGGACAATGTTAATGCGATGAGACTAGCATGTAATTCAACTCGATGACTTGATCTCACAAGTCATGGATATTAGATATCAAGTTGACACATGAGTATGCATTGGAGAATGTATACTGAATGACCCGCCATGAGAAAGTATCATGGATCGTTATATGAGTGTCATATACTTTCTCATGTGACTATTAGTATGACTATCAGTCCTTGGACCTGAAGTCACCATGGTTCCCTATATAAGGAGTTGCATACTTTGGCTTCGTCAAACGTCACCCGTAAATGGGTGGACTATAAAGGCGACTACTTGGTATGTAACAAATTATGCGGAGGGATGTGAGCGATGTAGATGAGATCTATCCATCCTATATGACGGGAGTGATATCATGATTCTTGATAGAGTGAGACCACTAAGTGCATGGACATGCCCAAATGAGTCAATATGAGATATTGAGCTCATTTGATTAAAGTGAGTCTACTTGGAGTTCAAGATATAGATTGATTAGAGGATGACACGGTCTATACCTCAATTGATCAATCTAGATGTCAAGGATAGAAGGATATTGTCACATATTGTGAGAGTCACAATTAGTAGTCACAATGGTGATATTGGATCTCAACATTCTTGTAACTTGGGTAATAATGATGTGTTTCTAGATACCGCTCATTACTTATGTTTCTAAATGGGTTTAGGAGCATTGCCAACGTTACAAGAACCTATAGGGTCACACACAAAGGGCAATTAGATGGAGATTAGGTTCATATGATGGACCAAGAGAATTAGGTTCATGTGATGAACCAAGTTGGATTAAGTGTAATCCAAATTAGACTAATTGAGTTGGACTCAATTTGATTCATGTGCCGAATGAGTCTAATTTAGACCATGATTCATTGAGTCAATTTAAACCAATGAATAGAGATTCATTATATTAAATTGATTTGCATCAAAGGTTAGATTTGATCAACCATGGGAGATAAGAGGTCAAGTTTGACTTGACTTGAGAGGGAAGATGAAGGGTCAAGTTTGACTTGACCAAGTGCCACTTCATTGTGACTTGGCATGAGCCGGCCAATGATGATGTTCCACATCATCAAGGCTATATCATTGTGTGCCACCTCATGAGGAAGACCAAGAGCCATGACTCTTGGTATTACATGGAGGTATAAAACCTCTAAAAAGTGGCCGGCCACATTAGTGAAGCAAATCAAGGCTAATCAAAGCTTCTTCTTCTTCTTCTCTTCTCTCCCTCTCCTCCATTGTCGAGACCTCTCAAGGGTGCTAGCACTCTCTAAGTGGTTCTCTCCACCTTTTGTCCGTGTGGATACGTGTAGAGGAGTGTACACTTGACACTCTACGAGATCCGGCAATCGTTTGGACGAGCGAGATAAGCGAAGGGCATCGCTACAAGGGTAAAACCTCTTTTTCATGTAGATCTAAGGTAGATCTAGTGTAGACAAACATGTACATGAATTTTTATTATTTATCTTCACACGGATCCGTGGCTAGCTTTGAGATTTCCGCAATACAAAAAGCAGTTTTTGCGTCTCGAAATTGCTAACAGTGGTATCAGAGCCACGTGCGAATCTTGTACATGTTTGTATTTGTTTTTACGAAAAAATTTTAAATCTGTAAGTTTCTGTAAATTTTCTACTTTTATGGATTTTGTGAGTATTTTTCTTGTAGAGGCGAAGCAACAAGTGCTTGGACACTTGTAAGCTTCAAATACCGAGAAAAATCTTCCGAAATGGCAAGGTCTCGCCCAAACAAAATTATTTTGTTTTGGGACAGTGGCTTAAGGCACTATTAGATCAGTTTGGGACACTCGCGATATTTATTTCGCGAGAAGGGGCGCTGCCCCTAACCCCGCAAGGGGCATTGTCTCGCGATCGCGCTCGAAAATCGCTAAACGGGACCGCCGGGGAGTTGTGACTTATAAAATTGATCAAACAGTAGTAAAATTATAGAAATTTATATAAAATATATAATTTAAAATTATCTATGATATTGTGATAATCATGGCCCAAAACCCCCAATGTGATTGGTTAAAATTGTGTTGTAATTCATAATATGGCCTGTGCACCATTTTTTGTATTGTGAGTGTTGTATATGATATGCGACCTGCGCGTCGTGCCTCTCTTATTATGTTCATGTTGTAAATAGATTTTAGACTCGAATGTAACTCGAGTTTCATATTTGTAATGTACAAAATGAAGCGGTGGAAGGTCCACTCAAGAAGGAGTGGTGTCGGCCTTTTTGCATGTCACGAGGCGCTCTAAATTAATAAAAATTGAAACTCATTAAAATTAAAACAAGTGTCGTAGTAAGGAGTCCCAAGTCGTATTTTTTTTCCAAGGGTAACTAGTAAATGTGTGAAAATTCTAGAAGTAGTTCCAATCAAATTCTTACCTTAACAAGATCAATGAAACTTCTCCATTTGACTCACATTAAAAATTAAATCCTTCTTCAATCAGAATTAATAACAAAGAAAGTCATTCTCATCTGAACATGATTAAATTTCACTTCATCAAATTATCCACAAGTAAATTCGTTATTAAACTTCATCTAATAAAATGAGTCAATGAATATACCTTTCATTCAAATTCACAGTACAAAGCATTCAAACATTCAAAGCTCTCATTCACAATAGCAATTTAAATCACAAGTTGAGCATTCATCACACTAACAAGTTAACAGTCACTAGATCAATTTTATATAGAGCAAGGAATTTCTAACTAAATAGACAAACTAACTATCTAGCGGTGAACATAATTTCAGATTCAAACTGAACATAAATTGCAACAATTAAGTAGCTGCACAAGATTCGGATTGTAGAGACTTAAATGAAAACTGAAACTGAAATAAGAATTGCTGAACAAGGAATCATATGCAAACTATCTCTCAGATCTTCATATCTGAGCAAATTCAAGGATAAACCAAATCAAAGATAAAGAAAAACCAAAACCTAAAACATTCCACAATCCGGATCCAAGCTCAAACTCCCCTCAATCTGCTGTGAATAGTGATGCCATTGGAAACCTCCCTTCAAGCATCCAACGACAATCAACCAAGCTTCCTTCTATTACCAGGGGATGCTCACAGCTCTTGGAAACCTCCCTCAAAGCTCACACCCGACTGGTAACCTCACCATCAGAAGAACAGAGGAGAATTCTGTGAATTTGCAAACCGGATTGAATGGCCAAATTGACACAACCTTGCTATGGAATGAAGATCGGAAAGAGATCGGTAGCTCCCGGAAACCTCCCTTGAAGCTCTGGTGGAAGCGAATAATGTCGATCTGGAACCTCCCTCGATCGGGTATGCGACGATGAAGTAGAACCCAAGTCGCGATCTGGAAATCTCCCTCGATCACTCTCTGATCATCGGAGGTTGAACGCCGACAGCTGGAGATCATTGTCGTTGAAGAAGAAGAAGAACTGGATCTGATTTGAGGAATGGGAGCTGCAGCCGCGAAGAAGAAGACACACACACTGTAGCACAAATCGCAAACCGAGCTCAATCGCATTGTATGTAACGACCCGCCTCCTACTGGATAGGCTGTGAGGCCGATCGCTATAGTTCATGCTGTACTAAATTACTATTGCGGAAAATCTGGATTGAATAAAATTTTTACTAAACTAATTACTGTAAACTAAACTTAATATTCTAGGTGTACCTAGGAGTCATACACATGCTAGGGGAGATATTCTATGCCTTTAGGATGTCCTGCTAGCTGTAATCAGGCATTTCAATCGATCCATGGATCGATTGGGCTGTCAGATCGATCCCGTGATCGATCCAGCTTGATACTGGCACGGAAGAAGGCTCTGGATCGGTCGGCTGACCGATCCACAAGCTTCATCGCTACTGTACGCGGCTGGATCGGTCTACCGACCGATCCAGGAGCACACTGATCGGTCGGTAGACCGATCCAGTGTCTCACTGATCGGTCGGCTGACCGATCAGTGAGTTGCTGCACCTTCTGTTCGCATTTGGATCGGTCGGATGACCGATCCATAAACTCTCTATTCGCGACTGGATCGGTCGGCTGACCGATCCAGCGGCACAACTCAACTCTGATCGATCCGTAGATCGATCGGAGTTTCTGATTTCGCACTGAAACTATGATTTCAGCACTAGTTCGTGCCAAAATCTCATATAAGAGTTCTAAAATCATTTGGAATACATTCTAGCAACTATTAACCAACATTCTAACATAATTACTAACAAACTAAATAAATCTCCCATGGTTTAAACATTCTAAGGTCTAAAAATGCATGAAAGAAGAAATACTAAGAATTCAACTATTTAAGCTTGCTAAACCCCTGAGGATCTTTTATTCCAGTTCCTGCCACACACACCATCTCTGCATTGAACTCCAGCTTCCTCTGCTAATCCATTTTCCCTTTAACTTTATCTGCAGTATAAGGAAAAAGTAGAATCTGTAAGCTTAAAGCTTAGTAAGAAACCAACTACCTCACTAAAACATGCAACGATGCAAACATGCTTTTAAAGAATGCTATTTGAAAACATGTACTGGCATGGCATACTATGGTTGCAAGCATAAACTGAAATAATTGAACATGTAAGCTGAAACATGGCATAGCAAGCTAATCACATAGAACAATAATAAAGAACTAAGCTAACTGAAGCTAACCTGAAGCTGAAATCAAACTCAACTAACATAACTGATTTTATGAGTTTTGAAAACTAATAGCATAGTAGATCAAAATAATAATCATGTGTTGTTGGGCCCTGCAACTGTACTTACTGTGCGCGCATCCCTAACTAAACCCGGGTTTGCAAGTCCCGAATTTAGTAGGGTTTACTAGGTTATCTGAACCTAGGGATGACTGTGGGAGTCTAACCCAATGGATATCTAATCCGGTACAGTGCCAACTGAAAAGTAAAATACTAAATATAGCTAAACTGTTCTAAATTTCTATTTCTAGGTTATCTGAACCTAGAGCTAGGTTGTCTGAACCCAGAGGCGACTGTGGGAGCCCACCCATTGGACCGTAGTCCCATATAAGCTAGAATAAACTGATTTACTGATTTAGATGCTTCTAATGCATTCAACTGAGCTGTTAAAATGCCTAGTTTGTATTTTTACTTAACTAGCTATTTTATCGAACACTTAGTGTGCCCCAACTCTCCTCTCTATTAGGGAGACCACTTCTAGGCACCCGACAACGTCTAGAAACCCCCACTGAATAGGGATTATGTGTCCGGCCCATCTAGAAGTGCTCACTAGATGGTTACTACTCGGAAAACCTATAGGTTCCACTGTACAAAAATTTTGTACAAAGGTCTGAACCTTTTCCTAGCTACCATGTGTTCTTTTAAATTAAATTTTGGATCGCCTGCGGAACTTAACACGTTTGATCCAAAACTTAATCTATTTGTTCTTTTAGGTTTTGACTTGGATCTCCTGGGGAACTTAACACGTTCGACCCAAGTCTCCTTAAGTTATTAATTCCATTAAATATTAATTTCCATAAAAGGTTCCCAGTACTGACGTGGCGAGGCACATGGCCTTCTTGGATATGGGAGCAACCACCACCGACTAGACAAAACCTTTAATAGAAAGCTAATATTTAATTTCCTAAAATAACTTTAGGTTAACCAAAGAGAACAATCAAATCACAAGGAAAAGAAAAAACAAAAGAACACAACTTCGAAAAAACATATTCGAAATTCTAGAACGTAAGCCTCTTGTATTTGGTATTATTTCCATAAATAACTAGCATGATGCGGAAATAGAAATTACTAGTTATACCTTGTAGAAAAACCTCTTGATCTTCTACCGTATTCCTCTTCTAACCTCGGACGTTGTGTGGGCAACGATCAACCGAGATGAGAAACCACCAACCACCTTCTTCTCCTCCAAGCAAGGTTCGGCCACAAAAGAAAAGCTTCACCAAGGAGAAAAACCAAAATACTAACCAAGCTCCAAGAGATACTAGCTTTCTCTCCTTCTTCTTCTTCTTCTCCAAGTAGTATCCGGCCACCACAAGAGCTCCAAGGAAGGGAGAGAGGTTCGGCCACCACAAGAGGAAGAGAGGGAGAGGATGGTCGGCCACACCAAGGAACAAGAGAGGGAGAGGAATAATAGATGTTGTGTCTCTTGAAGGCACCCTCACCCCTTTTTTTATATTCCTTGGCCTAGGTAAATTAGGAAATTTAATTACAATAAAATTTCCTTAATTTTCCTTGACATGAATTAATTGAGAAAAATAAAACAAAATTTCCCAATTAACTTGAGATGGCCGGCCACATCATTGGAAAACAAAAGAGGACAAGTTTTAATCAACAATTAAAACTTCCTAATTTGTTTCCGGAAATTTTAAAAAATAAAATTTCTCTTTAAAATATCTTCATGGTTGATAAAAGGAAATTTCTATAATTTTAATTTTATCAACATGTGAATAATTTTTAAAGAAAAAAATAAAACATCTCTCCAATCTACAAATAAGGAAAGAGATCTAATCTCTTTCTTTAATCTTTTGTAGATCTTTTACAAGAGAGATATTTTAATTTTAATTCTCTTTAAAATATATCTTCCACATAATAATAAAAATTAAAATTAAATTTCTTTTTAATTTTATTTGGCCGGCCCTACTAGCTTGGGTTCAAGCTAGGGCCGGCCACCCAATTTTATACCTAGGCCGGCCCTAGCTTGTTCCCAAGCTAGCTTGGCCGGCCCCCATTGGGTGGGTATAGAAGGTGGGTATAGGTGGGTATAGAACTCTATAAATAAGAGACTACGATAGGGACCGAGAGGAGGAATTGGTTTTGGTCTCCCGATAAAATTAAGCATCCCGTGTTCGCCCCGAACACACAACTTAATTTTATCAATGATAATTCATTCCACTAGAGAACTATCATTGAACTACCGCACCAATCCCAAATTATATTTTTGGGCTCCTTATTATGAGTGTGTTAGTCTCCCTGTGTTTAAGATATCGAATGTCTACTAATTAAGTGAGTTACTGACAACTCATTTAATTAATGTCTAAGTCCAAGAGTAGTACCACTCAACCTTATCGTCATGTCGGACTAAGTCCACCTGCAGGGTTTAACATGACAATCCTTATGAGCTCCTCTTGGGGACATTATCAACCTAGTATCTCTAGGACACAGTTTCCTTCTATAATCAACAACACATACTATAAGTGATATCATTTCCCAATTTATCGGGCTTATTGATTCATCGAACTAAATCTCACCCATTGATAAATTAAAGAAATAAATATCAAATATATGTGCTTGTTATTATATTAGGATTAAGAGCACACACTTCCATAATAACCGAGGTCTTTGTTCCTTTATAAAGTCAGTATAAAAGAAACGACCTCAAATGGTCCTACTCAATACACTCTGAGTGTACTAGTGTAATTATATAGTCAAGATAAACTAATACCTAATTACACTACGACCTTCTAATGGTTTGTTCCTTTCCATTCTGGTCGTGAGCTACTGTTTATAATTTATAAGGTACTGATAACATCATCTTCTGTATGTGACACCACATACTATGTTATCTACAATATAAATTAAATGAACAACTACAAACAAATGTAGATAATTAGACCAAATGTGATTCTTTATTCATAATGAATGTTTACAAAGCTTAGGCTTTCAGTATACACTCCAACATTACTAACAAACTAAATAAATCTCCCATGGTTTAAACATTCTAAGGTCTAAAAATGCATGAAAGAAGAAATACTAAGAATTCAACTATTTAAGCTTGCAAAAACCCCTGAGGATCTTTTATTCCAGTTCCTGCCACACACACCATCTCTGCATTGAACTCCAGCTTCCTCTGCTAATCCATTTTCCCTTTACCTTTATCTGCAGTATAAGGAAAAAGTAGAATCTGTAAGCTTAAAGCTTAGTAAGAAACCAACTACCTCACTAAAACATGCAACGATGCAAACATGCTTTTAAAGAATGCTATTTGAAAACATGTACCGGCATGGCATACTATGGTTGCAAGCATAAACTGAAATAACTGAACATGTAAGCTGAAACATGGCATAGCAAGCTAATCACATAGAACAATAATAAAGAACTAAGCTAACTAAAGCTAACCTGAAGCTAAAATCAAACTCAACTAACATAACTGATTTTATGAGTTTTGAAAACTAATAGCATAGTAGATCAAAATAATAATCATGTGCTGTTGGGCCCGGCAACTGTACTTACTGTGCGCGCATCCCTAACTAAACCCGGGTTTGCAAGTCCCGAATTTAGTAGGGTTTACTAGGTTATCTGAACCTAGGGATGACTGTGGGAGTCTAACCCAATGGATATCTAATCCGGTACAGTGCCAACTGAAAAGTAAAATACTAAATATAGCTAAACTGTTCTAAATTTCTGTTTCTAGGTTATCTGAACCTAGAGCTAGGTTGTCTGAACCCAGAGGCGACTGTGGGAGCCCACCCATTGGACCGTAGTCCCATATAAGCTAGAATAAACTGATTTACTGATTTAGATGCTTCTAATGCATTCAACTGAGCTGTTAAAATGCCTAGTTTGTATTTTTACTTAACTAGCTATTTTATCGAACACTTAGTGTGCCCCAACTCTTCTCTCTATTAGGGAGACCACTTCTAGGCACCCGACAACATCTAGAAACCCCCACTGAATAGGGATTATGTGTCCGGCCCATCTAGAAGTGCTCACTAAATCCCTAAACCTGCGAGGAGGGTCAATTTCACGCTATGCGTCGATAAAAATCTACATATAGCTAAACTAATGCGTAGAAAACCCAAACGGAGCTACTTATACTGCAGGTGAGGGGTTTCTTACCTCCTGTTCGTAATTTCTTACGATTCTAAGCGCTAGTTTCCGGTGGAGAAGGTCCCTTCGTCGATCTTCTCGCGACTACGTGTTCCTCTCGCGGAGGGGAGCGTCCTCGTATCCTTGATGTTGCTGGAAGATGCTCCTATGGCCCTTGGCTTGGTGCGCCGAGAGAAGGAGGAGGAAAGGAGAGGGGCGGCGTGAGGCTAGGGTAAGGAGAGGGAGTTGCCGAACCAAAGAAATAACCCAAACCCCTTTTAAGTTTATATTTATATTAAGTGGGTATTTTGGCCCGACTCTAATATAAATTAAATTGTTTCCCTTTCCTTTCAGCACGGCCCTGCTGGGTTCATCTGGTTACTAAGGCTAACTAAAAGTTATCGGATCCGAGAGGTTCCGAGTTCGATTCCCGCCTAAGCTATTTTGCGGTTCTAATTATTTTTGCTGCTTCCGCTACTCGGAAAATTCCGGAAAAATATCTAAAAATTTCAGAAAAATCATAAAATATTTATAATGCAGTTCGAGAATTTTAGGGCGTTACATTGTAGCTTCTCACGAAGCTTTTAAATCCTCCTCAGATTAAATCGGACAGTCCAAATTAACTCAGGCTTGATCAACGGCTGTGATGACTTCAAATCTGGATCAAAAGTTTCGGATCTTCATAAATGGCTCAGATCTACTCCTCATTAGGTCGGATGGACTAGATGCTTGACGAATGGCTCAGATCTCTCCAATCTTCAATGGACGGTCCATAATACTCTAAGGTTTGATCGCCTCGTTAAGCCCTTGATTTGAGCCCAAATGCGGTCTGATTTGATCAGGTCCATGACCCTTTTGATGCCAACAAAATAATAGACAAATATTAGCATCAAATACCATAATTATAAGCTAATTTGCAATTAAATCCAAATTCAAATGCAATTATGACATATGATGTAAATGTGAGATTAAGCTATAAAAAGACCATTAAAAATGTGCATTATGAATCAAGATAATATAGCCAAATCATGGTTGTCACATCCCCCACACTTAATCTTGGATGTCCCGTTCAAGTCAAGAAAAAACTAAAAATCATTTCCACACAAATTCCCTAGCAATACCTAGAAGATAGTAAAAGATAATTAACTAAGGTCATCTTAAAGATCACAAACAATCATGAATATAATTCAAACAATAATCAGTAGGTATGGTAGTTTCAATCCAATTGAAAAATTAAGCAAGTTGTAATCTCACAAGGAATTTACCTATTCTAACTCTCATATTCAAGAATGCATATAAGTGGAGCTCACTTAATGCAACTCACAACATTTCACTACCATAAGCTTGCTTATTTTCTATTCTCCACCACTATAACATAGCATACATGAATCAAAAGGATTTATCAACAAGAATTGAAATGGAATCAAGAAGAACAATAGAAATGAATGACATAGGCAAAAGAAAAGAATTCAATGAAAAATTATGGAGATGAGAGTATTGGAGGAATATACTTGATGAGTTGACCATTTGGATGTAAAAAGAGATGAATACCATTTGTCGTTACCATTTCAAAATATCAAGCTAACTTATCCTTCAATTTGATGGCAAACATAGAATCTTGATACTCTATCTCCACATTTGATACTCTTTTGATTTCCAATTTTTTTCTTTTTTTTCACTGTTTTTCCACCTTCAATTCTGCTTAAACTCTTCCATTTCATCACTTGAAAACTCAAATAATCTCAACTCAGTTTATGAAGAAGAATTCCCTCCCCCACACTTAAAGTATTGGCCGTCTCGGACAATAAAACACATCATGTATCCATTGTTTTTCCCTTTCTTTAATCTACATTTTTCCTCTTCCTTTGTCCCTGTTATTACTGAGGTTTTCTTTAGTTACAAATTTCTCACAATAGGGTGCTATCATCACATATACTTGGCACTCAATTAACAATCCAAGGCTTAATCAGTAATAAAATACAAAGACTGTTAATAGCTTCCACTTCTAGTTTCTTTTTATGCAGATGAATTTGTTGTCTAAGCATCTTAAATATTGCATTTCTATTGCTTAGGTATAGAACTGAAACAAGGCAAATGAACATCTACAATAGTTCCTGAAACTCCACTTCCAGTAGCGAGGTCAAATGAAATTTCAATCATTCCTAAAGAATTCTTCAACTTTTGTTTATGAAACTTCTGTTCAACATATTTTGAAGTCGTATGCTTTGAAGAGCTAATTCACTAAAGTTATTATAGTCCTCTGAGTTTAACAGGTTCTGGAGCATATTAAGATTGGAACATCAAAAGTAAGTATTAGTAAATATCAGTGAGTTATGTTTCTTGATTAGTTTGATACACAGAAGTTCAAAATTTCCTAAAACTTACTGACTTCAATAATAGAGAATTTCATATTAGATTGCAATCATTTGGTTGGAGCTCTTGAACTCCAACTCAAGCTAAGAGATATCATCTTACACATTAAAAACTTTTCTTGAACTCTTCACCTTTGTTTAAAAACTCCACAGAATAAATTTCAGAACTCTGAAAATTTCAGGTTATACATATCCCTTGATTAACAAAGTAAATATTCTCAAACCAAGTTGATTTTCAAACAGCATCCTTCATCTTTGAATTCATTCTTGCATTTCGGTAGAATTTCAGAATAACTTTCAGATTTCAACAACTCTAGCTAGTTATAATTCATTTCCTTAATTGGCATAGCAATGCAACATTTCCTAAAAATAGGCTTCCAATTTGGCACCGAACAATTTTTATCTTCCTTTGCAAACATCAGATGGTAGCAACCTCTGATTATCAACAATGCATTGAAGCTATGTATTTTCAAAGTCTAAAACCCAAATAATTGCTTAAATGGTATATGGATTGAATTTAAACATTTCCTCCATAGCATTCCATAGACTCTTAAAAAAAACTTACAGATTTTAATAGCAATGATCATATGAACAAACCACCTTTGAAATCACTGCATTTCACTTTCAGAAATCTGTATTTCAGAACCTAGCCTTCAGTTCCAGAATCCAGACAACATTATTATCATCAACAGCAATAATCAAAAATTCAGCCTCTCAATTTTGGTCAGCAACAACTAAGTTCTAATTTTCAAACTCCAGCTGAACCATGCTAATGCAATTATTGTCTATTTGCTCCTTGTACCAGAATTCCAGAACAGTTGCAGAATTCAGGATTCCTGGTTCAGAGATCAACTTTTATAGATTTAGTATTAGAATTTAGATTCTTGAGTTTGATTCGTTTTGCAGCACAAGTAACCTTATAGAGGAAGTATAACAAATAGCAAATATAGTCCAATAGATTCTCTTAAGCTTAATTTTTGATTAAACATCTGCAACAACTTGATACATTTTAGTTCCTTCAAGTTGCTCATCTTTAATGCATTTTCCCTCATTTCAGTTCTGAATAATGAATAATTCAAAGTATTGTTAAGTATGCTTCATTCGAAAAGAGAAATTATGATCCTATCACAGATATTAGACTCCATAGGATATCAAACTAGCTCTCTCATTAGCAGCAAAAGTAGGGAACTAATTCCAGCTTATAAGTTCAGCAACAAAGTTCAACATATCAACCTTACAAATCCAGAATTGTAGGCATTCAGGTTTCCTGCAGAGATACAATATATTCCTTACACCATCTATACTCATGACATCATCTTAAATCTGATTTGTACATCTCAATTAGTCCAACTGCTATTAGTTCAGCACTTCTTAGTTTCAGATTTTTGGTTCTGCAGATTGTACACCAAAATCAGCTCTAATTCAGCAGCAACCTTAATTCCAGCAACAAAATCTAAATCCAGCAGTAACCTTAATCCTTTTGCTGTAAATGAGTCACAGTTTCTACAGATTTTTTTCTCTGATTCACTCAGCAATCCACACATTTATCAGCTATGATTTTTTTTTCTTGCATTCCATCTCTGATTTCTTCCAACCTCCTTTTGTAGTAAAGTTAGGCAGTTCAAGAATCCAATCCATTAGAGTTAAATACTTTGAAACATAATCTTGAATTCTCATCTTGTCTCAGCTTATAACATCAATTAGAAAGTGACTGCAATTCAGAATTTCAGCAACTTGATACTTTCAAATTCCTATTCAGCAAATTTGTAGAGGATTGGAAAGAAAGTAATCCACATTTGTTGCTAGAAATACAAGAGTTTCAATAAATTCCCAAAGATCTTTAAGGCTGATAATGAAAAAGTTGCACAACTTGTTTCCATATGTTTCTGAATTCTGTTTCCAGCTTTTAACCTCACTGTTTTGAGTGTCAAATGTTGCCCTTTTCTTCAACTTTTCAGAGTAAACGATGCAATGTTCAAGTGCTGTGTTGATGAAATATTACCCACTAATTGAATTCTGAAATATGGTTCATGAAAATTAAATTTCAATGATTACAAAAACTCCCTGTTTCTGCATTTCTGCTGTCCAGATTGAGTTTCTGAATTCCTAGCTCTGAAATTCTTGGCTTAAAGGTTGCTACTAGATCTCGATATTCCATTTGATGCTCAACAATTTCCAGCTTCCTTATTTCTACACCCATAGATTTCTATATTTCCAATCTAATTCAGCTAGGATTCAATGAAGTTTGGCTGCCACAAGATTTATAGTTTAAGAATTCAGATTCATTTCAGGGAACTAATGCTTTTCAGACTTCAAAAATGCTGAATTCTGATTCTCTGATTTCATTTTCAGAAATCTGGACAAAGCAATTGAAATCAGCAGCTACAGCTTATAACTTCAGCAACAAAATTTAGTTCATACTCGAGAGCTTTTCAAATTGATACTTGGCATAAAATAGTTCAATCTATTGCATTTTCAGCAGCACTTTTTAAATTTCACTTAAAGTGCAATAAGCAATGAAAATTCTGCCCCAAAACTGTTTAAAATCCTTAAACCTCACGCAATGCAACCATTAACTTAAATTCAAAACTTCAGAATTCTCCAAACAATTTGAAGTAGGAACCTCAAGAATCTCAAGCATGTACAATTCTCCCCCACACTTAATTCTTTATTCATCTAGTCAAGCTAACTCATCAAGCAATTAATCAAAATCTCTCAACGAAATAAAAGAAATATGACAAGCAAAGAGAATTAGGAATTAGAATGCTAGATCAGAATATTTCAAGAAAATTATGAGGAAAGGAATTGGAAAGTATGAAGGGAAACAAAATTGACAAAATCCCCAATTTCCATGCATACCAATGTTATTGTGACTTTGAAAAGAAACTAAGCAAGTTCTAGAGTTTCAAGTGCTATGAGTGCATGTCACACAAAGAAAATAATAGAGTGTAGGCTAAAAGTGGTCCTCTCTAGGTATTTTCATGCAAACAAACTCAATTGATCAAATTGGAATCCACCACCATTTTAACCAATATCATGTAAGTAGAGTATCCAATCATGTCCAATGACCTAAAATTGATGATCAAATTTAAGAGACTTTTACCATCTTAAAAGCATTACTTAAGAAATTCCCATGGAGACTTTTATTCAAAATGAAAATGCTATGTACTAACAAAATGCAAAGTATGAAAGCAAATGTAGAAACAAAATGCAAAATGCAAAGTATGAAACTAAAGAAATGCATAAAAAGAATTTATTAATAAAGCATGAATTAAAATGCAATAGAAAACGAAATTGGAACCAACTCCCCTTTAATTCCGATGGTCGAAGAAGATTGAGAAGAATAATCCATGCTGGTAGTGGAGTACTTTTGGTTCCACTCAATTCCTTTTTATTCATCATTTTTCCATTGTAAATTTTTTTTGGAGGTCTAAGGCGGTTCAGTGTAAGCATCCACTCCTGAAGCTTATGTTCTCCTACCACCTCAATAAAGGAAAACCCCTCCCACATGCATGTGGGGTAAAAAGAAAATAGGAGAATATTAGTGTGGGTCAAAGATATTTCAAGAATTGAATCACATCTAATAAAGTCAACATTTGGTACCTCTATGAAATTTTCTGAAAAATCACAAGAAATACTCACTTTGTCAAGTTTAAAGGTACCTGGAGTGGTGATTATTACCTCCTTTTCATCAAATAATGGCACAGGCTCTGGTTTTGGTGAATGTTCAACTTCATGTGGTGATCCTTGGGTGCTTGGCTCCATAGCACAAGTCCCTACACTTTCATCCTCAATTCTTGGTGATTCTTGAGGTAATGCTCCTAGTAAGCAATCCCCAACACTTAAATTAACTTCTGCTTCAAATCCTACACCATTTCCAACATCTAGAGCAACATCATTAGTAGAATCAAAATTATATTCAACTACATCATCACAACAATAAAAAGTACTTAAAGAATCTAATGAAGAAGTAGATGCAGTGTCAGACCTGACAAGAGCTCCACAATCCATCTCCTCACTGGCGTTTTGTGTTTATAACTGATGAATGGATGATGTGATTTGATCCAACTGATTCTGTATATTCTGTATCCTTGAGAATTGCTGCTCTTGATGTTCATTCATTTGTTGCATAATCTCCTTGAGTTTCCATGTTGACTCATCCATCTGAGGGTCATTTTGTTGAAAAGGTTGTGGCATAAAAGATGTTGAAACTTCTTGAAATCCATATGAACTCTGGTAGACTGGATATGACTCAATAAATGGTCCTTGTGCATTTTTATACCTGAAACATGAATTATCCACCCAATTAGCATTAAAACCATTTGAAAATGACTCATACCTATTTTGTTGATCCATGTTTGGGTAATATGGACACTCAGGCTGAAAATACTGATTCTCCATTCCACCTCCAAAATTCTGAAAATATGGATCCATGCTAAAGAAATCTCCTGTTCTTCACTACAACACTAAAACTCAATGTTAGAAGACTCAAGAGCATAAAGTTTCAAACTCATGAAATTGTGAACAATAAAGCACTCAAAAATTTAAGAATAAGTCAACATGAAAAAATAAAAAGAAATAAGCAATCAAATCAATCAAGATGCTAATAAAATAAAATCAATCAATGATCAATCTAAAATTAACACACATTACTAATTATTCCCCGGCAACGGCGCCAAAATTTGGTGTCGGCCTTTTTTCATGTCACGAGGCGCTACTAATTAATAAAGATTGAAACTCATTAAAATTAAAACAAGTGTCGTAGTAAGGAGTCCCAAGTCGTATTTTTTTCCAAGGGTAACTAGTAAATGTGTGAAAATTCTAGAAGTGGCTCCAATTAAATTCTTACCTTAACAAGATCAATGAAACTTCTCCATTTGACTCACATTGCAAATTAAATCCTTCTTCAATTAGAATTAATAACAAAGAAAGTCATTCTTATTTGAACATGATTAAATTTCACTTCATCAAATTATCCACAAGTAAATTCGTTATTAAACTTCATCTAATAAAATGAGTCAATGAATATACCTTTCATTTAAATTCACAGTACAAAGCATTCAAACATTCAAAGCTCTCATTCACAGTAGCAATTTAAATCACAAGTTGAGCATTCATCACACTAACAAGTTAACAGTCACTAGATCAATTTAATATACAGCAAGGAATTTCTAACTAAATAGACAAACTAACTATCTAGCGGTGAACAGAATTTCAGATTCAAACTGAACATAAATTGCAACAATTAAGTAACTGCATAAGATTCGGATTGTAGAGACTTAAATGAAAACTAAAACTGAAATAAGAATTGCTGAACAAGGAATCATATGCAAACTATCTATCAGATCTTCATATCTAAGCAAATTCAAGGATAAACCAAATCAAAGATAAAGAAAAACCAAAACCTAAAACATTCCACAATCCGGATCCAAGCTCAAACTCCCCTCAATCTGCTGTGAATAGTGATGCCATTGGAAACCTCCCTTCAAGCATCCAACTACAATCAACCAAGCTTCCTTCTATTACCAGGGGATGCTCAAAGCTCTTGGAAACCTCCCTCAAAGCTCACACCCGACTGGTAACCTCACCATCAGAAGAACAGAGGAGAATTCTGTGAATTTGCAAACCGGATCGAATGGCCAAATCGACACAGCCTTGCTATGGAATGAAGATCGGAAAGAGATCGGTAGCTCCCGGAAACCTCCCTTGAAGCTCTAGTGGAAGCGAATAACGCCGATCTGGAACCTCCCTCGATCGGGTATGCGGCGATGAAGCAGAACCCAAGTCACGATCTGGAAACCTCCCTTGATCGCTCTCTGATCATCGAAGGTTGAACGCCGACAGCTGGAGATCGTTGTCGTTGAAGAAGAAGAAGAACTGGATCTGATTTGAGGAATGGGAGCTGCAACCACGAAGAAGAAGACGCACACACTGTAGCACAAATCGCAAACCAAGCTCAATCGCACTGTAGCTTCTCACGAAGCTTTTAAATCCTCCTCAGATTAAATCGGACGATCCAAATTAACTCAGGCTTGATCAACGACTGTGATGTCTTCAAATCTGGATCAAAAGTTTCGGATCTTCATAAATGGCTCAGATCTGCTCCTAATTAGGTCGGATGGACTAGATGCTTGACGAATGGCTCAGATCTCTCCAATCTTCAATGGACGGTCCATAATGCTCCAAGGTTTGATCGCCTCGTTAAGCCCTTGATTTGAGCCCAAATGTAGTCTGATTTGATCAGGTTCATGACCCTTTTGATGCCTACAAAATAATAAACAAATATTAGCATCAAATACCATAATTATAAGCCAATTTGTAATTAAATCCAAATTAAATGTAATTATGAAATATGATGTAAATGTGAGATTAAGCTATAAAAAGACCATTAAAAATGTGCATTATGAATCAAGATAATATAGCCAAATCATGGTTGTCAAGGAGTTACGAAGAGGATGCTGTTAACACATGGCGGTCAAAAGGAGGCGCTTGAAGTAGCCGTTGACCCTAGGTTGACCATTTGATCTTCGCATTGGCTTGAGAAGATCGTAGTAGGGCCATGACCTCATCACAAATTAATTAATCAATATATATGATTGCTTGTGTGTATGTGATGCATGCTAATGTAGGGTAGTTAGTGCCTTAATGCGTATATGATACACATTCATGATTAGATTAGATCTTAATCAAGTCAACTCGAAATGCCTACCAAGTTTTGATACCCATCACTACCTCAATCATTTGTTGTTGTTGAATCTACCAAAGCAGAGCAATGCATATTATCTTGGTAGGGTGCGGAGGGACAATCTTGGTCCCGCCTATCAAAGCTTGGGTGAAGACAAACTCAATTAGATTGAGTATAACTAGTTAACTCAATTGGATCGGGTAAAACTATAGACATTTTACAATGGTTGGATAAACAAGAGTTGTATAGAGATGTAATTGATAATTAGTTATCTACCGATCATACTAAGTCTTGGGCGATTTAGCCAAAGCTAACTCAAGGCGTAGTATGATGTGGATCTTGTCCCACTAGAATTATAGCTAATTGGTATGAATCTAGTAGTGTGGTTTGACCACATCCATGACTTGATTCTACAAAAGTCCTATAATTCAGTGGGAGCATCATTTAGTTAAAGGCCTAATTAAATGATCAGTGGAATATGATATTTACTCTCTGCTTTATTTATGTTGTAGATTGTCATGTCGACAAACACGAACACTTTCTCCCTACGTTCTGTCCTTGACATAGACAAGCTCAATGGAGCAAATTTCCTGGAATGGTACAGGAATCTGAGAATCATTCTCACACAAGAAAGAAAACTGTACGTCCTGGAGCAGCCCATTCCGGAGGCACCTCCTGCCACTGCCACGCGAGTTGACCGAGATGCTTATAAGAAGCATCAAGATGATGCATTAGATGTGTCATGCATCATGCTCGCAACCATGAACTCTGAGCTTTAGAATCAACACGAGTTGATGATTGCTTATGATATGGTTGAACATCTTCGTCAACTATATCAAGGACAAGCAAGGCACGAGAGATTCGAGATCTCTAAGGCACTGTTTTAGTGCAAGATGTAAGATGAGACTCCCGTAGGTCCATATGTACTCAAGATGATTGCGTACATAGAGAACCTACAGAGGTTGGGATTCCCACTTGGCCAAGAACTGGCCACTGACTTGATCTTGCAATCCTTGCCAGAAAGTTACAGTCAATTTATCATGAATTACAACATGAACGGAATTGATAAGTCATTGCCTGAGCTGCTAAGCATGTTGCAAACTGCTGAGCTCAACCTTAAGAAGGTAAAGCCCAACTCCATTTTGATGGTGCATAAGTATAAAGGCAAGGGCCAGCCTAAAAGTAAGGGAAAGTCCCAAGCCAAGGGCAAAGGCAAGGTAATGAAACCTAAAGGAGGGGTTGCCAAGGATGCTACCTGCTTCCACTGCGGTCAGACCGGGCACTGGAAAAGGAACTGTAAAGTATACCTGGAAGATCTTAAGAAGAAGAGAAATGAGGTCTCTACTTCAGGTATATATGTTATAGAAGTCAATCTCTCTATTTCTTCATCATGGGTATTAGATACCGGATGTGCTTCTCACATTTGTACTAATGTACATGCGCTGAGAAATAGCAGGGCATTGACGAAGGGCGAGGTGGATGTAGGAACTTACTTTCTATCTCTGCCCTCTGGGCTTGTACTAGAATTAGATTAATGTTGTTATGTTCTTGCTCTCACAAAGAACATCATTTCAGTTTCTTGTTTAGACAAGAAAGGTTTTTCATTTATAATAAAGAACAAATGTTGTTCCGTTTATTTAAATGATATGTTCTATTGTAGTGCACCTCTGATGAATGAACTCTACATTCTAGACTTGGAGAACCCCATCTATAACATAAGTACCAAAAGGTTCAAGTTAAATGAAATGAACCAAACCTATCTCTGGCATTGTCGCTTAGGACATATAAATGAGAATCGCCTATCCCAGCTCCATAAAGATAGTTTGCTGGACTCATTTGATTTTGAATCATATAAGACATGCGAGTCATGCCTACTGGGCAAGATGACCAAGACTCCCTTTAGTGGACACAACGAAAGAGCAACTGACTTGTTAAGACTTATACATAGTGATGTATATAGCCCTTTCAATGTCACTGCCAGAGGTGGTTATAGGTACTTCATTACATTTACTGATGACTTCAGTAGATATGGTTATGTGTATCTGATGACACATAAGTCATAATCCTTTGAAAAGTTCAAAGAATTCAAGAATGAAGTACAAAACTAGCTAGGCAAGAGTATTAAGATACTTCGATCAGATCGAGATTGTGAATACCTTAGCCATGAGTTTCGTGACTATCTAGATGAGTGTGGGATTCTATCCCAAATCACTCCTCCTGGAACACCACAGTGGAATGGTGTATCTAAAAGGAGGAATCGTACCATATTAGATATGGTATGATCTATGATGAGTCACACAGATCTTCCTATATCTTTTTGGGGATATGCTCTAGACACAGCAGCCTTCACACTTAACCGTATTCCATCCAAAACAGTGACAAAGATACCATATAGGATATGAACTGGGAAAGATGCCCAGATATCTTTCATGAGGATTTGGGGTTGTGAGGCTTACGTTCGACGTCAAGTCTCGGACAAACTGGGACCCTAATTCGATAAGTGCTATTTGTATAGGATATCCCAAGGAAACAAAGGGATATTACTTTTACATTCCTAGTCAACACAAAGTGTTTGTGGCTAAGACTGGGGTATTTATAGAAAAGGACTTTGTTTCTAGAAAAACTACTGGGAGTACGTTCGATCTTGAAGAAGTACAAGATATGGACCATAGCACTAAAGCCTTGATGGAAGTTGAACTGGAACCGCAAAATGTTGTGGATGATGAGATTGTTGCACAAGGAGTTGAGGAACAACAACCAGTTCAGGTAGACCTACCTCTTCGTAGGTCTGATAGGGTACGTCGTCAGCCTGAGAGATACTCATTTCTCTTGTCTGACCATGACGATGTTATGCTCATTGAGAATGAGCCTACCTCCTATCAGAAAGTTGTGATGAGACCATATTCTGAGAAATAGCTAGAGGCCATGAGACCCGAGATGGAATCCATGTACACCAACCAAGTATGGACTTTGGTTGATCCACCTGAAGGCGTTAAACCGATTGGGTGTAATTGGGTCTTTAAGAGAAAGAATGACATGGATGGACTTATTACCAATAAGGGTCGTTTGGTAGCTAAAGGTTTCAAGCAAATTCATGGTATTGACTATAATGAAACTTTTTCTCCAGTATCGATGTTTAAGTCCATTCGGATCATGCTTGCTATTGCAACATACCACGATTATGAGATCTGGAAGATGGATGTCAAAACCGCATTTCTGAATGGAAAATTGCTCGAGGATGTGTACATGACACAACATGAGAGTTTTGTAGATCCACAGCATACTAGCAGAGTATGCAAGCTACATAAGTCCATTTATGGACTAAAGCAAGCTTCTCGGAGCTAGAATCTTCGATTCGATGATGCGATCAAATAGTTTGGTTTCATCAAGAATGAAGATGAACCATGTGTCTACAAGAAGGTTGATGGGAACACAGTTGTCTTCCTTGTATTGTATGTGGATGACATACTACTCATTGGAAATGGCATCCCTTTGCTGCAGTTTGTAAAGACTTGGCTAGGGAATTGTTTCTCAATGAAGGACTTAGGTGAAGCAGCCTGTATTCTAAACATAAAGATCTATAGAGACAGATCTAAGAGATTGCTTGGCCTAAGTCAAAGTACAATATTGACACGGTATTACTACGGTTTGTCTTGCAGAATTCCAAGAAAGGATTTCTACCGATGTCACATGGTGTGAGTCTTTCGAAGACTCAAAGTCACACTTCTAGAGAGGAGAGAGACCACATGGATAAGATCCCTTATGCTTCAGCCATAGGATCTATCATGTACGCCATGCTATGTACTCATCCTGATGTTTCGTATGCTTTGAGCATGACGAACAGATACCAGCCAGATCCAGGTGAGCTGGAAGAGTTAGCTGTAAAGAATATTCTTAAGTACTTGAGAAGGACTAAAGAATATTTCTTGATATTTGGAGGTGATGGCGAGCTAGCTGTAAAGCGTTATAGTGGTGTCAGCTTCCAAACTGACCAGGATGATTATAGATCACAGTCAGGGTTCATGTTTTGCTTGAATGGTGGTGTTGTGAGCTGGAAGAGTTCGAAGCAGGACACAGTTGATGATTCTACAACAGAGGCTGAGTATATTGTTGCATCAGAGGCAGCAAAGGAGGCAGTTTCGATCCGCAAGTTCATTATTGAGCTTCGGGTGGTTCCTAGCATAGCCGATCCTATAGAGCTCTATTGTGACAACAATGGAGCAATTGCACAGGTTAAGGAACCTCGCTCACACCAGCGGACCAAACACATACTATGGCGCTTCCATCTCATTCGAGAGATCATCGATAGAGGAGATGTGAAAATTTGCAGGGTACCCATAGAGGCTAACATAGCTGATCCCTTGACCAAGGCTTTGGCACAGAGAAAGCATGATGGTCACACTAAGTCATTGGGCCTTAGAGCCTACACTGATTGACACTAGTGCTAGTGGGAGATTGTTAGTGAGAGCCCTAGAGCCGATCATGTGGTGATTGTTGTATGGACTCGATGTATCATATTCCTATATTTATAATGACATTTCTTATGGTTATTATATTTACTTATATTGTTGCCAAATAACTAAGTATAATAGCGTCCTTGAGTAGAAGGTTCTTATCTATATCAATCGATTGGTTGAATTGATAGTGAGATGATATAGAGAACACTACTCTTAATCATTCCTAGTCAAGTATTAACATTCAGGGACAATGTTAATGCGATGAGACTAGCATGTAGGTCAACTCGATGACTTGATCTCACAAGTCATGAATATTAGATATCAAGTTGACACATGGGTATGCATTGGAGAATGTATACTAAATGACCCGCCATGAGAAAGTACCATGGATCGTTATATGAGTGTCATATACTTTCTCATGTGACTATTAGTATGACTATCAGTCCTTGGACCTGAAGTCACCATGGCTCCCTACATAAGGAGTTGCATACTTTGGCTTCGTCAAACGTCACCAGTAAATGAGTGGACTATAAAGGCGACTACTTGGTATGTAACAAATTATGCGGAGGGATGTGAGTGATGTAGATGGAATCTATCCGTCCTATATGACGGGAGTGATATCATGATTCTTGATAGAGTGAGACCACTAAGTGCATGGTCATGCCCAAATGAGTCAATATGAGATATTGAGCTCATTTGATTAGAGTGAGTCTACTTGGAGTTCAAGACATAGATTGATTAGAGGATAACACGGTCTATGCCTCAATTGATCAATCTAGATGTCAAGGATAGAAGGACATTGTCACATATTGTGAGAGTCACAATTAGTAGTCACAATGGTGATGTTGGATCTCAACATTCTTGTAACTTGGGTAGTAATGATGTGTTGTTAGATACCGCTCATTACTTATGTTTCTAAATGGGTTTAGGAGCATTGCCAACGTTACAAGAACCTATATATAGGGTCACACACAAAGGGTAATTAGATGGAGATTAGGTTCATATGATGGACCAAGAGGATTAGGTTCATGTGATGAACCAAGTTGGATTAAGAGTAATACAAATTAGACTAATTGAGTTGGACTCGATTTATGTGTCGAATGAGTCTAATTTAGACTATAATTCATTGAGTCAATTTAAACCAATGAATAGAGATTCATTAAATTAAATTGATTTGAATCAAATGTTAGATTTGATCAACCATGGGAGATAAGAGGTCAAGTTTGACTTGACTTGAGAGGGAAGATGAAGGGTCAAGTTTGACTTGACCAAGTGCCACTTCATTGTGACTTGGCATGGGCCGACCAATGATGGTGTTCCACATCATCAAGGCCACCTCATGAGGAAGACCAAGAGCCATGACTCTTGGTATTACATGGAGGTATAAAACCTCTATAAAGTGGTCGGCCACATTAGTGAAGCAAATCAAGGCTAATCAAAGCTTCTTCTTCCTCCTCTCTTCTTCTCTTCTCTCCCTCTCCTCCATTGGCGAGACCTCTCAAGGGTGCTAGCACACTCTAAGTGATTCTCTCCACCTTTTGTCCGTGTGGATATGTGTAGAGGAGTGTACACTTGATACTCTACGAGATCCGGCAACCGTTTGGACGAGCGGGATAAGCGAAGGGCATCGCTACAAGGGTAAAACCTCCTTTTCATGTAGATCTAACGTAGATCTAGTGTAGGCAAACATGTATATGAATTTTTATTATTTATCTTCGCAAGGATCTGTGGCTAGCTTCGAGGTTTTCGCAACGCAAAAAGCGATTTTTGCGGCTCGAAATTGCTAACATTTGATGTGTTCAAACAAGTTAAGTTAGGTCCTATTTGGTTTAACCCTTGTGTCTAAGTATGTAGGAGCTTAGGAGCATAGGATGTCGAGCGGGAGACACGGCTAGCGAGAAGGATGACACGGGAGAGAGCTGACGGACTCGGTGCGTTTGAGGGACGAGATGACCGCGTAAGAGTACATCGGTGGACGATAAGAACGTATGCGACGTTCGAGGGACGAGAAACTAGGAAGGAAGATTGCTAGAGGAGAAGGTCAGAAGTTGGGTTCGGATGAGCCCTATTCCGAATGGCAGAGATCACCCATGCGAGCGGAACCAGAGTAGAAGACCCGGATCGAGGCGGGTGGAACCGGAGCAGAAGGATCGAACCAGAAAGTAAACTTGGTTGACTTAGTAGTCCGGGCGCCCGGAATGGATCCGGGCGCCCGAAGTTGAGTTTCTGACTAGATCGCGTCAAGCACAATCTATTATGTTGAGGAAAAAGTTTAATCCCCCCAGGGTACCCGGAACCCCTTCGGGGTGCCCTGACCAAGGCTATAAATATAGCCTTAGTCCAGAAGCTTTTAAATCAACTCACTTGTAATACATTCTTTGTACTTTACTTTTCTTTTGTGTTGTTAACGTTGTAAGAGGTTACTCTGCCCGAAGGAGTTCTTCAGATAATGCGCCTTATTCTCCTTGGATTAGTAATCTTCTGATTGCAAACCAAGTAACTTCTCTGCGTCCATTTTTCTTTATTAGTCTCTTTCTTTTTAATTACAAGTACTTTGTATTTAGTTTAAAATTCGAGAAAGGGTTGAATTTATTTTTTAGGGCAATTCACCCCTCCCCTCTTGCCAGCCTCCAAAGGGACCAACAAGTGGTATCAGAGTGAGGACGCTTCAGAAGGACTAACCCCCAACCGAAGCAAGCATCCAATGGTCGGACCAAGCATCGTTCCACCAAAATTCGAGGGGGACTTCACACACTGGAAGTGTCGTATGGAGGTATTTCTAAAAACCGATTTCGAAATTCATCTAATTATAAAATATGGTTTTGTAGCGACTACGAATCAGAATAGAGAAGAAAAAGAAGAGAGCCTTTGGACAAAGAAGGAACAAAATGATTCCATTACAAACAATCGAGCGGAATATCACTTGCTGAGCGTGCTACCGCCTCAAGAAGTCAACCACATCGGAAGCTACTCGTTGGGCAAAGAACTTTGGCAAAAATTCCTGGAACTCCACGAAGGGGCATCCGAAGCCAAACTCTCAAGGAGAGATATACTTCGGATCAAACTGACGAACATCCGTCTGGAAAGAGGTGAGAAAGTAGCCGGTCTACATGCAAAGGTAAAAGAGTTAATTATAAAACTCGAGAATCTCGGTGAAACGGTAACCAACGGGGACACCATACGCTACGCACTCAACGCTTTTCCCAAAACTCCATAATGGACGTCAATCATCAACGCCTACTACATTTCAAAGGACCTGGAGGTAAGTACCCTAGAGGAGTTATTTTCTACTCTTGAATTACATGAAATCAGATGTGCAGGGATAACAAAGGAATCAAGTCAGATAATGGTGTTAAACGCAACCAAGAAGGATGAACCCGAGTCAGATTCAAAAGAAGATCAAGAAGCGTATATGGTAAGGAATTTTAAAAAATTCTTTCGATCTAATAAATTTAAAGAAATGCAGAATCTTGTCTGATAGAGGATTTTGATAAAATTAATTTTGAAAATAAAAAATTAAAAGAAGAAATTGAAAAATTGAAAAACTCTACCTGTTCAAATGTTTCTGCTTTTTGAAATTATAAAGGATTAAATTGGTATTATAGGTTTCACCAAAGTCAAATCAGAAAAATATCAAAAGCCAATATACCTAGAAAATATTTAATTAACCCTATAGGAAGGAACCTCTATTGGGTTCTAAAAACTTGCTTAACTTAAAAATTAAAATTAGACTTACCATTTTTAGCGAGAAAATTAAACAGTGAATTTCTTTATAAGGCTTTGTCTAAGAAAGTGGTTGTTGCTCCAATAACTAAGAAGGTCTAGTGCCTCGCCACTGCCTAGAAGCCAAATATTGAAATAAATAGTTTAATTGACAAACTGAAAAAGCATTAAAATTTAAATTACTTAATGCTTTAAAGGGTTACTTAATTTAATTTATAAAATATTTTCAAAAATATTTATGTTTACGAAAACTTAGAAATTTTTTAATTAGGAAATCTTTCCGTTACAACTTTAAAATATATTTTTGCATTAGAATTTTTTTTTTTTGAAAATTTTTTGAAACTTATGAAAAAAATTTTCCCTATTAAAAATTTTGAAATATGTTTCAAACTTTGAAAAATATTTCTAAGTTACTTATTCCGTTGCACAAAATTTTTAACTTAGAAATTATTTTTACATAGAAAATCAAAAGGTTTCCTACTTACCTAGGTTTTTTTTTTACTTACCAATTTTTTAAAATTTAAATTACCTTAGACTTATTAAAAGAACCCCAATTTTTATGTGATCAAAGGGGGAGAAGTATGTTAAGTCTAGGGGGAGGCATATTTATTTTTTTTTCATTGAAAAATCTTACATACACTTATTTACAACATTATTTAACATTATTTGTTTTTATATTATGTTTGTTTTACCCTAGCTTAACTTGTGTAACTCACATCAAAAAGGGGGAGATTGTTGGAACCCCAAGGTATTTTGATGTGTTCAAACAAGTTAAGTTAGGTCCTGTTTGGTTTAACCCTTATGTCTAAGTGTGCAGGAGCTTAGGAGCACAGAAAGTCAAGCGGAAGATATGACTAGCGAGAAGGACGACATGGGAGAGAGCCAACAGGCTCAGTACGTCTGAGGGACGAGGTGACCGCGGAAGAGTACACCGCTGGACGAGAAGAACGTACGCGACGTTCGAGGGACGAGATGTAACACCCCACCCTCCTCACTACTAGTCTGTGAGGGCGAAGCACTACTGGACTACTAACTTTACTTAACTATCCTTGTTCACATGTTGATAGAAATTCCTAAAACTCTCGGAGAACTCAAAACATACAATTAACTAGCAGCGGAAGACTAAATGACTCATCTAATACATTCTTAATAAATGGCAATCTTAATAAATTCTTATGCTAGGTCCCAAGGCTTCTATAGTCTAGGCATCACACATCCATCCGCACCTCCTTGTCGCCTTCCTTTGCAATAACTTTTCCTTTCCTTTATCTGCAGTAAGAGGAAAATGCAACTATAAGCAAAATTGCTTAGTAAGCGCTATCTAACTCACAAAACTCGAATATGCATGTAACTGAAAGAAGTCTAAAACTGAATGCTCAGAAAGAAATACTACTCATACTCATCTAACAGCAAAGGAAACAAAGCATACTGGAATGCTAAACATGTAAAGCAAATCTAAACAAACATGCTAGCATAAAAGAAAACTTAACTTGCTGGATTTTAAACTTATGTGAAGCTTGTTTTACTTGTTTAAAAACTTATACTTTAATACTTCAAAATAATAATCAACTTCTCTTGGGCCCGGCAATTGTACTTGCTATGCGCGCATCCCTAATTAGACCCGAGGTAGCTAGTCCCAAATCTAGTAGGGGTTAGTAGGTTATCTAAACCTAGAGACGACTATGGGAGCCCAGCCCAAGGACAACTGAGAGTCCATGTAACGACCACCCTTCTTACTACTACTACTCTCTAAGGATGACCGTTACTTAACTACTAACTCTACTTAACCGGTATGATTAAAAATCACATGGAAACACTACCGAAAAATTTCGGCAGAGTCTCCCCTGTACCGGTGACCAAATCAACAATACAAACAAACTATACTCAGCCACAGGCGGCTGGAACATATATTTTCACAACCAAAAGGAATAACATCACCACGCAGTTTAATGAAATCAAAGCATGCAAGTAATAAATAGCGGAAACAAAATAAAAACATACAGTTAACTAACAGCGGAAGACTAAATGACTCATCTAATACATTCTTAATACATTCTTAAACTAAGTCCCAAGGCTTCCATAGTCCTGGCATCACACATCCCTCGAACACCTCCTTGTCGCCTTCCTTTCTATATCTTTTCCTTTCCTGTATCTGCAGTAAGAGGAAGTGTAGTCTATAAGCAAAATTTGCTTAGTAAGCGCTATCTAACTCACAAAAACTCGATATGCATGTATATAAATAAAAACATGCTAAAACTGAATGCTAACCTGTAAAGCTACTCATGCTCATAAATAGCAAATAACAGTAAGCTAACTCATGCTCTTCTAATAGTAAAGAAACATACTGAAAGGCTAAACATATAAGACAAGTCTATACTATCATGCTAGCATAAAGAATTTAACTTACTGAATTCTAAACACTTTCTGATTCTTATTAAACTTACTTAAAAACTTATTCTTTTATTTCACTTATTTAAAACTTATTCTTTTATTTCACTTATTTAAAACTTATTCTTTAATACTTGTAAACTTTTGTAAACACATTGTTTTATTAGTTCAAAAGCTTATACTTATAATACTTCAAAATAATAATCAACTTCTTCTTGGGCCCAGGCATAGTACCATCTTATGCGCGTTCCCTAATAGGTTGGGGTAGCGAGCCACCAATCCTAAAAGAGCAGACCTCGGTCTACCAGGGCCAAGACCTCGGAATTGGACACCTGGATTTGTTTAACGACAAGCTCTTGGATGTCGGGTACTAGCCTCTTCTTAAAAGTAAAATATTTATAATCTTAATTACTTCTTCTTTTAATGCCTTGGCATTTTAATAGGCACCTTGTGTGCCAAAATCCCTAAAGTCTTGACTTTTGGGATCTACTTAAGGCCTCGGCCTTTTCTTTCTTTTCTTAATCTTTCTTATACTTTTCTTAAACTCTTAAAAAGAACATAGGTATGCTACAACAGAATTAAATCAAAGGAAAGAAAATCTGACTTCTATAAGCATGCTATATCAGAGGCAAATCAAAAGAAAGCATATCTAACTTCTTCAAACATGCTACAACAGGTTTAATACAAAGGAAAACAATTCTGAAAATCCTGAAATAAACAACATATATATAACTGCTCAGGTTGATCTAATAGCACAGGAAAACTAGTAAGTATACTCATGCATATCTCGTGGCAAAGGAAACTGATCATGCTCAACACATAGCAAACAAAACTAGGAATTAAATCAATACTGCTCATGCTATAATTAATAACAAATAAAAACTAAAGAAACTGCTCATGTATATCTAGTAGTAAAGAGAACTACACATGCTTAACTAACAACAAATAGGAAGGTCTAAACAACATGCTAGAATAAATCAAAAATCTGCAAAGCAAGCTCTGAAGCCAGTATAGGATTAATGGGATGTTCGTGCCACTACATAGTACAAAAGGGTCTAAACAGATGCTAAATATATATATATAGGGTTGTTCATGCCCACTAACTAGCACCAAAAACTATGACTGAAACTTAGCTAACTTGTTGAAGGAAAACTAAATTAACTAACCTGCTGTATGTGTAACAAAAGGAATAAAACTTGCAGAATTGAAACAAAAGGAATCAAGCTTGCTTAATTGCAACCTAAGAAAATCAACTTGCTTGCTATCAGAAGCCTAACTATTTGCCAAACCCAATGGAACCCCTTCTCATCTTCCCACAAGAACATCACGGCAGGAATCAAAGGAGGTGAATGCTGTGCTAAACAGATTTTTACAGCATAAATCCGAAATCTGTAGAAACCAAAACGTGGAAGCAAAACATGGAAGAGATCATCAGCAAGCAAAACCCTTCTCTTCCATGTTTATCTATTTCATTCGTTAAACTAGAACAGATCTAAACCATTCAAATCCCTTCTCTTCTTTCTTTAGGGTTCACGGCAGCAAGCAAAACCGAGAAGCTTCACGGCAAAATCGAACAACCAAGGAAACACCAAAACGAATCGAAATCCGGAACTATCCTACTGCAGGTGAGTAGCGACTTACCTTGCTGTTCTTGAGCTTACTACCGAAGGAGAAAGGTAGCTCTAGGGTTTCGGAGGAGCTCACAATCTCGGCCTCTTCCCTTCGTGTCCGCGCTCACGGGCTTCTTCTTCACTGTCGCTCGAGAGGAGAAGGCGCACGGGAGGAGGAGATAGAGGTGAAGCCCTTAGCCCTCTTCTTCGTTTCTGCCCGAGAGAAGCCGACGCCGTCGCTCGCGATCGGGAGAGGAAAGGAGAGGAAAAGGGTTTTCGGTTTTGGGAATTTACCACCTCAACTTATCCCTCTTTATAATCTTCATATTCTGTTAACTTGTTAAATAATTTTCCTACCTTTTCTAAACAGAAAATTCCGTTTGCCCACCTGGTCAGCCGGCTTTTGCGCGAGTTTAAAGGTCGCGTGTTCGAACTCTGCTCGGCTCCCTTTTATTTTGGTATTTCTGTTCCCAAAAAACTGCTTATATAGATTTTAATCCATACTATATTAACAAAACTTTCGCAGACCAGCTGGTTGGCTGAGTCCGGTTAACATCTGGTTCGGGTCCAAGGTCTTGGGTTTAAAACTCAGCTTTAACACTTTTATTTCTTCTTTTTTTTTTAAACTTCTTCCTCTTGGTAAAAATACCAAACGAACTCCAAAAATTGCATAAAAATACTCTATAAATTCCTAAAAATCTCTAGAATTTTTCTAAAATATTTCTAGATTTTAATAAGGACTTTTAGGACTCCAAATCATGAAATTTGGGGTGTTACAATTCTCCCTACCTTAAAAAAGTTCGTCCTCGAACTTAGAATAATTCTGGATATCTCTGTCTTATACTGTCCTTACGCTCCTAAGTAACTTCCTCGTGCTTCTGGTTCTAAATGACTTTCACTAATGGTACTCTTTGTTCTTTAGTCTCTTAACTTCTCGGTCCTCTATTATTAATATTGCATCGTATCCATTAATGGTCTTTGGAAGATTTGATATCTTCCCTATCCTTTCTAAACATAATTATGCATATGAATATAAGAGAAACAAAACTAAAATTGTCTCTATTCTTCCTAAGCATATGTATCGAAACATAGAAAATTAAAACATGAATTGTCTTCTTTCCTAAGCACATATAAGCAGGTACTCTATACTGCAAATAATAAAGAAAGCATAAAAGAAAATTAAATACTTTCTTACTTGAAGACGGCAAGGATGGTGCTGATGTGTGATGCTGGAGAATGGGAACTGCTCTGATACCAACTGTAACGACCACCCTTCTTACTACTACTACTCTCTAAGGATGACCGTTACTTAACTACTAACTCTACTTAACCGGTATGATTAAAAATCACATGGAAACCCTACCGAAAAATTTCGGCAGAGTCTCCCCTGTACCGGTGACCAAATCAACAATACAAACAAACTATACTCAGCCACAGGCGGCTGGAACATATATTTTCACAACCAAAAGGAATAACATCACCACGCAGTTTAATGAAATCAAAGCATGCAAGTAATAAATAGCGGAAACAAAATAAAAACATACAGTTAACTAACAGCGGAAGACTAAATGACTCATCTAATACATTCTTAATACATTCTTAAACTAAGTCCCAAGGCTTCCATAGTCCTGGCATCACACATCCCTCGAACACCTCCTTGTCGCCTTCCTTTCTATATCTTTTCCTTTCCTGTATCTGCAGTAAGAGGAAGTGTAGTCTATAAGCAAAATTTGCTTAGTAAGCGCTATCTAACTCACAAAAACTCGATATGCATGTATATAAATAAAAACATGCTAAAACTGAATGCTAACCTGTAAAGCTACTCATGCTCATAAATAGCAAATAACAGTAAGCTAACTCATGCTCTTCTAATAGTAAAGAAACATACTGAAAGGCTAAACATATAAGACAAGTCTATACTATCATGCTAGCATAAAAAATTTAACTTACTGAATTCTAAACACTTTCTGATTCTTATTAAACTTACTTAAAAACTTATTCTTTTATTTCACTTATTTAAAACTTATTCTTTTATTTCACTTATTTAAAACTTATTCTTTAATACTTGTAAACTTTTGTAAACACATTATTTTATTAGTTCAAAAGTTATACTTATAATACTTCAAAATAATAATCAACTTTTTCTTGGGCCCAGGCATAGTACCATCTTATGCGCGTTCCCTAATAGGTTGGGGTAGCGAGCCACCAATCCTAAAAGAGCAGACCTCGGTCTACCAGGGCCAAGACCTCGGAATTGGACACCTGGATTTGTTTAACGACAAGCTCTTGGATGTCGGGTACTAGCCTCTTCTTAAAAGTAAAATATTTATAATCTTAATTACTTCTTCTTTTAATGCCTTGGCATTTTAATAGGCACCTTGTGTGCCAAAATCCCTAAAGTCTTGACTTTTGGGATCTACTTAAGGCCTCGGCCTTTTCTTTCTTTTCTTAATCTTTCTTATACTTTTCTTAAACTCTTAAAAAGAACATAGGTATGCTACAGCAGAATTAAATCAAAGGAAAGAAAATCTGACTTCTATAAGCATGCTATATCAGAGGCAAATCAAAAGAAAGCATATCTAACTTCTTCAAACATGCTACAACAGGTTTAATACAAAGGAAAACAATTCTGAAAATCCTGAAATAAACAACATATATATAACTGCTCAGGTTGATCTAATAGCACAGGAAAACTAGTAAGTATACTCATGCATATCTCGTGGCAAAGGAAACTGATCATGCTCAACACATAGCAAACAAAACTAGGAATTAAATCAATACTGCTCATGCTATAATTAATAACAAATAAAAACTAAAGAAACTGCTCATGTATATCTAGTAGTAAAGAGAACTACACATGCTTAACTAACAACAAATAGGAAGGTCTAAACAACATGCTAGAATAAATCAAAAATCTGCAAAGCAAGCTCTGAAGCCAGTATAGGATTAATGGGCTGTTCGTGCCACTACATAGTACAAAAGGGTCTAAACAGATGCTAAATATATATATATATAGGGTTGTTCATGCCCACTAACTATCACCAAAAACTATGACTGAAACTTAGCTAACTTGTTGAAGGAAAACTAAATTAACTAACCTGCTGCATGTGTAACAAAAGGAATAAAACTTGCAGAATTGAAACAAAAGGAATCAAGCTTGCTTAATTGCAACCTAAGAAAATCAACTTGCTTGCTATCAGAAGCCTAACTATTTGCCAAACCCAATGGAACCCCTTCTCATCTTCCCACAAGAACATCACGGCAGGAATCAAAGGAGGTGAATGCTGTGCTAAACAGATTTTTACTGCATAAATCCGAAATCTGTAGAAACCAAAACGTGGAAGCAAAACATGGAAGAGATCATCAGCAAGCAAAACCCTTCTCTTCCATGTTTATCTATTTCATTCGTTAAACTAGAACAGATCTAAACCATTCAAATCCCTTCTCTTCTTTCTTTAGGGTTCACGGCAGCAAGCAAAACCGAGAAGCTTCACGGCAAAATCGAACAACCAAGGAAACACCAAAATGAATCGAAATCCGGAACTATCCTACTGCAGGTGAGTAGCGACTTACCTTGCTGTTCTTGAGCTTACTACCGAAGGAGAAAGGTAGCTCTAGGGTTTCAGAGGAGCTCACAATCTCGGCCTCTTCCCTTCGTGTCCGCGCTCACGGGCTTCTTCTTCACTGTCGCTCGAGAGGAGAAGGCGCACGGGAGGAGGAGATAGAGGTGAAGCCCTTAGCCCTCTTCTTCGTTTCTGCCCGAGAGAAGCCGACGCCGTCGCTCGCGATCGGGAGAGGAAAGGAGAGGAAAAGGGTTTTCGGTTTTGGGAATTTACCACCTCAACTTATCCCTCTTTATAATCTTCATATTCTGTTAACTTGTTAAATAATTTTCCTACCTTTTCTAAACAGAAAATTCCGTTTGCCCACCTGGTCAGCCGGCTTTTGCGTGAGTTTAAAGGTCGCGTGTTCGAACTCTGCTCGGCTCCCTTTTATTTTGGTATTTCTGTTCCCAAAAAACTGCTTATATAGATTTTAATCCATACTATATTAACAAAACTTTCGCAGACCAGCTGGTTGGCTGAGTCCGGTTAACATCTGGTTCGGGTTCAAGGTCTTGGGTTCAAAACTCAGCTTTAACACTTTTATTTCTTCTTTTTTTTTAAACTTCTTCCTCTTGGTAAAAATACCAAACGAACTCCAAAAATTACATAAAAATACTCTATATATTCCTAAAAATCTCTAGAATTTTTCTAAAATATTTCTAGATTTTAATAAGGACTTTTAGGACTCCAAATCGTGAAATTTGGGGTGTTACAGTCCAGCATACTAGGTTATCTAAACCTAGGGACGACTATGGGAGCCCAACCCAAGGACAACTGAGAGTCCTGCAAAGTGCCACTGATACAAGTAAAATACTTGTTATCTTTTAATACTTCTAATATATAATGTCTCAGCATTTTCTTTAAGCACCTTGTGTGTCAAAATCCCTAAAGTCTTGACTTTGGGATCTACTTAAGGTCTTGACATTTTTCTTTCTTTTCTTTATCTTACTTATACTTGTTAATACCTCTATTAAAAAGGTGTCTCATACAAAACTGCACTAAAATGCTTATTAACTCTGCACTGTAATGCTTAACAGAATTACATGGAAATACCTAATAGAACTGTACTGAAATGCTTATTGAAACTGCACTAAAACTAAATCTGCATACAAGCGTAATCAAATCTGCCTACAAACTTAATCAAAATTCTGCACTATAAGCTTAATCAAAATTCTGCACTATAAGCTTAATCAAATCTGCCTACAAACTTAATCAAAATTTTGCATTGTAAGCTCAATCAAATCTGCCAACAAACTTAATCAAAATTCTACACTATAAGCTTAATCAAAATTCTGCACTATAAGCTTAATCAAATTTCTGCACTATAAGCTTAATCAAATCTGCCTACAAACTAAATCAAAATTCTGCACTATAAGCTTAATCAAATCTGCCTACAAACTTAATCAAAATTCTGCACTATAAACTTAATCAAAATTCTGCACTATAAGCATAATCAAAATTCTGCACTATAATCTTACATAAAAATTTGCACTATAAGTTCCACCAAAAATCTAAAAGTAAAGTTTACATCCTTAATTTACGTCATCAACATTTGATCATCATCTTTTCTGAATCTAATATTCCCTTAAATATATGCATTCTCTTCCCATAAATTAATCAATATGATATCTGTCTCATGCTCACTGCATAACAAAATAATTTACTCCTTTCCAAATCTAAATGAACTAAATTTGGTTTAATGGTAGCAGCATCAATCAAACAATAAGGAATAAACTAAACCACATATTCAAATTAATTAAGACCTCTTTTCATCTTCTTTATGAAACTCACGGCAGGAAATATTCAAAATCATTAATCTTTGTGGCATGCGTCGAAAATCAAGAACACATGAATCCGAAACTACTCTACTGCAGGTGAGGAAGCACTTACCTTGCTTCTTGGACTCACAACCGAACAAGAAGGGCTTCTAGGACCTTGGTCGGCCGCCAGAGACGAAGCCCTAACTCCCTTTTGTTTTCTGCCCGAGCTCCGCCGTCGCACGCAAAAGAGAAGGAGAGAATGGTTTAGGTCATGGGAATAAAACCCTCTCCTAACTTATCCCTTTTATAACCTAGTATTTTGGTTAACTCCTTAAATAAATTTTTATTTTTTTTTTAAACAGAACCGCTGCTTGGATTCTTGGTTAGTCAAATCTTTGACCAGGTCAGAGGTCACAGGTTCGATTCCTGAGCCGAACCCTTTTTCTCCTATTTATTTCCTATTTATTAATTACTGCTTAAATAAATTTCGTTCCTTCTTTTAATCAGCATCGCTCGCTGGAACACTTGGTCAGTTGTGCTTTTGCTAAATCAGAGGTTGCGGGTTTGATTCCTCAGCCGAATCCTTTTTCTCCTATTTATTTCCTATTTATTAACTACTGCTTAAAAAATTTGTTCCTTCTTTTATTCAGCATTGCTCGCTGGAACACTTGGTCAGCCGTGCTTTTGCTAAATCAGAGGTTGCAGGTTCGATTCCTCATCCGCCCCTTTTATTCCCATTTATTTTCCGTTTCCTATTAACTATTACTTAAATAAATTTCATTACCCTTTTTAATCAGCATCCTTTGCTGGGACACTTGGTCAGCCGCGCGTTGCTTAAGGTTTGGCTCGTGGGTTCAAATCTCGGCTGCAACCTTTTTCTTCCTATTATTTCCTGTTATCAACTTCTACTACTTAAATACATTTGATGCTTCTTTTAATCAGCAACGACTGCTTGCACACTTGGTTAGCCAGACTCGCTTAAAGCTGGGTTCGGCCGGAGGTCTCGGGTTCAAATCTCGGCTAGACATTTTTTTGTCGAAACTTCTTTCGTTTAGTAAAAATACCAAACGACCTCCAAAAATTATATAAAAATACTCTAAAAATTTCAAAAAATCTCTAGAATATTTCTAAAGTATTTATAAATATTTTTAACCACTATTAGAACTCTAAATGAGGAAATTTGGATCGTTACAATCCCCCATACCTTATAAAAAGTTCGTCCTCGAACTTAGAATAATTTCGGATATTTCTGTCTCATACTGTCCTCACGCTCCTAAGTAACTTCCTCGTGCTTCTGGTTCTAAATGACTTTCACTAATGGTACTCTTTGTTCCTTAGTCTCTTAACTTCTCGGTCCTCTATCATTCATATCGCATCGTACCCATTAGTGGTCCTTGGAAGGCCTGTTATAAAGTCTCTGGAGACCATAGGTGCATTAGTCACACCAAATGGCATGACTACAAATTCGTAGTGTCCATATCTGGTCCTGAAAACTGTTCTGGGTGTATCACTTCCTTTCACTTCCAACTGATAGTACCCAGAGCGCAGGTCTATTTTGAAGAACGCTGTTGCCCCCCTTTAGCTGATCAAATAGATCATCTATTCTGGGAAGAGGGTATTTGTCCTTAACTATTACTTTGTTCAGCGCTCTAAAATCTATGCACATCCGCATAAACCCGTCTTTCTTCTTAACATCTAATTATGTAGAGAGAGAAAATATGAAATTGTCTCTATACTCTCTAGACATATTAAAAAAAACATAGAAAGACAATCAAGAACTTTTATCTAGCTTAAGCACATATAAACAAATTCTTCTAAAATTTCTCTTTACCGTAGAGAATAAGAAAAGCATACTAGAGAATAAATACTTTCTTACTTGAAGACGGCAAGGTTGGTGCTGATGTGTGATGCTGGAGAATAGGAATTGCTCTGATACCAACTTGTAACACCCCACCCTCCTCACTACTGGTCTGTGAGGGCGGAGCGCTACTGGAGTACTAACTTTACTTAACTATCCTTGTTCACATGTTGTTAGAAATTCCTAAAACTCTCAGAGAACTTAAAACATACAATTAACTAGCAGCGGAAGACTAAATGACTCATCTAATACATTCTTAATAAATGGCAATCTTAATAAATTCTTATGCTAGGTCCCAAGGCTTCTATAGTCTAGGCACCACACATCCATCCGCACCTCCTTGTTGCACATTTCCTTTCCTTTATCTGCAGTAAGAGGAAAATGCAACTATAAGCAAAATTACTTAGTAAGCGCTATCTAACTCACAAAACTCGAATATGCATGTAACTGGAAGAAGTCTAAAACTGAATGCTCAGAAAGAAATACTACTCATACTCATCTAACAGCAAAGGAAACAAAGCATACTGGAATGCTAAACATGTAAAGCAAATCTAAACAAACATGCTAGCATAAAAGAAAACTAAACTTGCTCGATTTTAAACTTATGTGAAGCTTGTTTTACTTGTTTAAAAACTTATACTTTAATACTTCAAAATAATAATCAACTTCTCTTGGGCCCGGCAACTGTACTTGCTATGCGCGCATCCCGAATCTAGTAGGGTTTACTATGTTATCTAAATCTAGGGACGACTATGGGAGTCCAGCATAGTAGGTTATCTAAACCTAGGGACGACTATGGGAGCCCAACTCAAGGACAACTGAGAGTCCAGCACAGTGCCACTGATAAAAGTAAAATACTTGTTATCTTTTAATACTTCTAATATATAATGCCTCGGCATTTTCTTTAAGCACCTTGTGTGCCAACATCCCTAAAGTCTTGACTTTGTGATCTACTTAAGGCCTTGGCCTTTTTCTTTCTTTTCTTTATCTTGCTTATACTTGTTAATACCTCTATTAAAAAGGTGTCTCATATAAAACTGCACTAAAATGCTTATTAACTCTACACTGAAATGCTTAACAGAATTGCATGGAAATACTTAATAGAACTATACTGAAATGCTTATTGAAACTGCATTAAAACTAAATATGCATACAAGCGTAATCAAATCTGCCTACAAACTTAATCAAAATTCTGCACTATAAGCTTAATCAAAATTCTGCACTATAAGTTTAATCAAATCTGCCTACAAACTTAATCAAAATTTTGCACTGTAAGCTTAATCAAATCTGCCTACAAACTTAATCAAAATTCTGTACTATAAGCTTAATCAAAATTTTGCACTATAAGCTTAATCAAAATTCTGCACTATAAGCTTAATCAAATCTGCCTACAAACGAAATCAAAATTCTACACTATAAGCTTAATCAAAATTCTGCACTATAAGCTTAATCAAAATTCTGCACTATAAGCTTAATCAAATCTGCCTACAAACTTAATCAAAATTCTGCACTATAAACATAATCAAAATTCTACACTATAAGCTTAATCAAAATTCTGCACTATAATCTTACATAAAAATCTGCACTATAAGTTCCACCAAAAATCTGAAAGTAAAGTTTTCATCCTTAATTTACGTCATCAACATTTGATCATCATCTTTTCTGAATCTAATATTCCCTTAAATTTATGCATTCTCTTACCATAAATTAATCAATATGATATCTGTCTCATGCTCACTGCATAACAAAACAATTTACTCCTTTCCAAATCTAAATGAACTAAATTTAGTTTCATGGTAGCAACATTAATCAAACAATAAGGAATAAACTAAACCACATATTCAAATGAATTAAAACCTCTTTTCATCTTCTTTATGAAACTCACGGCAGGAAATATTCAAAATCATTAATCTTTGCGGCATGCGTCGGAAATCAAGAACACATGAATCCGAAACTACTCTACTACAGGTGAGGAAGCACTTACCTTGCTTCTTGGACTCACAACCGAACAAGAAGGGCTTCTAGGACTTTGGCCGGCCGCCGGAGATGATGCCCTAACTCCCTTTTGTTTTCTGCCCGAGCTCCGCCGTCGCATGCAGAAGAGAAGGAGAGAATGGTTTAGGTCACGGGAATAAAACCCTCTCCTAACTTATCCCTTTTATAACCTAGTATTTCTGTTAACTCCTTAAATAAATTTTAATTTTTTTTTAAACACAACCGCTGCTTGGATTCACTGTACAAAAATTTTGTACGTGATCTGAATCTTTCCTAGCTACCATGTGTTCTTTTAAGTTAAACTTGTATCTCCTGCGGAACTTAACACGTTTGATTCCAAGTTTAACTTATATATTCTTTTAGGTTTAGATTTGGATCTCCTGCGGAACTTAACACGTTTGATCCAAATCACCTAGGTTATAAATTCAATTAAATATTAGTTTCCAAAATTGGCTTCCAGTACTGCATGGCGAGGCACTTGACCTTCTTGGATATGGGAGCAACCACCACCGACTAGACAAAGCCTTTTAAGGAAAGTTAATATTTAATTTCCTTATATAACTCTAGGTTAACCAAAAGGAACAATCAAATCACAGGGAAAAAAGGAAAAGAACACAACATCGAAATTAAATTCGAAAAACAAGAATCGAATGCCTCTTGTATTTGGTATTTATACCAAGAGAAATTAACTAGTATGATGCAGAAATTAAATACTAGTTATACCTCTTCCTTGTATGCTAAAAACCTCGAAATCTTCTGCCGTATCCCTCGCCTCCTCTTAGACGTCGTGTGGGCGACGATCCTCCAAGACGAACATCACCCGGAAAGCTTCTCCTCCTTCTCTAGAATTCGGCCACCACCACCACAAAGGAGCAAAAGAGAGAAAAGGGAAGAGAGGGAGAGGGGCCGACCACTTGATGATCTCCAACAACACAATATCAATTGTTATATTTTTCAAGGCCTCCCCTTCCCCCTTTTTTATATTAGTTTCCCAACGGAAAATTATGGAAAGAGTTTTATAAAAAATTAGACTCGTTCCTATTTCCTTTTAATTTTTTCTTTTTCTTTCCTTTTAATTAATCAATCCTAGATTGATTTATTAATTAAACAACTATTTGTTGATGTTTAATTATTTGACCGGCCCCTTGCTTGGGCACCAAGCAAGGTGGCCGACCACTTATTAAAAGGGAAAGAAATAAAAAAAATTTATAAAATTTTTAAAAGAAGAAAACTTCTAATAAAATTTTACAAACTCTTTTTTTTTTTTTTTCTAATGTGGATATTAAAAGGAAAATTTTTAAATTTAAAACCAAGTTTTAAAATTTAAAACATCTCTAATAATATTTCTTTTTAAAAGAAAGTTTTATAAATTTTACAACTCTCTTTTAAAACCTTGTGGCCTAATTTAAATTAGGAAAATTTATAAATTTTTAAAATCTCTCTTTTTACAAATTATAAATATCTGAGGAAATTTAAAAAATTCAAAAACAACCTTCCTAATTTAAATATTGCGGTCGGCCCCCTTGCCCAAGGCAAGGGCCGACCACTTCTAGAGAATATGTGGCCGGCCATTGCTTGGTCACCAAGAAATGAACCGGCCCCTTCTTGGACACCAAGATAGGCTTTTCTTTGGATGGACTTGAGGCTTTATTGAGGCTACAACAGGGACCTAGATGAGAAATTGGTTTTGGCCTTCCGATGAGCTTGAGTATCCCGTGCTCGCCCCGAACACACAACTCAAGTTCATCGATAATAACTCATTCCACTAGAGAGTTATTACCATACTACCGCACCAATCCCAAATTACATTATGGGCTCCTTCTTATCATGAGTGTGTTAGTCTCCCTGTGTTTAAGATGTCGAATGTCCACTAATTAAGTGAGTTACTGACAACTCATTTAATTAATATCTTAATCCAAGAGTAGTACCACTCAACCTTATCATCATGTCGGACTAAGTCCACCTGCAAGGTTTAACATGACAATCCTTATGAGCTCCTCTTGGGGACATTCTCAACCTAGATTACTAGGACACAGTTTCCTTTTATAATCAACAATACACACTATAAGTGATATCATTTCCCAACTTATCGGGCTTATTGATTTATCGAATTAAATCTCACCATTGATAAATTAAAGAAATAAATATCAAATATATGTGCTTGTTATTATATTAGGATTAAGAGCACACACTTCCATAATAACTGAGGTCTTTGTTCCTTTATAAAGTCAGTATAAAAGAAACGACCTCTAATGGTCCTACTTAATACACTCTAAGTGTACTAGTGTAATTATATAGTTAAGATAAACTAATACCTAATTACACTATGACCTTCCAATGGTTTGTTCCTTTCCATCTTGGTCGTGAGCTACTGTTTATAATTTATAAGGTACTGATAACATGATCCTCTGTGTGTGACACCACACACCATGTTATCTACAATATAAATTAATTGAATAACTACATTTATCATAAATGTAGACATTTGACCAATGTGATTCTTATTTCTAGATAAATGTTTATACCAAAAGCTAGCCTTTTAGTATACATCCTAACAATCTCCCACTTATACTAAAAGACTAAGCTACCATATATGCTGCCATACATATGATTCCCAACCCTTCAACATGCCCATCAAAAGATCTTGCCTTAAGGGCCTTAGTGAAAAGATCTATAGGTCATCATCTGATGCAACCTAGGCAGCAACAACTTCTCCTCATTTATACGATTTCTCGTATTGGGTGGTACTTGCGCTCTATTGTGTTTACTTGCCTTACGGACTCATGGTTTCTTCGAGTTTGCTACTGCACCACTATTATTACAATAAATTGTAATAATCTTTGGACAAACCAGAAATCATATCTAAATCTATCTTGAGGTTATTGAGTCATTCAGCTTTTATGGCTACCTCAGAGGCTTGCCATATACTCAGCTTCTATGGTGGAGTCCAGAAAAATACCTATGCTTATCACTCTTCCATAGTTATAACTTTACCTCCTAAAGTAAACACAAAACCCCGAGGTTGACTTAATATTGTCCCTATCCGATTGGAAGTCAAAATCCGTGCAACCCACAGAGACCAAATTAACTGCCTTGTAAGCTAGCATATGATCTCTAGTGCCTCTAAGTTACTTCAATATATGCTTTACTGCAGTCCAATGTCCTTGTCCAGGGTTACTTTGATATCTGCTAACTATGCCCTTGGCAAAACAGATTTCTAATCTCGTGCATAGCATACATTAGGCTTCCGACAGCCGAAGCATAAAGAACTACCTTCATTTCCTCTATCTCCTTTGATGTCTTCGGAGACATCTCTTTAGATAAAGCTACTCCAAGCCCAAAAGGTAAGAAACCTTTCTTGGAGTTCTGCATGCTTAAAATGAGCAAGGTTTTTTTCGATATATGAAGCTTGGGATAAGTAAAATATTCTTTTCTTGCGATCCCTTATTACTTTGATCCCAAGAATATATACATTTCTCCCAAGTCCTTCATATCGAATTGTTTGGACAATCATACTCTTACTTCTGACAACACTTTGATATTGTTTCCAACTACCAAAAATGTTATCTATGTATAGTACAAGAAATACCACCATGTTTCCATCAGACTTTTTGTATACATAAGACTTATCCGGTTACCAAATAAATCCATAGATCTGGATTACTTTGATAAACCGGATGTTCCAAGACCTTGAAGCTTTGCCTCAGTCCATAGACTGATTGAGCTTACACACAAGATGCTCTTTGCCCTTTACAATGAACCCTTCTAGTTGCTTTATATGGATGCTTTCTTCAAGACTTTCATTAAGGAATGCTATCTTGACATCCACTTGCCAAATAGATAAAAGAATTCGGATAGACTTAAGCATGTCTACCAGTGAAAAAGTTTCTTTTTCATCAAGCCTTGCTTTGAAAGTTTCTACCTTCCTGTCTATCCATCTTTTCCTATTGTAGACTTATTTTCACCGAATGGCTTTTACACCATCTGGTGGTTCTACAAGCTTCCAGATTTTATTAGAATACATATATTCTAATTCTGTATTCATTGTTCTTTGCCAAGATGCTGCATCTTTATCTTGGAGTGCTTCATCAAATGTCCGGGATCAGGCTCATGTTCATTTGGGTTCAAGTCCAAAAGACTCTCCCAAAACATGAATCTTTTAGGTTGTTTGACAACCCTCCCACTATGATTAGACACTGTCTATAATTGTGTATCAATTGTGATACGTGTTGTAGTTTCTTGTGATATTTTATCTTGTACAGTTGGTACTATATTAGACATGTCCTTTATTAAGAACAAATTTACTTATGGGCTTGTGATTCATTATATAATCCTCTTATAAAAATCAGTCATTGATGCTAATAATGACCTTCTAATTTTTAAGACTATAAACCTACTTTCGTTTCTCTAGGATAACCCACAAACAAGTGAATTCCTATCCAACTTATCATTGTCTCTCTTCAGCATATGTGCTGGATTACCCGAATCCGAATATGCTTCAAAATAGGCTTACGCCTATTCAGCAATTCTATATGAGTAGAGAGTTCTGACTTTGGAAGGTACTATGTTCACTTTCTTTTTCAGAGTATATCCTTAAAATGAACTTGGTAATTTTCTGAACAACTCATCATCACCCTAATTATTTCCATAAGAGTCATATACCTTCTTTCTACTACACCATTCTGTTGGGGTGTACCAGGTGCAGTTAGTTGGGAGTGAATCCCTACTTTTGATAAGTAACTCCTAAATTGTCCCAAGAGGTACTTGCCACTACAATCTTACCATAGTGACTTGATACTTTTACTTTAACGTTTCTCCGCATCAGCCTTGTACTCTTTGAACTAATCAAAACACTTAGTCTTGCGGCACATTAAGTAAATGTATTTGTATCTTGAATAGTTGTCTATAAAATAGATGAAATATTCAATACTACCTCTTGTCTGGATAGTCATAGGATCACACAAATCAGAATGAACCAATTCCAATATATCTTTGGCTCCATACCCCTTAGACTTAAAAGTTTCTTGGTTATTTTTCCTTCCAAGTGTAACGACCCGCCTTCTACTACTAGGCAGTAAGGCCGATCACTACAGTTATACTGAACTAACTGTGCGGAAAACTGATCTAATTTAAATTTTAGTTGCTAACTGATAACTATTCTTAGTTCTACCTGTACTGAAGAATGTAATCTAAAGTATACCTAACATATACTACATCCCTTATGGTCAAGGAGCTGAAATAAACGTTTTCTAGCTGTTGTCAGACCTTCCAATCGATCCATTGATCGATTGGAACGTCGGATCGATCCAGGGATCGATTCAGCCGGCTACTGTACGCGGGACATAGGTTGGATTGATCCAGTACGCTATTGTGCTCGGGACGATATTCTGGATCGATCGGCTGATCGATCCAGACTGACCAAACGATCCAGGGATCGATCCCCGAACCTTCTGTTCGCGACAGAAATTGCTGGATCGATCGGATGATCAATCCAAAAACCTACTGTTCGTGGAGTAAGTTGCCCGATCGATCAGCTGATCGATTGGGACCCCCCCCCAATCGATCCACCGATCGATTGGGGTGTCTGATTTCGCACTGAAACTCTGATTTCAGCACTGGTTCGTGCCAAAACCTCACACTACAACTATCTAATGCATAATAAACATTCCAATAACATAAGACTAGCAATCTAACTTGTTATAGTGCATGGTTCTTTAATTTCTAGCATTGAACAACTTAAAATTCATAAAAAACGAAATACTAAAAGTTCATAATTCTAAGCTAGAATGTTTAAGTCCCCTAAAGATCTTTGATTCCAGTTCCTGCCACACACACCATCTTTGCATCGCCCTCCAGCTTCCTCTGTTAGTCCATCTTTCCTTTACCTTTATCTGCAGTATAAGGAAAAGTAGAATCTGTAAGCTTAAAGCTTAGTAAGAAACCATCTACCTCACAAAAACATGCATTCGATGCAATATGCTTTTAAAACATGCTGTTTGAAATATGTACTGATTGAACTAAAACATGGCGTACCATCATACAATACATAGCAATCAAAGCTAGTCATGGCATACTATCATCTAAAGCATGTGTACATGAACTGAACATAGAGCTATCATACCCAATCATAGAAAAACTGGCTGAACATATAATGAGCTAAACTGAAGCTAAACTGATACTGAATTCAAACTCAACTAACACAACAAATTTTGAGTTTTGAAAACTAATTCATAATAAGTGAAAATACATAATCATGCTGTACTTGCTGTGCGCGCATCCCTAACTAGACCCGAGTTTGCAAGTCCCGAATTTAGTAGGGTTAACTAGGTTATCTAAACCTAGGGACGACTGTGGGAGTCCAACCCAATGGATATCTGATCCAGTACAGTGCCACTGAAAATAAAATACTGAATATAGCTAACTGTTTTAACTTGCTGTTTCTAGGTTATCTGAACCTAGAGCTAGGTTATCTGAACCTAGAGGCGACTGTGGGAGCCAACCCATTGGACCGTAGTCCCATAAAACTGGACTAAACTAAGGTGCTATTTTAAACGCTCCTAATGCATTTAACTGAGCTATTAAACATAACTGAGGTGGCATTTAGCTACACTAACATTTTACCGAACACTTAATGTGCTCAAACTCTCTCCTCTAATAGGGAGATCACCTCTAGGCACCCGACAACGTCTGGAATCTCCAACTAAAGGGGAACAACGTGTCCGACCCGTCTAGAGGTGCTCAACTAGATCCCTAATCCTCGAGGAGAGTTAAAACACACCCTATGTGCCGAAAAACCTGCATATAGCTAAAACTAAAAGTATGCAATCAAACGAAAGCTATTATACTACAGGTGAGGTTTTTCTTACCTCGTATATGAAGTTTCTTACGATTCTAATCGCTGGAATTCCAGTGGAGATGACCCTTTCGACGATTTACTCGCGTCCACGTGCTCTACTCGCGAAGGGAAACGTCCTCGTGCTGAAATCGTCGCCGGAAAATATCCTTGGGGCCCTAGGGAAGGAACCCTAGGGTTTCCTTGGTGTGGCGCCGAAAGAAGGAGAAAGAGGAGAAGAGTTGGCGTGAGGGCTTCGGTGGAGAGGGATGTGCCGAACCAAAATAAAATAAACCAAACCCTCTTTAAGTTTCCTATTTATATTAAGTGGGTATCTTGGCCCAACTCAATTATAAATATATTTGATTCTCCTTTCTCTCAGCACGGCCCTGCTGGGTTCACCGGTTACTAAGGCTAACTAAAGGTTTAGCGGACCCGAGAGGTCCCGGGTTCGATTCCCGCTGAAGCCTTTTTATTCTTCTAATTATTTTTGCTACTTCCGCTACTCGAAAAATTCCGGAAAAATATCTAAAAATTCCAGAAAAATCATAGAATATCTATAATGCAAGTTTGAGAATTTTCGTGGAACCTGGATGGTTCTTCAGGTCTTGATACATTTTGGTGGAACCTGGATGCATCGCATAGGGAGCCTTGTGAGCCTCATTTAAAATCTGTCTCCGTAGCTCCTCCTGATCTGGGACACAGAGTCTGTCACCAAAGTACAACGCCCCGCTATCGGACACTCTGAATTCTCTACTTTCTGATTCTGCTAGCCCTTGCTTGATTTTCTGAATTTCAGGGTCCTGCTCCTGAACTGACTGAATATCACCAAGCAAGGTAGACTCTAAGGTCATAGTAGAGAGCTGTCCAACGATGAGTTCGAGACCGAAATCTACGATCTCCTTCTGTAGGGGCGGTGACATGGCTGTAAGAGATAATAAGGTAGCACAGGATTTTCTGCTAAGTGCGTCAGCTACCTTATTGGCTTTCCCTGGATGGTAGAGGATGTCTATATCGTAGTCTTTGACCAGCTCAAGCCATCTGCGCTGTCGCATGTTCAGATCCTTCTGAGTGAAGAAGTACTTCAGACTCTGATGATCTGTATACACTCTGCACTGAGCTCCATATAAGTAATGTCTCCAAATTTTGAGAGCGAACACTACTGCTGCAAGCTCAAGGTCATGAGTAGGGTAATTCTTCTCATAATCCTTGAGTTGTCTGGAGGCATAGGCGATCACCTTGCCGTTTTGCATCAGTACTGCTCCTAGTCCCAACTTAGAGGCATCACTATAGATGTCAAAGCTGCTGATGTTGTCTGGTAGAGCCAAAATGGGAGCACTGGTCAATCTCCTTTTTAGCTCGCTGAAGCTGTTCTCACAGTCCTCTGTCCACTGAAATTTCCTGTTCTTTCTGGTAAGAGCTGTCAGTGGGGAGGCTATCCTGGAGAAGTCCTCTACAAACTTCCTGTAGTATCCTGCTAATCCCAGAAAGCTCCTGATTTCGCTGGCGTTCTTAGGTCTCTTCCAGTTACTTACTGCTTCTATCTTGCTGGGATCTACCATAATACCATCCTTGGAGATGATGTGACCCAGGAAGGACACCTGATCTAGCCAAAATTCACATTTCGTGAACTTGGCGTATAGCTGGTTCTGCTGAAGGGTCTGTAGTACTGTCTTCAGGTGCTCTGCATGTTCTTCCTGAGTTCCTGAGTAGATAAGAATGTCATCGATAAACACAATAACAAACTTATCTAAATACTCCCTGAATACTCTGTTCATGAGATCCATGAATGTAGCTGGAGCATTGGTCACGCCAAAGGGCATGACTACGAACTCGTAGTGTCCGTATCTAGTTCTGAACGCTGTCTTGGGTATATCCCCTTCTTTAACCTTCACCTGATGATAACCTGATCTGAGATCAATCTTAGAGAACACTGCTGCTCCCTTTAACTAGTCGAACAGGTCATCTATTCTGGGAAGAGGATACCTGTTCTTGATCGTGACCTGGTTCAGTGATCTATAGTCTATGCACAGTCGCATGCTTCCATCCTTCTTCTTCACGAACAACACAGGCGCTCCCCATGGTGAGTGACTAGGGCGTATGAAACCCTTGTCGAGCAGCTCCTGTAGTTGCTCCTGAAGTTCCTTCAGCTCTGCTGGAGCCATGCGATATGGCGCTTTGGAGATAGGATTTGTACCGGGAATGAGCTCTATCTCAAAGTCAATCTCCCTGTCTGGTGCTAAGCCTGGTAACTCTTCAGGGAAGACTGCTGGGTAGTCACATACGACTCGAACCTCTACTAGCTGTTGGTTCTTGTCCTGGCTGGCGTTGACTACGTGTGCTAGGAATCCTGTACATCCTGAATCCAGTAGCTTCTGTGCTTTCATAGCGGAGAGAAACTTCTTGGCCTTTCTCTTTGGTTCTCCGCTGTATTCAAATTGCACTGCCGCTTCAGGTTGGAAGATGACTTTCTATTTACGGCACTCTATGGTAGCACCGTATTTGATCAGAAAGTCCATTCCAAAGATAACGTCATAGTCGGTCATTTCTAGCACTATCAGATCACAGAAGAGCTCTCTGTCTGCTATAATGACCGGCACTACTCTGAGCCAGTGCATGGATGCCATGATCTCTCCTGAAGGTAGTGCCGTCAAAAATTGTCCACTGAGTACCTCTGAGGGTATTTCTAATTTTTCGGAGAACATTCTGGCTATATATGAATGGGTTGCCCCAGTATCAAATAGAACAGTAGCACTATACTGAAAAATGCTGATCTGACCTGTGACAACTGTCGAGGCATTGGCTACGTCCTCTCTGGTGAGTGAGTAGATCCTCGCATTCGCCATAGCTGGAGGGGCTTCTAATCTGCCCTGGCTGATAAGTGGACCTTCTAGAGCGGCCTGCATCTGATATAACTGAGCTGGCTGGCCTGCATACTGAATCTGCTGTGGCTGAGGAAGACCGGTCTTGTTCGGGCACTGCTTGGCCATGTGCCCTTCTTGTCCACATTCAAGCATCCTCGTGTGCCCTTGCGACAAACCCCTGGGTGGAATTTCCCACAAGTAGCACACTTTGGATAACTGGGTCGCTTGCTATATGGTCCTCCTTTTGGGTCACTTCCGGATTTGCGCTTGCTGGAGTCCTTTCTAGTTAGAGCTGTGGCCTTGCTGTTTTTGAGTGTGAGAGTTTCCTTGGCCTTTGGACTCGAGGAGACCTGCTTCTGCTGCTTTATGCTGTGGTCAAGGCACCGCTCACTAACTCCTCCGTGGTTTGTGGCTATGTATGCCACCACCACGCTCATCGCTATCTCGGCCTCAGCATCTTGAGCATCAACCGATTCGTTCCTTCTCTGTGCTGACTAGCTCGGGCATAGACGAGCCAACCTGTTGAATTTCTTCACGGCTTCCTCAATCGAAAGGTTGCCCTGACGAAACTCGGTGAACTCGTCAGAGTGACGATTTGTAACCCGACGTGGAAGAACTCCTTAAAGAACTCCTTCTCAAGTCGCCCATGACATGGTTCACTGGGCGCTTCGTTCCGATTCTTTCCCACCACATGCGTGCCTCGCCGTGCGTATGAGGCACACTTCACCTTCGTGTTCGCCACCCGTAAGCTCCATCGTGCTCTCCAGTGTTTTGAACCAGGCTTGTGCATCCCATGGTTCACTAGTGCCTGAGAAGTTCTCTGGCTTGACCCGCTGCCACTAGATCAGATAGGCTTCCTTTCTTGGCTCAGCTGCTGGGGCTGCTGGTGCTGGTGCTGGTGCTGTAGGCTGAGCTGGTGGAACCTCTAAGACTACTGGAGTAGTCAAATTCAGTTCCGGGGTGACTGTGGGGGTATTCTGCTGATTAGCCTTTAAGGTGGCTATTTCCTGTTGCTGTTCAGCTAGCTGCTGCTGTAACTGAGCCACTGCCTGCCTCTTGCTGGGGCTCAGTAGCTAGTGCCCTTCTAGCTGGGCGTCCTCGTGCCATTTCTAAAGACATAGAGAACATAACATAACTAAGGTAATCACAGTTATATAACTACTGACATCATGTTCAAAACTATCACATACTAACAAGCAGTAGGCATATAAACATGAACTGTAATAACCAAAACAAGGAGCATAAATAAAGTAGAGGTATTCTTACTTGGAAGCTGTAGGTTCAATGCTGATGTGTGTGTAGAAGTATGGAACACTGCTCTGATACCACTCTGTAACGACCCGCCTTCTACTACTAGGCTGTAAGGCCGATCGCTACAGTTATGCTGAACTAACTGTGCGAAAAACTGATCTAATTTAAATTTTAGTTGCTAACTGATAACTATTCTTAGTTCTACCTATACTGAAGGATGTAATCTAAAGTATACCTAACATATACTACATCCCTTATGGTCAAGGAGCTGAAATAAACGTTTTCCAGCTGTTGTCAGACCTTCCAATCGATCCGTTGATCGATTCAGCCGGCTACTGTACGCGGGACATAGGTTGGATCGATCCAGTGATCGATCCAGCACGCTACTGTGCTCGGGACGATATTCTGGATCGATTGGCTGATCGATCCAGACTGACCAATCGATCCAGGGATCGATCCCCGAACCTTCTGTTCGCGACAGAAATTGCTGGATCGATCGGATGATCGATCCAGAAACCTACTGTTCGCGGAGCAAGTTGCCCGATCGATCAGCTGATCGATTGGGACCCCCCAATCGATCCACCGATCGATTAGGGTGTCTGATTTCGCACTGAAATTCTGATTTCAGCACTGGTTCGTGCCAAAACCTCACACTACAACTATCTAAGGCATAATAAACATTCCAATCACATAAGACTAGCAATCTAACTTGTTATAGTGCATGGTTCTTTAATTTCTAGCATTGAAGAACTTAAAATTCATAAAAAATGAAATACTAAAAGTTCATAATTCTAAGCTAGAATGTTTAAGTCCCCTAAAGATCTTTGATTCCAGTTCCTGCCACACACACCATCTTTGCATCGCCCTCCAGCTTCCTCTGTTAGTCCATCTTTCCTTTACCTTTATCTGCAGTATAAGGAAAAGTAGAATCTGTAAGCTTAAAGCTTAGTAAGAAACCATCTACCTCACAAAAACATGCATTCGATGCAATATGCTTTTAAAACATGCTGTTTGAAATATGTACTGATTGAACTAAAACATGGCGTACCATCATACAATACATAGCAATCAAAGCTAGTCATGACATACTATCATCTAAAGCATGTGTACATGAACTGAACATAGAGCTATCATACCCAATCATAGAAAAACTGGCTGAACATATAATGAGCTAAACTGATACTGAATTCAAACTCGACTAACATAACAAATTTTGAGTTTTGAAAACTAATTCATAATAAGTGAAAATACATAATCATGCTGTTTGGGCCCGGCAACTGTACTTGCTGTGCGCGCATCCCTAACTAGACCCGGGTTTGCAAGTCCCGAATTTAGTAGGGTTAACTAGGTTATCTAAACCTAGGGACGACTGTGGGAGTCCAACCCAATGGATATCTGATCCAGTACAGCTGAATATAGCTAACTGTTTTAACTTGCTGTTTCTAGGTTATCTGAACCTAGAGCTAGGTTATCTGAACCTAAAGGCGACTGTGGGAGCCCACCCATTGGACCGTAGTCCCATAAAACTGGACTAAACTAAGGTGCTGTTTTAAACGCTCCTAATGCATTTAACTGAGCTATTAAACATAACTGAGGTGGCATTTAGCTACACTAACATTTTACCGAACACTTAGTGTGCTCAAACTCTCTCCTCTAATAGGGAGATCACCTCTAGGCACCCGACAACGTCTGGAATCTCCAACTAAAGGGGAACAACGTGTCCGGCCCGTCTAGAGGTGCTCAACTAGATCCCTAATCCTAGAGGAGGGTTAAAACACACCTTATGTGCCGAAAAACCTGCATATAGCTAAAACTAAAAGTATGCAATCAAACGAAAGCTATTATACTGCAGGTGAGGGGTTTCTTACCTCGTATATGAAGTTTCTTGCGATTCTAATCGCTGGAATTCCGGTGGAGATGACCCTTTCGACGATTTACTCGCGTCCACGTGCTCTACTCGCGAAGGGAAACGTCCTCGTGCTGAAATCATCGCCGGAAAATATCCTTGGGGCCCTAGGGAAGGAACCCTAGGGTTTCCTTGGTGTGGCACCGAAAGAAGGAGAAAGAGGAGAAGAGTTGGCGTGAGGGCTTCGGTGGAGAGGGATGTGCCGAACCAAAATAAAATAAACCAAACCCTCTTTAAGTTTCCTATTTATATTAAGTGGGTATCTTGACCCAACTCAATTATAAATATATTTGATTCTCCTTTCTCTCAGCACGGCCTTGCTGGGTTCACCGGTTACTAAGGCTAACTAAAGGTTTAGCGGACCCGAGAGGTCCCGGGTTCGATTCCCGCTGAAGCCTTTTTATTCTTCTAATTATTTTTGCTACTTCCGCTACTCGGAAAATTTCGGAAAAATATCTAAAAATTCCAGAAAAATCATAGAATATCTATAATGCAAGTTTGAGAATTTTCAGGCGTTACACCAATTAAGACTTGCAGGTTAGAAAGATTTCCACTACTAATGAACCCAAAAGTTCATCAGCTACCAATGAATCCTACTCAAGTTAATATAACCTAGCCTTAGATGCCAAATATATAATTGGTTCATTTTCGAAGGTTGCTTTCTCTTAAAGTTAGAAGATGTGTTACTAATTTCCATTTGTTGCATCGTGGGAGTTATTGGATTTATAAATTACCAACCAACGTACTAGAACAGATAACTTCCCTCTTTTTCTTAATAACAACTTTGTTATTAAAAGAGACAGAATATCAAGTTCTTTGAATAGTTTAGAAACTGAAAATTAGTTCTTTCTAAACTTGGTACGTAAAGACAATTACTTAAAATCCATATTTTATTCTTATCAAAGGATAAAAATCTCCCACTGCAATAGCTGCCACTTTTACAGCAGTGCCCATGTGGACGGTGTTTTTATTTTCATTTAGTTGTCGGGTTTCCTGGAACCCTGCAATGAATTGTGGACATGATTAATGACATCTGTATCTACACTCCAGGTTCTGGTAGATAACACCACTAAACATGTTTCAACTAATGAATTAAATACACTTATATTGTTCTTAGTTCTAAGAAGGCAGTCTACTTTAATGTCCAAGTCCTATTTCCAATCATTACAATTGGGACTACTAAGTCTTTTCTATAGTATAACAACTAGGGAATTGACAAATATTTTAAATCCTAAGAATCACAAAAATATTTGGTCAAGATCAATTCTTTAAAATCCCTATGAATTTTGTATGCCACGATAGTGTGGACGTATACAAAATCAAAGAGGAGATTTTATCCATTAATTTTATTATCTCGTCAACTTTACTTTATGACGAATAAAATTAATAGTTGATCTGTTTTTGATCAAATATTTGGTCAAAACTTTTTGAATTTAAAATAACATTGATTTCTCAAACAATATTATTTAAATTCACCAACACCTCAAACACCGTGAATTTTGCATGCCACGATAGTGTGGACGTATACAAAATTTAAACATTTGTAAGAGGAAGGGTTTACCCATTAATTATCTTGTCAATAAATCTTTATGACAAAATAAAATTACCTCAAACACCGTGAATTTTGTATGCCACGATAGTGTGGACGTATACAAAATCAAACATTTGTAAGATAAGTTTTTAATTTTATTATCTTGTCAACCTATTTATTTGACAAATTAATAGTTGGTTTTCTTCGGTCACACAAATAATAGTAGTGACTCCGATGGGGAGGATACTATTAGACGAGGTGACTCCGATGGGTCTTCTGCTCCGATTCCGCTCGCTTGGGTGATCTCTGCCATCCAGAATAGAGCTCACTCGAACCCAACTTCCGGCCTTCTCCTCGAGCATCCTTCCTTCCCGGTTTCTCATCCCTCGAACGTCACATACATTTTTCTCGTCCACTGGTGTAATCTTCCACGGTCACCTCGTCCCTCGGATGCACCGAACCCTTCGGCTCTCTCCCATGCCATCCTTCTTGCTAGCCGCGTCTTTCGCTCGACTTCCTGTGCTCCTAAGCTCCTGCACATTTAGACACAAGGGTTAAACCAAACAGGACCTAACTTAACTTGTTTGAACACATCAAAACACCTTGGGGTTCCAACAATCTCCCCCTTTTTGATGTGAACACCACAAGTTAAGCTAGGGTAAAACAAACATAATATAAAAACAAATAATGTTAAATAATGTTGCAAATAAGTGTAAGTAAGATTTTTCAATGAAAGAAATTTTAAATACACCTCTCCCTAGACTTAACATACTTCTCCCCCTTTGATCACATAAAAAATTATGGTTCTTTTAACAAGTCTAAGGTAATTTAAATTTAAAAAATTGGCAAGTAAAAAAATACCTAAGTAAGTAGGAAAACTTTTGATTTTCTAAGTAAAAACAATTTCTAAGTTAAAAATTTTGTGCAACGGAATAAGTAACTTAAAAACATTTTTCGAAGTTTGGAACATATTTTAAAATTTTCAACAGGAAAAAATTTTTCTTAAGTTTCCAAAATTTTTCATAAGAAAAAATTTTTTAATGTAAAAATATATTTTAAAGTTGTAACGGAAAGATTTCCTAACTAAAAAGTTTTCTAAGTTTTCGTAAACATGAATATTTTTGAAAATATTTTCTAAAACAAATTGAGTAACCCTTTAAAGTATTAAGTAATTTAAATTTTAATGCTTTTTCAGTTAGTCAATTAAACTGTTTATTTCAATACTTGGCTTCTAGGCAGTGGCGAGGCACTAGGCCTTATTGGTTATTGGAGCAACAACCACTTTCTTAGACAAAGCCTTATAAAGAAATTCACTGTTTAAGTTTTTTTTCCTCTGAAAATGCTAAGTCTAATTTTAATTTTTAAGTTAAGTAAGTTTTTGGAACCCAATAGAGGTTTCTTCTTACAGGATTAATTAAATATTTTCTAGGTATACAAACTTTTGATATTTTTCTGATTTGACTTTGGTGAAACATATAGTACCAGTTTAATCCTCTATAATTTCTAAAAGCAGAAACATTTGAACAGGTAGAGTTTTTCAATTTTTCAATTTCTTCTTTTAATTTTTTATTTTCAAATTTAATTTTATCAAAATCCTATATCAGACAAAATTTTGCTAAAGTTCTTTTTATTTCTATGTTTTTATTTTTTAATTTAGTATTTTTACTTTTTAATTTATACATGGACTTTGCCATAGCCTTAATAGCGAAATAAAGTTGATCGGGAGGTAAGAGACATACCTCACATACCATATCAGATTTGAAGTCTGACTCTCCCCCTGTTTTGTTGCATTCATCTGAAGTCGCTCCCCCTTCATCGATGTTGGGTTTCGATGTACTTTGCCCTTTATAGCTCGCCATCAGTGCTAGTCCGGTATATTCTTATACTTCAGATTCAGATGAGGAAGTGTCATACCAAGGGGTTTTTAGATTCTTGTTCTTCTTGGGTATCTTGACTTTATCTTTCTTGAGTTCTGGGCAATCCTCTTTTAAGTGTCCTTCCTTTTGACAGTGGTAGCAACGAACCCTTCTTCTATTTCCTGGATTCTTCTCATTCTATATTTCTTTAAATTTATTAGATCGAAAGAATTTTTTAAAATTCCTTACCATATACGCTTCTTGATCTTCTTCTGAATCTGACTCGGCTTCATCCTTCTTGGTTGCGTTTAACGCCATTATCTAACTTGATTCCTTTGTTGTCCCTGCACGTCTGGTTTCATGTAATTCAAGAGTAGAAAATAACTCCTCTAGTATACTTATCTCCAGGTCATTTGAAATGTAGTAGGCGTCGATGATTGACGTCCATTCTAGAGTTCTGGGAAAAACATTGAGTGCGTAGCGTATGGTGTCCCGGTTGGTTACCGTTTCACCGAGATTCTCGAGTCTGGTAGTTAACTCTTTTACCTTTGCATGTAGATCGTCTACTTTCTCACCTCTTTCCAGATGGATGTTCATTAGTTTGTTCCGAAGTATATCTCTCCTTACGAGTTTGGCTTCGGATGTCCCTTTGTGGAGTTCCAGGAATTTTTCCCAGAGTTCTTTGGCCGATGAGTAGCTTCCGATGCGATTGACTTCTTGAGGCGGTAGCACACTCAGCAAGTAATATTCCGCCCGGTTGTTTGCAATAGAATCATTTTGTTCCTTCTTTGTCCAAAGGCTCTCTTCTTTTTCTTCTTCATTCTGATTTGTAGGAGCTACAAAACCATATTTGATAATTAGATGAATTTCGAAATCGGTTTTCAGAAATACCTCCATATGACGCTTTCAGTTTGCGAAATCCCCCTCGAATTTTGGTGGAACGATGCTTGGTCCGGCCATTGGTTGCTTGCTTCGGTCGACGGTTAGTCCTTCTGAAGCATCCTTGCTCTGATACCACTTGTTGGTCCCTTTGGAGGCTGGCAAGAGGGGAGGGGTGAATTGCCCTGAAAAATAAATTCAACCCTTTCTCGGATTTTCAATTAAATACAGAACACTTGTAATTAAAAAGACAGAGACTAATAAAGAAAATAGACGCAGAGAAGTTACTTGGTTTGCAATCAAAAGATTGCTAATCCAAGTAGAATATGGCGCACTATATGAAGATCTCCTTTGGGTGGAGTAGCCTCTTACAACATTAACTGCACAGAAGAAAAGTAAAACACAGAGAAATGGATTACAAGTGAGTTGATTAAAAGCTTCTAGACCAAGGCTATATTTATAGCCTTGGTTGGGTGCCCCGAAGGGGTTCCGGGTGCCCTGCGGGGATAAAACTTTATTCCCAACGCAACGGATCACGTTTGACCTGATTTGGTCAAAAAGCCAACTCCGAGCGCCCTGAATGGTTCCGGGTGCCTGGACGGTCCGGCCGCCCGGAATGGAACAGGGCGCCCGGACCACTAACTCAACCAAGTTAACTTTCTGGTCCGGGCCTTCTGCTCTGGTTCTATCCGCCTCAGTCCCGGTGTTCTGCTCCAGTTCCGCTCGTTTGGGTGATATCTACCATCCGGAATAGGGCTTACCCGAACCCAACTTCCGACCTTCTTCTCGAGCAGCCTTCCTTCCTGGTTTCTTCTCGCTCCAGTCCCTCGAACGTCGTGTACGTTCTTCTCGTCCACTGGTGTACTCTTCCGTGCCATCCTTCTCGCTATCCGTGTCTTCCGCTCGACTTCTTGTGCTCCTAAGCTCCTGCACACTTAGACACAAGGGTTAAACCAAACTGTTGGTGTGGGAAGCATCCGACGATCGAACCTTAGTTTTGATAATGGAAAAGGGATTCAAAGTTAAGGTTAATTGTTATCTTATGTGCTCAAATGAGATTGTAGGAAAGTCCTAACTACGGTAAGGCAGGTGAAAAACCCTAGGGGGTGGTAACCCTAGGTCCTAGGGGGCGGTAACCCTAGGTGAAGGAAAATCCTAAGGGGCGGTAACCTTAGGTCTTAGGGGGTGGTAACCCTAGGTGGTGAAAATCCTAAGGGGGGTAACCTTAGGTCCTAGGGGGTGGTAACCCTAGGTGGAGAAAAATCCTAGGGGGCAGTAACCCTAGGTCCTAGGGGGTGGTAACCCTAGGCAGAAAGACCAGTCGGTCTGGAGGACCGGACTGGCATCAGGTAACTCTCTTGAGTGGAGTAGGTGAGGACGCGTTCCCCGTAGAGGGAACAGTAGGCGTCGGGTCGACCTACGATTTCCGGTCGGAAATCCAAAGTCAGACCCGGACAGTTCGGAGACTGTCATTTACTATCTTTTATGTGTGCTAATATTTGTCTTGCAGGGTAGGTTATTATTTTGGAGCTAACACATCTTGCAAGTACAAAAAACCAAAGTTAAGCCTCGGATGAACAGCGTCCGAGGCGCCTCCATGGAGCTTGGAGGCGCCTCGGGTGCAAGCCGAAGCCAGTTGTCCAGAGGAGCTGGAGGCGCCTCGGACGTAGCTGGAGGCGCCTTAAAGAGGCTTGGAGGCGCCTTAAAGTAGATAAGTGCGACCAGTTCTGTGCTGATCCACGCGTGCGACTCTGCAGCCTGGAGGCACCTCGGACAGGCTTGGAGGCGCCTCCAGCACTGTATAAAAGAGGGGTTCGAGCAGTAGCTTATTACAACAACTCACGAGCCATCTTCTTGTGACAAATTGCTAACGAGACGATTCGACGAAGCTGCGACTTGACGCCGATGACCCGGAGACTTAATATTATTATTTTCCTTCTATCGTTGGTATAAGTTTACTGTTTTCCTTATACTTAACTTGTAATTCATTTTTGATATTATAGTTGTTGCCCACCGAAAGCGATCAATGATCGTGGGCCTTGGACTAGGAGTCGCTCAAGGCTCCGAACCAAGTAAATCACTTGTTTTCGCGTGTGTTGTTTATTTCATTTCCACTGCGTTATTACTCAAGTTTTGTGATTCTGAAATGAGTGAAAGCCACGTGCACTATTCACCCCCCTAGCGCTTTCGATCCAACAATTGGTATCAGAGCGGGGTCACTTCGATTTGGTGCAACCACCAATCAAGAAATTTTTTCGTGGTATTTTTAGTTTTACGGAGTCAATTAGAATTAGATTAATAGCTAAATTCTAATTATTTTTCCTTCAAATCGGTTTTAACTCGAAGTTGGTGCAACACCACTCGAGTTCGTTATTTTATTAAACTTATTCCCGAATTACTAATCCAAGACCTAGTCTTGGGACAGATTTTTCTGTGTATGTGCAGATTTGTTAAATGACACTTCAAGAAGGTTATAGCACCGCTCGACCACCGCTCTTCACCGGAGACTATTTCGGGTACTAGAAGGGCAGGATGGAGGCGTACTTGCAAACCCAGTTCGAAGTCTGGATGATCACCAAGACAGGACTTGAACTCCCACTAGACGGCTCAGGCAAATTAGTGTCATGCCAGAACTATGACGCATCCTTAATAAAGAAAGTTGAGGCGAACGTAACACTACAACAAAAACTGCAAACGACAACACCCCTACGACAACGGTTTTAAGAGAAAGCGTTGCGTATTTTCTCAAAGACAACGGTTTTTGCCAAAACCGTTGTCTTTGAACTCCCCATTAAATATAAAAGACAACAGTTTTGACAAAATTGTTGTCATTGAGCAATATTTTTTTAAAACGACAATACTTTTTACAACGGTTTTATAAACCGTTGTCTTTATCCGCGTTTTTAGCGTCTACGACAACAATTTTGAAAAAAACCGTTGTAATTGAATTTGGTCTGTAACGACCCACCTTCTGGGTACTGGCTGTAAGGTTGGTCGCTACAATTATGCAAAACTATACTGTGCGGAAAGCTGGGCTAATTAAAATTTTACTCTACTAATGACGGATACAATTGCTAAGAAAGGTCTAAAGACCTTCTTTGCTGATGTACATATGCTAAGGAGGGAAAACTGAACATCCCAACTGAGCTAGGTGTTAGAGTGTATACTAAAAGCCTAGCTTTTGGTATAAACATTTATCTAGAAATAAGAATCACATTGGTCAAATGTTTACATTTATGATAAATGTAGTTGTTCAATTAATTTATATTGTAGATAACATGGTGTGTGGTGTCACACACAGAGGATCATGTTATCAGTACCTTATAAATTATAAACAGTAGCTCACGACCATAATGGAAAGGAACAAACCATTGGAAGGTCATAGTGTAATTAGGTATTAGTTTATCTTAACTATATAATTACACTAGTACACTTAGAGTGTATTGAGTAGGACCATTAGAGGTCGTTTCTTTTATACTGACTTTATAAAGAAACAAAGACCTCAGTTATTATGGAAGTGTGTGCTCTTAATCCTAATATAATAACAAGCACATATATTTGATATTTATTTCTTTAATTTATCAATGGGTGAGATTTAGTTCAATGAATCAATAAGCCCGATAAGTTGGGAAATGATATCACTTATAGTGTGTGTTGTTGATTATAGAAGGAAACTGTGTCCTAGTGATCTAGGTTGAGAATGTCCCCAAGAGGAGCTCATAAGGATTGTCATGTTAAACCCTGCAGGTGGACTTAGTCCGACATGACGATGAAGTTGAGTGGTACTACTCTTGGAGCTAGATATTAATTAAGTGAGTTGTCAGTAACTTACTTAATTAGTGGACATTTGTTATCTTAAACACAGGGAGACTAACACACTCATAATAAGAAGGAGCCCAAAATGTAATTTGGGATTGGTGCGGTAGTTCAATAATAGTTCTTTAGTGGAATGAATTATTATTGATGAAATTAAGTTGTGTGTTCGGGGCGAACACGGGATGCTTAATTTCATCGGGAGACCAAAACCAATTCCTCCTCTCGGTCCCTATCGTAGCCTCTTAATTATAGAGTACTATACCCACCTATATCCACCTTCTTACCCATCCTATAGGGGTCGGCCAAGCTAGCTTGGAGACCAAGCTAGGGTCGGCCATGGGTATGTTCATGGGTGAATTCATGTGGCCGTCCCTATTAAAATAAAAAGGAATTTTAATTTTAAAATTTTTCTTATGTGGATAATATAATTTAAAAGAGAGTTTAAAAATTTAAATCCTTCCTTTTATAAGATTCTACAAAAGATTAAGAGAAGAGTTAAAATCTCTTTCCTTATTTGTAGATTAAAAGGTTGATTTTAATTTTGGTAAAAACTTTCCTTTTAATTATATTCATGATTTAAAAGAAAGTTTGAAAATTAAAAATTCTCTTTTATTAGTTTCTACAAAAGATTAAGAAAAGATTTAATATCTTTCCTTATTTGTAGATTGAAAGGAGATTTTAATTTTAGAGATAACTTTCCTTTTGGAAATTATCCACATGTTTAAAAGAAAGATTTTAATTTATAAAATTTCTTTTATTAACCAATCATGAAGGGATTAAAATTATTGTAGAAATTTTTATAAATTTCTAGAAACAAATTAGGAAGTTTTAATTTTGTTTTAATTAAAACTCTCCTTGTTTTGGGGAGAAGAGGGCAATTATAATTTGAAAAGAGAAAATTATTTTAATTAAATAAATTTTCCTTTTCAATGGCAAAAGAATTAAGGAAGTTTTTATTAAATTTTCCTTATTTGCCAAGACCAAGGATTATAAAAGAGGGGGTAGAGGAGGCTTCAAGGCTAACGACTCTATTCTATTTTTCCTCTCTTTTCTCCTTGGGTGTGGCCGGCCCTTTCTTTCCTCTCCTCTCCTTTGTGTGGCCGAAACCTTCTCATGGTGGAGATAGCTTTGGTGGCCGGATCTAAGAAGGAGAGAAAAGAAGCCTCTTTTCTAGCATCCCTTGGAGCATGGTGGTGGTGGCCGAACCTCTTCATCCTATGAGAAGTTTTGATGGCCGAAACTTGTAAGGAAGAAGAAGGTGCTTGGTGGTTCTCATCTCGGAAGATCGTTGCCCACACAACGTCCGAGGTTAGAAGAGGAATACGGTAGAAGATCAAGAGTTCTTTCTAAAAGGTATAACTAGTAATTTTTGTTTCCGCATCATACTAGTTATTTTTGGAAATAATACTAAATACAAGAGGCATACGATTCTAGAGTTTCGAATTTGTTTTCGATATAGTGTTCTTTTTTTTTCCCCTTGTGATTTGATTGTTCTTTTCGGTTAACCTAAAGTTATTTTAGAAAATTAAATATTAGCTTTCCATAAAAGGTTTTGTCTAGTCGGTGGTGGTTGCTCCCATATCCAAGAAGGCCATGTGCCTCGCCACGTCAGTACTGGGAACCAATTATGGAAATTAATATTTAATGGAATTAATAACTTAAGGTGATTTGGGTCGAACGTGTTAAGTTCCGCAGGAGACCCAAGCCAAAACCTAAAAGAACGAATAGATTAAGTTTTGGATCAAACGTGTTAAGTTCCGCAGGCGATCCAAAATTTAATTTTAAAGAACACATGGTAGCTAGGAAAAGATTCAAACCTTTGTACAAAATTTTTGTACAGTGGAACCTCTAGGTTTTTCGAGTAGCAACCAACAATTGGTATCAGAGCTAGGGTATTGCCTCTGTGTATTTGGTATTAGTTTAATTATGCACATGTCATACATAATTTAGGCAGGTTAATAGTAGGATGTGCTAACTTTGTGGATGCAGGATCCAACTTTTATGACTTATAGTTATTATGTGTGTGATTGGACCCTTGGGCATGTCAAGGGCATTTTATTGTGTGTGTATGATTGTATTATAAAATACAGCAGGAGCTGTATTTAGTTTTATTAGGATTTTATTTTTTGATCTAGATACATGTACATTCCTTCGAGGAATATAGGATCGAAAAATGTAAAATTCTATTTATGTCGCGGATCGAGTCTTGCAAGGCGTGGAACCTTTTGAGGACCAGAGGCGCAGTGGAACAAGGAGCAAGATGGATGCGACAACTAGACCCGGTGGCGGTGGCCAAAGATGGCAACAGCTAGGGTTGGCAACACACGGAGGACAACTAGAGATAAAAGCCATAATAGTTGAAAATTAGATTTTCTATTTATTGCTTTTATATTGTGCTGTGTGTGCATGTTGGTTTACATATTTAGTAGGCTAGCATAGTTAAAATTCCTCATTTATAAATAACTAAGTGGGAGAGGGATTTTTAAGTAAATCTCATGGTCTCCATTACTGGTTTGTAAGTGATGCAAACAAGCTTGCGCGTTGGCTCTGAGTGCCTTCCTCCATAACGGATGAGCTTGTTTGTGGATCACTAGAACAGACTTCCATTTTTGGATGACTATAGGAAGTTAATTAAGAGCGTGTGATCTTCCCCAACGGAAGGGGCATAATCTTATTAATGGACTTAGTGTCAAGTAATGGTATACACTTAGACACATTTAATAGTATCCTCCCCAACGGAGTCACTACTATCACTTGTGTGACCAAAGGGAAACCAACTATTGATTTGTCATAAAACTAGATTGGCAACATAATAAAATTAATAAACCCCTCTTACAAATGTTTGAATTTGTATACGTCCACACTAACGTGGCATACAAGATTCATGATGTTTGAGGTAATTTTATTTGTCAAAAGTTATATTGACAAGATAGTCAATGGGTAAAACCCTCCTCTTACAAATGATGAATTTGTATACGTCCACACTAACGTGGCATGCAAAATTCACGGTGTTTGAGGTGTTGGTGAATTTAAATAATATTGTTTGAGGAATCAATGTTATTTTAAATTCAAAGAGTTTTGACCAAATATTTGATCAAAGACAGATCAACTATTAATTTTATTCATAAAGTAAAGTTGACGAGATAATAAAATTAATGAATAAAATCTCCTCTTCGATTTTGTATACACAAAATTCATGGAGATTTTAAGGAGTTGATCTTGACCAAATATTTTTATGATTCTTAGGATGTTTGTCAATCCCTAGTAGTCATACTATAGAAAAAGACTTAGTAGTCCCAATTGTAATGATTGGAAATAGGACTTGGACATTAAGGTAGACTGTCTTCTCAGAACTAAGAACAATTTAGGTATATTTAATTCATTAGTTGAAACATGTCTAGTGGTGTTATCTACCAGAACCTGGAGTGTAGATACAAGATGCCATTAATCATGTCTGCAATTCATTGCAGGGTTCCAGGAAACCCGACAGCTAAATGAAAGGTAAATCACCGTCCACATGGGCACTACTGTAAAAGTGGTAGCTGTTGCAGTGGGAGATGTTTATCCTTTGATAAGAATAAAATATGGATTTTAAGTAATTGTCTTTACGTATCAAGTTTAGAAAGAACCTGATTTCAGTTTCTAAACTATTATAGATATTGTGTCTATTTTGATAACAAAGTTGTTATTAAGAAAAATAGGGAAGTTATCTATTCTGGTATGATGGTTGACAATTTATAATCCAATAACTCCCACGATGCAACAAATGGAAATTAGTAACACATCTTCTAATTTTAAGAGAAAGCAACCTTCGGAAATGAACCAATTATATCTTTGGCATATAAAGCTAGGTTATACTTGAGTAGGATTCATTGGTAGCTAATGAACTTTTGGGTTCATTGGTAGTGGAAATCTTTCCAACCTGCGAGTCTTACTTGGAAGGAAAATAACCAAGAAGCTTTTAAGTCCAAGGGGTATGGATTCAAAGATATGTTGAAATCGGTTCATTCTGATTTGTGTGATCCTGTGACTATCCAGACAAGAGGTAGTATTGAATATTTTGTGTATTTTATAGACAACTATTCAAGATACAAATAAATTTACTTAATGTACCGCAAGACTAAGTACTTTGATTAGTTCAAAAAGTACAAGACTGATGCGGAGAAATGTTAAAGTAAAAGTCACTATGGTAAGATCGTAGTGGCAAGTACCTCTTGGGAGAATTTAGGAGTCACTTATCAAAAGTAGGGATTCAATCCCAACTAACTGCACCTGGTACACCCCAACAGAATGGTGTAGAAAAAGGAAGGTATAGGACTCTTATGGAAATAAGTAGATTGATGAGTTATTTAGAATATTACCAAAATCATTTTAAGGATATACTCTGGAAACGGAAGTGAATATAGTACCTTCCAAAGACAGAACTCTCTACTCATATAGAATTGCTGAATAGGCGTAAGCCTATTTCGAAGCATATTCGGATTCGGGTAGTCCAGCACATATGCAGAAGAGAGACAATGATAAGTTGGACAGGAATTCACTTGTTTGTGGGTTATCCTAGAGAAATGAAAGTAGGTTTATAGTCTTAAAAATCAGAAGGTCATTGTTAGCATCAATGACCGTTTTTTTAGAAAAGGACTATGTAATAAACTATGTGCCCATAAGAAAATTTGTTCTTAAGGAAATAATAAAAGATATGTCTAATCTAGTACCAACTGTACAAGATGAGATACCACAAGGAAACTGCAACACGTATCACAAATGATACACAATTACAGAAAGTGCCTTGTTGTAGTGGGAGGGTTGTTAGGCAACCTAAATAGGTTCATGTTTTGGGAGAATTTTTGGACTCGATCCCTGGAGGACATGAACCTGATCTCCGGTCATATAATGAAGCACTCCAAGATAAAGATGCAACATCTTGGCAAAGAGTAATGAATAACAGAATTAAAATATATGTATTCTAATAAAATCAGGAAGCTTGTAGAATCACCAAATGGTGTAAAAGCCGTTGGGTGTAAAAAGGTCTATAATAGGGAAAGAGGGATAGACAGGAAGGTAGTAACTTTCAAAGCAAGGCTTGATGAAAAAGGAAACTTTTTCACTGGTAGCCATGCTTAAGTCTATCTGGATTCTTTTATCTATTTGGCAAGTGGATGTCAAGACAGCATTCCTTAATGGAAGTCTTGAAGAAAGCATCCATATAAAGCAACCAGAAGGGTTCATTGCAAAGGACTAAGAGCATTGTGTGCAAGCTCAATCAGTCTATGGACTGAGGCAAAGCTTCAAGGTCTTAGAACATCCGGTTTATCAAAGTCTATGGATTTAGTAACCGGATAAGTCTTGTGTATACAAAAGGTGTGATGGAAGCGTGGTGGTATTTCTTGTACTATACGTAGATAACATTTTTGGTAGTTGGAAACAATATCAAAATGTTGTCAGAAGTAAGGGTATGGTTGTCCAAATAATTAGATATAAAGGACTTGGGAGAATGTATATATTCTTGAGATCAAAGTAATAAGTGATCGCAAGAAAAGAATATTTTACTTATCCCAAGCTTCATATATCAGAAAAATCCTTGCTCGTTTTAAGCATGCAAAACTTCAAGAAAGGTTTCTTAACTTTTCAGGATAGAGTAACTTTATTTAAAGATATGTCTCTGTACACATCAAAGGAGATAAAGGAAATAAAGGCAGTTCTTTATGCTTCGGCTGTCGGAAGCCTAATGTATGCTATGCACGAGATCAGAAATCTGTTTTGCCAAGGGCATAGTTAGCAGATATCAAAGTAACCCTGGACAAGGACAGTGGATTGCAGTAAAGTATATATTGAAGTACCTTAGAGGCACTAGAGAATATATGCTAGCTTACAAGGCAGTTAATTTGGTCCTTGTGGGTTGCATGGATTTTGACTTCCAATCGGATAGGGACAATAATAAGTCAACCTTGAGGTTTTGTGTTTACTTTAGGAGGTAAAGTCATAAATATGGAAAAGTGATAAGCATAGGTGTTTTTCTGGACTCCACCATAGAAGTTTAGTATATGGCAAGCCTCTGAGGTAGCCATAAAAGCTGAATGACTCAATAACCTCAAGATAGACTTAGATATGATTTCTGGTTTGTCCAAAGATTATTACAATTTATTGTAATAATATTGGTGCAGTAGCAAACTCGAAGAAACCATAAGTCTATAAAGGCAAGTAAACACAATAGAGCGCAAGTACCACCCAATACGAGAAATCGTATAAACGAGGAGAAGTTGTTGCTGCCTAGAATGCATCAGATGATGACCTATAGATCTTTTCACTAAGGTCCTTAAGGCGAGAGCTTTTGATGGACATATTGAAGGGTTGGTAATCAGATGTATGGCAGCAGATATGGCAGCTTAGTCTTTTAGTATAAGTGGGAGATTGTTAGAGTGTATACTAAAAGCCTATCTTTTGGTATAAACATTTATCTAGAAATAAGAATCACATTGGTCAAATGTTTACATTTATGATAAATGTAGTTGTTCAATTAATTTATATTGTAGATAACATGGTGTGTGGTGTCACACACAGAGGATCATGTTATCAGTACCTTATAAATTATAAACAGTAGCTCACGACCATAATGGAAAGGAACAAACCATTGGAAGGTCGTAGTGTAATTAGGTATTAGTTTATCTTAACTATATAATTACACTAGTACACTTAGAGTGTATTGAGTAGGACCATTAGAGGTCGTTTCTTTTATACTGACTTTATAAAGAAACAAAGACCTCAGTTATTATGGAAGTGTGTGCTCTTAATCCTAATATAATAACAAGCACATATATTTGATATTTATTTCTTTAATTTATCAATGGGTGAGATTTAGTTCAATGAATCAATAAGCCCGATAAGTTGGGAAATGATATCACTTATAGTGTGTGTTGTTGATTATAGAAGGAAACTGTGTCCTAGTGATCTAGGTTGAGAATGTCCCCAAGAGGAGCTCATAAGGATTGTCATGTTAAACCCTGCAGGTGGACTTAGTCCGACATGACGATGAAGTTGAGTGGTACTACTCTTGGAGCTAGATATTAATTAAGTGAGTTATCAGTAACTTACTTAATTAGTGGGCATTTGTTATCTTAAACACAGGGAGACTAACATACTCATAATAAGAAGGAGCCCAAAATGTAATTTGGGATTGGTGCGGTAGTTCAATAATAGTTCTTTAGTGGAATGAATTATTATTGATGAAATTAAGTTGTGTGTTCGGGGCGAACACGGGATGCTTAATTTCATCGGGAGACCAAAACCAATTCCTCCTCTCGGTCCCTATCGTAGCCTCTTAATTATAGAGTACTATACCCACCTATATCCACCTTCTTACCCATCCTATAGGGGCCGGCCAAGCTAGCTTGGAGACCAAGCTAGGGCCGGCCATGGGTATGTTCATGGGTGAATTCATGTGGCCGTCCCTATTAAAATAAAAAGGAATTTTAATTTTAAAATTTTTCTTATGTGGATAATATAATTTAAAAGAGAGTTTAAAATTTAAATCCTTCCTTTTATAAGATTCTACAAAGATTAAGAGAAGAGTTAAAATCTCTTTCCTTATTTGTAGATTAAAAGGTTGATTTTAATTTTGGTAAAACTTTCCTTTTAATTATATTCATGATTTAAAAGAAAGTTTGAAAATTAAAATTCTCTTTTATTAGTTTCTACAAAGATTAAGAAAAGATTTAATATCTTTCCTTATTTGTAGATTGAAAGGAGATTTTAATTTTAGAGATAACTTTCCTTTTGGAAATTATCCACATGTTTAAAAGAAAGATTTTAATTTATAAAATTTCTTTTATTAACCAATCATGAAGGGATTAAAATTGTTGGAGAAATTTTATAAATTTCTAGAAACAAATTAGGAAGTTTTAATTTTTGTTTTAATTAAAACTCTCCTTGTTTTGGGGAGAAGAGTGGTCATATTATAATTTGAAAAGAGAAAATTATTTTAATTAAATAAATTTTCCTTTTCAATGGCAAAAGAATTAAGGAAGTTTTTATTAAATTTTCTTTATTTGCCAAGACCAAGGATTATAAAAGAGGGGGTAGAGGAGGCTTCAAGGCTAACGACTCTATTCTATTTTTCCTCTCTTTTCTCCTTGGGTGTGGCCGGCCCTTTCTTTCCTCTCCTCTCCTTTGTGTGGCCGAAACCTTCTCATGGTGGAGATAGCTTTGGTGGCCGGATCTAAGAAGGAGAAGAAGGAGAGAAAAGAAGCCTCTTTTCTAGCATCCCTTGGAGCATGGTGGTGGTGGCCGAACCTCTTCATCTTATGAGAAGTTTTGATGGCCGAAACTTGTAAGGAAGAAGAAGGTGCTTGGTGGTTCTCATCTCGGAAGATCGTTGCCCACACAACGTCCGAGGTTAGAAGAGGAATACGGTAGAAGATCAAGAGGTCTTTCTAAAAGGTATAACTAGTAATTTTTGTTTCCGCATCATACTAGTTATTTTTGGAAATAATACTAAATACAAGAGGCATACGATTCTAGAGTTTCGAATTTGTTTTCGATATAGTGTTTTTTTTTTCCCTTGTGATTTGATTGTTCTTTTCGGTTAACCTAAAGTTATTTTAGGAAATTAAATATTAGCTTTCCATAAAAGGTTTTGTCTAGTCGGTGGTGGTTGCTCCCATATCCAAGAAGGCCATGTGCCTCACCACGTCAGTACTGGGAACCAATTATGGAAATTAATATTTAATGGAATTAATAACTTAAGGTGATTTGGGTCGAACGTGTTAAGTTCCGCAGGAGACCCAAGCCAAAACCTAAAAGAACGAATAGATTAAGTTTTGGATCAAACGTGTTAAGTTCCGCAGGCGATCCAAAATTTAATTTTAAAGAACACATGGTAGCTAGGAAAAGGTTCAAACCTTTGTACAAAATTTTTGTACAGTGGAACCTCTAGGTTTTCCGAGTAGCAACCAACACTAGGGACTAGAAACTAAACTTCCCAACTAACTACAGACCTGCCGATCGATCCGCAGATCGATCGAAGCTATGGGGCATTCGATTCCCAACTGGATCGGTCGGCAGACCGATCCATGTGTGGCTGGATCGGTCGGCAGACCGATCCAGGTGGGGCTGGATCGGTCGGCCGACCGATCCAGGCACCCGAAACCCCTGCTAGCGCTACGGTATCGTGCTGGATCGGTCGGCTGACCGATCCAGAAGCCTGGTACGCTACTGGATCGGTCGGTAGACCGATCCAGCGTCTGATTTCCTGATTTCAAAATCAGAGATGCTGATTTCGACACTTTGTCATGCCAAAACCACCTGCAACTACTCTAAACCAATGCAAATCATACTAATATAAACCTACTAATATTCTAAACCTGGCATACTATATAGTGCATGGTTTACTATTTCATAACACTTAACAAATCAAAAACTGAATAGTAAAAACTGAAAACGCTAAGTGCTAATACTGAAGTAAAACTGTTTAGATCCCAAAGATCTTTATTCCAACTCCTGCCCACACACATCCTGATAGCATTGCCCTCCAGCCTCCGCTACTGGTCCACTTTTCCTTTACCTTTATCTGCAGTATAAGAAAAGTAGTATCTATAAGCTAAAAAGCTTAGTAAGAAACCATCTACCTCACGAAAATATGCATACGATGCATATATGTTTTAAAAACATGCTGTTGGAAAGTAGGTGCTGATCATGGCATGGCATGGCATTTATTCATATGAACAGAAACTGAGCATGGCAATCATACTTGCAAAAGTAGAGCTGAGCATGAAAACTGAAACTGAATACAAATCATGGAACTGAACTAAGCTGATCATGATCTGTACTAAACTAACTGAGCTGGTACTGAAACTAAGCTGAACTCACATAACTGATTGTGAATTTGAAAAACTATACATATAATAAGTGAAAATACTAAACATGCTGCTAAGGGGCCCTGGCAACTGTACTTGCTGTGCGCGCATCCCTATCTAAACCCGGGATTGCAAGTTCCGAATCTAGTAGGGTTTACTAGGTTAGCTAAACCTAGGGACGACTATGGGAGTCCAGCTCAGTGGATATCTAGTCCAGTACAGTGCCACTGCTGAAAGTAAAATACTGAATGCTATATACTTACTTTGCTGAATCTAGGTTATCTGAACCTAGAACTAGGTTGTCTGAACCTAGAGGATGCTGTGGGAGCCCACCCATTGGACTGTAGTCCTACATAAGTTGAAATAAAACTAATTTACTGTTTTAAATACTTCTAGTGCATTTAATAAGTTAATTAAACTGTCTATTACTGAGCTAGACCTTTAATCGAGCACCTAGGATGCTCTAACTCTTCTCCCTATTAGGGTGACCACCTCTAGGCACCCGACAACGTCTAACCTCCTATCTAAAGAGGGAAAACGTGTCTGGCCCATCTAGAGGTGCTCATCTAAATCCCTAATCTTCGAAGAGAGTTAAATACACCCTAGATATCGATAAAAATCTGCATACATCCTAACTAAAGCATAAAAACTCAAACGGAAGCTATTATACTGCAGGTGAGGGGTTTCTTACCTTGTGTGCTAGATTTCTTACAAATCTAATCGCTAGAAATTCCGGTGGAGACGACTCCTCGACGATCCGCTCGCGTCCACGTGCTCTACTCGCGGAGGGGAACGTCCTCGTGCTGAAATCGTCGCCGGAAAGTGACCTTGGGACCCTAGGGAGAGAACCCTAGGTTGTTTGGGTGTTGGCGCCGAGAGAAGGAGAGGAAGGAGGGGTTGGCGTCGGTGAGGGTTTGGAGAAAAGAATTGGCGTGAGGTTTTGTGAGGAGAGGGTTGCCGAACCAAATTAAACCAAACCTACACTTAAGTTTTTCCTATTTATATTAAGTGGATAACTAAGCCCAACTTAAATATAAATATATTTGATTCTCCTTTCCTTTCTGCACGGCCCTGCTGGTTCACCGGTTACTAAGGCTAACTAAAGGTTTAGCGGACCCGAGAGGTCCCGGGTTCGATTCCCGCTTAAGCCTTTTTATTCTTCTAATTATTTTTGCTACTTCCGCTACTCGGAAAATTCCGGAAAAAAATATCTAAAAATTCCAGAAAAATCATAGAATAATTCTAATGCAAGTTTGAGAATTTTCGGGCATTACATGGTCATTTTCCCCCCTCGCTGTTTTCCTTTCCCTCGCTGTTTTCTTTTCGGCACCGTGTTTTTCCTTTGCGCTCCCGAACCTAAGGCAATTTTCTTTCCCTCTCCTCATATAATCTCTTCACGCCATCCCGTCGACCACTGGATCTTCCTCCGCAACGGTGTGCTCTCCTCTCTCTCTCATTCTCACCCTCACTCTTGATTTGTCTACCTTTGCCTCCTAAAGGTTCGAGATGAGCCATGTCCTTGGTGCGCTCCTTGCATCTTCCCCTCTTCTGGCACAAGCCTGGACCCGCTGCCTGCGTGCCAATGCAGGTAGCGCCAACTTCGTCATTGACAGGAGCGACGATGCGGTCTTCATCACCTTCTCTTGGACGCAAGCCGTCGCTTTGTCGTCTGGCCTTGGCAGAGGGTTCTTCGAACCTGTTTCCCTATATAGCAACACACACGACATCTTCGCACCGCTAGGAAGAGGCGAGGAGGATGACGGCGGGAAGCCGCAGCCCATGCTCCTCCAGGCCAGTGCCCTTCACTTGTTTATGAGCTTGTACCACACCTCCGAGTTCTAGGTCTGCGCTCGATCTTTTTTTCCTTCGATTAGGGTTTCCTCTGCTTCAGATTCAATCGAATTAGGGTCATTTTTTAAAAAAAATAATTCACCAAATCGTCTTAATCGTATCATTAATTGAATATGGCGATCATTTTCCACGAGATTTGTTCCTCTAGTTTTTCTTAATGACTTCTTAGATCAGAGAAGAACATGAAAACATACGTCTATTTCTCATGTAAGCAAGCTTCTTCTGCAGGGTCTATAGCATACTGCAAAGGCATCAGGATTTTAGCCATGGCATCCTTGTTTATTGTTGTTTCTGTTCATGTCTATAGAACTACAGCAGAGTCAGAGATGCATATTTCTGCATTATATGCTCCAAGAAGACTGCCCATTTTCTAACAAAGAGAGTCAACAAGTTTCAGTCAAAATAGGCTAATTTTTCCATGCATGGAGAAGGCAGTAGAATCTTTGATGTCCAAGTAAGTTTGATCTGCTTTCCATCATAAAATTAGCATGTGACCTCTTCTATACTCCTTTTGTTGTTTAGTCAATATTAAGATAAGAAGTTCTGATTTTAAATCATTAATTAGTATTAGGATGGCGCCGAAGCCGCTGGACTACGAGTTGCTGAATGAGAATGTGAAGAAAGTTGCATATGCTGTCAAAGGGGAGCTTTACCTGCGGGCTTCGGAGTTGCAGAAGGAGGGGAAGAAGGTTATGATGCTTTCTCATACACAAGTTTCGTTGATTGTGCCACAACATGATTTGAGTTAAATAGAATAAATTTTATTGAAAGAGACTCTTATTTCGATTCCTGAAAGATCTGACTTTGATTGTTTTTTTTCCATTCTTGTTATCTGGTTGAAGATATCCTCCTGGGTTATTTAGCACTGTATATGTTTGCTTGATTGCTTGTATCAAGATATGAAGTGCACATATGCCTTTGATTCTTTTTATTGTTAGCTTGTTGGGATGTCACTTATGAGATTAAAATTTGAGGCTATAATACTGTACTCCCCTTACAATTTATTCTTAAGAAACAAGATACAAGTTGGACTTACATTCCATGAGATTGGTTTTTTTTGTTGTTTGCAGATTATTTTCACAAATGTCGGGAACCCTCATGCTCTCGGATAGAAGCCATTAACATTTCCCCGTCAGGTTTCCATTTTCTCTTTATTCTTTCTTAAAAACTACTTGTATCAAAGTGTTGATCATTCTTCTCTATTGCTTGACTTAAGGAACTCAGTGAGAAAAAATCATCTTCACAAGTCAAAAATTCCTTGTACATGGAGCAATTTCTCCTTCTCTGTGCTCCCTGAGATAAAGAGATATTTTCCATTATATTTCTCTTTTTAATGGTGTAATTTTTTACCTATACTATTCTCCAGGTGGTAGCATTGTGCCAAGCTCCATTTCTATTGGATGACCCTAATGTCGGGCTTTTATTCCCAGCAGATGTCATTGCAAGAGCTAAATATTATCTTTCATTGAATTCGGGTGGTTTAGGTATTCACATATTCCTACAATTTTCAACTCGCAGTCTGCTTAAACCTTTTCCTTTTTGATGCAGTCTGTTTCTCAAGCTAAACTGCTTTGCAACTTGTTTCCTCTTGTTAACGGTGATCTGGAAAAGAAATGTATTCTGTACTTGTTTGTGCATTTGTAACCCAAGCAATTTTTATGTTGGCCTTTTCATAATATTTGTGTCATATTCCAGTTTTTAGTTGTATCTTTATATGTAACAAACCCAAAACATCATCTGCAGGCCTTATTATTTTTTTCATGTTGATGAGTAAATATTGTTTTAGTCATTCTGATAAGAATCTCAACTTTCTTTCGAGCAATCAGGTGCATATAGTGATTCTCGAGGACTTCCTGGAATTAGGAAAGAATTTGCAGAGTTCATTGAAAAATCTATGCATGAGTTGGACTTTTTTATTTCTTCTTCTAACTCTTGATATTTTGTATGGCCAATAAGTCATTTGCAAGGGATGTTCAATCGAACTATCAGATTATTAGAAGCAAGTATCGAGCCAGTGTAAGTCCATTTGCATGTCTAAATATCATTTTGTTTATCATTCAGCCACCATATTTTATTATCATCTTTTTTATGCCAGATATGTATTTGACGGTCAACCTCCAGAGCTGAAGAAACAAGAACTTGCCAAAAGGCTAGTCTTTACAGTTTTGTCATTGTCCCCCTACTTTTTTTTTGTTGCAAGATAATGATAATCTTTAAGCTTATTTTATTCTTTAGATATTTAAAGAGGAAAGATGCAACTAACGATCTGAACACAACAATTGAGGTCATTGCTTGTGCATAACAAGTACCTTTATTGGGACTCTTTAGTGTGCTAGAATTTCTTTTGCTGTCTTGGTTACATTTGTTGTTTGTAGACTGGTGATTTGGAGGGAATTGAAAAGTACAGCAAAAGGACTGTCAAGGTAATCTTTGATATTGCTATTTTATTGGAAATTACCATGAGGATCTTATTGATTATGATGTAATCAACATAAAGTTAGCATGGTGATTATCTGTTTTCTTCATATGTAACATAGAGTTTTTTTAAATATATTTTGAACTTTCAAATTACTTTCTTGAAGAATTTGATTCTAGTAGATGACTGTAGAGTTTTTTCACAGGTAACCAAGCAACATAATGAAGATTGTAAACGTCTCTTAAGACTAATGGGTGTGCCTACTATTGAGGTAAACTAGTCCACTTTCACTTATTGAATTCTTTATCCTTGCTACAAGAATTTGAACTAACAATGACACAATTTTACTTTCTCTTGCAAACATTTCCTAAAGCTGCATGCAATTGCTTAATATACAAGTATTGTATCTCTAGTTTTAGAAGCTAAACTCATCTTTCTGATCTAAAGGCACCCTGTGAAGCAGAAGCTCAATGCGCAACTCTTTACAAAAGTGACAAGATAAAATGATGCAATGTAACACATTCTATTTTATTTTTTTAACTTTAATATCCTAAACGTATTTGTTTGTTATCAATCTCTAGGTGTTTGCGGTTGCCTCAGAAAACATGGATACTTTAACTTTTGGGGTACCAAGGTTTCTCCATCATTTAATGGATCCTAGTTCCAAAAAAATCTTTGTGATGGAATTTGACGTTTCAAAGGTATATTTATTCTGCTTATTGCTAATTGAATTACTGTATTTATTCTCATCCTTATTTTTCAGGTTCTTGAAGAGCTAAGACTCACTATGGATCAGTTCATTGATTTGTGTATTCTCTCTGGATGTGATTATTGTGATAACATTAAAGGTAAACTTTCTTATGAGATATTGTACATTCAACAAGTTTAACATACAAGGCTAGTACTCTACTGCTTACTGTTTACGAAATTTGATAACTAATGTTCATTCAAATCTCTAGTATGATAATGCTTGTGTGGTTGAATATGGTGTCAGTGCTACAACTGTTCCATGTCTATGTTACTTGGACTTGATATAGTTCAACATGAGTATGATCGCAATCTCTGACATGACTATTTTTACAAATTGTACATGTGTTCAATAGGATTAGTGATTGTTCACTCTTAGTGTCACTGTTTGAGTGTCATTATCCAAGTATCTATATCCAACGCAGATTTGGGCAGTTATGTCATGCTTTGGAAATTTCCATTTTTTTTTAAATGTTTGGTTGAAGGAAAAAAACTCTGTTTCTACATTTGATGTTCCATGAAATAAATTATACACATACCTTTGCCCAATACCTCATTCTAACATTTGATGTTACATGACGCTTATTTAGTTGTTTCTGCATTATGCAAGGACTGACGGTTAAATTATATTTTGTGAATACCAGAGTTCTTTTCCTTTCAGACACAGCCTTGATATTCCTCTTCCAATGTGTTACTCATGAATGCAGCTGATTGAGAGAGGATTTATTATTATTATTATTAGAACCATATTTCGATAAGGCTCCTTGAGTAACATGGAGTACATTAGTTGGAAGAGTTTCTCCATTTCTTCTAGCAGTGGCTAACAGTTCTGCAACATATACAAATAGATACTCAAAGATTATGTTCAAGGGTAGTCATAAGTTTGAGTCAATGTAAAACTTGATGAAGTTGCAAAAAATCCTCTTTAAACTAGTCATTAGTTGAAAACGTAAGAGAAGGAGGAAAATTTGCAATTGTCTATTTTTTTCCCTAACTGGATAAAAGTAGTTTTTTAGTTGCTCTTATTCTTTGGTAATCATATTTTTAGTAATTTTGACTATAACCACCTCAAACATGCAACTTTGAGTATAAAATGGCATGTTTCCTTGTATTGCTTATTTTCTAAGAATTCATGTTGTCATGTAGACAACATGAATCTGGAATTATGGAATTTTATAAGTTTTGTTGAATTTTTCTTTTGCAGGTCAGGTAATTCGTGAGGCTTGAGTTTTTTTTATGCAAGAAATGAGCTTTGTTAGGATGTAGCTTGCCTTGCTAATTTGTAAATTAAAAGCGCGCCATATGGAGAACAACAAATGGAAAACATGTGATTTAATGTATATGGAGAACAGTAATGAAAAACATGTGTATTTTGATGAGTAACAACTCATTTTGTATATTTTTGTATATGTGTGGCTACAAGATGAATTATATATGGATGTTTATTTTGGATTTAATGTAGTAAATATTTAGTTTTGTATTGGTGGTTTGCTTATAGTAAAATAAGATTGGTTGTTTGGTATTAATGAACATTAAAGACAACAGTTAAAAATGTTGTAAAAACTATGTAAACCACAACGATTTTTTTTGAAAAAAGTGATAAAAGACAATTGTTTTATCCGTTGTAAATATATTAAAACTATTGTAAAAAAAAAAAGCAAAACGAGTAAATATTATCTACCACAACAGTTTATATCTGTTGTAAAAAGAGTCTACTACAACGGTTTATTTCTGTTGTTGAAATTAGCTACCACAACGGTTTTAAACCGTTGTCGTATCATTCGTAGCTAAATTTTGAGCATATATACAACAACGGATAAAAACCGTTGTCAAATTTCTACAAAGACAACGGATTCAAAACCGTTGTCGTAGGGCAATACATTCTACAACGCTCTCAGTTACAACGGTTTTTTGACCCTACGACAATGGATAATATCCGTTGTCGTTTGCAGTTTTTGTTGTAGTGTAAAGGCTACCTGCATATTCCAGTGTGGACTGACCAAGGAGGAACTCAATAGAGTTGGACCGTTCTCCAGCGCAAAAGAGCTATGGGAGAAGCTGATCGAACTCCACGAGGGCACCTCTGACACCAAGGTAAGCAAAAGAGATCTGTTACTTAATAAATTGTATAACTTAAAAATGCAGGAAGGTGAGATGGCTAGCCAGCTCCACGCCTGAATTCAAGAACTACTAAATGGACTCCATGCGATCGGACAGAAGGTAGACAACCGGGACATCATAAGGTACTCCTTAAACGCCTTTCCGAGGAACACCTTGTGGGCATCCATGGTAGATGCCTACAAGGTTTCTAAGGACCTCTCTACTATTAAGTTAGACGAATTGTTTTCTGAGTTTGAACTTCATGAACAGACTAACTCACGTCTGGCCGAGAAAGGGTTGGCTTTGATTGCAGGTACAGGAAGAGCACGCGAGTCAAAATCAAAACATAGAACCGAACAAGAATCAGAAGAGGAACAAGATTCGGAAGACGACGACGATCTCACAAGAGAATTCGTCAACCTGATAAAAAAACTCTACAAAAAGAAGGGCTTCAACAAAAGGGACGTCAAAAAGGTCATCCAAACCAAAGAAGCCCAATCAAGCTCAAAGGTTAAATTCGAGGTGACTTGCTACGGGTGCAATCAGAAAGGGCATATCATGGTGAACTGACCGAACCAAAAGGATCCAAAGAAACCAAGGAGGAAGAAGGCTCTGAAGGCCACTTGGGACGAATCTTCTTCCAAGGAATCCGACGACGAAGAAGTCGAGCAGGCAAGCCTCCTCGCATTAACAGCTCGGGACTACACTAAAAGCGAGGACGAATCAGAAGCTGAGTCCGAGAGAAGCCACGGATCCGCATCCATTTCTGAAGGGCCAAACCCCTCTGTAAGTAAATGTCGTTTGTATAGTTTAATCAATTATTTAATGCATAAAGTAGCTAAGTCGAAAGTTCGAATCAAGTCGCTTCTAAAGGAGGTAACACTCCTTAAAGAAGTGACTAACCTCGAAACCTTGCTTGACCCAGTTCAGACTGAAAATTCAACTCAAGTCCAAAAGCTTGAGGAAGAAATTCAAGTCTGAAAACTCAGGTCAAGGATTTAGAGAAGACCCTAGAACGATTTTCTTTGGGGTCCAAGAACCTTGACCTAATTCTTGGGACTCAAAGAGCCGTTTACAATAGAACTGGACTAGGATTTAAATCCAAAAAGAAATATAAAGCCTATCTATCCTTAGTCAACAGACCAAATAGCAAACTAGTCCAAGCATGGGTACCCAAGTCCAACCTGGTCAATCAAGTTGGACTTGGTAAATATTAGGTCCCCAAGGATCAAGTACATTACCTTGAAAAACCTAATCGAGGTTATGATCCAGGGGGAGCAAAAAGAAAAATTATTTTTATTAATAAATAAATAAATATAATCTTAACAAACAAATAATTAACAAATAAATAATTAATAAATAAATAAAAATAATATTAACAAATAAATAAAAATAATTAATAAATAAATAAATAAAAATAATTAATAAATACATAAATAAATAATAAATAAATAAATAAAATCTTAACAAATAAATAATTAATATATAAATAAATAATTAACAAATAATTAATCAATAATGGAGGCTCCAGAATAGCTAGCACCTCCAAAAAGGAATCTACCGACAGGGTAACCAAACGCAATCAACCCGGCAGTGTAATTAGGACTAGACTAAAAAGGGCTAAGTTTAACTTGACTCATGGTACTGGTGAAGTATTGGATGATAGTACGTTAGGGAAGCTTAGTCTATGCATGTCTAGGAAGATATGGCTTCGACCTGGTGTATTTGGCTAAGTGGAACTGACCGAAGCTACCATTTATGGATCCTAACTAGTTAGATCAAGGTTTTGTATTAAGTTCAGTGGATAGGACTATTTGGAAAACCTCGAAGGCATGGTTACTTTAATGATGTCCAAGTGACTCACCATAGCCCAGAAGTTTATCCAAAGAATGTCCATTTGTTGAGCCCAAAGCTAAACCTGAATCTAACACATAGTTAAAACAAACCCTACAATTGAACCTAATTCATCTGACAAAATCATAAGATCCCCTGATTGACAAACATAGATCGGGTGAGACGATTAAGAATTGAAATTAAACAGGAATTCGATTAAGTTAAAATTAAATCAAATTAAAATTAAAATTAAATCAACGTAATACTTTTCAAAATATTAACTCTTCAATTTTTAATTAACTTAAATATTTTTCAAAATTTAATTAACTTAAATATTTTTCAAAATTTTAATTAACGTAATATTTTTTCAAAATTTAATCAACTTTTCAAAATTTAATTAACTTAAATATTTTTCAAAATTTAATTAACTTAATACTTTTTCAAAATTTAATTAACTAGAGATTTTTCAAATTTAATCAATTAATACTCTTTCAAAATTTAATTAACTTAATACTTTTTCAAAATTTAATTAACTTAAGATTTTTCAAATTTAATCAATTAATACTTTTTCAAAATCTAATTAACTTTAATACTTTTTTCAAAATTTAATTAATACTTTCTCAAATTTAATTAACTTTAATATTTTTTCAAAATTAAAAATTAATTAACCATTTTCAAAATGAAAATTATTTTTAACATAACACGCGTCGGAGGCGCCTCCCACACGAGGGATGCGCCCTCAATCACGGCGGGAAATCTTCCGTCGCCTCAACTAAAGGCACCTTGGATGCTCACCGAGGCACCTCCAACAGCCTACTTAAGGCGCCTTCAGCATCGTCTAAAGCGCCTTAAATCTCTAATTTCAGAAACGAATAGAATACTTTCTGTTCGTTCATGGCTCAACTTTTCCATGCGATTTACTCTCAAAATCCGGTGATTTCTTCCCTCTAAGGCGCCTTCAACCCGTCCAAACTCCTTCAATCATCCTACAATGCCTCCTAGGTATATCTTCAACCAACCTATTGTCCTTATATGTTATTTTTATGCATTTTATGTTATATGTTGCGTAAATCAGAAAATGCCGACATGTTGATCCTACACCAGCTAGGACCCCGTCCACGGATCCTAGATTCCCCTCAGAGCGGCTTAGGGTAGACTTTGCTAGGTTTAAATTTCAATCTATTAAACCTATGTACATAGGTAGGTCATTTTTTGCCCAGTTCTGTCACCTCGCAATTCAGATGATAGAACATTATCAATTGGGGAAACTGGTTTACTGCAACAATACAGTAAACCAGGACTTGTGTGCACAGTTCTATCACAACCTCAAGAGGGTTGATGATAGTACGTATTCCACCAGAGTTGGTGGAACAGACTTCCAGTTTACTCCCTCCCTGATTCGCACTACCTTAGAGCTTAGGGAGTCTACATGTGCATTCCTATGCTACCCGGGTAGAGATCTACCATTTGGTGATCCCTATTCGCATATCACACTAGACACCATCTATATGCATTTTTTCGAGGAGGAGAGACCATTCGACCTGACTGAGTTCAGGTCCACTCTTCTTAGGGTTCAAGACTACGTTATGTACAAAGTTCTGACCGCATGCATTTTGCCGATCACATCTCAGGACGTCCCGAAGATGCAACCGTCTCACTCATTCTTTTTGTACGCCCTGAGTCAGCGTTTAGATATAGATATTGCCCTGTATATGTTCCAGAACATTATACATGCATCTAGTACAGTCACATATGGAGTAGTCCACATGCCCTACTATCATATATTGACTCAGATCTTTTCGACCTTCAGGATAGACACAGCCGTAGGGACACTTATCCCGCTTACATCATATGACTAGTTAGGGCAGCGTAGTCTTCGGTTAGCCAGTATAGAGGTCACCGCTGAGGGGATTCTAGCTTGGAAGGGTCGACCACAGCCAGCCGCTGCTCCGATTGATCCAGAGGCCGAGGATGCACCGCCCGACATTGAGTGGCCCGACTTCTTAGCCGAGGAGTTTTTTGGAGATCCATTACCTTCCACCTCTGTCGGGCCTTCCACTTCAGCCAGACCTTTGACCTCGACACCACTTTCCGTCGAGGACAGACTCGCTCGTCTTGAGGTTCAGTCCACTCAGACGCGACGGGTTGTTCTAGATAGCCATCGCTTCCTCCGATCCCTACGATCCGAGATAGCTACCGGATTCGCTTCTCTCCGGGGTGAAATACGTCGCCAGGGACAGCCTGCACCCGAGTAGCCTCTTGCACCACCTCCAGCTGATGACCCTACTATTTGACGCTCTCATCTTATGCATTGTCCCGTGGATTTTGGACACAGACACTTACATTTCTTCGTCTAGCTGTACTTATGCTTAGAAAAATTCAGTTACTCTGCTTATTTCTGAATACCAGTCTTTTATGGTCTTCCATTTTGCTTGATATGAGTTAGGTAGACTAGATCTTGACTTTCACATAAATTTCCTATGTCTAATTTTAAAATTTTTCTCAAAAATTGCCTAATCTTAAAGTTATCTCTTAAAATTCTAGGAAAAATGATGTTTTCAAAATCCCAATTTTATTAGTCTTTCAAAATTTGGACTTAACCTAGAATCTTCCCATTAGACACCATGCTCCTCTAGCTTCAGCCAGAGCATCTCACAAACATACTAGGCATAACTTGTTTGTGTTTGAAAAAAAAAACTTAGAACGGCGTGAGATGCATAGGGTACAGCCTGGACTCCAGAATGCTTATATCTGTGCATCATAGTGAGTCTGGGCGTTAAAAACTAACTCTACATTAATCAAGTTAAATGATCCAGCCCTAGTCAAATCTAACTGGATTACTAATTTGACTAACCAAGTGAAAACTGATGCCCTCTAGGTATTCAACCAGTAGCTAAAGGTTAGACAGTTGGTTAAGGATATTAAAATTTCAAATTAACTAAGCTTGAACTTTAAGGCTCTGATACCCTGCTAAAGGTAATTGATAAATAATCAAACTCATGCTTGGACATTAGGGTTTTAACCTTACTGGTCCTCCCTTTCCTTTAAGGATTTTTCATATTATTAAAAATTTCGTTTTGACTTCTATAGGCGCCTTCAAAACTAACCTTTTAAATTCCATTTCAAAAATTAAGGTCTCAAGTTAACCCAACTCTTCAGAATCTTTTAAACTAATTCGAAATTAATGATTCTTAAAAGGCTTTAAAAAATTCAACGAATACTTTTTCAACAAAGCCTTTCAAAAATTTCTCTTTTGAAAAGTTAGCCTACTATTTTCAAAACTTGCCTGTTGAAAAGCATTTGTGTCAATTTTTTCAAAATTTAACCTAACTTTGCACAAATGATGGCTAAGTAAGAAAAAGTTCTTCAACATTTTTGTAACGACCCGCCTTCTACTACTAGGCTGTAAGACCGATCGCTACAGTTATGCTGAACTAACTGTGCGGAAAACTGGTCTAATTTAAATTTTAGTTGCTAACTGATAACTATTCTTAGTTCTACCTGTACTGAAGAATGTAATCTAAAGTATACCTAACATATACTACATCCCTTATGGTCAAGGAGCTGAAATAAACGTTTTCCAGCTGTTATCAGACCTTCCAATCGATCTGTTGATAGATTGGAATGTCGGATCGATCCAGGGATCGATTCAGCCGGCTACTGTACGCGGGACATAGGTTGGATCGATCCAGTGATCGATCCAGCACGCTACTGTGCTCGGGACGATATTCTGGATCGATCGGCTGATCGATCCAGACTGACCAATCGATCCAGGGATCAATCCCCAAACCTTCTGTTCGCGACAGAAATTGCTGGATCGATCGGATGATCGATCCAGAAACCTACTGTTCACGGAGCAAGTTGCCCGATCGATCAGCTGATCGATTGGGACCCCCCAATCGATCCATCGATCGATTGGGGTGTCTGATTTCGCACTGAAACTCTGATTTCAGCACTGGTTCGTGCCAAAACCTCACACTACAACTATCTAAGGCATAATAAACATTCCAATAACATAAGACTAGCAATCTAACTTGTTATAGTGCATGGTTCTTTAATTTCTAGCATTGAACAACTTAAAATTCATAAAAAGCAAAATACTAAAAGTTCATAATTCTAAGCTAGAATGTTAAGTCCCCTAAAGATCTTTGATTCCAGTTCCTGCCACACACACCATCTTTGCATTGCCCTCCAGCTTCCTCCGTTAGTCCATCTTTCCTTTACATTTATCTGCAGTATAAGGAAAAGTAGAATCTGTAAGCTTAAAGCTTAGTAAGAAATCATCTACCTCACAAAAACATGCATTCGATGCAATATGCTTTTAAAACATGCTGTTTGAAATATGTACTGATTGAACTAAAACATGGCGTACCATCATACAATACATAGCAATCAAAGCTAGTCATGGCATACTATCATCTAAAGCATGTGTACATGAACTGAACATAGAGCTATCATACCCAATCATAGAAAAACTGGCTAAACATATAATGAGCTAAACTGAAGCTAAACTGATACTGAATTCAAACTCAACTAACATAACAAATTTTGAGTTTTGAAAACTAATTCATAATAAGTGAAAATACATAATCATGCTGTTTGGACCCGGCAACTGTACTTGCTGTGCGCGCATCCCTAACTAGACCCGGGTTTGCAAGTCCCGAATTTAGTAGGGTTAACTAGGTTATCTAAACCTAGGGACAACTGTGGGAGTCCAACCCAATGGATATCTGATCCAATACAGTGCCACTAAAAATAAAATACTGAATATAGCTAACTGTTTTAACTTGCTGTTTCTAGGTTATCTGAACCTAGAGCTAGGTTATCTGAACCTAGAGGCGACTGTGGGAGCCCACCCATTGGACCGTAGTCCCATAAAACTGGACTAAACTAAGGTGCTGTTTTAAACGCTCCTAATGCATTTAACTGAGCTATTAAACATAACTGAGGTGGCATTTAGCTACACTAACATTTTACCGAACACTTAGTGTGCTCAAACTCTCTCCTCTAATAGGGAGATCACCTCTAGGCACCCGACAACGTCTGGAATCTCCAACTAAAGGGGAACAACGTGTCCGGCCCATCTAGAGGTGCTCAACTAGATCCCTAATCCTCGAGGAGGGTTAAAACACACCCTATGTGCCGAAAAACCTGCATATAGCTAAAACTAAAAGTATGCAATCAAACGAAAGCTATTATACTACAGGTGAGGGGTTTCTTACCTCGTATATGAAGTTTCTTACGATTCTAATCGCTGGAATTCCGGTGGAGATGACCCTTTCGACGATTTACTCGCGTCCACGTGCTCTACTCACGAAGGGAAACGTCCTCGTGCTGAAATCGTCGCCGGAAAATATCCTTGGGGCCCTAGGGAAGGAACCCTAGGGTTTCCTTGGTGTGGCGCCGAAAGAAGGAGAAAGAGGAGAAGAGTTGGCGTGAGGGCTTCAGTGGAGAGGGATGTGCCAAACTAAAATAAAATAAACCAAACCCTCTTTAAGTTTCCTATTTATATTAATTGGGTATCTTGGCCCAACTCAATTATAAATATATTTGATTCTCCTTTCTCTCAGCACGGCCCTGCTGGGTTCACCGGTTACTAAGGCTAACTAAAGGTTTAGCGGACCCGAGAGGTCCCAGGTTCGATTCTCGCTGAAGCCTTTTTATTCTTCTAATTATTTTTGCTACTTCCGCTACTCGGAAAATTCCGGAAAAATATCTAAAAATTCCAGAAAAATCATAGAATATATATAATGCAAGTTTGAGAATTTTCGGGCGTTACAATTTTTTTAAGTAAAAAACTACAAAAATGTCGGTCTATAGTAAACTATTTTGAACACCAAATTTATTGGTTTTAAATCTTAGACTTTTCAAAGTGTCTCTTTCTCTCTACAGGAGTTTTTGATATATGGCAAAGGGGGAGAGTAACAAATTCAAAGAACTTACTTAAATTTTCCTTGAGTTTCTTTGAAAATGGTAGCAAATTCAAAGAACTCACTTAAATTTTCTTTGAAAATTAAAAGAACTTAAAGAAAAAGGGGAGCTAGTATTAAGGGGGAGCTTATTTTAAGGAAGCTAAATTTATCATGCTTATACTTATTCTTTATTGCATGTTCTTACTTAACTTTGAATTTTGGTTACCATAATCAAAAAGGGGGAGATTGTTGGTACAGGAAGCATCCGACGATTGAACCTTAGTTTTGATAATGGAAAAGGGATTCAAAGTTAAGGTTAATTGTTATTTGATGTGCTCAAATGAGATTGCAGGAACGTTCTAACTGCGGTTAGGCAGGTAAAAACCCTAGGGGGTGGTAACCGTAGGTCCTAGGGGGCGGTAACCCTAGGTGAAGGAAAATCCTAAGGGGCGGTAACCTTAGGTCCTAGGGGTGGTAACCCTAGGTGGTGAAAATCCTAAGGGGGGGGGGGGGGTAATCTTAGGTCCTAGGGGGTGGTAACCCTAGGTGGAGAAAAACCCTAGGGGGCGGTAACCCTAGGTCCTAGGGGGTGGTAACCCTAGGCAGAAAGACTAGTCGGTCTGGAGGACCGGACTGGCATCAGGCAACTCTCCTGAGTGGAGTAGGTGAGGATGCGTTCCCCGTAGAGGGAACAATAGGAGTCGAGTCGACCTAGGGTTTCCGGTCGAAAATCCGAAGTCAGACCCGGACATTTCAGAGACTGTCATTTACTATCTTTTATGTGTGCTAATATTTGTCTTGCAGGGTAGGTTATTGTTTTGGAGCTAACACATCTTGTAGGTACAAAAAACCAAAGTTAATCCTCGGATGAACAGTGTCTGAGGCGCCTCCATGGAGCTTGAAGGCGCCTCGGGTGCAAGCCGAAGCCAGCTGTCCAGAGGAGTTAGAGGCACCTCGGATATAGCTAGAGGTGCCTTGGACCAAGGCTTGAAGGCGCCTTAAAGAGGCTTGGAGGCGCCTTAAAGCAGATAAGTGCGACCAGTTCTGTGCTAATCCACGCGTGCGACTCGACAGCCTGGAGGCGCCTCGGACAGGTTTGTCGGCGCCTCCAGCACTGTATAAAAGAGGGGTTCGAGCAGCAGCTTATTACAACAACTCACGAGCCATCTTCTTGCGATAAATTGCTAACGAGACGATCCGACGAAGCTGCGACTTGACGCCGACGACCCGGAGACTTAATATTATTATTTTCCTTCTGTCGTTGGTATAAGTTTACTATTTTCCTTGTACTTAACTTGTAATTCATTTTCGATATTATAGTTGTTGTCCACCGAAAGCGATCAACGATCGCGGGCCTTGGAGTAGGAGTCGCTCAAGGCTCCGAACCAAGTAAATCACTTGTGTTCGCGTGTATTGTTTATTTCATTTCCGCTGCGTTATTACTCGAGTTTTGCGATTCCGAAATGAGTGAAAGCCACGAGAGCTATTCACCCCCCCCTCTAGCGCTTTCGATCCAACACAAACAGGACCTAACTTAGCTTGTTTGAACACATCAAAACACCTTGGTCCAGAAGCTTTTAATCAACTCACTTGTAATCCATTTCTCTGTGCTTTACTTTTCTTCTGTGCTGTTAACGTTGTAAGAGGCTACTCCACCCGAAGGAGATCTTCAGATAGTGCGCCTTATTCTCCTTGGATTAGCAATCTTCTAATTGCAAACCAAGTAACTTCTCTGCGTCCATTTTCTTTATTAGTCTCTGTCTTTTTAATTACAAGTGTTCTGTATTTAGTTGAAAATTCGAGAAAGGGTTGAATTTATTTTTCAGGGCAATTTACCCCTCCCCTCTTGCCGGCCTCCAAAGGGACCAACAGAACCATCTTCCAACTCTTAAGGACAGGACACTCCTTTTGTTATCAGGTGCAAAAATCCCCAAGTGGACACTTCAAGCTCTAAATTACTTATATTGTCTAGCATCGAACAAATTCCCATTACCGTGGCTAAAATTTCTTATGATCGAGGTAAAGAGCTTGCATCCTCATCATACAGTCACTCTCATTTTGCACTTGCTATGATGAGAGGCCTAGCCTTCTTATACCTATGTCTCATGCACTCCCTCCAATTACTCATTTTACTGAAACAACCTCATATATTCCTTCACCAACTTCTTCAACGGCTTTGGTTCCAGCTAAACCTTTCGCGAAGTGGATCCCTTGTAAGCGATCCGCTGGCTCAGGCTCCAAAAGGCCAGCATATGAATGGAGTCCTGAATTAGTTGAGCCGGCGCCCTCCATCCAACCATCTTTTGCTCCTTCACCATCACTTGATTTTTCTCCTACTCCTCCTTCAAAGCCTGCAACTTCCACTAACCCTCCATGCCTCTTTAAACAATCTCATGGGTTACCTTCTCACCAAGGGATAAATTATACTTCTCCTCCATCGTACAAGATACTCAAATTGAAAAGTCCATTACCTGAATCATGGCTAGAAGCATAAAGACAAATGTGAAGTAGCACAATTGCTGAGCGTGCCGACGAGCAGAATCGTAATGCTACTGCTGTAAGTCTTTAATTTGATTTTGTTAACTTACTACTACAAGATCTAATCCTATTATTGTTTTATCTAGTTCTATGCTTCAAGCTTACACTTGGGTCAGTTAGTCATGGATCTGGAGAGAGCCAACAAGGTTTTGAAAGATAAAATAGAAGAACTACAGGCTACTCCTGCAATCTCCCATGATGAAATTGTCCAACTACAAGGGAAAATAACTTCCCAGGCCGAGCTTATCACTAGCCTAGAGGAAACTTTATAAGGTCATCGTCAATCATCGCAAACTCAAGAGACTAAGAAGGAAATCTTGGAACATCAACTATAGAAGAGTGAATCCCAATTTTGAGTAGAGAGAGCTCTAAAAGATCAGGCTCTTCTGGATTTAGCTAAGAAAACTGCATCTTTAGAAAGGCTAGAACCGTCACCTGACTCTAGATCTCTTGAACTAGTTGCAGAGTTAGTCACCAAAAATTTCTTATTGCTACAACAACAGGAGAAATTGGGAGCTCAGGATTCACAGATCAACTCCTTACTAGATGAGCTAAAATGTTCCCAAGTAGAACAAGCTGCCCTTAAAGTTGAGAAAGACAACTTGATGTATAAGGCTAGTGAGGAGGAACGATGGGAAAACAAACGAAGATCCTATTTAGACTCCCTCTAATTTGGTGAAGAATACGCTATGCGTATTGTAGGGACTCTCACTCACTCAATTGAGGGGGTTATTCAACATTTGAGGGAGGGAGGATACTTATCAAAGGAACCCCCTTCTCTCTTTATAAATCACTGATGACTCAACAAGGAGCTACCGAAAGAATATTTAAGCAAATTTGAGTGAGTATGTATACTTGTAGCATATTTTCAAAAATAATGAAACAAAACATTATATTCTAGTAGAAATTAATATGTACCTGATCGTTTTGTGTAACTCCATGTATTTATAGCGTGTATTCCATAGAAAAATTTTATGGAGAAACTCTTGATAATACGGAAAGATCTTGAATATTTGACTATTGAGCAAATAATCATTTATAGCGTTCCCATATTAAATGATGCTCAGGATAGATATAAAACGCTGGGTAGAGTAAACAAGCCCAATATAAGTAACTAATGACACTACAAGAAAAACGTCATTCAACAACACTCAAACGACAATGGTTTTATACCAAATTGTTGTCTTTTTACCTTTTAACAAAGGTTTTAACAAAAACCGTTGTCTTTTAGCAATTTTTTTTTGCCTATGACAACGGTTTTTAAAAATCGTTGTCTATTTATGTTTTTTTGGGGCTACGACAACAGTTTTTAAAGGCTACGACAATAGTTTTTTAAAACTGTTGTCTATGTGCGCTTTTTTTTTGTATTACGACAACGGTTTTTAAAAACCGTTGTCTATTAAGTGTTGTTGAATACCGTTATTTTTTCTTTCGCCACTTTTTCTCCTTTGTCATTTTTTATCGCGACATTTTTTCTTTCCCTCTCCCCAAAATTTTTTGCCGCCGTATTCCATCCCTTTACCTTCTCGATCCAACCTACGATCTCTTCACACTGGCGAACCACCAAAAATAGGTCGCCTGACCTCCCTTCAGCTAACCCACGTACAGACCTTAGCAAATGCATACAATAGAGCCTTTGGGGTCCCGCATTAGCAGAAGTTACTTGGACCGTCTGTCCTTTTTATGGTTTATGGGTGTGGAAGCTGGATATTATAGTCTCTCAAATCTATTTGATTAATTACACATCTATTACTCTTAACCATGCATGAATTCATCCTACTTGGTTCCTTTTTTACTGTGGTAATTTGGTTGCATCACTACTAGAAATACGGTCTATTACGATACTTTCTTAATGACATTTGAATTTAAATGTCATTATATATAATTTTTAATGACATTTATCAAAATAAATTATTTTAAATATTAAAATATTGTATTAAACTATTTATAGGGATAGATTTTATTAATGTCACCATATAATATGCTAATAACCTTAGTTAAGCCCTTTTTTTTCCACGCAACATAACCTAATCGATCCCTCTTCTTCCCCACTGTACACGCCGATTCTATCTTCTCGTTCTCACCGTCGCACTCCTCTCTCCTACGCTCACGCGTACCTGCCGTCGTTCCTCTCCCTTTCTCCTCCCTAACCTGCTATCGCTGTCGCTGCTCTTCTCACCTGCTCCTCTCATCCATGCTCACACATCCCTGTCATCGCCACTGCCAGTCGCCGCCACCCCTGCCAGCCGCTGGCCTCCATTGTGCATCTCCATGACGATTTCTCCGCAACACTGCCTCCCTGCGATGTAAGAATTTCCTCCGCAACACTACCTCCACCACGAAGAGCCCCAACCTTCATCCCTCCTCCTCATAGGGGTTCTGTTCTCCCCTAAGGTAATGGAGGCACAGCTGAGGCCATTGCGACTTTGGTGCTTGGTCCAGAACTATGATTGGGGACGTCGTGGGGAGGATTCGACGATGGCACGTCTGTTCAAGCGGAACTCTAACTCCCAGATCGATCTATCTCGTCCTTACGTAGAGTTCTAGATGGGCACACATGAGTCGGGACCTTCCTTTGCGGGCTCGGATTCAGAGGAAATTCCACTTAAGAAGTGGATTCGGGAGAACCCTGGTGCTCTGGGAGAAAAGGTCTTGGCGAACTAGGGAACGGACTGCCTTTCTTGTTCAAGATATTGTCAAGTGCACCCAAATAAGGAGCTAGCAAGGAAGCTTCATATGATGCGACCAAATGTTTACAAGGACCCAAACCATAAGCCAGAGATGGTGATCACTTTGACAGAGTTCAAAGCGCTATGTGGTTTTGTCAGCATGGAGGAACTCAAGGATGTCCTTATCGATGTGCCTAGAATTGCTGAGCTGGTTGGTAATGATGCAACAAGCAAATAGGAAATTTGTTCTTTCTTTTCTTTCCATTTTCATCCAGTTAATCTGTTCTGATAATTCCAGAGTCATGCGCTTGTGTGAGTCATGAGCATGAGAACTTAGGTCTTGCATACACTTGGTTTGCTTCTTTGTTAATCATCGTCATCGTATTTTCTATTATATTGTTTCTATTGCTTTCTTAAAAGATTGTGGTACTATTCAATTTCACGTGATGCAATACATCTTTATCACCAGTTATTAGACAAAGACACAAAACAAGAATTACAGGTTTTATGTTTATTTGAAGTTGTTCCTTATTTTGGGTTAATTATTGATCTCTCTTTATTCTCTTTAGTAGGCATATAAAATTGTGGTTTCTGAAACTTTTATCATTGTATTGTAGCTTGGAATTCATACTTTTGATGATTTTCTTCGGGATGGATTGGTTGAATATCTTGATGTCAATGAAGAGAACAAAGCATTGGTTCGTTAATCTGCTACTGCCATGCTCATTTTGTCATTTGAAATTGTCATATTCACTCTCTAGTACACTTCTGTTGACAGATAGCGTTGTATGAATGTGAAAATGACACGGATGATTCTGAAAAGAAAAAGTGTGATATAACCCACATAGAGATTGAGCCTTTGACACTTTTAGGTGTTTGTGCTGGTTTAATTCCTTATCCTCACCACAACCAATCTCCACGTAATACATACCAGGTTTGGTTGAGCTGCCTTTTATTCTGATTTCAGCTTAGCTCCACACTAATTCTGAAACAAATTCTTGTTGTAGTGTGCAATGGGGAAACAAGCTATGGGTAATATTGCTTACAATCAAGTAAATTATAGATACAACTTTAGCAACATATTGATTTATTGATTGGACATCGAGTTAGTTCTTTTGATGGAATTATACATCTATGATGCTTAATTTGGGATTGTAGCATACTTTTTGACCAAAGAAGTCTAGATCAATGATAGATTGTTCTTCAATCTACTGCTCTTTTTAGCATCTTTATCCTGCTATAATGTTATTCTTTAAGATTATGTTGCATTGATTTCTAAAAGTTGCATGATATCTCTCTACTCTGCCTTCAAAACTAACGATTTATGTTGTTTCAGGTAATTACTGCAGCCATTCCTACTATAGTTGGTGAAAATCTTAACGTGCTCATGACTTTAAAATAGTATATTCCAGATTTTCTTAAGGTGAGGACACAAATTTAATGAGGAATATACTTTATGTTAACATCTAAATTGGTATCCTATGCATCAGCTTGATAATGTAATAGATCTTGAGATTCCAAAAGGAAGAAATAAACTTGTTTCTTTAAATAGTGAAACTTAAATTAAAGATTAGAAAGTCAACTGATTTAACATGCCACTTCACTTCTCATTTTATAATTTAGCTCATGATCAATGTAAACTTAAAGTATTAATCCAAAGCCTATGGTAACTTTCTGGATTCATTTTTATTTAAGGCATTCTTTCCTTTAATGGTCCCTTTTAGAATTTAATGTATGACTTACTCCTTAGCATCATATGGAGTGTGTGGGAACATTTGCATTAGATTGTACCTTTTAGAATTAATGCTGCTTGATCACTGGGAAAAATAATGTTTGTATGGTTTATAATAGAAGCTTTGTATGCAGTGACATAGAATGAAAATTCTGCTTAATAAGAAATTTAAGAGTCACCATATTGTTTCAAGAGGTTACCATTTATGTTACATAGATAACGCTTTTTGCACTTCTGTTAGATGACTATATCAAATGGTTTTTATGGTTATGTAACATTTATGCAATGCAATTAGAATCACGCGTACAGTTTAGTTTCTAATTTGTAATATATATCTTTATTCGAATAGGTGTCCTCAAGAGTATTGGGAAGAATGCCGACAAGCTAAAAAAATGGAGAGACTTTAACAAATTAAGGAGCACTAGGAGCTGCAATCCCTCCTCTTCACCGACATCTAAGTAGAAAAATCTCGTGTTACATTGTTCTACCTTTGTTTTAATAGTGTTATCATTTTGTTGATTGCTTATGAAATTTTGTTGGTTACTTATGAAATTTCTTCAGAATGTTATAGATATTATTTTTGAATGTTAGAAAATTGTATATTAAATTTTATTTTGAAATTTAGTATTTTGAATGATTTATAATATTGGAAAATTGTGTATTAATTTTTTTTATTTTTTATCTAAAAAAGACAACGATTTTTCACCGTTATCGTAGATAGTTTAAAACTGTTGTTGAAGACCCTGTTATTAAAGGTAGACGCTCAAAGACAACGGTGAAAAACTGTTGTCTTTGAAGGAAAAGACAACAGTTTTTCACTGTTGTAAAAATGTTGTCTTTGCCTTCAAAGACAACGGTTAAAAACTATTGTCTTTGGGCACCCCTTTTAACAACACGGCATTTAACAACAGTTCTAAATGGGCTACGACAATGGTGAAAAATCGTTGTTGTTAGACTTTTTTCTTGTAGTGTGATGATCCTCTAGGCTAAATTATGAATCATCCAAGCATATCAAGCCACATGGAACAAATTAATAAAACTTATCGATAGTTCGAACAATCATATGAAACCACTTGAACTAAGTAGGCTAGATATAATATAAGTAGAGCTGATAGTGAATTCCCAGAATATGTAATAGATCGATCAGACATGTAATTTCGAGCAAAATTAGTCAGCCAACCATACTATCAACAGAATTTATAATGAATTTCAAACTTCATAATAGATCAACCAGATGTATAATCCCGAGCAGATTTAGTCAGCCAGCCATATTATAAGCAAAATTTATAATGAATTCTTGGACTGCATGATAGATCAATCAGATGTATAATCCCAAGCGATATTAGTCAACTGGCCATACTATAAGCAGAATTTATAATGAATTCTAGGACTGCATAATAGATCGACCAGATGTATAATCCCAAGCAAAATTAGTCAACTGGCCATACTATAAGAAGAATTTATAATAAATTCTAGGACTACATAATAGATTGACCACATGTATAATCTCGAGCGAAATTAGTCAACAGACCATACTATAAGCAGAATTTATAATGAATTCCAGGACTGCATAATAAATCGACTGGAGATGGAATCTTGAGCGAAATGAATCAACCAGTCCATAAATAAAGTTTATTAATGAATACCCGGATCACGTGATAAGCTAACCCAATCCATGATGCCGAGTAAAACTTCCAATTGTCCGGATGGTTTAAATTCTCCGGTTGCCCCTTACGGTTTCCTCTCCGATCACCCCTTAAGGTCGCCGATCAACTTTTGATGGTTTAAAGTCTCCGGCTATCTATGCGACCAGTCGACTGTTGATGGTTTAAAGTTTCTGATCATCTATGTGATCGGTCGACTGTTAATGGTTTAAAGTCTCAGGTCGTCCATGCAACCAGTCGACTGTTGATGGTTTAAAGTCTCCGATCATCTATGCGACCGGTCGACTGTTGATGGTTTAAAGTTTCTGGTCGTCGGTGCGACCTGTCAACTGTTGATGGTTTAAAGTCTCCGCCGTCTGTGTGACCAGTCGATTGCTGATGGTTTAAAGTCTTCAGCCATCTGTGCAACAGGTCGACTGTTGATGGTTTAAAGTCTATGGTCGTCGGTGCCACCGATCAACTGTTGATGGTTTAAAGTCTCCGACCATTTGTTCAACTGGTCGACTGTTACTGAAGAATAGACCTTTTAGATGAAGTTGCCTACAATTTTCATTAATGATAAAAAAGTTGAACAAAATGCATGAAATAGGTTACAAGCATACTTGTTAAGTTCTGTAAAGCTGCAAATGATTAGCACTCCATGGTCTATCTAATCTCCATCCATCAACATTTTCGAGATAAAAAGAGCCTGAGGCAAGTTTATGTACCACCCTGAAGGGTCCTCCCCATTGTGGCTCCAACTTATTAACATCTCCGACCGGCTTGACACGCTTCCACACCAGATCACCCACTTGAAAGAATCTGGGGATAACTATTCTGTTATAATTCTGTCTCATTCTTTGGCGATATGACATGAGACAAGATGCCACCTTATCTCGTACTTCTTCTATTAGGTCGAGCTCCATAAGTTGTTGGCCACCATTATCCTCATCATATAAACATACTCGATCAGATTCCATACCAATCTCGATCAGGATTACTACTTCACCACCATATACTAAATGAAAATGAGTAATACCTGTTGATTCTCGAGGAGTTGTACGATATGCCCATAATATACTGGGTAACTCATCCACCCAATTACCTCCAACATAATCTAGCTTAGTTTTCAATCCTCTAATAATTTCTCTGTTGGTTACTTTATCTTGCCCATTACTCTGTGGATATACCACAGATGTAAAAGCTTACGTAATGCCAACACCATTCCCGAATTCTTCTACCTTGGAATTATCTTCCATTATCAGAAACTAACTTATGTGGAATACCAAATCTGTGAATAATATGTTGCCATAAGAACTTAATAGTTGTCTGCTCAATAATCTTAGCTAATGGTTTAGCTTCCACCCATTTTGAAAAATAATCCACAGCTACCAATAAAAATCTCCTCTGAGCAGGTGCAATAGGGAGTGATCCTACTATATCCATACCCCATTGATCAAAAGGACAATGTACAATGAAAGTCAACAATAATTCAGTAGGGTGATGAGGAATATTCTGATGTTTTTGACAAGATAAACATATTCTCACAAGTTTAGCAGCATCTGCCTGCAAAGTGAGCCAAAAATATCCTATTAATAATATTTTTCTAGCAAGGGACCGACCCCCCATATGATTACCACAAGAGCCTTGATGTTCCTCCTGTAAAATATACTGCATGTCATCAGGTCATATACACTTAAGTAAATGACAAGAGAAAACTCTTTTATAAAGATGATCCCCAATCATAGTAAATCGTCTGGCTCTTTTCTTAAGTATGCACGCTTGTTCTCCATCAGTAGGTAGAACACCCTGTTATAAGAATAGAATGATCGGTGTCCTCCAATTACCATGTATTTTCAAATCAGTCCGTCATTCAATACAAGCCACCAATAACGTCTGTTCCACAGGCCTGTCCAAACTCTAGGGAATTATGAAAGAGGACAATTTAGCTAATTCATCTGCTACTTGATTATCTGAACGGGAAATCTTTTGTATGTGCACTTCTAAAAATTCGACCTTCAATTTGTCGAATGTCCCTACATACAACTTGAGTCTTTCATTATTAATTTCAAAATTTTCAGATAACTGTTGTGCTGCTAAATAAGAATCAGAATAGATTAAAACCTAGGTGGCCCCTACGTGTCGCGCTGCTTGCAATCCTGCTATTAATGCCTTATATTCTACTTCATTATTAGTGGCTCTATAATTTAACTAGATGGATATTTACATTTGATCTTCCCTAGGTGATATAAGAAGGATCCCTATTCCGCTACTTTACCAAGTGCAAGACCCATCAACATACATTTTCTAAGTTTCTTCCATCTCTGAACCTTGTACCTCTATTATGAAATCAGCTAAAGCTTGGGCTTTGATGGTTGTTCGAGGCTGGTACTATATATCATATTCACTAAGTCCAGTTGTCCATTTAATCTATCTTTCAAACACCACTGGATTGATAAGTACTTGACCCGAAGTACTATTAGTTAATACTATAATTGAATGTAATAAAAAATAAGGACGCAACCTTTGAGCAACCAAGACTAATCTATAGGCCAACTTCTCAAGTGCAGTATAGCGGTACTCTGCTCCTTTTAATAAATGACTTAAAAAGCACATAGGTTGTTGCTCTTTTCCCTCCTATCTCACTAACACTGAGCCAACAACATGTTCATTTATTGATAAGTAAATCCACAAAGTTTCACTCATAATTGGCTTAACTAATACAAGAAGAGTCGAGAGATAATTTTTTATCTCCTCAAATGCCTTGTTACAGTTTTCATCCCATTGGAATTTGGTTGCTTGGTGCAATACTTTGAAGAAGAGAAGACTTCAATCAACTGATCGAGAAATGAAGCGAGATAAAGTGGTAATTCGGCCAATTAGTCTTTGTGCCTCCTTCAAATTTCGTGGAGGGGTCATATCTTGTAATGCTCAGACTTTACTGGGATTAGCTTCTATTCCTCGCTCAGTCACCATGTAACTAAGAAATTTCTCGCTTCTAGTTCTAAACAAACATTTGTTAGGGTTAAGCTTCAACCCATACTGCCTTAAAGATTTGCAAGTTTCTTCTATGTCTGCACATAAATCTGTGACTCGAAGGGTTTTAAGGAGAATACCATCCACATAAACCTCCACATTCTGCCCAATCTGCTTTTTAAAGACTTTGTTCGTAAGACTATAAGTAGCTCCTGCATTCTTTAATCTAAAAGGCATAACATTATAACAGTAAGTGCCTTCAATAGTTATAAAGATAACATTTTCTTGATCATCCTTAGTGAGAGGAGTTTGATGATATCCTTGATAGACATCCAACATACATATAAATTCACAGTCAGCAGTAGAATCTACCACCTGATCAATTTGAAACATGGATAATAATCCTTTGGGCAAGCTTTATTGAGATCCCTAAAGTCAATACATACTCTACATTTGCTTCCAAGTTTAGAGATCAGAACAACATTACCCAACCATCTTGGGAATTGCACTTCCTATATATATCCTACTTCTAAAAGCTTGTCTACTTCTTCTTTAATGATTTTTATCTTGGTCAATGCCAAAATCCTTCTTCTTCTACTTGACTAGGTGAGCATCAGGGTAGACACGCAATACATGCTCCATGATCATAGGAGATACACTGGTTGCCTCTTTGGATGTCCAAGCAAATACATCACTGTTATTCATCAAACAATTCACCAACTCAGTTTTAAGGTCAGGATTTAGGTTGGCAGCTATGTACGTGATTGCTTTTGGTCGGCCAGCCTAAATTTGTGCTTCCTTCTTCTCTTCATATACTAGGATGGGCAGCTTCTCTTGAATGACATTGACTTCCATCCTCTAAATTTTTTGAGCGCCAGTAGCTTCTGTTTTTATTATCTCCACATAACACTTGCGAGCCACCAGTTGATCACCTTTAACTTCTCCCACTTGATTATCTATGGGGAATTTTTTTTCTTTTGGTAGAAAGTTGAAACGACTGCCCGGAATTCATTCAAGGTCGGTTAACCCAAGATGAAGTTGAATGCGGAGGGTGCATTGACAACCATAAAAACTGATCGACCTGTCCTCATCAGGGGTTCTTCTCTAAGAGATATAGCCAATTTGATTTGGCCCAGTGGTTGAACTTCATTCCCCATGAACCCATATAAAGGAGTTGACATAGGCTGGTGCTCACTCGGGTCAATCTGTAACTGATCAAAAGCCTATTTTAAAATGATGTTGAAAGAGCTACCTGTATCAATGAAAGTACGAGAGATATTATAATTGGCTATTACAACCTTAATTATCAATGCATCATTATGGGGTACTTCTACCCCCCTCTAGTGTTGGTTGCTACTCGGAATATCGTACCGGTTCCCCTATAAAAAAATTTTGTACAAGTCCTGAACCTTTCCTAACAACCTATTGTGTTCTTTAGAAATTAAACTTGGAATCGCAAACAGAACTTAACATTATTGATTCCAAATTTAACTTATTTGTTCTTAGAGGTTTAGACTTGGATCGTAAATGATACTTAACATTATTGATCTAAATCCACCCATGTTACAAATTCGATTAAATATTTAATTCAGAGATCGTCTCCCAGGTCAAACATGGCGAGGCACTAGGCCTTCTTGGGTATGGGATCATCCACCACTATCTCGACAAAGTCTTTCAAAGAAATTCAATATTTAATCTCCTTATAGTAACCATAGGTTTAACCATTAAGAACAATCAAATCACAAGATCGAAAAAACAAAAGAAACACAAATTCAAATCACAAATCCGAAACCTAGAATCACTAGCCTCTTGTGTTTGGTATTTCAAAATCCATACAAAGAAAACTAGTATGATGCGGAATAGAATTACTAGTTATACCTTTCTTTGTAAGCAACAACCTCTTGATTGTATTCCTCTCCTTATCTCGGACGTCGTGTGGGCGACGATCTACTGAGATGAGAACCACCAAGACTCCTTCCACTTTACAAGTTTTGGCCACCAACCTCCAAGCTCCAAGGGATGTTAGAACAAAGCCTCCTTTCTCTCCTTCTTCTCTAAGCAAGATCCGGCCACCACAAGAACTCCAAGAGAGGATGTCGCCGACCACTAAAGAAGAAGAAAAAGGGAAGACTAGGGGCAGGCCACACCAAGGAAGAAAAGAGAAGAATAAAAGAGAGTTATCTTATTGTAAGGTGAGGCACCTCTACCCTCTCTTTTATATTCCTTGGTCTTGAAAAATAAGGAAAGTTTTAATAAAAATTTCCTTATTCTCTTTGCTAATAAAAGGAAAATTTAATTAAAATTTCCTCTAATCCTTTATCATGGTCGGCCACATCTAGCTCCACAAATAAGGAAAGTTTTAAACACAAAATTAAAACTTCCTTATTTGTTTCTAAAAATTTTTAAAAATAAAAATTTCTCTTTTAAATTCCCTTTATGGTTGGTTATAAAAGGAAACTTTTATAAATTAAAATATCTCTATTAAAATATGTGGATGATTACAAAATGGAAAGTTTTTAAACAAAATTAAAATCTTTCTTTTCATCTACAAATAAGGAAATATATCAAACTTTTCTCTTAATCCTTTGTAGAAAGCTATAAAAGGAAAGATTTATAATTTTTAAAACTCTCTTTTAAATCATGAGCATAGTTACAAAAAAGGAAAGTTTTATCAAAAATTAAAATCTTCCTTTTAACTACAAATAAGGAAAGATATCAAACCTTTCTCTTAATCCTTTGTAGAAAGTTATAAAAAGAAAGATTTAAATTTTAAACTCTCTTTTAAAACCATGGCTTCCATATAAGGAAAGATTTTAAAATAAAATCTCTTTTATTTAATTATGGTCGGCCACCTAAGCTTCGGCTCCAAGCTTTGGCGGGCCACCCACTTGGCTCAACCCTTTGGCTTGGCCGGCCCAAGCTTAAGCTCCAAGCTTGGCTTAGCCGGCCGCCTAAGGGTGGGTAAGAAGTTGGATATTTGGTGGATATAAGGCTTTATAAATAAGAGGCTATGATAGCGACCAAGAGGAGAAATTGATTTTGGTCTCCCGATTAAATTAAGCTTCCTGTGTTCACCCCGAACACCCAACTTAATTTCATCAATAATAATTCATACCACTAAAGAATTACTATTGAACTACAGCACCAATCCCAAATTACATTTTGGGCTCCTTCTTATCATGAGTGTGTTAGTCTCCCTGTGTTTAAGATATCGAATGTCCACTAATTAAATGAGTTACTGACAACTCACTTAATTAATATCTAACTCCAAGAGTAGTATCACTCAACCTTATTGTCATGGCGGACTAAGTCCACCTGCAGGATTTACATGACAATCCTTATGAGCTCCTCTTGGGGACATCATCAACCTAGATTCCTAGGACACAGTTTTCTTCTATAATCAACAACACACACTATAAATAATATTATTTCTCAACTTATCGGGTCTATTGATTTATCGAACTAAATCACACCCATTGATAAATTAAAGAAATAAATATTAAATATATGTGCTTGTTATTATATCAGGATTAAGAGCACACACTTTCATAATAACAGAGGTCTTATTCTTTTATGCAGTCAGTATAAAAAGAAATTACCTCAAATGGTCCAGCTCAATACACTCATAGTGTACTAGTGTAATTTATTAGTCAAGTAATTACACTACAACCACTCCAATGGTTTGCCCCATTCCATCTCGGTTGTGAGCTACTATTTATAACTTATAAGGAACTGATAACATGATCTTCCGTGTGTGACACCACACACCATGTTATCTACAATATAAATTAATTGAATAACTACACTTAGCATATAAATGTAAACATTTGACTTATGTGATTCTTATTTCTGGATAAATGTTTATACAAAAAGCTAAGCTTTAAGTATATACTCTAACAATCTCCCACTTATACTAAAAGACTATGTTGCCATATACCTTGCCATACATCTAATTCCCAACCCTTCAACATACCCATCAAAAGCTCTTGCCTTAAGGGCCTTAGTTAAAGGATCTCTCAGGTTATCATCTGATGCAATCTAGGCGGCAACAACTTCTTCTCGTTATACGATGTCTTATATTGGGTGGTACCTGCGCTCTATGTGTTTACTTGCCTTATGGGCTCGTGGTTCCTTCGAGTTTGCTACTGCACCACTTATTATCACAATACACTGTAATAATTTTTGGGCAAACCAGGAATCACATCTAAGTCCATCATGAAGTTTCTGAGCCATTCAGCTTCTATGGCTGCCTCAGAGGCTGCCATATACTTAGCTTCCATAGTGGAGTCTGAAAAAGCACCAATGCTTAACACTCCTCCATAGTTATGACTTCACTTCCTAAAGTAAACATAAAACCCTGAGATCGACTTACTATTGTCCCTATCTGATTGGAAGTCAAAAATCCATGTAACCTTCAGGGAGCAAATCATCTGCTAGGTAAACCAGCATATAATCTCTAGTCCTTCTCAAGTACTTTAATATATGCTTTATAGCAGTCCAATGTCCCTGTCTAAGGTTATTTTTTGTATCTGCTAACCATCTCATGACAAAGTAAATATCCGGTCTCGTGCACAACATAGCATACATTAGGCTTTTGATAGCCGAAGCATAAGGAACTGCCTTCATGTCCTCTATCTCCTTTGATGTCTTCGGAGACATCTCTTTAGATAAAGTTACTCCATGCCTAAAAGGTAGAAAACCTTTCTTGGAGGCTTGCACGTTAAAACAAGCAAGGATTGTATCGATATATGAAGCTTGGGATAAGCACAACATCCTTTTCTTGTGATCCCTTATTACTTTGATCCCAAGAATATGTGCACATTTTCCTAAGTCCTTCATATCGAAATGTTTGGACAACCATACCCTTACTTCCGACAACACTTTGATATTATTTCCAACTAACAAAATGTCATCTACATATATTACAAGAAATACCACCACGTTTCCATCACACTTCTTGTATACACAAGACTCATACGGACACTGAATAAATTCATATGACTGGATTATTTCATTAAATCGGATGTTCCAAGACCTTGAAGCTTACTTCAGTCCATAAATAGACAGATTTAGCTTGCACACTAGATGCTCTTTGCCTTTTTCAATGAACCCCTCTGGTTGCTTCATATGGATGTTCTCTTCAAGACTTCCATTAAGGAAAGTTATCTTGACATCCATTTGCCAAACCTCATAATCCATATGAGCAGCAATAGATAGATAAGAGTATTCAGATAGACTTAAGCATAGCTACTGGCAAAAAGGTTTCCTCATAATCGATTCCCTCTTTCTGAGTATACCCCTTCGCAACAAGCCTTGCTTTGAGGGTTTCCACCTTCTCATCTATCCCTCTTTTCCTTTTTTAGATCCATTTACATCCAATAGCTTTTACACTATTTGATGGTTCTACAAGCTCCCAGACTTTGTTAGAATCCATAGATTCTATTTTAGAGTTCATCACTCTTTGCCAAGATACTGCATCTTTATTTTAGAATGCTTCATCATATATCTGGGGATCAGGTTCATGTTTACCAAGGATCAAGTCCAAAGCATCTTCAAAAAAACATGAATCTTTTCAGGTTGCCTAACAATCCTCCCACTATGACGAGGCACTATCTGTGCTTGTGTATCATTTGTGATATGTGTTGCAGTTTCTTGTGATATTTCATCTTGTACTGTTGGTACTAGACTAGACATGTCCTCTCTAATTATTTCCTTAAGAATAAATTTACTTATGGGCTTATGGTTCATTACATAGTCCTTTTCTAAAAATCGGGCATTGGTGCTAACAATGACCTTCTGATTTTTAGGACTATAAACCTCCTTTCGTTTCTCTAGGATAACCCACAAACAAGTGAACTCCTGTTCTTAATTCCAACTTTATCAGTGTCTCCCTTCAGCATATGTGTTGGACTAACCCAAAATTGAATATGCTTTAGACTAGGCTTACACCCATTCTACAATTCTATGGGAGTAGAGGGTTCTGACTTAGAATGTACTATGTTCACTTCCGTTTCCAGAGTATATCCTCAAAACGAATTTGGTAATTCTGAATAACTCATCATTGATCTAACTATTTCCATAAGAGTCCTATTCCTTCATTCTACTATACCATTCTATTGGGGTGTACCAGGTGTAGTTAGTTAGGATTGAATCCTGACTTCTGATAAGTGACTCCTAAACTCTCTTAAGAGGTACTCGCCACTACGATCTCACCATAGTGTCTTGATACTTTTACCTTGACGTTTCTCCACATCAGCCTTGTACTCTTTGAACTTATCAAAGCACTTACACTTGCGGCGCATCAAGTAAATGTACCCGTATCTCGAATAGTCGTCTAAAAAAGAGACAAAATATTCGAAATCACCTCTTGCCTGGATAGTCATAGGTCCACACAAATCGGAATGAACCAATTCCAACACATCTTTGGCTCTATACCCCTTAGACTTAAAAAGCCTTTTGGTCATTTTTCCTTTCAAGTAAGACTCGCGGGTTGGAAAGTTTTTCACCACCAATGAACCCAAAAGTTCATCGGCTATTATCCTTTGAATCCTACTCAAGTTAATATGACCTAGCCTTAGATGCCAAAGATATGATTGGTTCATTTCCGAAGGTTGCATTCTCTTATTAGAGTTAGAAGATGTGTTATTTCCATTTATTGCATCGTGGGAGTTATTGGATAATAAATTACCAACCAACGTACCAGAACAGATAACTTCCCTAATTTTCTTGATAACAACTTTGTTATCAAAAGAGACAGAATATCAAGTTCTTTGAATAGTTTAGAAACTAAAATCTAGTTCTTTCTAAAACTTGGTATGTAAAGATAATTTCTCAAAATCCATGTTTTATTCCTATCAGAGGATAAACATCTCCCACTGCAACAGCTGCTACTTTTGCAACAGTGCCCATATAGACGGTGATTTTCCCTTCATATAGTTGTCGGGTTTCCTGGAACCTCTGCAATAAATTACAGACATGATCAGTGGCTCCCGTATCTACACACCAGGTACCGGTAGATAACACCAGTAAACATGTTTCAACAACTAATGAATAAAATACACTTTTATTATTCTCAGTTCTGAGAGGACAGTCCACCTTAATGCCCAAGTTTTGTTTCCAATCATTATAATTGGGACTACTATGTATATTCTATAGTATAACAGGTAGGGGATTGACAAATATTTGAAATCCTAAGAATCACAAAAAATATTTGGTCAAGACCAACACCTCAAAATCCCCATGAATTTTGTATGTCACGTTAGTGTGGACGTATACAAATTTAAACTTAAAGAAGAGATTTTATCCATTAATTTTATCTCGTCAACCTAACTTTATAACAAATAAAATTAATAGTTGGTCTATCTTTGATCAAATATTTGGTCAAAACTTTGAATTTAAAATAATATTGATTCCTCAAAACAATATCATTTAAATTCACCAACACCTCAAACACCGTGAATTTTGTATGCCACGTTAGTGTGGATGTATACAAATTCAGACATTTGTAAGAGGAGGGTCTTACCCATTAATTATCTCGTCAACCTAACTTTATGACAATTATAATTAATAGTTGGTTTTCCTTTGGTCATACAAATAATAGCAGTGACTACGTTGGGGAGGATACTATTAACTGTGCCTAAGTGTATACCATTACTTGATCACTTATAAGATTGTGTTCCTTCACCTAGAGAAGATCACACAAACCTAAATAATTTCCTATAATTACCTATAAAAGAAGTTTGATCTAGTGATCCATAATTAAACTCATCCATTATGGAGGAAGGCACTCAGAGCCAACACACAAGTTTGAATGCATCACCTACAAACCAGTAATTATAAAGGAGGTTTGATCTAGTGATCCGTAAACAAACTCATCCATTGTGGAAGAAGGCACTCAGAGTCAACACGCAAATTTGAATGCATCACCTACAAACCAGTAATTATTCATAAAGGAAGTTTGATCAGTGATCCACAAACAAACTCATCCATTGTGGAGGAAGGCACTCAGAGCCAACACGTAAGTTTGTTGCATCACTTACAAACCAATAATGGAGACCGTGAAATTTATTAAAAAATCCCTCTCCCACTTAGTTATTTAAAGTGAGGAATTTTAACTATGCAAGCATTCATCACACATCACACACATCATAGTAAATAAAAGCAATAAATATGGAAATTAATTTTCCAACTATTATGGCTTCTTCCATCACTATTCTCCGTGTGCTCCCGCCCTAGGGTTCATGTCGTCGAGTCCATCGAGCTTCCTTTTCCGCTGCGCCTCTGGTCCTCATATAGCACCACGCCTCGCAAGGATACAATCCGCGATAAAAATAAAATTTTACATATATCGATCCTATATTCCACAAGGGAATGTACATAAAGTCTAGATCGAACAAAAATGTAAAATCCTAGGGCTAATACAGCTCCTACTGTATTTAATAAATACAATCATGCACACATATAAAATGTCCTTGACATGTCCAAGGGTCCAATCACACATAATCACATTAAGCCATAATAGTTGGAGTCTGTAACCACAGAGTTTGCATATCCTACTATTATCCTACCTAAATTATGTATGACATGTGCATAATTAAACTAAAAACCAAACACACAAAGGCAAACTCTAGCTCTGATACCAATTGTTGATTGCTACTCGGAATATCATACTGGTTCCCCTGTATAAAAATTTTGTACAAGTCCTGAACCTTTCCTAACAATCTATTGTGTTCTTTAGAAATTAAACTTGGAATCACAAATAGAACTTAACATTATTGATTCCAAATTTAACTTATTTGTTCTTAGAGGTTTAGACTTAGATCGCAAACGATACTTAACATTATTGATCCAAATCCACCCATGTTACAAATTCGATTAAATATTTATTTCAGAGATCGACTCCCAAGTCAAATATGGTGAGGCACTAGGCCTTCTTGGGTATGGGATCATCCACCACTGTCTCGATAAAGCCTTTCAAAGAAATTCAATATTTAATCTCCTTATAGTAACCCTAGTTTTAACCATTAAGAACAATCGAATCACAAGATCGAAAAAAACAAAAGAAACATAAATTCGAATCACAAATCCGAAACCTAGAATCACTAGCCTCTTTGTTTGGTATTTCAAAATTCATACAAAGAAAACTAGTATGATGCGGAATAGAATTACTAGTTATACCTTTCTTTGTAAGCAACAACATCTTGATCTTCTATCGTATTCCTCTCCTTATCTCGGGCGTCGTGTGGGCGACGATCTACCGAGATGAGAACCACCAAGACTCCTTCCTCTTTGCAAATTTCGGCCACCAACCTCCAAGCTCCAAGGGATGCTAGAACAAAGCCTCCTTTCTCTCCTTCTTCTCCAAGCAAGATCCGGCCACCACAAGAACTCCAAGAGAAGATGTCGCCGGCCACTAAAGAATAAGAGAAAGGGAAGACTAAGGGCCGACCACACCAAGGAAGAAAAGAGAAGAATAGAAGAGAGTTATCTTGTTGTAAGGTGAGGCACCTCTACCCTCTCTTTTATATTCCTTGGTCTTGGCAAATAAGGAAAGTTTTAATAAAAACTTCCTTATTCTCTTTGCTAATAAAAGGAAAATTTAATTAAAATTTCCTCTAATCCTTTATCATGGCCGGCCACCTCTAGCTCCACAAATAAAGAAAGTTTTAAACACAAAATTAAAACTTCCATATTTGTATCCAAAAAATTTTTAAAATAAAAATTTCTCTTTTAAATTCCCTTCATGGTTGGTTATAAAAGGAAACCTTTACAAATTAAAATATCTCTATTAAAACATGTGGATGATTACAAAAATGAAAGTTTTTAAACAAAATTAAAATCTTTCTTTTCATCTACAAATAAGGAAAGATATCAAACATTTCTCTTAATCCTTTATAGAAAGCTATAAAAGGAAAGATTTATAATTTTTAAAACTCTCTTTTAAATCATGAGCATGGTTACAAAAAAGGAAAGATTTATCAAAAATTAAAATCTTCCTTTTAACTACAAATAAGGAAAGATATCAAACCTTTCTCTTAATCCTTTGTAGAAAGCTATAAAAGGAAAGATTTAAATTTTAAACTCTCTTTTAAAACCATGGCTTCCACATAAGGAAAGATTTTAAAATAAAATCCCTTTTATTTAATTATGGCGGGCCACCTAAGCTTGGGCTCCAAGCTTTGGTCGGCCACCCACTTAGCTCAACCCTTTGGCTTGGCCGACCCAAGCTTGAGCTCCAAGCTTGGCTTGGCAGATCACCTAAGGGTGGGTAAGAAGTTGGGTATTTGGTGGATATAAGGCTTTATAAATAAGAAGCTATGATAGGGACCGAGAGGTGGAATTGGTTTTGGTCTGCTGATGAAATTAAGCTTCCCGTGTTCGCCCCAAACACCCAACTTAATTTCATCAATAATAATTCATACCACTAAAGAATTATTATTGAACTACCGCTCCAATCCCAAATTATATTTTGGGCTCCTTCTTATCATGAGTGTGTTAGTCTCCCTGTGTTTAAGATATCGAATGTTCACTAATTAAATGAGTTACTGACAACTCACTTAATTAATATCTAACTCCAAGAGTAATACTACTCAAGTTTATTGTCATGTCGGACTAAGTCCACCTGCAGGGTTTACATGACAATGCTTATGAGCTCATCTTGGGGACATCATTAACCTAGATTCCTAGGACGCAGTTTCCTTCTATAATCAACAACACACACTATAAATAATATTATTTCCCAACTTATCAGACCTATTGATTTATCGAACTAAATCGCACCCATTGATAAATTAAAGGAATAAATATTAAATATATGTGCTTGTTATTATATCAGGATTAAGAGCACACACTTTCATAATAACAGAGATCTCGTTCTTTTATGTAGTCAGTATAAAAAGAAATTACCTCAAATAGTCCTGCTCAATACACTCATAGTGTACTAGTGTAATTTATTAGTCAAGATAAACTAATACCTAATTACATTACAACCACTCCAATGGTTTGTCCCATTCCATCTCAGTTGTGATATACTATTTATAACTTATAAGGAACTGATGATATGATCTTTCTTGTGTGACACCACACACCATGTTATCTACAATATAAATTAATTGAACAACTACACTTAGCATATAAATGTAGACATTTGACTAATGTGATTCTTATTTCTAGATAAATATTTATACAAAAAGCTAGGTTTTTAGTATACACTCTAATATCTAGATCTTTGGGTCTGAAGCTTATCTTTGGCCTGACCACTCGTTCAACACTGCACCCAACCTCGTGGATGACCAAACATTGAGCATGTGACTTTCTTGCTCGGTTAAAGTCACCATCAGTGAGCTCTCCAACTATTATATGAATAATACCCCCGGGGGCATTATTGTAATTCTCCTCTTGTCTGGATGATGATTGTTCTAGTTATGCCTGAGCAAGCTCTTGGGTTTGCTTGATCAGGATTTGTAAAGTTCCCGATTGTGGCTTGGTCGCCCGGTATTCAATCTTGAGTGGGCTATTCTGTCTTTGATACAGTCAACAGTTTGGGGCTTGGGAATGCCGACGATATCTAAGATTACCTTCTCGTTGATTTCGCAGCGCGTAACATTCCTCTGTACTGTGAGTAGTTGATTAATGATACATGCACCATTTTATGGGATTCCTTAAGGAACTCCCACATGTTGTACGACTTGAGGCCTTGGTTCGGGCTGACAATGTTGAGGACCTACCCGAGGCCCTTTAGTTGGAGGAGCAGGTGCTATAGTGCGCTCGGGATCAGGCACAGGTGCGATAACCTTCTTCTTTCGAGCAGTCTGAGCTTCTTCCACATTAATAAATTTGGTTGTTCTTTCAATTAATAAATCAAAGTTGGCTGGAGGTTTTTTAGCCAAATCCTTGAAAAAGTCATTATCATTAAGCCCTTGAGAAAGATTATTTACCAGAATCTCTCTGGTAGCTATAGGAACATCCATAGCCATCTGATTAAACCTTTTAATGTAGGCTCGAATGGACTCCTTAAGCCCCTATTTCAGTGAGAAGAGGCTCCAAGGAGTTTTATGATATTGCCGATTACTAGAAAAGTGGTAAAGAAATACCTTGTGGAAATCCTTGAATCGACGAATGGAATTATCTGGTAATCGTTTAAACCATCGTTGAGCTACTCCTCCGAAGGTGGTGAGGAACATCCGACATTTTACACCGTCCGTTGATTGCTGAAGAAGGGTGGCATGCTCAAACTTGAGGAGATGATCTTCCAGATTAGTTGTTCCTAAATATTCTCCAATATTTAAGTTCTGATATCTCTTGGGTAATGGATCATCGAATACCCTTTGAGAGAATGGGGTAGCAATCCGTTCAGGAGAACTGTCACTAGCTATAGCCTTGCTTCTGTATCGATCTCGTACGAGCACTTCTCCAGAACACTCTTGAGAGATTAAACCTTGGCCCGTCTATTCTAAGGGTCTGTGAAAAAATACTCTAAGACGTCGATCTGGTAAGAGAGGTGTAGGGAGTAAGTGAGTCTGATCCTCCTCTAACTTCTCCCTCTGAAGAGCATTGGTCGATACTTCCGGATTGGGTGGTGGTGGCATACCTCCCATATTAGCTTGTTGTTGTTGTTGTTGAAGCAATTTTTGTGCTCTGGCATTGATGAGTATCTCTAGATCTTCTTATGCTAAGGTTACAGTATTGGGTTTTCCAGCCTTTTCCATCGTAAAGCTTCAGATTTAGGCAAATATTCCCATAGACGACGCCAAATTTGATCCTATCTGAAGGCGATGAGATGGTGTGCTGGCTCTGACGACTGAAGAATGATAAGCTTCTCAAGATATGAAGAAACTCCTTGATGACCCTGCATACACTTTGATAATTCAACAAAGTGTTAGTGACCTAAGACCGGGGTGGGAATCCCTGTCAAGGTCATCTGACGGTCAAGTCAGTTCCTCACTTGAAGATAGAAGAAAAAGAAGAACAGTAGTGGAAAAATGCAAGTACTCGTCTTTGCGTACCTTGCCAATGGAGAGGATTCCCCTTTTTATACCACCTCACATAACCTCCATCATCATGAGATGGTCCCTGATTTGTTAGAGTTTCTTAGAAGATGAACAAAGTACAATCTGAACTTCATGCAATAATCTTTTAAGGAATCTTTTTTTACCCCAGATGTACCCTCTTTATCGTTTATGAGTTACATCCTTGATATGATGACATATGCAGAAGAGTAGATAGTTGTAACCATTTAACAAACAAAGAAACTTCGAGAGAACAGGTTTGCTAGGTTGTCATAAGATTGTCAACTGCTTGTTTGTTTAGATATATACTGGTCGATCATTAAGCCTAGATATATACCAGCCGATCATTAACCTCGTCGTATCTTGAAAATACCCCCTTCTTCTTCTGTTAAATATATCTCGGCCAGTCATGCATTAAGAATATATCTCGGTCGGTCATGTATTAAGAATACCTTATGTTGAATATATCTCGGCCAGTCATGCATTAAGAATATATCTCGACCAGTGATGCATTAAGAATATACCTCAGCTAATCATACATTAAGAATGCTTTATGTTGAATATATCTCGATCGATAATGCATTAAGAATATATCTTAGTCGGTCATGCATTAAGAATGTCTTATGTTGAATATATCTCAGCCGGTGATGCATTAAGAATATCTATGTGATACCAAGTGCTTTTACGCTCGCCTGATCTATATTGCTCGATCGAGTGCACACAGAGAGTATCTCGCTTAGTCAACCTTCACTCAGTCAATCATATGTTAAGAACTTTATATGATGTTAAGTGCTTTTACGCTCGCCCGGTCTACATTGCCCGGTCGAACACACACAGAGAGTATCTTGCTCGATCGACCTTCGCTCGGTCAATCATATGTTAAGAACTATGTATGATGTTAAGTACTTTTATGCTCACCCGGTTTACATTACCCGGTTGCGCGCACACAGAGAGTATCTCTCTTGGTTGACTTTCACTCGGTCGTTCATATGTTAAGAACTCTGTATGATGTTAGTGCTTTTACGCTTACCCGGTTTACATTACCCGATCGAGCGCACACAGAGAGTATCTCACTCGGTCGACTTTTGCTCGGTCGATCATATGTTAAGAACTTTGTATGATATTAAGTGCTTTTACGCTCGCCCGATTTACATTACCCGATCAAGCACACACAAAGAGTATCTCGCTTAGTCAACCTTCGCTCGATCAATCATATGTTAAGAACTCTCTATGATGTTAAGTGCTTTTATGCTCGGTTTACATTACCCTGTTGAGCACACACAGATAGTATGTCACTCGGTAAACTTTCGCTTGATCATATTGAAGGCGCTGGAATTCCGTTCTGTTTAAATTTTCATGTACGAAAATTGTACAAGAAAAGAACTTTTCCTAGCAACCTGCATGTTTGATCAATCAAGCAAATTCTTGACGGATCAAAGTACACCTTGATCGAAGTACAAGATCGCTGGCCTCTTGTGTTGGTATTCAAAATCGATACGAAGAAAAAAAAACCAATTACGTAGTGGAATTAAAGAACTAGTTGTACCTTTCTTCGTATCTAAAGACCTCTTGATCTTCTGCTGTATTCCTCTCCTCTTCTTGGGCATCATGTGGGTGACAATCTACCAAGACAACACCACCCTTCTTCTCTTCTTGGTTTCCAAACCGCCGGCCACAAAAGGAGCTCTAGGATGGGGCACCTTCTCCTCTTCTTCCTCTTCTCCAACTTCTTCCTCTTCTCCAAGTCGCCGTCCACCAAGGGAAAGGGGGGCGCCGACCCTTGGTGAGGGAGAAGAGTAGGCTTGTGAAAATTAGGAAGATTAGGTTTTATGGGCCACCACCTACTCCTTTTTATAGGCTTACCATCAGTTACAAAGAAAGAAAAAAATAACAGAATTTTGTTTAGAAAAAATCTAAACCAAACTATGTTAAACCAAACCAAGTTTAATCAAACAAAGTTAAATTAAACCAAACTAAGTTAAGTTAAATCAAACTAAGTTAAGTTAACCCAAACCAAGTTAAATTAAACCAAATCAAGTTATGGATGGGTGGATGCGAGGCTTTATATAGAGGCTACAATAGAGACCTAGAAGAGAAATTGATTTAGGCCTCCTGATGGGCATGGGCTTCCTGTGTTCGGCCCGAACACCCAACCCAAGTCCATCAATAATAACTCATACCACTAAAGGGTTATTATTGAACTACCACACCAATCCCATATTACAATATGGGCTCCTTCTTATCATGAGTGAGTTAATCTCCCCGTGTTTAAGATATCATATGTCTGTTAATTGATTGAATTACTGACAACCGAATTAATTAACATCTGATTCCAAGAGTAGTACCACTCAACTTTATTATCATGCCGGACTAAGTCCACTTGCAGGGTTTACATGATAATCCATATGAGCTCCTCAAGGGGACATCATCAACCTAAATAATTAGGACACATATTTTTTCTATAATCAACAACATACCATATAAATAGTACTATTCCCCAACTCATCGGCCCTATTGATTTAATGAATAAATCTCACCCATTGATAAGTTAAAGAAATAAATACTAAGTATACGTGCTTGCAATTATATAGGGATTAAGAGGGCGCACATCCATAATAACAGAGGTTCTGTTCTTTTATGTAGTCAAGATAAATCGAACAACCTCAAATGGTCCTGCTCAATACACACATAGTGTACTAGTGTAATTATATAGTCAAGACAAACTAATACCAAATTATACTAGAACCGTTCCAATGGTTTGTCCCTATCCATCTTGGTTGTGAGCTACTATTTATAATTTATAAGAAACCAATAATATGATCTTCTGTGTGGCACCACACACCATGTTATCTACAATATAAATTAAATGGACAACTATATTGACATATATATAAATATAAAATACAAACATTTGACTAAAGTGATTCTCATTTCAAAATATTTCAAAACATATGTTCACACAAAAGCTAGGCTTATAGTATACATTCCAACAATCTTCCACTTATAATAAAAGACTATGTTGCCATATATGCTGTCATACATCTGATTCTCATCCCCTCAACATGTCCATCAAAAGCTCTCGCCGGAAGGGCCTTAGTGAAAGGATCTGCCAGGTTATCTGCTGATGCAATCTTGGCGATAACAACTTCTCCTCGCTTTGCGATATCTCGTATCAGGTGGTACTTGCACTCAATGTGTTTACTTACCTTATGGGCTCGTGGTTCCTTCGAGTTTGCTACTGCACCACTATTATCATAATAAATTATGATAATTTTGGGCAAACCATGAATCACATCTAAGTCAATCAAGAAGTTTCTGAGTCATACATCTTCTTTCACTGTCTCAGAGGCTGCCACATACTCAGCTTCCATGGTGGAGTCCGAAACGCATTTCTGCTTAACACTCTTCCATGTTATGGCTCCACCTCCTAAAGTAAACACATACCCTAAGGTTAACTTACTACTGTCCCTATCTGATTGGAAGTCTGAATCCATGTAACCTACAGGGAGCAAATCACCTGCCTGGTAAACCAGCATATAATCTCTAGTCCTTCTCAGGTACTTTAATATACGCTTTACGGCAGTCCAATGTCCCGGTCCTGGGTTACTTTGATATATGCTAACCATGCCCACGGTAAAATAGATATTCGATCTCGTACATAGCATCGCATACATTAGGCTTCCTACAGCCGAAGCATAAGGAACTACCTTCATCTCCTCTATCTCCTTTGATGTTTTAGGGCACATCTCTTTAGATAAAGGTACTCCATGCCGAAAAGGTAGAAAACTTTTCTTAGAGTTTTGCATGCTAAAACAAGCTAGGATAGTATCGATGTACGAAGCTTGGGATAAGCACAACATCCTTTTCTTGCGATCCCTTATTACTTTAATCCCAAGAATATATCCACATTCTCCCAAGTCCTTCATATTAAACTGCTTAGACAACCATACTCTTACGTCTGACAACACTTTAACATTGTTGTCAATGAACAGAATGTCATCTATGTATAGTATAAGAAATACCACCACGTTTCTGTCACTTTTCTTGTATACACAAGACTCATCTAGACACTGAATGAATCTATAAGACTGGATCACTTCATCAAACCAGATGTTCTAAGATCTTGGAGCTTGCTTCAGTCCATAAATGGACCGATTGAGCTTGCAAACTAGATGCTCTTTGCCCTTTACAATGAACCCCTCTGGTTGCTTCAGAGAGATATTTTCTTCAAGACTTCCGTTAAGGAAAGTTGTCTTGACATCTATTTGTCAAGCCTCATAATCCATATGGGTAGCAATAGATAAAAAAAATCTGGATAGACTTAAACATGACTATCGGCGAAAAAGTTTCCTCATAATCGATTCCCTCTTTCTGAGTATACCCCTTTGCAACAAGCCTCGCTTTAAAGGTTTCCACCTTCCCATCTGTCCCTCTTTTCTTTTTGTAGACCAATTTACATCCAATGGCTTTTACACCATTTTGTGGTTCTACAAGCTCTCATACCTGATTAGAATACATAGATTCTATTTAAGAGTTCATTGCACTTTGCCAAGATGCTGCATCTTTATCTTGAAGTGCTTCATCATATGTCCAGGGATCAGGTTCATGTTCACCAGGGATCAAGTCCGAAGACTCTTCCAAAAATATGAATTTATCAGGTTACCGAACAACCCTCCCACTACGACGAGGCACTACCTGTAATCGTGCATCATTTGTCAGACGTGTTGCAGTTTCTTGTGGTATCTCATCTTGTACCGTTGGTACTAAATTAGACATGTCCTCTCTTATTTCCTCAAGAACAATTTTACTCATGGGCTTGTGGTTCATCACATAGTCCTCTTCTAAAAATCGGACATTGGTGCTAACAATGACCTTTTGATCTTTGGGACTATAAAACAAATCACCTTTCGATCCTTTAGGATAACCCACAAACAAACGAACTTTTGTATGTGATTCCAACTTATTAGCATGTCCCTTCAGCACATGTGTTGGACTACCCCAAATCCGAATGTCTTAGACTAGGCTTACACCCATTCCACAATTCTGTGGGAGTAGAGGGTACTGACTTAGAAGGTATCAAATTCAGAATGTATGCTGTCATTTCTAAAGCATATCCCCAAAACGAATTTGATAATTCTGAATAACTCATCATTGATCTAACCATTTCTATAAGAGTTCTATTCCTTCATTCTGCCACACCATTCTGTTGGGGTATACCAGGTGCAGACAATAGGGATTGAATCCAGACTTCTGATAAGTAATTTCTAAACTCTCCTAAGAGGTACTCTCCACCATGATCAGACCGTAGTGTCTTGATACTTTTACCATGATGTTTCTCCACATCAGCCTTGTACTCTTTGATGTCATCAACTCGTGTTGCTTCTGAAGCTCAGAGTTCATGGTTGCGAGCATGAGGTATGACACATCTAATGCATCATCTTGATGCTTCTTATAAGCATCTCGGTTGGCTCGCGTGGCAGTGACAGGAGGTGCCTCCGGAATGGGCTGCTCTAGGACGTACAGTTTTCTTTCTTGTGTGAGAACGATTCTCAGATTCCTGTACCAGTCCAAGAAATTAGCTCTATTGAGCTTGTCCTTGTCAAGGACAGAACACAGGGAGAAAATGTTTGTGTTCGTCGACATGGCAATCTACAACATAAATAAAGCAGAAAGTAAATATCATATTCCACTTATCATTTAATTAGGCCTTTAACTAAATGATACTCCCACTGAATTATAGGGCTTTTGTAGAATCAAGTCATGGATGTGGTCAATCCACACTACTAGATTCATACCAATTAGCTATAATTTTCATGGGACAAGATCCACATCATACTACACCTTGAGTTAGCTTTGGCTAAATCGCCCAAGACTTAGTATGATCGGTAGATAACTAATTATCAATTACATCTTTATGCAACTTTTGTTTATAGGATCAAGATAAATGTGATCTTTATCCTATCTTCCCAACCATTGGAAAATGTCTATAGTTTTACCGTATCTAATTGAGTTAACTAGTTATACTCAATCTAATTGAGTTTGTTCTCACCCAAGTTTTGATAGGCGGGACCAAGATTGCCCCTCCGCACCCTATCAAGATAATATGCGTTGCTCTGCTTTAGCAGATTCAACAACAACAAATGATCGAGGTAGTGATGGGTATCAAAACTTGGTAGACATTTCGAGTTGACTTGATTAAGATATAATCTAATCATGAATGTGTATCATATACGCATTAAGGCACTAATTACCCTACATTAGCATGCATCACATACACACAAGCAATGATAGATACATATATATATATATATATATATATATATATATATATATATATATATATATATATATATATATATATATATATATATATATATATATATATATATATATATACATATATACTGATTAATTAATTTGTGATGAGGTCATGGCCCTACTACGATCTTCTCAAGCTAATGAAAAGATCGGGCGGTCAACCTAGGGTTAACGACTTCTTCAAGTGCCTCCTTTTGACCGCCATGTGTTGACAGCAGCCTCTTCGTAACTCCTTCTTGAGTGGACCTTCCACCGCTTCATTTTGTATATTACAAATATGAAACTCGAGTTACATTCGAGTCTAAAATCTATTTGTAACAGGAACATAATTGTAACACCCCACCCTCCTCACTACTAGTCCGTGAGGGAGTGGAGCGCTACTGGACTACTAACTTTTTCTTAACTAGGATTGTTCACATATAAAGATCAATGCATAAACTCTCTCTAGTAGCGGAAGGCTAAATGACTTATCTATACATACTACTCAGACTTATGTTCACACAACTAAAACATCGTTCACATCTAAATCTACATATCAATCTAATCATGCTGAAATATATGTATTAATCTAAACATGCATGCATCCATTATACAACTCAGATGATAGGTCTAATGTGCATAATAATGAAGGAATTCTAAGTACATAAAGTCATCTTATGAATTAAATTATCTACATGAATAAACAATCTCAAATGGTCTAAATACAAAATATCTTAATAGAATCTTAAACTAAATCCCAAGGCTTCTATAGTCCGGGCATCACACATCCATCTGCACCTCCTTGTCCGCCTTCCTTTGCTGTAGCTTTTCCTTTCCTTTATCTGCAGTAAGAGGAAAATGCAACTATAAGCAAAATTGCTTAGTAAGCACTATCTAACTCACAAAACTCGAATATGCATGTGAATAAAATAAATCTAAAACTGAATACTTTAGATGGAATACTACACATGCTCATCTAATAGCAAAAGAAACAAGACATGCTGAAATGCTAAACATGTAAAGCTTATTTCACTTGTTCAAAACTTATACTTTTATACTTCAGAATAATAAGTTTAACTGAACTGATACATAAGCTGAACTAAACTGATGCTAGACTAATGCTGAATCTGAACTGTATTCACATAACTGATTTGTGAAGTTTTGAAAACTATTTTCATAATAGATAAAAATAATAATCATGTTGTTGATGGGTCTGGCAACTGTACTTGCTATGCGCGCATCCCTAACTAGACCCGAGGTAGCTAGTCCCGAATCTAGTAGGGTTTACTAGGTTATCTGAACCTAGAGCTAGGTTATCTGAACATAGGGACGACTATGGGAGCCCAACCCAAGGACAACTAAGAGTCCAGCACAGTGCCACTGATAAAAGTAAAATACTGATTCATAAACTGATTTATCTTATCTTGCTCTTACTAGGTTATCTGAACCTAAGGGCGACTATGAGAGCCCACCCATTGAACCGTAGTTCCATATAAACTTAAGCATGCTATTTATAAGAATTGTAGAATGAAATGCTAATTATAAGGACTGCTCTTTATGTCCAATCACAAAGCATAACCATTTTGCAGTAGCTACCAAAAACCAACCTACATGCTTTAGAAGAAAACACACTCTTTCTTGTTCCTTGCCCAGCAACAGAAATCCCAAAATCTGTAACCCTTCTACTAACTGATCATGCCTATAAAAATTCATAACTACATGCTTATAAGTAAAATCGTTCATGCATATTGAGGTAACAAGGAAACTCAAATCTGTATGCTTAAATGAATGGTAGTAAAGAAGCATATCTAAACCACATGCTAGAATAAAGAAACTCAAATCTGTATCCTAGAATGAGTATAACTAGAAAACATATCTAAACCTCATGCTAGAATAAAGAACATCAAATCTATATACTTCAATGAAAGTAGCATATCTAAACCTTAAGTTCAGATTTAACATAAGCAAATTCTAGAATTGAAACTGCACTATACAAACAATGGCCCAAAACTACAATCCGAACACTTCCAGATATCCATGCTATCTCAAACCACAAACCAAGATTTGCAAGGCTACAACCAATTAAAGCTTGCTGGAAAACTAAAACAATACCTATATAAAACTTATTCACAGCTAAGCTTTTATAAGATAGTCGTAATCTTTTAACCATGCTTCAATAGAATTGCAAAGGAAACAACAAAATCTTGGGGCTATTCTAAAAATCCCTAACAATCACAATCCTTTACCACAAAATTCGGAAGCCAAAAGACAAACCACAGCATGCTACTGGAAACCAAAACCAAGGCATCTATTCTTCATGCTCAATGCTACGGTAAGGAAAAAGTCCCAAAGTATAACCATACTTCATGCTACACAAAGCTATTCAAACCAAAGTGCTACACATAATTCTCAAACTAAAACCTGTTCATACCCAAATCTGATAAATTCTGAATATGGCAGCAAACTTCAGAAACCCACCGAACTCACAACTAACCCCCTGTTCCGTACCACGACAAGGAAACTATAAGGAACAAATTGCTCAACATACTTAATTCTTCCATATTCTTTCTTTGAGTCTTACGGCAACAAGCCCTAAACCAAATCTTCACAGCAAAATTTGAAAACAAGGAAAAAAAAACTAGATTCCTATCACTCCAAAATTTCTCATGACATATTCCTCAATCTAAAGAAAACCAAATCCCGAATTTCCAACTACAAAATCCGAAGCAACCAACCACATGCTAAACAATGAATCTACACAATTCATATCCTTTCTTAAAAACATGCTTCGAAATCAACAACACGTAGCTAACATGAATCCGGAACTACTCTTCTGCAGGTGAGGAAGCACTTACCATGTGTTCTTGAACTCACAGCCGGAAAGAAAGCTTCTAGGGTTCAGATAACTCAAGTTTTCTGGCTCCTCTTCGTGCTCACAGCTTCCCTTCGACGAGAGGACTCTGTATTGGCGAAGAACTCTCAAAGTTAGCCCCTCGCCGGCCGCCGGAGGTGAAACCTAGGCTTCCTTCGTTTCCGCCCGAGAGCCATCGCACGCAAGGAAGAGGGATTCGAGAGAAAGGAATTCACCTAACCCCTCTCTTAACCTATCCTTTTATACTTAAGGTATTTCGGTTATGACTTAAGATTATTTCGCTTCCCTCTTATTACAAAACATCCGTTGGAATGCCTGGCAAGCCGTGGTTTGACCGGGTCAGAGGTCGCGGGTTCGATTCCTCAGTCGAACCCTTTTTCCCATTTATTTTCTGTTTCCTATTAACTATTACTTAAATAAATTTCATTCCCCTTTTAATCAATAATGTCTGCTTGGGCACTCGGTTAGCCGAGACAACTTAAGGATTTGCTTAACCGGAGGTCTCCACTTCGAACCTCGGCTAAATTTCTTTACTTTTTGTAACTTGTTTCTTTTGGTAAAAATACCAAATGAACTCCAAAAATTGCATAAAAATACTCTAAAAATTTCTAAAAATCTCTAGAATTTTTCTAAAGTATTTCTAAATATTTTTACGTACTATTAGGACTCATAATGAGGAATTTTGGGTTATTACAATAATAAGGGAGGCACGATGCGTAGGTCGCATATCATATACAACATGCACAATACTAAAATGGTGCGCAGACCATATTATGAATTACAGCACAATTTTAACCAATCACATTGGAGTTTTTGGGCCATAACCATCACAATATCATACATAATTCTAAATTATGTATTTTATATAAATTTCTATAATTTTACTACTGTTTTATCAATTTTATGAGTCACAACTCCTCAGCGGTCCCGTTTAGTGATTTTCGAGTGTGATCGCGAGACAATGCCCCTTGCAGGGTTAGGGGCAGCACCCCTTCTCGCGAAATGAATATCGCGATTGTCCCAAATTGATCTAATAGCGCCTTAAGTCATTGTCCAAAAAAAATAATTTTATTTGGGCGAGACCTTGCCGTTTCGGACGGTTTTTCTCGGTATTTGAAACCTACAAGTGTCCAAGCACTTGTTGCTTCGCCTTTACAAGAAAAATACTAACAAAATCCATAAAAGTAGAAAAATTACAAAAACTTACAGATCTGAAACCTTTTTGTAATAACAAATACAAACATGTATAAGCTTCACACGTGGCTCTGATACCACTGTTAGAACTTTCGAGCCGCAAAAACTGCTTTTTGCGTTGCGGAAACCTCGAAGCTAGCCACGGATCCGTGCAAAGATAGATAAATAAAATATGCATGTACATGTTTGTCTACACTAGATCTACCTTAGATCTACATGAAAAGGAAGTATTACCCTTGTAGCGATGCCCTTCGCTTATCCCGCTCATCCAAATGGTTGTCAGATCTCGTAGAGTGTCAAGTGTACACTCCTTTACACGTATCCACACAGATAAAAGGTGGAGAGAACCACTTAGAGTGTGCTAGCACAATTGAGAGGTCTCAGCAATGGAGGAGAAGGAGATAAAAGAAGAGAGGAAGAAGAAGAGACCTTGAATAAGCACACACTTGCTTTTTTCCCTATAGTTGTCGGCCACTTATTAGAGCATTTTATACCTCCATGTAATACCAAGAGTCATGGCTCTTGGTCTTCCTCATGATGTGACACACAATAATGTAGCCTTGATGATGTGGAACATCATCATTGGTCGACCCATGCCAAGTCACAATGAAGTGGCATTTGGTCAAGTCAAACTTAACCCTTCATCTTCCCTCTCAAGTCAAGTCAAACTTGACCTCTTATCTCCCATGGTTGATCAAATCTACCTTTGACTCAAATCAATTTAATTTAATGAATCTCTATTCATTGGTTTAAATTAACTCAATGAATTATAGTCTAAATTAGACTCATTCGACACATGAATCAAATTGAGTCCAACTCAATTAGTCTAATTTGGATTACTCTTAATCCAACTTGGTTCATCACATGAACCTAATCCTCTTGGTCCATCATATGAACCTAATCTCCATCTAACTGCCCTTTGTGTGTGACCCTATAAGTTCTTGTAACATTGGCAATACTCCTAAACCCATTTAGAAACATAAGCAATGAGCGATATCTAGCAACACATCATTACTACCCAAGTTACAAGAATGTTGAGATCCAACATCACCATTGTGACTACTAATTGTGACTCTCACAATATGTGATAACGTCCTTCTATCCTTGACATCTAAATTGATCAATTGAGGGATAGACCATGTCATCCTCTAATCAATCTATGTCTTGAACTCCAAGTAGACTCACTCTAATCAAATGAGCTCAATATCTCATATTGACTTATTTGGGCATGGTCATGCACTTAGTGGTCTCACTCTATCAAGAATCATGATATCACTCTCGTCATATAGGAGGGATAGATCCCATCTACATCACTCACATCCCTCCGCATAATTTGTTACATACCCAGTAGTCGTCTTTATAGTCCACCCATTTACGGGTGACGTTTGACGAAGCCAAAGTATGCAACTCCTTATGTAGGGAACCATGGTGACTTCAGGTCCAAGGACTGATAGTCATACTAATAGTCACATGAGAAAGTATATGACACTCATATAACGATCCATGATACTTTCTCATGGCGGGTCATTCAGTATACATTCTCCAATGCATACCCATGTGTCAACTTGATATCTAATATCCATGACTTGTGAGATCAAATCATAGTGTTGACATACATGCTAGTCTCATCGCATTAACATTGTCCCTGAATGTTAATACTTGACTAGGAATGATTAAGAGTAGTGTTCTCTATATCATCTCATTATCAATTCAACCAATCGATTGATATAGATAAGAACCTTCTACTCAATGACACTATTATACTCAGTTATTTGGCACCAATACAAGTAAGTATAATAATCATAAAGAAATGCCTTTTTATATATATATATATATATAGGAATATGATAGATCGAGTCCATACAATAATCATCACATGATTGGCTCTAGGGCTCTCACTAACATAATAATGATGCAATTGTTCATCACTAGAGAAAGTAGTGCCGAAGTTGTTAGATATACCTTTGAAGCGTGTATTTCCCTCGTTTAAGACAACCAACAACTCCTTTCCTTTCCTTTAATGAGAGCTTCCTTCGATGATATTCGACATCACGAATGACGGGAGAGGTAGATTCGAATGAAATGAATGTGGGTGATGGGTGGTAGCACTTTGGGAATTTATGGGAGGAAGGAAAGAGAAAGAGGATATGAGGAAGGGGATGAAGTTGGTGGCACGACCGTGTAAGTCTCCTCACACCCATGTCCTAATAGAGGTAGGGTTGGGTCGGGTCATGTAAGACTCTACATGGCCTCTCCTTCTTGGCTTCGCACGACCGTGCCTGTTGGCACGACCCCTCCTTTCTTCCTCTCGGTTAAGATCGCACGGCTGTGTCAATCGACACGGCCCGTGCATTCTTCTCCTCGGGTGGCTTCACACGGCCGTGCCAGTTGGCATGGCCGTGTGTTGTTCCTTCTCTGCACAGGTCACACGGCCGTGTGGGATCACACGGCCCATGGCATTTCCTCCTCTACAAGCTTCACACGACCGTGTGGAATCACACGGCCGATTCCCTTACGTGTGTAGTGCCTTGCCTTTCTTCTTTTTGACCTGTCTGACGCCCCCACGCCCATGAAACGATCACAGCCAGCTCGTGGCGGCTTATGCACACCCTGAAAACAAAGACCTAACAATAAAAATACTCGATTGAACTAACTAAATATATATATGTATATATAAGGACAATTGGATAACGAATTAAAATGAAACCCTTGGGTTGCTTCCTGATGTGCGTAAATATTATGATCGTTTATGTATGTTTTAACATACATTTACTTTCTTTATACATATATATTCCTTGCATGATCACCTCTTTTATCATGTATTCATCATATAGACTCTTTTGTTCAGATATCTGTTCTTTGTTTGGTTTTGTGTTGACAGGGATAACTTTTGGAGTAAAAACAGTGATTGTCGACGCATCAGAACGAGCCAGAGAACACGGTTGTGCAACCTTGCACGGCCATGTGGCGAAACAGGAGAAGAGAAGTACACGACCGTGCAATCCTTGCACGATAGTGCGGCCAAACTAGAGGCAGATCAGAGCATGGTCGTGCATATTTGCATGGTCGTGCCCCCCCCCCATGACCTCAACCAAGCAAGGAACGGTCGTGCAGTCCTACATGGCCATGCCTCAGGAACCGAGCCTGAAGCTCACACGGCCATGTCAATTAGCACGGCTGTGCAGTGCATCTAGAGATAAGAAAGGGCATGGATGTGCAATCCTTACACGGTCGTGCCACCGCAGTCACGCCCTAGCCTATAAAAGGGTTTTAACCCTTTTCCTCAAGGGGGAGCCGGGAAGCGAGCCATCAAGAAGAGAATCGATTTGGTGTTGTTCTACGCCGTCCAGGACCTCCATCCAACGATCCTTCATCACCACATCAACTCCAGAAGCATAGGATTGGATCTGAAGATCACACATCGTCGTCAGATAAGCGTCTTTTCTCTTTCTCTCTTCTTGTTTGAGAATTGCATGCTTAACATTATGTCTTCGGGTTTTTCTCCGGCGTCTATGGAGTAGATTCTTTGTTCAAGGATGAGGGAGTAATTTTGGATTGGTTTGATGTAAGACTCATAATTTTTCCTTTATTTTATTGGATGATTTCGCTTGCTTTGTTTCAACTACTCGATTTCTATATTGTGTTAATTGATTGTTTAGGAATTACCTATCTCGTAGAGAGAATATCCTAGATCGTACACCTGAGGGGCCCTAGTGATAGGGGTAACATATTCACAGACATCTAGGGTACTTCCTTGAAAAGAGAGACAACGCATCCACAAGGAAGTAAGAGACCAAACTAAGCTCCTTATCTCTATCCTTAGTGACATCAATTAGAGTAATATTCTTGTGATCTACCGAGGTGCCCTAGTGACAGGGGTTAACCGTAATAGGATTTAATAGGGATCTTCTTTATTTGGTACCTAAGAATAGATACTTCAGCTTTCGGCAAAAGCATGTTGATGGACAATGAGTAAAGGACAGAATGTGATACATCAATACCACCACAATGAAACCAAACTCCTAGAACTCTTCATAAACCAAGTCTATTACTTCTTCTTTGCTAGTTCTCGTTTCTGTTTCCAAAACCCTTTTCTTTAGATAACTTACAACCATTGGTAGTTTAACTAATCCTAAGTGTGTCATCGCTAATGCTTATAACCAGTCCTCGTGGGATCGATAATCTTTATTACTAACGATGAATCCATGCACTTGTGGAATTGTAACACCTCCCAAGAAGCGCTTGTTTTAGGTCTTTACCTCGACCCCGTATTAGTTAATGTGGGCTAAACCCATGGAGGCATGACTCTCCCCCAAGGATTAATGCTCCAGTTTTCTCCTTCAGTTTCGCTCATGCAGGAAAAATATACTTCTCATTGCTTGTTGGAGGCAACCTCTCAAGCTTTGTCGAATCACGCATCATGTCCGACGACCTCCCATGGAAATTGCATTCCTCATCTTTGTGTATATTCGATTTATTGGAATTTCTGTTGGTGCAGCAGGGCCAGCAAGAGGAGGTGAATTGCCTGAGAATAAAAGTATACCCTCCTCTAGACTTTCAACTTAAAATAATAGCAACTATAAAAATAATGAAATAACAGAAAAGAAAAGGGAGACCAGAAATTGACTTGGTTACAACTAAGATGGTTGTTAATCCAAGCCGGTTGAACAACTCCACTAGTAGAGTCTCCTTCACTATAGGCGGAGAAGCCTTTTTACACTTAGAACGCTCACTAGTCGCTAGGAATTGATTACAAAGTTGATTGCTTGAATTGATGAATATTTCCTAGCTCCAGGGGCCTTTATATAGCTCCTGTGAAGTCTATCCCGAGGGTCCAAGGTGCCTCCAACAAGGTTCAAGGCGCCTCAAACCAAGTCAGCGGATAAAACTTTATCCACGCTCAAATGGTCACTTTTGACCAGATGAAGGCACCTTCATCAAGTCTTGAAGGCGCCTTCAAGGTGAAGGTGCTTTCAAGCTATGATGAAGGCGCCTTTAGCAGTATTTCCAGCACACTTGCTTCTTTGCTTCAACTTCCGAAGTTCCATTCTTTTGGGTGATTTCGGCCAACCAAAATAGGGTTCACCCAAACCCAATTTTTGGCCTTCTCCTCGAGCAGGCTTCCGTCCTGGCTTTACGTCCCTCGAACGTCGTGCACGTTCTTCTCGCCCACCAGTGTACTCTTCTGCAGCTCTCTCGTCCTTCGGACCCACCAAACCTGTCGGCTCTCTTCCCGTGTCGACCTTCTCGCTAGTTGCGTCTTTCACTCAACTTCCTGTTCTCCTAAGCTCCTGCACACTTAGACACAGGAATCAAAAACAAACATGACATAACTAACTTGGTTGATCACATCAAAACAACCACGGAGTCCAACAATCTCACCCTTTTTGATGTGCATCAACCCAAGTTCTGTAACGCCCGCCCTCCACTCCTGCCTGGGGAGGACGGGGTTACTTACTTTCTACTTTACATAGCGTACGTACAAATAGTTTACTTATTGATTTTTCTTTTCAAAACAGCGGAAGTATTTAAATCATAACATAACTAATCATACCAATATGCTCAGCATGGTTATAAACTTAAGGAATCATATTCATCCATTCCTAACATAAGCGTAAAAAATAGTCATTCAAGTCATCAACATAAAATAAGCATAAGCAGGTCATTTATTTCTTTTAGCCAAGCCACCACCACACACATCTTTTTGCCCCTCCTGCTGCTCCTTTAGTTTATCCATCCTTTACCTTTATCTTTGGTACAAGGAAAGTAAGCTATGAGCACACAAGGCTCAGTAAGATCCTTTCCTACTCACAAAAACCGTACATATCATATAAAAGTAATCATATCAATATCATAGCATGAATGAAACTCATATCATGGCATAAATGGAAATCATAGCATAGCATAAATAACAATCTTATCATGGCATAAGGTGAGCTTCATATCTTGGCATAAACTTATCATATCAAGCATAAAGTAAATATCATATCATGACCTAAACTTATCATGGCATAAGTGGCATTCATATCATAATGTAAAGTAGCATCATAACATATCATGTCATATCGTAAAAAAAATAAGCATCATGACATATCATATCATCGTATGAAGAACATCCTATCATAGTATGTGAGTAAGCAACATATCATATCATTCCATATCATAAACATATATGCAAGATGTCCTTTAAATCATGGATGATGTCATGTGCAAGATGCTTTTCAAAACATGCTTCATGTCATGTGCCAATGTCTTAAAAATAATATCATATAGTACTTAAAAATAATCTCAACATGAGGGGGCCTGGCTTAGTACCACATACATACATAAATGCGCGCATCCTAAGTAGACCCAAGGTAGCTAGTCTTGAACCTACTAGGAAAACTAGGCCTGTAGCTAGACCTTGGGGCACGTAAGGAGCCCACCCTTTACTAGGCCCGTTTCTTAGTCCATCGACCTAGGGGCGCATAAGGAGCCCACCCTTTTGGTACAAGCCATACAAAGTAAAATATTATGTCATATACATATCATATCATAGCATAGCATGTTCATGTCATTCATAGCATATCATATACATGTCATTCATAACATATCATATTCATGTCATTCATACATATCATGTACATGTCATTCATAGCATATCATATTCATGTCATTGATACATATCATGTACATGTCATTCATAACTTTTCATAACATGGAGAGTGCTCTTAGTCCCACTTGATAGGGAAGCAACTCTTAGGCCTTTCACTTAGCTTATCATAAAGAGTGCTCTTAGTCCCAACAATAGGGAAGCATCTCTTAGGCCTTTTCTTTTCATTTTATAAAGCATACATACTTGAACATTTTACATATTATAGAAGACATTTTTATGCATGATTCATCAGCATACATAATGAACATTTAACATAACATGGAACACATAAGAATGCATGGAACATAAGTTAGCATCTCTTAATTCATATCATGGCAAGGTGAAGCACCTAGAGAGTCATAATTGGGTCTCAATATCAACCTACTAAGGGTGGCCGAAACATGTAAAGGTCTACCTAGGTTGCAAGAAATCATAATAGCATATAAACCCTAAATCAATTTCATAACATTTATCCCAAGGAACATCATAAGCATATTAAATTTTTGGTTCTAAGCTTCCTAGGTCTAAACTTCATAATGGGGCCGAAACATGCAAGGCCTAGATCTAGGTTACAATAGCATATACACATGTGAACCCTAAATAATTTTCATGACATTTATTCTAAGCAACAACATGAGCATATTGAATTTAGGTTTCAAGCTTCCTAGGTTTACAAACCATAGGTGGCCGAATATCCTAAATGTGAAGCTAGGTTCTCAACCAAATACAAGCATAAGAATATCATGTTAATTCCATATTATATCATGGGAAAAAAACATGTACATGTTAGAGTTGAGTTTAAGCTTGCCTAAGCCCTAAAATCTATCTTGGCCGAAAGTTCTCAAGGTGGAAACCTAGTTCTAAACAACATGAAATCTTAAGTACATCAAGTTATCTTCATACCATATCATGAGGAAGATTATAAGCAAGTTAGATTTGTGTTTGAGCCTCATTAGGGTTTTTAATCCTTTCATGGCCGAAACCCTAAGGTAAGGTTCACCTAGTTCCAAACAACATACAAGCATGCAACATCAAGGAAACATTCATAACATATCATGAGAAAGATCATAAGCATTTTAGTTTGAGGTTTAAGCTTCTCTAGGGTTCTTATTCCTTCCATGGCCAAAACTCTTAAGGTAAGGTTCTCCTAGTTCCAAACAACATACAAACATGAAACCTCAAAAAAACATTCATAACATATCATGAGAAAGATTATAAGCATGTTAGTTTTGAGGTTGAGCTTTCCTAGGGTTTTTAATCTCTTCATGGTCGAACCCTAAGGTGAAGATTCACTTAGTTCTAAGCAATAAACAATCATGAAATATCAAGGAATTATTCATACCATATCATGAGAGAAACCCTAAGCATGTTGGTTTTGGTTTTAAGCTTTCATAAGTCTTACAATTTATCATGGCCGAAAGATTCAAGGGAAACCCTTGGTTTTTAAGCCATCTATACTTGAAAAAAAACACATAACAACTTGTACCACAGGTGAGGGGATACTTACATCCTCTTGCTTGGTCTTTTCTTAAGATAAAGATACCCTTGAGAAGAAGAAGAAGAAGCTCCTCCTTCTAGTATTTCCTTCGCTTCTCTTGCTTGTAAGAAGTAGGTCTTGAGGCTTTCTTCTTGAGGTTTAGTTTTCCTTAGGAAGAAAACTAAGATTGGGTTTCGAAAATTTGGGAGAGGGGAGGCTCTAGGTTCGGTAATGGTGAGGAAAAGAAGAAGAAAATAAAATCCCTTTCTCTTTTTCTCTCTTATGCTAAGTGGGAGGAAGAAGCAAAGATAAGTTTTTGCCTTCCCTTTCTCATTAACTCCTTCCTAATTATCCTTAATGAGGCAAGGTGTCCCCATTCATCCCCTTAATTCCTCTCATCTCATTCCCTCATGCATCTCCACGAAAATGGAAGAGAAGGAGGAAGGAAAAGACAACTTGTCTTTTGCTAGTTTTCGTCTTAATCATGAGAAGGAGGAAGAAAGCTACTTGATGTTTTCTTGCTTCCTTCTCTTAATCATATTTTACCTTTATCTACAATTTCCATTCTCTATTCAACAATAATTTATGATGGCCTAGTGGTCAATCCATAATCCTTAGCTTAAAGAGGTTCAAGGTTCAATCCTTGACCAATTCCTTTTCTTTTATATATATTTTTGGCTCTATCTTTTCTTTTTATTCTAAGAGAAAATCTTCACATACTTAGCTTAAGAAATTCGTGGGTGTTACAATACCCCATTCCTCATAGAAAGTTCATCCTCGAACTTTAGAATAGCAACATCAGGTGGTACAGGACTTCCTGCTGAGTGCATCGGCCACTTTATTCGCCTTTCCTGGATGATAAAAGATCTCGCAGTCATAGTCTTTGACTAGTTCGAGCCAGCTACATTGTCTCATATTCAGGTCTTTCTGTGTGAAGAAGTATTTCAGACTCTAGTTATCGGTGTAAATCTTACACTGAGCTCCATATAAATAATGTCTCCATGTTTTGAGCGTAAAGACCACGGATGCTAGTTCTAAGTCATGGGTGGGGTAATTCTTTTCATGCTCTTTAAGTTGTCTAGAGGCGTAGGCAATGACCTTGCCGTCTTGCATGAGTACAGCTCTCAGTCCTAATATGGAGTCATCACTGTACATATCGAAGCCCTTGTCACACTCTGGAAGTGTAAGGATCGGAGCACTAGTCAGTCTCCTTTTTAATTCTGTGAAACTCTTCTCGCAGTCCTCTGTCCATTCATACCTTTTGTTCTTTTTGGTGAGAACTGTCATAGGAGCTGCAATTTTGGAAAAATCTTCTACAAATTTCCTGTAATAGCCTGCAAGCTCGAGAAAGCTTCTGACTTCGCTGGCATTCTTCAGCCTGTTCCAGTTACTTACAGCTTCGATCTTGCTTGGATCCACCATTACTCCGTCCTTGGAGATAACATGACCCAAGAATGATATTCGATCAAGACAGAACTCACATTTGGAAAACTTTGCATATAGTTGTTTCTCCTAAAGGATCTGTAACACTGTGTTCAGGTGTTCAGCGTGCTCCTCTGGGGTTCTGAATAGATGAGAATATCATCAATGAAGACGATCACAAATTTGTCGAGATATGCCGTAAATACCCGATTCATCAGATCCATAAATGTAGCAGGAGCATTAGTTACGCCAAAAGACATAACTATAAACTCATAGTGTCCGTATCTTGTTCGAAATGTTGTCTTCAGAATATCACCCTGTTTCACTTTCACTTGGTGATAGCCGGACCTCAGGTCAATCTTCGAGAAGATAGTTGCACCCTTCAGTTGGTCGAACAAGTCGTCGATCCGTGGAAGAGGGTACCGGTTCTTGATTGTTACCTTATTCAGCTCTCGGTAGTCTATACATAATCGCATAGATCCATCCTTCTTCTTTACGAACAGTATAGGAGCTCCCCATGGGGAGTGACTAGGGCGGATAAGTCCCTTGTCAAGTAACTCTGATAGTTGTTCCTGAAGTTCCTTCAACTCAGCCGGCGCCATTCGGTAGGGTGCTTTAGAGATTGGTTTAGTGTCAGGAATCAATTCAATCTCGAATTCTATTTCTCGATCAGGGGCTAATCCTGGGAATTCATCGGGAAATACCCCTGGATATTTGCATACTACCGGGACATCTTCTAGTTTCTGGTCATTGGTTCGACTTGCGTCGACCATTTGTGCTAGCAAGCCAGTACATCCTTTATCTAGCATCTTCCGCGCCTTTATGGCTGATAAGAATCCCTCAATTCCTTTACTTCGTTCTACAATAAATTCGAACTTCAGTTCCGCTTCCGGTTGGAAGACTACTTTTCTTTTACAGCACTTGATCGAAGAGCCGTACTTGCTCAGGAAATCCATGCCTAGTATAATATCAAAATCCTGCATGTCGAGTATTATCAGATCGCAGTAGAGTTCTCTGTCTGCGATTCGGATAGGCACGGCTCGCAACATCTGATCGGATGGCATCACTTCTCCCGAAGGCAAGGTTGTTAAGAATTTGCCACTTAAGACTTGTGGTGGCACTTCTAACTTTTTCGTGAAGGGTGTGGAGATAAACGAATGGGTTGCTCCAGTATCAAATAACACAGTAGCATACTGATTGAAAATAGATAGCTGACCTATGACAACTGTAGAAGCACTCGCCACATCCTCCTTGGTGAGAGAGAAAACCCTGGCATTCGTCGTCACTGGTGGGGCTTCTAATCTCCCTTGGCTAATCGGAGTCCCTTCCAGAGCCGCTTGTATCTGATGTAACTGTGCGGGGGTACTCCTATTCTGGTCATACTGCTGAGATGGTACCTGGAACCGGGTAGGGCAATCTCTGACCATATGTTCTTCCTGTCCGCAATTGTAGCACTTTCTCGTACCCTGGTGGCATGCTCCGGAATGCTGCTTTCCACAAGTGGCACACAGAAGGTACCTCGGCTGCTTATTTGCTAGACTACCTTTAAAGTTGTTCCATTGTTTTCTCTTTCCAGTGGAGTTTCCTTTCCAGTTCATCTTGGTACTCTGCGGTTTCTGTCCTTCCGTCTGTGTCAAATTCTTTTCCTCGTTCATCGCCTTCTGATAATGTTCGGTGATCAAGGCACTGCTGACTAGCTCTTCCGTGGTTTGCGGTCTATTAACTCCGTCGGCCACATTCAAAGCTATCTCAGGTCGGAGCATCTTCAACATTAGTCTGACCCGTTCTCTTTCCGTGCTGACCAACTCTGGACATAGGCGTGCGAGGCGGTTGAAGCGCTTTACTGCTTCATTGACAGATAAGTCACCTTGCCGGAACTCGGTGAACTCGTCGTAATGTCGATTCATCACTCGCATATGGAAATACTCCTCCAAGAATTCTGCTTCAAAATCTGCCCAATTCATTAGGTTGACTTGTCTTTTGGTCTTAACTCTTTCCCACCACATTCGTGCATCTCCGGAAAAATAGAATAATACACACTTGATCTTTTCTTATATCGGCCAATCCAGCAGCTCTACGATACTTTCCACTGTCTTGAACCAGGCCTAGGTGTCCCATGGTTCGCAAGTCCCCGAAAAATTTTCCGGCTTCAGCCTTAGCCATTGTATCAAGTAGGTTTCTTGTCGGACCACTGGGGCAGGGGCTATCGGTAGTACCGGTGCAGCTGCAGGTATAACAGGTGGTGTATTTGGGTTTGTTGGTGGGGTGACCGGATTTCCTTGTTGACTCATCATAGCAGTGATCACTTGTTGTTGTTCCGGAATCTGACGTTGGAGGTCTGTAACCACTTGGGTCAGATCTGGTGGAGTCATTGTCTCCTCGGTCCTGTTACCGCGTCTTCTAGTAGCCATGTTTATCTTCATAAATGACAACAAGGCTAGCATAAGTCATCATAGTTTCTAACCAGGCTAACCTAAGGTGATTATTATTCTTAACAAGTCCTAGCCTATGTTATAGTCAATTCTATCCTACCTTCATGTATCCCTAGACTAAAACGGTGAATCATAAAAAAAATAAACATGTAATATTAGATTAAAACATTACTTATCATGCCTAAAAGGAATAAAGTAAGCATAGAAATTCTTACTTGGAGCAGCATGGTAGAGGCTTGATGTGTGTGTAGTGAGATGGCTAACCTCGCTCTGATACCAACCTGTAACGCCCGCCCTCCACTCCTGCCTAGGGAGGATGGGGTTACTTACTTTCTACTTTACATAGCGTACGTACAAATAATTTACTTATTGATTTTTCTTTTCAAAACAGCGGAAGTATTTAAATCATAACATAACTAATCATACCAATATGCTCAGCATGGTTATAAACTTAAGGAATCATAATCATCCATTCCTAACATAAGCGTAAAAAATAGTCATTCAAGTCATCAACATAAAATAAGCATAAGCAGGTCATTTATTTCTTTTAGTCAAGCCACCACCACACACATCTTTTTGCCCCTCCTGCTGCTCCTTTAGTTTATCCATCCTTTACCTTTATCTGTGGTACAAGGAAAGTAAGCTATGAGCACACAAGGCTCAGTAAGATCCTTTCCTACTCACAAAAACAGTACATATCATATAAAAGTAATCATATCAATATCATAGCATGAATGAAACTCATATCATGGCATAAATGGAAATCATAGCATAGCATAAATAACAATCATATCATGGCATAAGGTGAGCATCATATCTTGGCATAAACTTATCATATCAAGCATAAAGTAAACATCATATCATGACCTAAACTTATCATGGCATAAGTGGCATTCATATCATAATGTAAAGTAGCATCATAACATATCATGTCATGTCGTAAAAAAAATAAGCATCATGACATATCATATCATCATATGAAGAACATCCTATCATAGCATGTGAGTAAGCAACATATCATATCATTCTATATCATAAACATATATGCAAGATGTCCTTTAAATCATGGATGATGTCATGTGCAAGATGCTTTTCAAAACATGCTTCATGTCATGTGCCAATGTCTTAAAAACAATATCATATAGTACTTAAAAATAATCTCAACATGAGGGGGCCCGGCTTAGTACCACATACATACATAAATGTGCGCATCCTAAGTAGACCCAATGTAGCTAGTCTTGAACCTATTAGTAAAACTAGGCCCGTAGCTCGACCTAGGGGCACGTAAGGAGTCCACCCTTTAATAGGCACGTTTCTTAGTTCATCGACCTAGGGGCGCATAAGGAGTCCACCCTTTTGGTACAAGCCATACAAAGTAAAATATTATGTCATATGCATATCATATCATAGCATATCATATTCATGTCATTCATACATATCATGTACATGTCATTCATAGCATATCATATTCATGTCATTCATACATATCATGTACATGTCATTCATAACTTTTCATAACATAGAGAGTGCTCTTAGTCCCACTTGATAGGGAAGCAACTCTTAGGCCTTTCACTTAGCTTGTCATAAAGAGTGCTCTTAGTCCCAACAATAGGGAAGCATCTCTTAGGCCTTTTCTTTTCATTTCATAAAGCAAACATACTTGAACATTTTACATATTATAGAAGACATTTTTATGCATGATTCATCAGCATACATAATGAGCATTTAACATAACATGGAACACATAAGAATGCATGGAACATAAGTTAGCATCTCTTAATTCATATCATGGCAAGGTGAAGCACCTAGAGAGTCATAATTGGGTCTCAATATCAACCTACTAAGGGTGGCCGAAACATGTAAAGGTCCACCTAGGTTGCAAGCAATCATAATAGCATATAAACCCTAAATCAATTTCATAACATTTATCCCAAGGAACATCATAAGCATATTAAATTTTTGGTTCTAATCTTCCTAGGTCTAAACTTCATAATGGGGCCGAAACATGCAAGGCCTAGATCTAGGTTACAATAGCATATAAACATGTAAACCCTAAACAATTTTCATGACATTTATTCTAAGCAACAACATGAGCATATTGAATTTAGGTTTCAAGCTTTCTAGGTTTACAAACCATAGGTGGCCGAATGTCCTAAATGTGAAGCTAGGTTCTCAACCAAATACAAGCATAAGAATATCATGTTAATTCCATATTATATCATGGGAAAAAAAACATGTGCGTGTTAGAGTTGAGTTTAAGCTTGCCTAAGCCCTAAAATCTATATTGGCCGAATGTTATCAAGGTGGAAACCTAGTTCTAAACAACATGAAATCTTAAGTACATCAAGTTATCTTCATACCATATCATGAGGAAGATCATAAGCAAGTTAGATTTGTGTTTAAGCCTCATTAGGGTTTTTAATCCTTTCATGGCCGAAACCCTAAGGTAAGGTTCACCTAGTTCCAAACAACATACAAGCATGCAACATCAAGGAAACATTTATAACATATCATGAGAAAGATCATAAGCATTTTAGTTTGAGGTTTAAGCTTCTCTAGGGTTCTTATTCCTTCCATGGCCGAAACTCTTAAGGTAAGGTTCTCCTAGTTCCAAACAACATACAAACATGAAACCTCAAAGAAACATTTATAACATATCATGAGAAAGATTATAAGCATGTTAGTTTTGAGGTTGAGCTTTCCTAGGGTTTTTAATCTCTTCATGGCCGAACCCTAAGGTGAGGATTCACTTAGTTCTAAGCAACAAACAATCATGAAATATCAAGGAATTATTCATACCATATCATGAGAGAAACCCTAAGCATGTTGGTTTTGGTTTTAAGCTTTCATAAGTCTTACAACTCATCATGGCCGAAAGTTTCAAGGGAAACCCTAGGTTTTTAAGTCATCTATACTTGAAAAAAACCACATAACAACTTGTACCACAGGTGAGGGGATACTTACATCCTCTTGCTTGGTCTTTTCTTAAGATAAAGATACCCTTGAGAAGAAGAAGAAGAAGCTCCTCCTTCTAGTATTTCCTTCGCTTCTCTTGCTTGTAAGGAGTAGGTCTTGAGGCTTTCTTCTTGAGGTTTAGTTTTCCTTAGGAAGAAAACTAAGATTGGGTTTCAGAAATTTGGGAGAGGGGAGGCTCTAGGTTCGGTAATGGTGAGGAAAAGAAGAAGAAAATAAAATCCCTTTCTCTTTTTCTCTCTTATGCTAAGTGGGAGGAAGAAGCAAAGATAAGTTTTTGCCTTCCCTTTCTCATTAACTCCTTCCTAATTATCCTTAATGAGGCAAGGTGTCCCCATTCATCCCCTTAATTCCTCTCATCTCATTCCCTCATGCATCTCCACGAAAATGGAAGAGAAGGAGGAAGGAAAAGACAACTTGTCTTTTGCTAGTTTTCTTCTTAATCATGAGAAGGAGGAAGAAAGCTACTTGATGTTTTCTTGCTTCCTTCTCTTAATCATATTTTACCTTTATCTACAATTTCCCTTCTCTATTCAACAATAATTTATGATGGCCTAGTGGTCAATCCATAATCCTTAGCTTAAAGAGGTTCAAGGTTCAATCCTTGATCAATTCCTTTTCTTTTATATATATTTTTGGCTCTATTTTTTCTTTTTATTCTAAGAAAAAATCTTCACATACTTAGCTTAAGAAATTCGTGGGTGTTACAAGTTCAAGTTAGGGTAAAAACAAACAAATAGTAATTTTAAGAAAATTACTAAACTAACATTTTAAGTACATAAATTGCAATAATAGAATTTGCATGTGTTAAAATAAAATTTTAATTTTCCTAACTCCCCCTAAACTTGTTACCTAAACTCTCCCCCTTTGATCACAGCAAAAATGGGGAAAAATATTTTCAAAATAAATTCTAAGTTATTTAGTAGAGATGTGAAAAATCTCTAAATCTTTCGAAAATTTTCTAAGTCAAAGTTTAATATTTAAATCATTTAAAAAAAACTTAGTTAAGAAAATTTATAAGTCTAAAAATTTCTAAGTCTTTTGAAAAATTTTTTAAGTCTTTTGAAAACATTTCTAAGTAAAAGTTTAAATCATTTTAAAAAAACTTGGTTAAGGCAATTTTAAAAAAAAAACTTAGTCTTTTTAATTTCAGAAATATGTTTAAAAAACTTTTCAAAGCATTAATATTCCATTCTTATTTTAACGTTTTTACCATAAAGTTAATTAAACATTTCATTTCTATATTTTGGCTTCCAGGTCTTGGCGAGGCACTAGGCCTTCTTGGTTATTGGAGCAACAACCACTTCCTTTGACAAAGTCTCATAAAGAAAACTCACTGTTTAATTTTCTCACTGAAAGTCTTTAACCTTTTTAAATTTAATCTAGCAATGATTTTGGAACCCAATAAAGGTTCCTTCCTACTGGATTAATCAGAAACTTAGGGGGTACATAGCTTCTAGGAACTTCCTAAGTTGTCTCTGATATTTTCTAATGTACCAATTTAATTTTCCATAAATCCTTAGTTTTGATTTGGAAAATTTATTTAAGCATACATGATTATTTTCAATTTCTCAATTTCAATTTTTAATTTCTCATTTTCCAAATTTAAATTATCATACATTTCTAGTGGGCATGCTTTTGCTAAGTTCAATTTCAATTCAGCATTTTCTTTTTCTAATTTTGCTAGATCTTTCGTAAGCAATTTGATAAATTTAAAGGATTGAGTAGGAGTGAGATCACGTACCTTACTTACCTTAAGCGATGATGCTCCCCCTTCGTTGCAGCTTTCTTCTTCTTCTGATGTTCCTCCCCCTTTATCTATGCTCATCTCTGAACGTGAGTCATCTTCGAAGAGATGGTTGGCCATCAGTGTTAATCCTGAGAAGGCTTCGGCTTCTGGTTCGGAGGATGAAGAAACATCCCAAGTGACCTTCAAACTCTTGCGCTTTGAGGACGTCGATCTTCGAGACTTTTCATTGCCCTTTTTCTTTAATTTGGGGCGATCATCCTTGATGTACCCTTCCTCGTTGCAGTTGTAGCACTGGACTGTCCATCTATTGCGTGGATGCTTCCTCAACTATGACTTAAATTTATTAGTTTTATGAAATTTATTGAAATATCTTACCAGTAGTGCTGCTTCGGTTTCGTCGATCGACGTTTCGGAGTCGGGATCGTCCTTTTTGGCTTGTAGGGCAATGTTGAGATTCGACTTCTCTACTTATTTAGGCTCTGCAAGTCTAGACTTGTGAAGTTTGAAAGTAGAAAATAAACTTTCTAGACTACTTACCTCAAAGTCCTTAGAGATGTAGTAAGCATCTACTAAGGACGCCCACTCTGGAGTTCTTGGGAAGGCGTTTAGTGCATACCAGATGGAATCTCTATTTGTTACTATTTCGTCGAGATTTGTCAGTTGCGTTATCAGCTCCTTGATCCTCGCTTGGAGTTGCGCAACCTTCTCGCCGTTATTCATCCGGAGATTTGTTAGTTGTGTCCGAAGGACGTCATGCCTTGCTAGCTTCGCTTCTAAGGTGCCCTCGTGGAGCTCCAGGAATTTATCCCATAGATCTTTGGCGGAGCCGTAGCTTCCGATCCGACTTACCTCCTGGGGCGGCAGAACACTAAGCAGGTGAAATTCCGCCTTTTTGTTGGTTACGGAATCGGCCTGCTCCTTCTTCGTCCAGTTGCATTCTTCTTTGTCTTTTGGCGCTGCATATCCATACTTCATTGTTAAAAGTATATCAATTCAGTTATAAAAAATACCTCCATTTTTCGCTTCCATGTAGCGAAGTCTCCGTCGAACTTCGAGAGATGAATGTTAGCTCCGGCCATCGTCTTGATCTTTGTTTCAGTTGGCGGTTAGTCCTTCTGAGGTGGTCGAGCTCTGATACCACTTGTTAGTGCAGCAGAGCCGACAAGAGGGGGGTGAATTGCCTAAGAATAAAAGTATACCCTCCTCTAAACTTTCAACTTAAAATAATAGCAACTATAAAAATAATGAAATAACAGAAAAGAAAAGGGAGACCAGAAATTGACTTGGTTACAACCAAGACGGTTGTTAATCCAAGGCGGTTGAATAGCTCCACTAGCAGAGTCTCCTTCACTGTAGGCGGAGAAGCTTTTTTACACTTAGAACGCTCACTAGCTGCTAGGAATTGATTACAAAGTTGATTTCTTGAATTGATGAATATTTCCTAGCTCCAGGGGCCTTTAAATAGCTCTTGGAAAGTCTATCCCGAGGGTCCAAGGTGCCTCCAACAAGGTTCAAGGCGCCTCTAACCAAGTCAGCGGATAAAACTTTATCCACGCTCAAACGATCACTTTTGACTAGATGAAGGCGCCTTCATCAAGTCTTGAAGGCGCCTTTAAGGTGAAGGCGCCTTCAAGCTATGATGAAGGCGCCTTGAGCAGTATTTCAAGCACACTTGCTTCTTTGCTTCAACTTCCGAAGTTTCGTTCTTTTGGGTGATTCCCACCAACCGAAATAGGGCTCACCCGAACCCAATTTTCGGCCTTCTCCTCGAGCAGGCTTCCGTCGCGGCTTTATGTCCCTCGAACGTCGCACATGTTCTTCTCACCCACCGGTGTACTCTTCCGCAGCTCTCTCATCCTTCGGACGCACCGAGCCCGTCGGCTCTCTTCCCGTGCCGTCCTTCTCGCTAGCTGCGTCTTCTGCTCGACTTCCTATGCTCCTAAGCTCCTGCACACTTAGACACAGGGATCAAAAACAAACAGGACCTAACTAACTTGGTTGATCACATCAAAACAACCACGGGGTCTAACAATTTCCCTGAGAAGAAGAGATGCAGTCAGGAGAATCGGATAAATCAAATTCTAACCTTTGTTTACCGATCACTAGGGATAATTTGTGACTTTTCACATTGATGAGGGCTCCAGCGGTGGCAAGGAATGGTCTTCCAAGGATGATTGAGATCTTGGGATCCTCCTCCATATCCAGGACAACAAAATCTGCGGGAATGATGCATCCGCCTATCTCTACTGGCACGTCTTCCACTATATCCATTGGGTATCTACATGAATGGTCAGCCAATTGTAGTGCCATAGTAGTAAGTCTGATATTCTGGAGTCCTAGTTTCTTGCATAATGAGTATGGAAGTAGGCTGACACTCGCTCCCAAGTCGTAGAAAGCCCTGTGTATGAGCTCAAAGCCTATTTTACATGGTATCGAAAAACTTCCTGGGTCCTGGAGCTTCGGGGGAATATCTGCTGTGAGTAGAGCGCTGCACTTTTTCGTCAATACTATAGTCTTGAAATCGCCCTTCTGTCTTCTGTTAGATAGAATACCTTTTAAAAATTTGGCGAACTTCGACATTTGGTGCAGTGCGTCTATCAGAGGTACTTCAATGTAAATTTCTTTAATCTTCTTAAGGAATCGATAGAACTCTTCATCTTTTTGGGATGTTATTAGCTTTTGTGGGAAAGGAATCGTTTGGTTTTGTGGGGGAAATGGAAGAGTCCCTTCAACTTTCTTGGTAATCTCCCCCTATCCTTGTTCTGGACCAAATTAGGGATGAGAGGAGAGGACTCTTCTTCTAATTCAATTCCTTTCTGGGCAGTCATCTGGAGATCTCCCAAAGTCCATCCGCTCCTTAGCTCAATGCGGTTGCATTGTTCCACCGGGTGTATGTCGGGCTTTCCCGAAAATGCTCCTGGCCTTCTTGAAAAGTACTGGGCTATCTAGGCGATCTAGCTATCTTGCATCTTTTGATGCTTTTTAGAATTCTCCATTCTTTGATTCAATTGCTTAATTTCGTTCTTCATTTCTTTTTGCTCCAAGAGAGCTTCTTCAAGCATCTTTTTAATTCTGGATAATTGCAAGGATTGTTGTTGTTGATGAGTCTGTTGTCCAGATTGGTAGCTTTGTTTTGCTGGTCCTTGATCTTGATTGCCCCGAAAAGAAAATTTTGGATGGTTCCTCTACCCAGGGTTGTATGTGTTGGAGCAAGGATTATTTTGCCTTTGGTTATATCCGACTATCACATCACATTACTCAAGTTGGTTTATTTGTACTTGTATTGGTCCTAGGGGCAAGTATCTTGAGCATGATCCGAACTTCCACAAGTTCACATACACACACTATTGCATTGGCTATGTTGTTCCCCATGGTCTCAAACTTCTTGGTCAGAGCATCCAGCTTTGTAGACATGAGCGTGATTGCATCTACGTCAAATTTTCCAGATGCCTTGATTGGATACCCAGGGAAGGAACCTCCAGATCTCTCTGTTGCCCACTGATGATGGTTCTGGGCCACATTCTCTATTATCTCTTCAGCTTCATCAAGGCTCTTGTTCATCAATGCCCCTCCTGCTGCAGAATCGAGGGACACCTTCGTGTGATAGTTGATTCCATTATAGAATGTGTGTAGCACCAGCCACTTCTCGAGGCCATGATGGGGGCACTGTCTCAACATATTCTTGAATCTGTCTCATGCTTTGAATAACGATTCTGAGTCTATCTGTTTAAAGCTTGCAATTAAATTCCTTATGTGCGCAGTTTTACTCAGTGGGTAGAATTTATCCAAAAATTTTTGTTCACACTGCTCCTAAGATGTAATGTTGTTTGCTGGTAAAGAATTAAGCCAATGCTTGGCTCTATCTTTCAGGGAACCTTACTGTTTCTAGCGGGACCCCATTCACTTCCATAGCGCTACAGATCTCATAGAAAAGCTCCAAGTGATGATTTGGATCATCGTGCGGTCCTTCTCCAAATTGATTTTGCTAGACCATGTGGATTACTACAGGCTTGATTTCAAAATTTTTGGCTTCAATTGGTGGTCGAGTGATACTAGACCGTAGCCCTCGTGCATAAGGTGCTACGTAGTCCTTTAAAAGCTTATCAGCCATTTCAGAAGTTTCTTGTTATGTTTGGAGTTTTTGCAAGTTTCTTCTCCTCAGGTAAGTTCTATCAATTTCTGGATCGAACGGCAAAAGTTTTCTTGAAAGATTAGCTCTTCGCATGCAAGAACAAGATATTGAATAATTCAAGTATAGAGTAAAAGAATAGAGTTAATTTTTTTTTATGTTTTAATAAGAATGTAGAAAGTAATGCGGAAATAAAGAAAAAAAAGTCTAGTTTAATCCAATATGATTATCACTAATGTTATAGATGTAGTCCCCAGCAACGACGCCAAAAACTTGTTACGCTTCCGCAAGTGCACGGATACGTCGTCAGTAATAAAAGATTATCGATCCCACGAGGACTAGTTATAAGCACCAGCGATTGTTCACGTAGAATTAGCTAAACTACCGATGGTTGTAGGTGAACTATTTCTTAAGAAGAGAAGAACTTGGGAAGTAGATGTGAGAACTAGTGAGAGAGAGAGAGAGAGAGAGTTTTACTCAGCTTGGGAAGAGCTCTAGGAGTTTGGTTTCGTTGTGGTGGTAGTTGATGTATCATGTTCTATCCTTTCCTCATTGTCAATTAACTCATACTCGTCGGAAGTTCAAGTTACTACCCTTAAGCACTAAACAGAGAAGATTCTTGTGAAATCCTATTATGGTTAACCCCTGTCACTAGGGCACCTCGGTAGATCACAAGAATGTGAATCTGATCAGTATCATTAAGGATAGAGGTAGGGGTTTGGTGTGGTTTCCTACTTCCTTGTGTGAAATTGTCTCTCCTTTCAAGGGAGAATTCAAGATGTCCGTGAACGGGTTACCCCTGTCACTAGGGCCCTGTTGGGATGTATACTATAAGCCTAGCTTTTGTATGAATATCTTTTTTTGATATATTTTGAAATGAGAATCACTTTGGTCAAACATTTACATTTTATATTTATATATATGTCGATGCAGTTGCCCATTTAATTTATATTGTAGATAACATGGTGTGTGGTGCCACACAGAAGATCATGTTATTTATTCCTTATAAATTATAAATAGTAGCTCACAACCAAGATGGATAGGGACAAACCATTGGAACGATTGTAGTGTAATTTGGTATTAGTTTGTCTTGACTATATAATTACACTAGTACACTATGTGTGTATTGAGCAGGACCATTTAAGGTTGTTCGATTTATACTGACTATATAAAAGAACAGAACCTCTATTATTATGAATGTGCGTACTCTTAATCCCGATATAATAACAAACACATATACTTAGTATTTATTTCTTTAACTTATCAATGGGTGAGATTTATTTGTTAAATCAATAGGCCCAATAAGTTGGGAGATAGTATCATTTATATTGTGTGTTGTTAATTATAAAAGAAAAATGTGTCCTATTTATTTAGGTTGATGATGTCCCCTTGAGGAGCTCATAAGGATTATCATGTAAACCCTGCAGGTCGACTTAGATCGACATGATAATAAAGTTGAGTGGTACTACTCTTGGAATCAGATGTTAATTAAATGAGGTGTCAGTAACTTATTTAATTAACGGACATACGATATCTTAAACACAAGGAGAATAATGCACTCATGATAAGTTGGAGCTCATATTGTAATATGGGATTGGTGCGGTAGTTCAATAATGACCCTTTAGTGGTATGGGTTATTATTGATGAACTTGAGTTGGGTGTTCGGGTCGAACACAGGAAGCTCAAACTCATAGGAGGCCAAAACAAATTCCTCCTCTCGATTCCTGTTGTAGCCTCTATAAAGCCTCGCATCTACCCGTTTTGCTTTTACTTCCTACCCAAGAAAAGGGCCGGCCACATCCTTACTTGGAGCGCAAGCAAGGGGTCGGCCAAGCCTTGCTTGGTGCCCAAGCAAGGGGTCGGCCATAATAGGAATAAAAAGGGAGATTTTATTTAAATAAAATTTTGTTAAAATTTTTCCTTTTATAACTATTTTCAATGGTTTAAAAGAGAGATTTTAATTTTGTTAAAATCTTTCCTTTTTTATAACCATCTACAATAGGAATAAAAAGAAAATTTTATTTAAAATAGAATTCTGTTAGAATCTTTCTTTTTTTTTTTGGCCGCCAGCAAAGATTATAAAAGAAGAGAAGGCGGTGCCCATAAACTAACCTAAGCTCTCTCTTCTATTCTCTTATGGTCGGCGCCCCTTTTCTCTATTTTTCCCCTTGTTTCTTTCCTCTAGGGTAGACGCCCAAATCCCCTTCTTCCTCCCTTTCTTCCCTCTAGGGTCGGCACCTATCTTCCCTTGGTGGCCGGAGCTTGAAGGAGAAGAAGAAGAAGAAGAAGAGAAGAACCATTTAGGTGGCCGACGGCTTGGAGGAGAAGAAGTAGAGAAGGAGGCATCCTATTCTAGCATCTCTTGGTTGCCGAAGGATTGGAAACAAGAAGAAAAGGTTCGGGTGTTTTGTCTTGGTAGATCATCGCCCACACGACGTCCAAGAAGAGGAGAGGAATACGGCAGAAGATCAAGAGGTCTTTAGCTACGAAGAAAGGTACGACTAGTTCTTTAATTCCGCTGCGTAATTGGTTTTATTTTCTTCGTATCGATTTTGGATATAGACTTTGAATACCAACACAAGAGGCTAGAGATCTTGTGCTTCGATCAAGGTGTGCTTTGATCAATCAAGAACTTGCTTGATTGATCAAATACATGTCTGATCGAGCATGTGGGTTGCTAGGAAAAGTTCTATACTTGTACAAATTTTTTTTGTATGGGAAATTTAAACAGAACAGAATTCCCAGCACCAACAATTGGTATCAGAGCAAGTTTTCTGGTTCTGTGCGATTGGTTTTTGATTAAATTGTTATCTAGAGCCCTAGAGTCAATCATTTGATGATTATATTTTGGACTTGTTGTATCATATTCTATATATAAATAAAGGCATTTGGTTTTTTGGTTATTATACTTACTTGTATTGGTGCCAAAATAAACTAAGTATAATAACGTCCTTGAGTAGAAGGTTCTTACCTATATCAATCGATTGGTTGAATCGATAGTGGGATGATATAGGGAACACTACTCTTAATCATTCCTAGTCGAGTATTAACATTCAGGTACAATGTTAATGCAATAAGACTAGCATGTAGGTCAACTCGATGACTTGATCTCACAAGTCATGGATATAGAGATATCAAGTTGACACATGGGTATACATTAGAGAATGTATACTGAATGACTCGCCATGAGAAAATATCATGGATCATTATATGAGTGTCATATACTTTCTCATGTGGCTATTAGTATGACTACTAGTCCTTAGACCTGAAGTCACCATAGTTCCCTACATAAGGAGTTATGTACTTTGGTTTCGTCAAACATCACCCGTAACTGGGTAGACTATAAAGGTGATTACTGGGTATGTAACAAATTATGCGGAGGGATGTGAGTGATGTAGATGGGATCTATCCCTCCTATATGACGGGAGAGACATCGATATTCTTGATAGAGTGAGACCACGAGTGCATGGCCATGCCCAAATGAGTCAATATGAGATATTGAGCTCATTTGATTTAGTGAGTCTACTTGGAGTTCAGGATTTAGATTGATCAGAGGATGACACGGTCTATGCCTCACATTGATCAATCTAGATGTCTAGGATAGAAGGACACTTGTCATATATTGTGAGGAGTCACAATTAGTAATCACAAGGTGATGTTGGATCTCAACATTCTTGTAACTTGGGTAGCAATGATGTATTGCTAGATGTCGCTCATTGCTTATGTTTCTAAAGGAGTTTAGAAACATTGTCAACGTTACAAGAACCTATTGGGTCACACACAAAGAACAAGTGGATGGAGATTAGGTTCATATGATGAACCAATTGGATTAGGTTCATATGATGCACCAAAGATTGGATTCGGATTAATTCAAATTAGACTTATTGAGTTAGACTCAATTAGATTATTGTTGAATGAGTCTAATTTAAATTTGATTCATTGAGTCAATTTATATTAATGAATTAAGATTCATTAAATTAAAATTGACTTGAATCAAAGGTTGGATTTAACTCAACAAGGAAGAGAATTGGTCAATTTTGACTTGACTAAATGGAAGTTGAAACATCAAGTTATACTTGATTTATTGCCACATCATGAAGGTTGACTCATCCTACATGGCATGACTAACCTTGCCACATCATCTCCACATCATCAAGGGAGATCAAGAGGTTACAATCCTCCATTTAATGTGGCCGGCCACATTAAATGGGGAGTTACCCATGTGTGGCCGGCCACATAAAAGAAAAAGGAGTTTCATTTTGTGGTATTGATTTGGTGGTGTTGAATGCTTCTTCCTCCTTAGCTCTCTTCCTCCTCCTTTGCTGCTGTTGCCGTGGATTCCAAGCAAGGTGAAGGTGAGTGAGTTGAGTTCCAAGAGAATAGGGTGGAGTGAAGGTCACAAAGGAGGGTACCTAGAGGAGTGTATGAGATTCCTTTTACTTTCTCTCCTTTCTCTCTTTTTAAATCCTACCCGAGAGCCCTAGAAAGTGCTAGCACACTTGTGGTGCTCTCTTCTCCATTCTTGAGTGTTAGAGAACACATCTTGTTTGTGTGGATACTTCTAGAGGATTGTCTACGTTGACAATCTCGAGATCCGGTGTACCTTGGACGAGCGGGATACGCGAAGAGCGCGCATCAAAGGTATAACCCTTTTTCCATGTAGATCTAGGAGTAGATCTCGGTAGAAACTCGTATTCGTAGTTTTCGAAATTTTTCTTTGCACGGATCTGTTGGCTTTGGGGCTTTCGAGGTTTCCGCGACGTGAAAACTTTCTTTGCACGGATCCGTTGGCTTTGGGGCTTTCGGGGTTTCCGCGATGCGAAAACGCGGTTTTCGCGGTCCGAAAAACCCAATAGTGGTATCAGAGCCACGTGCGAAGACGAATACGAGTTTATTTTGTGTTTTATGAAAACTTTTCAGTTATGTAATATGTAACGCCCGCCCTCCCTGCTAACCCTAAGGGACGGGGCTACGATACTCTATGTACAAATAACAGCGGAAGACTTAAAATAATTTTCTTAGTTTCATAAAAACTTTTCTTTTGTTTTTCTTTTCATCAAAACCGAACTACACTATCATGGCCTCAATAACATGATATCAAAATTAGTAGAAACATAACATCAAGTCACACATAAGGTACTACAATTCATGATACCAAAACGTAGCTCTTTAAAAGTTTTTAAAGCAGGTTCTTATTTGGTTGCCTAGCCACTGCCACACACATCTCCTTGCCTCTCCTGCTGCTCCTTTAGCTCATCCAGCTTTTTCCTTTATCTGTGGTACAAGGAAAGTAAGCTATGAGCACTCATGGCTCAGTAAGTTCCTTTCCTACTCACTAAAACCAAAAATCATCACATGATCAAAGAATGTCTCAACATAACATGATCTCAACTAGTCATGGCATAACATATTATACTCTTTAAGCATATCATGCAACATAACAAAATCATAACTAGTCATGGCATATCATCTCTTAAAGCATAGCATGAAACATAACATAATCATATCTAATCATGGCATATCATAGTATCATCATAAGGTGGCATGGCATATCAAGCTCTTAAAGCATAGCATGAAACATAACATAATCATATCTAATCATGGCATATCATAAGTCATCATAAGGTGGCATGGCATATCAAGCTCTTAAAGCATAGCATGAAACATAACATAATCATATCTAATCATGGCATATCATAAATCATAGCATCATCACAACATGATCATAAGGTATATGCAATATGATTTTTGAAAACATGTATCCGAAAAACATGTGTATGTCTCATGATCTTTAAAATCATTTCTTCTTACATATATACATGAACATAATATCAACATAATCAGGGCCTCGGCTTGTACCACACATAGATAAATCACGTAGATAAGCGCGCTTCCTAAGTATATCCAAGGTAGCAAGTCTTGAATCATACTAGGAACTAGGTCAGGATCACACAGCCATAGACCTAGGGGCGTACTAAGGAGCCCATCCCTTTATTTTTACTAGCCTGGATCACACAGCCAAAGGCCTAGGAGCTTATTAGGAGCCCACCCTTGGTACAAGCCTTACAAAGTAAAGTAGCATGTATAAAAATGCATCATTTAGTCACATAGCATATCATAGAAGTATGCATCACTTAGGCATACGTTATGTCATAAAAGTATGCATCACTTAGGCATACATCATGTCATAAAAGCATGCATATTTTCACCACATAGCATATCATGAGAGCATGCATATTTTAGGCACATAGCATATCATCAAAGCATGCATATTTCTATCCACATAGCATATCATAAAAGCATGCATATTTCTATCCACATAGTATATCATAAAAGCATGCATATTTCTATCCACATAGCATATCATGAAAGCATGCATATTTCTATCCACATAGCATATCATAAAAGCATGCATATTTCTATCCATATAGCATATCATAAAAGCATGCATATTTCTATCCACATAACATATCATAAAAGCATGCATATTTTAAGCACATAGCATATCATCAAAGCATGCATATTTCTATCCACATAACATGTCATAAAGGCATGCATATTTTAAGCACCTATCATATCATGGAAAGTATAAATCACAAGCATACATGTTTAAGCATAAGGGTGTATCATGTGATTATACTATCATAAGAAACATGGTAACATAGTTAGCTTGGGTTCTAAGCTTCCTAATCCCTTGGGTTCTTATCATGGCCGAACCCCCTTAGATCTCAATTTAGGTAAAAACAACCTCCAAGCATGTGGAACCTAAATTATCATCACATCAATTTCATAGGAAGCATTATAAGCATGATTAACTTGGTTTCTAAGTTCTCCAAGTCCCTAAACTTCATGTGGCCGAACCCTATCAGGTGTGAAACAAGGTCCCAAATGTCATGAAAGCATGGAAACCTAAAACCATATTTATAGCATTTTTTTTCCAAGTAACATAGTAAGCATATTTGAGCTAGTTCCTAAGTTCTTCAAGCCCTTAACATATGTCATGGCCGAAATTTAACAAGTATTCATTAGGGCTAAAAGCAAGCATACAAGCATGTGAACTTGAACTAACATCATGTATAAATTCATAATAAGGCATCATACAATGGGTATGGCCGAAACTTACCCTAGCCTCATTTTAGGTCATTAAGCAACATATAGCATGAGAACTTTGGCTTTCTACTTATCATATTTCATGTAGAGTGACATGAGCATATTTAATTTTTTGTTCTAGGGTTTCTAAGGCATCTATCCCTTCATGGCCGAAACATACAATGGTCCATTTAGGTCATGGAAAAATTATACAAGCATGTGACACAATCAACATCTTATCATATTTTCATAAGAAGCATTTTTAACACAATTGGTTTCAATTCTAAGGTCTCTAGGTCATTTAAACCCTACTTGGCCGAGACTCATCAGTAATTAAATTTGCTTCAAATAGCCTAAAAGCATAGGAAGTCATACAAGTTTCATAACATGTATAAAGACAAGCATAATAAACATACATGTGAATTGTGTCTTTAGGCTTCCTAGGTTTCTTTCCTTTTTCTTTTATTTTTCCTCATGGCCGAAACCTACTAATCTCTAAACTAGGCTTTAAGTGGCCTAAAGCATGGAAAACCTAAGTAAGTTTCATGGCAAAAATTACTAAGAACATCATATACCAATTTGGTTCATAAACAAGCTAGGACCCTTGTGATCTTACATGTCATATATCATGTAACTAAATTCTCTATACCCTAATTAAGCATGGGAGCATTAAACAACTTTCATATCTTAATATCACAGAGGTCTTGAGCATGTTAAAATTTTGGTTAAGCTTTTCTAAGTTATCCATCTTATCATGGCCGAAAATCTTAATGAAGAGTTCATGAATTTCTAGCAATATTCGACATGCAATTCTTTAAGAGAACTCTATATTCTATCATATAAACATGGTTACCTAAATTTAAAGATCTTCCTAACCCTAAGCTCTTTTCTTAGCCGAAACATATGAGTGGGTTTCTTTTGGTTCCAAGTAACTTTTAAGCAAGAAAACCCAACAAAAGACCCTTAGTTATTCATGGAGGGAATCTTGTACTAGTTTGGTTAAACCATGATTTCCCTAACCTCTTTAAAATATTTTTGGCCAAAATTCTAGGGTTAGGTACTCCACTGACCAAGCATCATATAGGTATAAAAACATGAAGGAAAACCTTCCTACATAGCATAGAAAAAATATCATGAAATGAGGACTTGTTTAAACCTTCCTAGATTTGAAAACTCTTCTTTGGCCGAATTTTTCTTAAATTCTATTCTAGGTTTTCTAATCCTCATAAAATCCGAAAAGCACATAAAACGCCTTGTACCACAGGTGAGGGGAAGCTTACATCCTTTTCGCTTGTGGATCTAAGGTGTGGTGATGGAAGAAGTAGCCTCTTCTTCTAGTTCCCTTTCCTTGATTCCCTTGCTAAGTCCTCCTTGTATCTTAGGCTTTCTTAGGAGAAAACCTTGGCTTGGGGCCGAAGATGGAGGAGAGGGGACTGAGGGTTCGGTGAGGGAGAGGAGAGAATGAGAAAAATGAGAAAAAAATAGAATTTTCCCTTTACATATTCTCTTTTATGTTAAGGGGAAAGAGGTAGCAAACTTGGTTTTTGCTTTCCTTCTGCCTTAGCCTTTTTTTTTCTATTTTATTTTATTTATTTTATTTTCTAATTTTATTCTCATCATTCATGATGAAACAAGGGGGAATGAATCCCCTTAATTCTTCATTTAAGGTCACGGCAAGAGAGGGAAAAGAGAGAGGAAGGGAGGAAGGCAAGTTGTCTTTCTCTTGCTCTTTTCTTGTTTTCTCTAATTAGATCTTTACTCCTATCTTTATCATGCATTCCCTTTCCTTGCTATCAATATCTTCTCTCTATCCCAATTGGTTTCTACTAATTAATTCTATAAATTATAGTATAAGAGGTTCAAGGTTCAATCCTTGACCTCTTCTTCTTTTAATCTCATTTTATTTCTTTTTGCTTCAACTCACTTCTTATTATTTTTCTAAGGCAAAATTCATCATTCTCTTATTTATCTTAAAATCTTAGTGGGTGTTACATAATATTCTGTAAATTTATGATTTTTATAGTTTTTATGGGTATTTTTCTCGTAGAAGCGAAGCACAAGTGTTTCGATACTTGTAGGCTTCGACTACCGAGAAGAATTATCCAAAACGGCCAAGTTTCGCCCCAAAACTTTTTGGGACAGCGGGCTAAGGCGCTGTTAGATCGCAATGGAACCCTCGCGATGGTTAGATCGTGGGTAGGGGCGCTGCCCCTGGCCCCGCAAGGGGATTCGTTCCGCGATTGCGCCCGAAAATCGCTAAACGGAACCGCCGGAAAATTGTACTCGTAAAAATTATAAAAAATTATAGAAAAATTACAGAAAATTATAGAAATATATAATTTTGAATTATATATTATTTTGGTGATAGTCATGGCCCAAAGACCCAATTCGATTGGATAATTCGTGTTGTAATTCATAATACGGCCTACGTGCCGTGATGTGATGTGCGTGTTGTATTTTATTTTTTTTTCGCGACCTGCGCGTCGTGTCTTTCTCTTTTATTCTTGTTGTAAATTAGATTTAGACTCGAATGTAACTCGAGTTTCAAAATGTAATGTAAATTTTGAAGCAGTGGAAGGTCCACTTGAGACGGAGTTACGAGGAGGGCGCGAGCAACACGAGGTGGTCAAAGGAAGGAGCTTGAGAAGCTATTGACCTTAGGTTGACCATCCGATCTTCTCATTGGCTTGAGAAGATCATAGTAGGGCCATGACATAATCACAAAATTATTTAATTAATTACTTTTGTATGTATGTGATGCATGCTAGTTAATTAAGTAATTAATTAGTGCCTAACGATTAGATTAGATCTAAGTCGTGCACATGATGCACCCTTCGATTAGATTAGATCTATCGAGTATATGATACGCATCATCATTTAGATTAGATCTAAATAGCGTCAACTCGTAATGCCTACCATGCCGTGATACCTACCACTACCTCGATCGCATGTTGTTGTTGAATCTGCCAAAGCAGAGCAACACATACTATCTTGGTAGGGTACGGAGGGACAATTTTGGTCCCGCCTATCAATGCATGGGTGAGTACAACTCAATTAGATTGAGTAACTAGTGAACTTAATTGGATCAAGTTTAACTATAGACATTATCCAATGGTTGGTAGATAGGTCAAAATCACGTTTATATTAACTCTTGGTCGTATTAGCCAAAGCTAACTCGAGTTTTAATATAAATGTGGATTTTGATCATATAAACAAGAGTTGCATAGAGATGTAATTGATAATCGTTACCTACCGATCATACTAAGTCTTGGGCGTATTAGCCAAAGCTAACTCAAGAGTTAGTATGATGTGGATCTTGTCCCACATGAATTATAGAATTCAGTGGGAGCATCATTTAGTTAAAGGCCTAATTAAATGATTAAGAATATGATACTTATTTCTGCATTTATTTCTGTTGTAGATTACCATGACGTCGAATACGAACACCTTCTCCCTGCGATCTGTCCTTAAGAAGGACAAGCTCAACGGAGCAAACTTCCTGGACTGGTACAGGAACCTGAGAATAGTTCTCACCCAAGAACGTAAACTGTATGTTCTAGAGCAACCCATTCCGGAGGCTCCTCCTGCCACTGCCACGCGAGCAGACCGAGATGCTTACAAGAAGCATCAAGATGACACATTAGATGTGTCCTGTCTTATACTCGCAACCATGAACTCTGAGCTTCAGAAGCAACATGAGTTGATGGGCGCTTACGATATGGTTGAACATCTTTGTCACCTATATCAAGGACAAGCAAGGCACTGGAAGAGGAACTTCAAAGAATACCTGGAAGATCTTAAGAAGAAGAGAAATAAGATTTCTATTTCAGGTATACATGTTATAGAAGTCAACCTCTCTATTTCTTCATCGTGGGTATTAGATACCGGATGTGCTTCGCACATTTGTACTAATGTACAAGCGCTGAGAAATAGCAGGGCATTGACGAATGGTGAGATAGACCTACGAGTAGGCAATGGAGCACGGGTTGCTGCTATTGTTGTAGGAACTTACCATCTATCTCTGCCCTCTGGGCTTGTACTAGAATTAGATGATTGTTGTTATGTGTCTGCCTTAACTAAGAACATTATATCTATTTCTTGTTTGGACAAGAAAGGTTTTTTGTTTATAATAAAGAACAAATGTTGTTCCGTCTATTTAAACAAAATGTTCTATCGTAGTGCAGCTCTGATAAACGGACTCTATATTCTAGACCTTGAGAGCCCTATCTATAACATAAATACCAAGATGTTCAAGTCAAATGACATGAACCAAACCTACCTCTGGCACTGTCGCTTAGGTCATATAAATGACAAGCGCTTATCCCAGCTCTATAAGGATGGTTTGCTGGACTCATTTGATTTTGAATCATATGAGATATGCGAGTCATGCCTACGAGGTAAGATGACCAAGACTCCCTTTAGTGGGCACAGCGAAAGAGTGACTGATTTGTTAAGACTTATTCATAGTGATGTATGTGGCCCTTTCAATGTCGCTGCTAGAGGTGGTTATAGGTACTTCATCACATTTACTAATGACTTCAGTAGATATGGTTATGTGTACTTGATGATACATAAGTCAGAATCCTTTGAAAAGTTCAAAGAATTCAAGAATGAAGAACAAAACTAGCTTGGCAAGAATATTAAGATACTTCGATCAGATCTAGGTGGAGAATACCTTAGCCATGAGTTTCGTGACTACCTAGCTGAGTGTGGGATTCTATCCCAACTCACTCCTCCTGGAATACCACAGTGGAATGGTGTATCCGAAAGGAGGAATCGTACCTTATTAGATATGGTACGATCTATGATGAGTCACACAGATCTTCCGACATACCTTTGGGGCTATGCTCTAGACACGGCAGCTTTTATACTCAACCGAGTTCCATCCAAGGCCATGATAAAGACACCATATAGGATATGGACTGGGAGAGATGCCCAGGTGTCTTTCATGAGGATTTGGGGTTGTGAGGCTTATGTTAGACGTCAAGTCTCAGACAAATTAGGACCCAAATCTGACAAGTGCTATTTCATTGGATATCCCAAGGAAACTAAGGGATATTACTTCTACATTCCCAGTCAGCACAAGGTAGTTGTGGCAAAGACTGGGGTCGTTCTAGAAAAGGACTTTGTTTCTAGAAAGACTAGTGGGAGCACGTTCGATCTTGAAGAAGTTCAAGAAGTGAACAATAGTACTGATGCCTCGATGGAAGTTGAACTGGAACCACAAAGTGTTGTGGATGATATTGTTCCACAAAGAGTTGAGGAACAACAACCAGTTCAAGAAGACATACCTCTTCGCAGGTCTGATAGGGTACGTCGTCAGCCTGAGAGATACTCATTTCTCTTGTCTGACCATGATGACGTTGTGCTCATAGATGATGAGCCTACCACCTATCAGGAAGCTGTGATGAGACCAGATTCCAAGAAATGGCTAGAAGCCATGAGATCCGAGATGGAATCCATGTACACCAACCAGGTATGGACTTTGGTTGATCCACCTGAAGGGGTAAAACCCATTGGGTGTAAATGAGTCTTTAAGCGAAAGACTGACATGGCTGGACTTATCTATAAGGGTCGCTTGGTAGCTAAAGGTTTCAAGCAAATTCATGGTATTGACTATGATGAAACCTTTTCTCCAGTAGCGATGTTTAAGTCCATTCGGATCATGCTTGCTATTGCAGCTTACCACGATTATGAGATCTGGCAGATGGACGTCAAAACCGCGTTTTTGAATGGAAACCTACTCGAGGAGTTGTATATGACACAACCTGAGGGTTTTGTAGATCCACAGCATACTAGCAGAGTATGCAAGCTGCATAGGTCCATTTATGGACTAAAGCAAGCTTCTCGGAGCTGGAATCTTCAATTCGATGATGCAATCAAACAGTTTGGTTTCATCAAGAACGAAGATGAGCCTTGTGTCTATAAGAAGGTTGTAGAGAACACAGTTGTCTTCCTCATATTGTATGTGGATGACATACTGCTCATTGGGAAAGACATCCCTTTGCTACAGTCTGTCAAGACTTGGCTAGGGACTTGTTTCTCAATGAAGGACTTAGGTGAAGCATCTCGCATTCTAGGGATACAGATCTATAGAGATAGATCTAAGAGATTGCTTGGCCTAAGTCAGAGTACATACATTGACAAGGTACTCCTTCGGTTTGCCATGCAGAACTCCAAGAAGGGATATCTGCCGATGTCACATGGTGTGAGTCTTTCGAAGACTCAAGGTCCCTCTTCTAGAGAGGAGAGAGACCGCATGGATCAGATCCCTTATGCTTCAGCCATAGGATCTATCATGTACGCCATGCTATGTACTCGACCTGATGTCTCGTATACTTTGAGCATGACGAGCAGATACCAGTCAGATCCAGGTGAAAGTCACTGGATAGCGGTCAAGAATATTCTTAAGTACTTAAGAAGGACTAAAGAATATTTCTTGATATATGGAGGCAATGATGAGCTAGCTGTAAAGGGTTACAGTGATGCTAGCTTATAGACCGACCAGGATGACTTTAGATCGCAGTCGGGGTTCGTATTTTGCATTAATGGTGGTGCTGTGAGCTGGAAGAGTTCGAAACAGGATACAGTAGCTGATTCTACGACAGAGGCCGAGTATATTGCTGCATCAGAGGCAGCAAAGGAGGCAGTTTGGATTCGCAAGTTCATCACTGAACTTGGGGTGGTTCCTAGCATTACTGACCCTATTGAACTCTATTGTGAGAACAATGGAGCTATAGCACAGGCGAAGGAACCTCGCTCACACCAGCGGACCAAACACATACTACGGCTCTTCCACCTCATTTGAGAGATCATCGAGAGAGGAGATGTGAAGATTTGCAGAGTACCTACAGAGGCTAGCATCGTAGATCCCTTGACCAAGGCTTTGGCACAGAGGAAGCATGATGGTCACACTAGGTCATTGGGGCTTAGAGCCTACACTGATTGGCACTAGTGCTAGTAGGAGATTGTTAGCTAGAGCCCTAGAGACAATCATTTGATGATTGTATTTTGGACTTGTTGTATCATATTCTATATATAAATAAAGGCATTTGGTTTTTTGGTTATTATACTTACTTGTATTGGTGCCAAAATAAACTAAGTATAATAACGTCCTTGAGTAGAAGGTTCTTACCTATATCAATCGATTGGTTGAATCGATAGTGAGATGATATAGGGAACACTACTCTTAATCATTCCTAGTCGAGTATTAACATTCAGGGATAATGTTAATGCAATAAGACTAGCATGTAGGTCAACTCGATGACTTGATCTCACAAGTCATGGATATAGAGATATCAAGTTGACACATGGGTATACATTAGAGAATGTATACTGAATGACCCGCCATGAGAAAGTATCATGGATTGTTATATGAGTATCATATACTTTCTCATGTGGCTATTAGTATGACTACTAGTCCTTAGACCTGAAGTCACCATAGTTCTCAACATAAGGAGTTATGTACTTTGGTTTCGTCAAACGTCACCCGTAATTGGGTGGACTACAAAGGCGATTACTGGGTATGTAACAAATTATGCGGAGGGATGTGAGTGATGTAGATGGGATCTATCCCTCCTATATGACGGGAGAGACATCGGTATTCTTGATAGAGTGAGACCACGAAGTGCATGACCATGCCCAAATGAGTCAATATGAGATATTGAGCTCATTTGATATAGTGAGTCTACTTGGAGTTCAGGATTTAGATTGATCAGAGGATGACATGGTCTATGCCTCACATTGATCAATCTAGATGTCTCGGATAGAAGGACACTTGTCATATATTGTGAGGAGTCACAATTAGTAGTCACAAGGTGATGTTGGATCTCAACATTCTTGTAACTTGGGTAGCAATGATGTATTGCTAGATGCCGCTCATTGCTTATGTTTCTAAAGGAGTTTAGAAACATTGCCAACGTTACAAGAACCTATTGGGTCACACACAAAGAACAAGTGGATGGAGATTAGGTTCATATGATGAACCAATTGGATTAGGTTCATATGATGCACCAAAGATTGGATTCGGATTAATTCAAATTAGACTTATTGAGTTAGACTCAATTAGATTCAATTGTTGAATGAGTCTAATTTAAATTTGATTCATTGAATCAATTTATATTAATAAATTGAGATTCATTAAATTAAAATTGAATTGAATCAAAGGTTGGATTTAACTCAACAAGGAAGAGAATTGGTCAATTTTGACTTTACTAAATGGAAGTTGAAACATCAAGTTAGACTTGATGTATTGCCACATCATGAAGGTTGACTCATCCTACATGGCATGACTAACCTTGCCACATCATCTCCACATCATCAAGGGAGATCAAGAGGTTAAAATCCTCCATTTAATGTGTCCGGCCACATTAAATAGGGAGTTACCCATGTGTGGTCGGCCACATAAAAGAAAAAGGAGTTTCATTTTGTGGTATTGATTTGGTGGTGTTGAATGCTTCTTCCTCCTTAGCTCTCTTCCTCCTCCTTTGCTGTTGTTGCCGTGGATTCCAAGCAAGGTGAAGGTGAGTGAGTTGAGTTCCAAGAGAATAGGGTGGAGTGAAGGTCACAAAGGAGGGTACCTAGAGGAGTGTATGAGATTCCTTTTACTTTCTCTCCTTTCTCCCTTTTTAAATCCTACCCGAGAGCCCTAGAAAGTGCTAGCACACTTGTGGTGCTCTCTTCTCCATCCTTGAGTGTTAGAGAACACATCTTATTCGTGTGGATACTTCTAGAGGATTGTCTACGTTGACAATCTCGAGATCCGGCGTACCTTGGACGAGTGGGATACGCGAAGGGCGCGCATCAAAGGTATAACCCTTTTTCCATGTAGATCTAGGAGTAGATCTCGGTATAAACTCGTATTCATAGTTTTCAAAATTTTTCTTTGCACGGATCCGTTGGCTTTGGGGCTTTCGGGGTTTCCGCGACGCGAAAACTTTCTTTGCACGGATCCGTTGGCTTTGGGGCTTTCGGGGTTTTCATAGCCCGAAAAAACCCAACATAAATTATGCACTGTTCATATATAATTTAGGAAGGATAATAGTAGGATATGCAAAATATATTAACTCTGTGGTTTCAGGCATCCTAGTTCCAACTATTATGGCCTATTGTGTTTGTATGTGATTTGAATCCTCGGGCATGTTGAGAGTATTTTGTGTGTGCATGATTGTAATTATTAAATACAGCCGGAGCTGTATTAGTTTATTTTACATTTTGTTCGATCTAGATTACATGTACATTCCTTTATGGAATATAGGATCGATAAATGTAATTTTTTATTTTTTATTGTTGCGTCTTGCTATGCGTGGTGCTACCTTGAGGACCGGAGGCGCGGCGAAGAAGGAAGCAAGATAGACGTGATGACATAAACCCGAGGGTCGGCGGCTAGGTTTTCTCCTCCTCACTTGGCTAGGGTTGGCGGCGGCTAGGGTTGGTGGCGTACAGAGGACAACGATGGATAAGGGCATAATAGTTGGAAATTTATTTTCATAGTTATTGCCTTATGTGCTGTGTATGTATGCTTGTGTGCATGTGTAATGTGTGTGCATGTTAAAATCCCTCGATTTTAAATAACTAAGTGGGAGAGGAATTATTTAAATAAATTCCACGGTCTCCATTACTAGTTTGTAAGTGATGCATTCAAACTTGCGCGTTGGCTTTAAGTGTCTTCCTCCACATCGGATGAGTTTGTTTATGAATCACTAGATCAAACTTCCTCTATGGATGATTATAGGAAATTATTTAGGTTTGTGTGATCTTCTCCATCTGAAGGGGCACAATTCTAATTAATGGACTAAGTATCAAGTAATGGTATACACTTAGGCGCATTTAATAGTATCCTCCCCATCGGAGTCACTGCTATTATTTGTGTGACCGAAGATAAACTAACTATTAATTTTATTTGTCATAAAGTTAGGTTGACAAGATAATAAAATTAATGGATAAAAACCTCCTCTTACAAATATTTAAATTAGTATACGTCCACACTATCATGGCATACGAAATTCACGGTGTTTTGAGGTGTTGGTGAATTTAAATTATATTGTTCAAGGAATCAATATTATTTTAAATTCTAAAGTTTTGACCAAATATCATATTTTGTGATTCTTAGGATTTTAAAATGGCTTTGAATCCTCTTGCTGTTATTTTAAAAGAAAATAAACTTACTGATCCAAATTATATTAATTGGAAATGAAACTTAGGCATTGTCTTAACTGCTGAAGAATACAAGTTTGTACTTCTTGAGGTTTGTCCTAGCGTGCCTGATAAGGATTCTAGTGAAGAGGAGACAGAGAGACATAGGAAATGGGTCAAGGCAGATGAGATGGCACGGTGTTACATTTTGGCGTCTATGTCAAATGTGCTGCAACATCAATATCAAGCCCTACCCACTGCCTATGACATGATGTTCAATCTCAAGGAACTCTTCGGATACCAGAATCGGGATGCCAGGCAGGAGAACAATAAGAGTGTATCTTATTCATTAGTTGTTGAAACATGTTTAGCAGTGTTATCTACCAGTACCTGGTGTGTAGATATGGGAGCCACTGATCATGTCTGCAATTCATTACAGGGGTTCTAGGAAACCCGACGACTACATGAAGGGGAAATCACCGTCTACATAGGCAATGCTATAAGAGTGGCGGCTGTTGTAGTGGGAGATGTTTATTTAACTTTTGATAGGAATAAAACTTTAATTTTGAGAAATTATCTTTACGTACCATGTTTTAGAAAGAACTTGATTTCAGTTTCTAAATTATTCATGGATGGATATTCTGTTTCTTTTGATGACAAAGTGGTTGTCAAGAAAAATAGGGTGGTTATATGTTTTGGTGCGTTGGTTGGCAATTTGTATACTCATAATCCAATAAATCCCACGATGCAACAAAAGGAAATGGTTAGATCAATGATGAGTTATTCAGAATTACCAAATTCATTTTAGGAATATGCTATAGAAATGGCAACGTACATTCTGAACTTGGTACCTTATAAGTCAGTACCCTCTACTCCCACAGAATTGTGGAATGAGCGTAAGCCTAGTTTGAAATACATTTGGATTTGGGATAGTCCAGCACATGTGCTGAAGGGAGACACTGATAAGTTGGAATCAGTACAGAAGTTCGCTTGTTTGTTGGATATCTAAGAGGAACGAAAGGTGGTTTGTTTTATAGTCATAAAGATCAGAAGGTCATTATTAGCACCAATGCATGATTTTTAGAAGAGGACTATGTGATGAACCACAAGCCCATGAGTAAAATTATTCTTGAGGAAATAAGAGAGGATGCTTCTACTTTAGTACCAATGGTATAAGATGAGATACCACAAGTAACTACAACACGTGTCACAAATGATGCACAATTACAGGTAGTGCCTCGTCGTAGTGGGAGGGTTGTTAGGTAACCTGGTAGATTCATGGTTTTGGGAGAGTCTTCGGACTTGATCCCTGGTGAACATGAAACTAATCCCTGGACATATGATGAAGCACTCCAAGATAAAGATGCAGTATCTTGGCAAAATGCAATGAACTCTGAAATATAATCTATGCATTCTAATCAGGTCTGTGAGCTTGTAGAACCACTAAATGGTGTAAAAGTCATTGGATGTAAATGGGTCTATAAAAGGAAAAGAGGAACGGACGGGAAAGTGGAAACCTTTAAAGCAATGCTTGTTGCGAAGGGGTATACTCAGAAAGAGGGAATCGATTATGAGGAAACTTTTTCGCCGGTAGTCATGCTTAAGTCTATCCGGATTCTTTTATCCATTGCTGCTCATATGGATTATTAAAGTTTGGCAAATGGATGTCAAGACAGCTTTTCTTAATGGAAGTCTTGAAGAAAATATCTATATGAAGCAACTAGAGGGATTCATTGTGAAGGGAAAAGTGCATCTTGTATGTAAGCTCAATCGGTCCATTTATGGATTGAAGCAAGCTTCGAGATCTTAGAACATCCGGTTTGATAAAGTGATCCATTCTTATGGATTCATTCAGTGTCCGGATGAGTCTTGTGTATACAAGGAAAGTGACGGAAACGTGGTGGTATTTCTTCTACTATACGTAGATGACATTTTGCTCATTGGCAACAATGTCAAAGTTTTGTCAGACATAAGAGTATGGATGTCCAAGCAGTTTGATATGAAAAACTTGGGAGAATGTGGACATATTCTTGGGATCAAAGTAATAAGGGATCGCAAGAAAAGGATGGTATACTTATCCCAAGCATCATACATCGATACTGTCCTATCTCGTTTTAGCATGCAAAACTCCAAGAAAGATTTTCTACCTTTTTGGCATGGAGTACCTTTATCTAAAGATATGTGTCCTAAGACATCAAAGGAGATAGAGGAGATTAAGACAGTTCCTTATGCTTCAGCTATAGGAAGCCTAATGTATGCGATGCTATGTATGAGACCGGATATCTGTTTTGCCGTGGATATGGTTAGCAGATATCAAAGTAACCCAGGACCGGGACATTGGACTGTCATAAAGCATATATTAAAGTATCTGAGAAGGACTAGAGATTATATGCTGGTTTACCAGGCAGATGATTTACTCCCTGTGGGTTACACGGATGCGGACTTCCAATCAGATAAGGATAATAGTAAGTCAACCTCGGGGTATGTGTTTACTTTGGGAGGTGGAGCCATAGCGTGGAGGAGTGTTAAGCAGAAATGCATTTCAGACTCCACCATGGAAGCTGAGTATGTGGCAGCCTCTGAGGCAGCCAAAGAAGCTGTATGGCTCAAAAATTTCTTGATGGACTTAGATGTGATTCCTAGTTTGCCCAAAATTATCACAATTTATTGTGATAATAGTGGTGCAGTAGCAAACTCGAAGGAACCATGAGCTCATAAGACAAGTAAATACATTGAGCGCAAGTACCACTTGATATGAGACATCATAAAACGAGAAGATGTTGTTGTCGCCAAGATTGCATCAGCAGATAACCTGGCAGATCCTTTCACTAAGGCCCTTCCGGCGAAAGCTTTTGATGGGCATGTTGAGGAGATGGGAATCAGATGTATGACAGTATATATGGCAGCATAGTCTTTTAGTATAAATGGGAGATTATTGGGATGTATACTATAAGCTTAGCTTTTGTATGAACATCTATTTTTAAGATATTTTGAAATGAGAATCACTTTGGTCAAACGTTTGCATTTTATATATATGTAGTTGTCCATATAATTTATATTGTAGATAACGTGGTGTGGGTGCCACACAGAAGATCATGTTATCGGTTCCTTATAAATTATAAATAGTAGCTCACAACCAAAATGGATAGGGACATATCATTGGAACGATTATAGTATAATTTGGTATTAGTTTGTCTTGACTATATAATTACACTACTACACTATGTGTGTATTGAGTAAGACCATTTGAGGTTGTTTGATTTATACTGACTGTATAAAATAACATAACCTCTATTATTATGAATGTGTGTACTTATAATTCAGATATAATAACAAACACGTATACTTAGTATTTATTTCTTTAACTTATCAATGGGTGAGATTTATTCGTTAAATCAATAGATCCGATAAGTTGGGAGATGGTACCATTTATATGATGTGTTGTTAATTATAAAAGAAAATTGTGTCCTATTTATTTAGTTGATGATGTCCCCATGAGGAGCTCATAAGGATTATCATGTAAACCCTGCAGGTGGACTTAATCCGACATGATAATAAAGTTGAGTGGTACTACTCTTGGAGTCATATGTTAATTAACTGAGTTGTAAGTAACTCATTTAATTAACGGATATATGATATCTTAAACACAGGGAGATTAACGCACTCATGATAAGTATGAGCCCATATTGTAATATGGGATTGGTGAGGTAGTTCAATAATGACCCTTTAGTGGTATGGATTATTATTGATGAACTTGAGTTGGGTGTTCGGGTCAAACACAGGAAGCTCAAGTCCATCAGGAGGACAAAACCAATTCCTCCTCTCGGCCCCTATTGTAGCCTCTATAAAGCCTCACATTCACCCGTTTTGGTTTATCTTCCTACCCAAGAAAGGGGCCGACCACATCCTTGCTTGGTGCCCAAGCAAGGGGTTAGCCAAGCCTTGCTTGTTGCCCAAGCATAGGGCCGGCCAAGCCTTGCTTGGTGCCCAAGCAAGGGGTCGGCCACAATAAAAGAAAAAAAAAAGGGAGATTTTTTTCTCAACAAAATTCTTAAAAATCTATTAATTTTTCTCCTTTTTTATCTGGTGCCAAGGATTATAAAAGGAGAGGAGGTTATGCCACAAAACAATAAGTGATAAGTTTTTCTCCACAACCCAAACCCTCTCTTTTTCTTTCCTCTAGGGTCGGCGCCCCAAACCCCCTCCCTTTCTTTCCTCTAGGGACGGCGCCTCATCCCTTTCTTCCCTCTAGGGCCGGCACCCCATCTTCCCTTTGTGGCTAGGGCTTGGAGGAGAAGAAAAAGAAGAGAAGAAGCACCTAGGTGGCCTGCGGTTTGAAGGAAAAGAAGAAGAAGGAGGCGCCTCTTTTGCTTTGCATTCTTTGGTGGTAGGCAGCTTGGAAAGAAAGAAGAGATTCGGGTGTTATGTCTTGGTAGATCATCGCCCACACGACATCCAAGAAGAGGAGAGGAATACTGCAGAAGATCAAGACACTACTAGAAAACTAGGCTTTTGAGACACAACAAAATATGTCTTAAATTATAAATTTACTGTCTCAAAATGTTTTTGAGACGGTGATGAGACAGTAATGTAGTCGTCCCTAATACAAGCGTCTCAAAAAAATATTGAGACAGTTGTACTGTCTCAAATGCTATTTAAGACGGTGATGAGACAGTTATTTAATTATCTCAAAAGTATTTAAGACAGTTATTGTTTTGTCTCAAATGTTGTATCTTATCCTGTGAAAAAAACTAAAGACACTAAATTGAGATGGTAATGTGCTGTCTCAAATAGAAGTGAAGACAGTAAATTACTGTCCCTAATATTTTAGCTTGTTAAATGCAACAATTATGATAAAAATTAATAATCTTTAAAGAACATTTATTATACAAATTAATTAATCTAGATTAAATCTAATAAATTGTCATTTCAAAACAAAAGAAAAAATTCTCTTTTTATAAATTAAAAATGATATCCACAATATAAAATTCTATAATCAGTACATTCAACATTCATCCAAAAAAAAAACTGCTCCCATGAAAGTTACATAAAAGAAAGTCTAAAGAGCAACTTCTCGTGATCTAGAGATAACTTCTATAATCCTTCTTCACCAAAATCCTGAACATAAAAAAAAAACTCTTATTAGAGGTAAAGATGATGTATAATATATACTGTTAAAAAAAAATCAATAAACAAAACATTTCAATAAGAAATCTCATCATCTAACACATAATCCTCTTTCTTGCAACTATATATATATACAACATAAACAACCCCAAGTTAAACAAACCTATTCATCTCGTAATAAGAAATGATGGTTTTTAGGGATGGGCGAGGGTCTACATGGGTCTTGATTAAAATCTGACCCAACATGAAAATTTCAAATTACTGAAGATCCAACTCAGAAACTATTGAGAAAGCTTTAAAACGATTAAATTACTCAAGTTTACATTTCAGACACATGCATAAGGTGGATCGAGACTTTTGAAGAAGGGTTTAGATTTTAAGCATGAAGGAGAAATCAATTCCAGAATTAAGGGCTTTGACTTATTACATTACATTAAATTCTTGATAATGGTTTGGTTTAAGATTTGGGCTTCTTAGGATAAAAAAATCCAGGGAAAACTTGAAATTTTGAGTCAAACCAAGGTACACCAAAGTTTGGTTCAGTTATTTGCACATCCCTTGGTGCTACGTCTTTCTGATCATTAAGAAGAAACTTGTAGCCAATTCAACTAACCCCAACCAAAACAAAAGTAATCAAAGCAACAGGCATCGGAGAACTCTCAGATCAGTCATTAAACTTACAAGATCAATCTGAAAGGGAAGATCTAGCTCAGGCTCCACAGGAATAATATTTGAATTTATAATAAAGCATATAAACTGAAAGAAAAAGAAAAATAGGAACAAAGTAACATAAATCATAACAAAACAATAATGCACGTATAATTCTCATATTGCCTGGTTTTACAACCTTCATACAATTCACACTCAGCTTCTTGCAATAATTTCATATATCGCCTGATTTTTTCATCCATCCCAACTAAATCATCTTCTAATCCAAAATCATGGCTATTGTTGGCACCAAAAACATCTTGAACCATTTTAAACATATTATCATCTGTATTCATATCACTTGTACCTCCAGAAGACAAGGTTGTTTGTTGAGAACTGTAAGTTTCCCCATGGTAAACCCAAACTCTATATTTGTTATAAAAGCCTCTAACAATAATATGCATCCTAGCATCTAACTTAGAGACAAAATAACGATTCTTGCAATCACAATATGGACAATAAATTCTGCTATCTTCAATCTTGTCTTTGTAAGCTAACTCTAAAAATTCATCAACTTTTCTTCTATATTCTTCTGAATTCCTATTCTTTGAATCAATCCAACTTTTTTCCATATCGCCGATGTTCATCGAGGAACAATTTACTGATAAAAAAAATCATTTATAAAAAAAAAATTGTCAAATTTATACATTTATGACAATTGAATCATTATATGACCGAATAAAAGTTACTTCTTAGATCACAACTAAATATTTACTACATAAATAGCACTTACAAGTACAATTAAATTTAACTAATAAAAGAACAGTACCTTTTCTAGAAGTTCTCTCCAATGTGATAAAGTTCTAACTTCAGAACTGCCAGTATTCAATGCCTACAAATGAAATTGTAAAAAATTAAAAGTGCATCATGACATCAAAGGATTGATCACCCACCTTCAATTGTAATGCAAAAAATCATCACTAGATCTATTTCTTTTCCAACTTCTTGTGTCTGTGAAGTTTTTCCTATAGTAAAACAACACAAGCTTTCCAATCCTAAGAGAAATACTAAAACTACTATTTACCTTCAACTATTGCATGCTAACATTTGGGGTCCGTATCAGGTAGATTCACTTAATGGTTCTCATTATCTCTTAAAAATATGCTTGCTTTGTTTGGTATATAGTTAGTAGTAATCTTAAAATTGCCGAGTTCTCAAAATTAATCATATTGACATTTTATCGAACATCTTAATTACAATAGGATAGGGAACTAAATTTCTTTTCTCTCCCTCACATCCAGTCAAACTAATAAATCAAATCAAAAGCAATAAGAGATATACCATGTAAATTGATTTACTCAGGGACAGATCCAGGAATCAGAGTTAGGAAAGGCTTGACTTGTGTTCACAATTTTAAATCTAGAGTGCAAGAGACAAAAATGAGTACAACAAATAAAAATTCAAGTGGATAATAAGACATAATAATAATATCAATTATTAGTAATGCTCTTTTGAGATTCTATTTGCCTTTTGTATTTCTCTAGCGTAAATTTTAGTTAGATGTAGTTCTCTTCTATCTTCTGTGTTAATATTTTGATCTGAAGAATAATTATTTGGCCAAGAGTATTTTTTTAAAATCAATATAATTTGTTGATAGATAGTTCAAACTTTTCTTCATGATTTTGAAAAGAGCCTAAGTGTTTACGATAGGCAACTACACCACATAAAGCTTATGCAATCACTAGCTGAAGTTGGCTTCAATATGTAAGATCGCATATGTAGTCTATGTTGTCATTTTTGCCGTTTCTGTTGCTACATATGCAAGCATCCAAAAGAAAAACAGACTGTTCTTGTCTGCTCAAACAGTGGCTGAACCAAATCAAATAAAATCAACAAATAATAATATCAATTTAGCTTTTATTTTTCTTGTAAACAAAAATTCATTTGCAGAATAGTTAAAGATGAATATACTTCTTGTAAATTCTAGAAATCATTAGAAGTATATTAAAAAAAATGCACATTGTAGTTCTTCTTGTCGACGACTTGAAAACATGAGGTATAGCTAATAGCTTCATAGTATTTCTTCTAATCAACACTTCACGATATCAACGCTTATAAATTGTGCCAACTTTCCTACATTTTTCTGATACAACTTATATAAAAGCTAAATAGATACAATTGTAAAATAGTTACAAGTAGAAAAGAGGAAAGAAACAGATTAAAAAAGCACATATAAGAAAACATCCGATGTTATTACTTATTATCAGACCAGTTAACTAAATTGACATCAAACAATCTATCTCGAATTAGCAACAGTTTGAAAAAAAATAAAATTGTAATTTGTATTGAAATAATTTGAATGACTTGATTAAATAAAAATAATAGTAGTTGGCAAAAGAAAGTTATTACAAAGATTTTTTATTTCAAAACTTGTCTTCATCATAAAAATAATAGCTAGCAAAATACTACAACCATAAGATCAGTCTCCAACTCATTCTTCTATTCCATATCTCCTATTCTATGTGGGATGCACTGTTAATAAAGGTCAGTATCTTACTAGGTTGTTATTTTTTATGGGACCAGTGTGGCCAGTTGCCCACACTGGGCTTGGCTAAGCTCCGCCCATGAGTCTACTACCAACTCATATCGTGCAATGCTTTGGCCGCGGCAATGGCCGTGCTGTGATCTTGGAAAAGCAGCTCCCATGGCCATGTGCACAGCAGGAGCCGCGGCCAAAGCATCGTGCGACATAGCGGCAGGGCAGGAGCAGGGTTGCGAGTTGGTCGCACGAGCAGCAGCAACCGCGCGACGCCGGCGGATGGAGTAAGAGAGGAAATCTCAATAGGTTGTACGGAGAGAAGAGAAAAACTAAAGAAGTACCTGAGATTTGCCGTCGAGATCGTCGTTGCCTCCGTCGCCCTTGTCGCCCTCTTTGCTTGCCGACTTCTATTTTGTCGCACGAAAGAAAAAGTAAATAAACCTAACCCATCTAAATCCAGATAATAACAAATATAAAATTAATGTTAAAATAAAAAAACTTAAAACCTTTAATTATATTAAGGTAACGTATTAACCTAACCCATCTAAATCCAGATAATAACAAATATAAAATTAATGTTAAAATAAAAAACTTAAAACCTTTAATTATATTAACATAACATAGATAATAAACTTATTAACCTAACCCCTTTAAACCCAGATAATAACAAATGTAAATTTAATGTTAAAATAAAAAATTTAACACCTTTAATTATATTAACTAGATATATAATAAACTTATTATTTATTTTAGTATATATCGTAGGCCCATCAAAAAATAGTATATTATTAAATATTTAATATATTTTTTTCATAAATTTTAAATTATCAATAATATAAACATAAATTATAAATTTAAAAAATTTATTAAGTTAAATTTGTAGATGTATTTTTCTATATTATTAATAATATATATATATATATATATATATATATATAAACTTGTAGATGTATTTTTTTATGTTATATATATATATATATATATATATATATATATATATATATATATATATTCGATCTATGTCGTGACCGTTCCGTGAAAAGATATCGGAACTAGAACGGTAGAGTCTGTAATGATTATCGTAACCATTCCGACGAACCATATTCAAGATAATTGGAGACAAATACTTTTTTACCGTCTTATTTGAATGTCCTATATAATTATTTTTTTAACCGTTTTTATTAGGTGTCTTATTTAGTTGAATTTGAGACAAAATCTTAAATACTGTCTTAAAATTAATGTCTCCATGTAAAGTTTTGAGACGTCTATTATTACTGTCTTAATTACTTGGCATTTGAGACGAATTTTGTCACTGTCTTAAAATTTTTGTCTCAAAAGCCTAGTTTTCTAGTAGTGAGAGGTCTTTAGCTACGAAGAAAGTTACAAATAGTTCTTTAATTCTGCTACGTAATTGGTTTTGTTTTCTTCGTGTTGATTTTGGATATCGATTTTGAATACCAACATAAGAGGCCAACGATCTTGTACTTCGATCAAGGTATGCTTTGATAATTCAAGAACTTGCTTGATTGATCAAAGACATGTCTGATCGAATGTGCGGATTGTTAGGAAAGGTTCTATGCCTGTACAAATTCTTGTACGGGAAATTTAAACAGAATGGAATTCCCAGCGCCAACAAAAGTTTTATCCTTGTCAACGTTTACTTCTGCCTGGTCGAAGGCACCTTCTATAAGGCTAGAATGTGCCTTTGTATTGTTCATCAAAGGCGCCTTGTAACAACCTAAATTTCCTCATTACGAGTCCTAATAGTACTTAAAAATATTTAGAAATGCTTTAAAAATATTCTAGAGATTTTTAGAAATTTTTAGAGTATTTTTATATAATTTTTGAAGTTCGTTTGGTATTTTTACCAAAAGAAAGATGTTTAAAAAAATAAAGAGCTTCGACCAAGGTTCGAACCCGCGACCTCCGACCCGGTCCAAGTCTTAAGTGAAGCGTGATGACCAAGAACCCAACAGGGTCGTGCTCTTTAAGGAAGGAGCGAAATTTATTTAAGAAGTAATAGTTAACAGAATATTGGAGTTATAAAGAGAGGAACTTAGGGCTTGATTTCTTACGTGACCTAACCTTTCTCCTCTCCTCTTCTCTCTCGCGCGCGGCGCCTCTGTTCGGGCGAATACGAAGCCGAGTTTAGGGCATCATCTTCGGCGGCCGGCGAGGGGCTAAATCCGTGGGTTCTTTACACGGTTGAGATCCTCTCGTCGAGGAGAAGCTGTGGGCACGAAGAAGGGGCCGGAAATTGCACATCTCCGAAACCCTAGAGGTCTTTTGTTCGGATTGTGAGTCCAAGAAGCAAGGTAAGTTCTCTCACCTACAGTAAGAGTAGTTTCCTTCGATTGGTTTTCGATTGGTTTGGTTTCCGGATAGAAATGGGTAAGCAAGTTCTGAGTTCTGGTTGTGATGGTTCATAAGCTGTGTTCTGAGGACGTGTTTTAAAGATATTCAAAGTTTTTAAATAACAGAGAATTAGAACTGAATAAATTTGTTCAACCGGTCAAAAAGGTTGTAAGTATAACAAGTTTTTAAGCATATAGTAATTTCTGTAATAACCTTGAAACTATGAATTGAGACAGATATCATATTGATTAATTTATGGGAAGAAAATGCATAAATTTAAGGGAATATTAGATTCAGAAAAGATGATGATCAAATGTTGATGACGTAAATTAAGGATGGAAACTTTACTTTCAGATTATTTAATTAACACTTTCAAAAATGTAGCATTGAGGAAAGAGTTATTCATAACATTAAGGTTACAGAAGCTTTTAGGAGTGTAAGTATTGAAGTTATCGCTATTACTTTTTGAACGGTTCAAAATATATGTACGATTTGGATAACTAAGGTATTCAAGAGAAGTTAACAATTTTCTTCCAACAATTGGAATAAGAGATTTTAGTATTTATTCATACTAATAAATTGGAATAAATATTCTTCTAATTATAAATGGATCATGTTGATGATGAAACAAAAAGTTTAGAAAGCAGTTATTGATACTAGATGAGTGGGGAAACTGAAATAATTGAAATCAATTTGGAAGTTTTAATGTAGTTTAGATCTCCTTGTAGTGCAGAATTTTAGTGCAGTTTAGATCTCCTTGTAGTGCAGAATTTTAGTGCAGTATAGATCTCTTGTAGTGCAGAATTTTAGTGCAGTTTCTTTAAGTAACTCGTGCTTTAGCATTAGTGCAGATTTCTGTTAAGATTTAGTGCAGATTTCTGTTAAGCTTTAGTGCAGATTTTGTTAAGCATTAGTGCAGATTTCTGTTAAGCATTAGTGCAGATTCCTGTTAAGCATTAGTGCAGATTTTTAATATGCATTGCATATTTTTAATATGCATTGCATATTTTTAATATGCATTGCATATTTTTAATATGCATTGCAATGCAGATTTTTCATTAAGCATTTCAGTTCTAGATTTTGAGTTCCCTATCAGTATTTTGAGTTTTATAAGAAAGATAAAGGAAAGAAAGAAAAAGGCCAAGGCCTTAAGTATATCCCAAAGTCAAGACTTTAGGGATTTTGGCACACAAGGTGCTTGTTAAAATGCCAAGGCATTTAAAGAAAAAGTAATTAAGATATTTTACTTTGAAAGGCTAGTACCCGACTTCCGAGGTTGTCGTTAAACAAATCCAGGTGACCAATTCCGAGGTCTTGGCCCTGGTAAGACCGAGGTCTTTACCCTCGTAGGACTGGTGGCTCGCTACCTCAGTTTCTATTAGGGAGCGCGCAATGGTACTACGTCTGGGCCCAAGAAGAGATTGATTATTATTTTGAAGTATTAAAGTATAAGTTTTTAAACAAAAGAAATAAGCTTCACATAAGTTTAAAATTTAGCAAGTTTAGTTTTCTTGTATGCTGACATGTTGTTTAGATTTGCTTACATGTTTAGCATTTCAATAAGTTTCTTTTGCTATTAGATGAGCATGAGTAGTATCTTCTTTTGAGCATTCAATTTTTTAGATTTCAGTATATTCTCATGCATATTCGAGTTTTGTGAGTTAGATAGCGTTTACTAAGCAATTTTGCTTATAGATGCATTTTCCTCTTACTGCAGATAAAGGAAAGGAAAAGCTATAGCAAAGGAAGGCGACAAGGAGGTGCGGATGGATGTGTGATGCTTGGACTATAGAAGCCTTGGGATTTAGCATAAGAATTTATTAAGATTGTTTTGTATTCAGATTATTGAATATTTTATGTTAGAACTTTTCCTTTTTATTATCAGAGTGACTTTAAGTATTTAGAATTCTTCCTTTTAATTGCTATGTACAATAGTTCCATGATTTGAGTTGTAGTATTATTGCATGCATGTTCTGATTAATACATATATTTCAGTATGTTTAGATTGATGTATAGTTTTAGTTGTGTATACATGCTGGAGTACAATGTAGAAATAAGTTATTCATGTTTCCGCTGTCATTAATTGCATGTTTAGAGAATTTTATGTATTGATATTCACATATGTGCAATGTTAGTTAAGATAAGTTAGTAGTCCAGTAGCGCTCCGCCCTCACAGACTAGTAGTGAGGAGGGTGGGGTGTTACATGCCTTCCAGCCATGGAAGGCGCCTTCCCTTCTCCTTGAGCAGGCTTCTGCTCTAGCTTCTCGTTCCTCAGACCACCACGCACGTCCTTCTTGTCCGCCAGTGTATTCTTCCGTAGCTCCTTGTCCCTCATACGCACCGAGCATGTCGGCTCTCTCGTGTCATCCTTCTAACTAGCTGCGTCTTCCGCTTGACTTCCTGTGCTCCTAAACTCCTGCACACTTAGACACAGGGTTAAACATCAACAGGACCTAACTTGATTTAATTCATCACATCAAAATTGTTGGTGCAGGTTGCACTAACGGTCGAACTCAAGTTTTGATGAATGACAAAGTAAGTTAAGTTAGGTTTATTGTGATTTAACGAGTTAACTAAGTGTACATGAGAAGTCCAGATAGGTTGACAGGCTGATCAGATATCTGGCACGAAGTCCAGCTAGGTCAACAAGCCGACCAGATAGCTGGTATGAAGTCCAGATAGGTCAACGGGCTAACCGAATATCTGGCACGAAGTTCAACTAGGTCAACAGGCTGATCAGATAGCTGGCACGAAGTCCAGATAGGTCGACAGGCCAACCGAATGTCTGGCAAAGTGGCAAGTTAAGGTAAGTCACTAGAGGGGAGTGACTTGGTGAGGACGTGTTTCCCGTTTGAGGGAACAGTAAGCATTGATCGAACTTAGATCCATTTTTGAAATCTAAGTTGAGATTTTGACTAGATTTTGATCTCAAGAAGACGGAATCTAATTACTACTCTATTTGTTATATTGTGCTAACTTTGTTTTGCAGGATAATATAATTTTTATTATCTCTAACTAACTTTTTCTTACAGGAAAATGAGTTGCTGGAAAAGTCAGGTCCGGGTGCCCGAACGGTCCGGGCACCCGAAATGCCAAAATCTATCTCAATGTTAATTTGGAGCACGTTGATTGGATGAGCTGACGTCACGATCCAGGCACCCAGAAGGGATCCAGGTGCCCGGAATTGCCTATATAAGCAGCCTTCCACCAGGAGCACAGGACACAAGCTTCTTCTACGATTGCCTTCTTGCGCAGTGCTCCAAAAAAGTTCCTGCGCCTCCATGACATGACTCCAACGGCCGAGTGGCACTGCTCCGATGATCGAGCAACACAACTCCGACGACAGAGTGACCTGACACCAACAAATGAAAGCACAACTTTCCAGATCTCTAAGAAGTTGTTGGTATACTTGTTTATTTCTGCACTTAAATTATAAATCTGTTGTATTCCTCTTGTAAAGATTTGCGAATTGTTAGTGGATTGCCCAATGAAAGCACTCAACGAATGCAGGTCTTGGAGTAGGAGTCGACAAAGGCTCCGAACCAAGTAAAAATTGATTTGTTAGCATTGTTTTCAATTTTCTCTTCCGCTGCACACTTTAATTCTGTCTCTATTTTCGATGATCGCTATTCCCCCCCTCTAACATTCTTCACGATCCAACAAGTGGTATTAAAGCAGGTACCACTCTGATTTGGTGCAACCACCAATCAGGCGAAGGGGGTGAAAATTTTTGTTTTCTCATTTTTCGATTTCAAGTTTTTCTACATAATCCAAATTGGTACCATTACCTCTTTGGAAACATTTTCTCATAGCAAATAAATCTGAATTGGTGCAACATCAATTCAATTTTAATATTTTTATTTTTATCTCACACTACTAATCCAAAACCAAAAGTCTTGGGACCATCTCTGTTTATCTTTATTGTGTGCAAGAGAAATGGCCCAAAACGAGGGATACAGTACTGTCCATCCTCCCCTCTTCAGCGGCGACGACTTCCCGTACTGGAAGAAGCGAACGGAGGTCTATCTGAAAACTGACTTCGACTAGAGGTTCACCGTCACCAGAGGCTACAAGGCTCCCATCGACAACTCCGAAAATCCAATGGACCTAGAACATTGGAATCCGGAAATGAAGAAGAAAGCCCAGACCGACTTCAAAGTTCTCAACACACTACAATGCAGGCTAATAAAGGAAGAGCTGAACCGCGTGGGCCCACACAAAAATGCGAAAGAACTGTGGGATAAGTTTATCGAATTGCACGAGGGAACTAGCGACGCGAAGGTAACCAAAAGAGACCTCTACTTGAATAAATTATTTAATATAAAAATATAAGAAGGAGAATCCGCGAGTCAACTACATGTGAGGATAAAGGACATCCTCAATGGGCTCCACACCATTGGCCACCAAATGGAGAACCACGACTTGATAAGGTATGCCCTAAACACATCATCCATCGTGGATGCTTACAAGATTTGGAAGAATCTTTCTAAATTAAAACTTGACGAATTATTTTGTGAACTCGAACTTCATGAGCAGACTAACACAAAATAAGCTGAGAAAGGTATTGCCCTTTTTGTAGGTTCTTAAAAAAGAAAAATCAAGAACTAAACCTGAACCTGAAGGTGAGTCTGACCAAGACTCAGAAAATGAAGAATACCTGGTGAATTTGGTAAGAAAAATGTTCACTAGGAGAAAGAAGAACTTCAACAGAAATGACCTGCAGAAGATCAACTCCACCACCGACCCTAACAACAAAAATGTGACCTGCTTTGGATGCAACAAGAAGAGTCACTACAAGAACGAGTGCCCAAAGCTAAAGAATGACAAATCCAAGACAACCAAGAAGAAAGCACTTAAGACAACGTGGGACGAATCATCTTCAGATGAATCAGATGTCAAAGATTAGAAGCACTGAAGCTACCTCGCACTAATGTCATGTGAATCAGAATCGGAAGGCGAATCGGAAGATGGGTCCGAACCCGAATCAAGCCGCTAGTCCATACTCGTTCCCGAAGGTTCCGATGAGGTATAGTGTAATTTAAGAAAAAAGTTTTTTAAAGTCATTGCATGCTTAAACAAAAAATTAACTGAACAAGAAAATCAAAACAAGATACTCCTTGAGGAAAATCAACACCTCAAGGAACAAATTGAAAATTCTAATCCAAATCAAGTTGTAAAACTTGATAAGGAAAACTCAACATTAAAAATTTAAATTAACAAACTTTAAGGGTTGTTAGAAAATTTTACAACTAGATCCAAAAACTTAGATCTAATCCTTAAAAATCAAAAAGCTGTATATAACAAATCTGGGCTTGGATACAAGTCCAGTTCAACAAATAAATCATTCATATCACTAGTAACTCAAAATAAAACACAAACTAAAGTTTGGGTTCCAAAAGCGTGCCTAACCATGCAAGTAGAAATTAACCAATACTATATACCCAAAAATAAAATATATTATATAAAATCAAATAACCTAAATCAAAAATATAAAACTAAATCACCTAAACCATAGACAAATTATAGAAAGAACTACAAAACCACCTCAAACCCAAACTATCATCAAGTCTATTATAATTACAAAAGTAACCAATATAAACCCAAAACCAAAACTTAAGAAATTCAGATCAATAATTCAGGGGAAGGCTCCAAACTAGTTGACACCTCCAAAAATAGCCTACCCGACAGGGTAATTAAGGATTAGATTAAAAAAGGGACAAAAGTTTAACTTGACTACGGTATTGGTGAAGCTTTGGATGATAATAGGTTAGGAAAGTTTTATCTATGCATGTCTAGGAAGATATGGCTTCGACCTGGTGCATTTGGCCTAGTGAAACTAACTGAAGCTACCCCTTACGAATCCTAACTAATTAGACCAAGGTTTTGTACTGAGTTCAGTGGATAGGGGACTATTTGGAAAACTTCGAAGGTATGGTTAGTCTAATAATGTCCAGGTGACTCATCATAGCCAGAAGTTTATCCAAACAATGTCTATTTGTCAAGCCCAAAGCTATACCTGAATCTAACACAAAGTTAAACGAAACCCTGAAATTGAACCTAACTCATCTCACAAAAATTATAGGATTCCATGATTGAAAACATAGATCGGGAGAGATAACTAACGACTTAAGATCAAATTAAATTAAAATTAAAATGAAAATTAAATTAAAGTTAAATTAAATTTAAATTTAAATTTAAATTAAAGTTAAATTAAATTAAAATTTAAAAAATAAAATAAAATTTAAAATTAAAACGAAATTAAATTTAATTCAATATAAATTTAAACTTAAAATAAAAAAAATAAATTAAATTATAATTATAATTATAATTGAATTAAATTATAATTATAATTATAATTAAATTAAAAATAAAATTAAAATTAAATTTAAATTAAATTAAATTTGAATTAAATTAAAAATAAAAATAAATTAAATTAACATTAACATTAACATTAAAATTAAAATTAAATCAAATTAAAATTAAATTTCAATTAAAATTAAATAAAGATTAAATTTCAATTAAAATTAAATTAAGATTAAATTTAAATTAAAAATTAAAACTTAAACTCAAATTAACTTAAAATTAACTTAATATTCAAACTAACTTAACATTTAAATTAACTTAAAATGCAAATTAACTTAAAATTAACTTAACATTCAAATTAACTTAACATTAAAATTAAATGAAATCAACTTAAAATTAAAATTAATTTAAAACTAACTTAACATTCAAATTAACTTAACATTAAAATTAAATGAAATCAACTTAAAATTAAAATTAATTTAAAATTAACTTAACATTCAAATTAACTTAACATTAAAATTAAATTAAATCAACTTAAAATTCAAATTAACTTAAATTTTAACTTTTAAATTAAATTAACTTAAAAAAAAGGTCAAAAGTCAGAAACCAGGGTCGGGTGCCCCTGGTATTCGACTCCGGGTGCCTGGAACATGCTCCGGGTGCCCCGCCCCGCCACCCTGCTCCAGGCACCCGGACCTTGTCTAGGCGCCCGGACGGCCCTATAAAAGGGGCGGCAGAAAGACTTGCATCTCCACCTTTTTATTTTACAAAGGCTTTCACTGGGCTTTAACGCAAAAGGAATAAAACTTTAAATTTTTTCTTCCTCCTCCGATTATTACGCCGCTACAAAACAACTGAGGTCATCAATTCTATTATTTTCATTAACAATGCCTCAGTAAATTTTCTTTCCCTTCCTAAGTTTTTAATTTGTTTTATTTTAGTATTTTATGCTTAGTCCAGTTTTCTTTAATAAATTAGGAAACATTCTAACCCGGGTGCTGGGCCTTCTACTACTAGTACTGACCTTAGGTTTCCTACTGAGGAAATTAGGATTATGTTTGCTATTACTGTCTACATGCCTATATGGATTAGGTATTTAGATAGACAAGTTTTAATGCATTCATGCATTTTTGCTGTAGAGGCCATTGACTACTACAACTTGCAGCGTCTGGTTTACTATACTAGTTCAGTTAACATAGTTTTATGTGCTGAACTGTAGAACAACCTACTTAGAGTAGATGACCTTACTGTTGGTGCAATCGACCTCCAAGATTTTAATATTAGACAAATACGCGTGGTCAACTGGACGAGCGGATCTAGGTAAATCTAGGATTAAGTTTACCATTATATTCTGTATTACTATTATTGTTGTTGGCTAATATAGTATTGCAGGAAATGGCTTAGTGGATCAGGTGATCAGACACTAAGCAGGCAAAGTCCAAACATGTCTGGAGGACCATGTTTGGCAGGTAGGTTGAAGTAAACAACTGGAGGAGAGACAGTGAGGTCGAGTTCCCGAAGGGAACAACCTTAGGTCGCTGATCCAACTAAAGAAACCGAGAAGGTTTCCAAGTTGAGATCAAGATAGTTCTACCATCTTTTATATTACTCTTGCAACTATAATATTATTACTGCGCTAACATATGCTTTGCAGGATTCTTTTCTGTCTAACACTGTGTTGTAGGTCCGGCTGGATCGGTCGACTGAACCGGAGGATCGGTCGACCGAACAAGAAGAAATCAAGCCAGTGTTTATTTCAGACCAAAATAGATTAGTGCCCAATCAAAGTTTGATCGGTCGACCGAACAGTAAGATCGGTCGACCGAACCACGATGACTCAGCACAGCCTAGTTCATCAGCACCGTTCAAAAGCAAAAGGAAAAAGGAGCTGATCGGTCGACCGAACTGTATGATCGGTCGACCGAACCAATCATCATTAATACACAGTAAATGCAGATCACGACAAATCTTGACGAACAGGGAAGGAGCCTGTTCGGTCGACCAAAAAATAGGATCGGTCGACCGAACCCTTAATGAGCAATTACTGCCAGAGATTGATCCAGCGTCAGACTTCAGCTAGGAAGGAAGGGAGCTGGTTTGGTCGACCGAACAGAGGGATCAATCGATCGAACCTCAAAGATACTTATAAAAAGGGGTTCAAGATATGAGGCTGGAGACACACTTACTGATCATTCAAAAGGCTCTCTCTACGCAAGCTACATGTGCTATAAGTTCTCTACAAGTTACTCTATCCAGAAGTACCGACCAAGCTACTATTTCTACTTTCTTGTCGGTATATCATTTCTTAAGCTTGCATTGTATTATTTCATTAGTAAGATAGTAGGATGTTACTATCTTGCTCATTTGTGCGTTCTGCATCTTTCCAAGGATTTCGGAAAGAAGGGTTATAGTAGATTGCCCATCAGTGCGGTCAAGGATCGCGGGCCTTCGAGTAGGAGTCGACCTAGACTCCGAACGAAGTAAACAAACGTGTCTACTTACTTTCCACTATGCACGACTCTAATTTCAAAGAAAAAGAAAAGTTTTAAATACGCGATATTCACCCCCCCCCCTATCGCACTTAATTGATCTATCACTTACAGACACCACTAGGGTAGCTGGTACTGATATCACGCTATCCCCTACTATCATTCGGACCGTTTTAGGTTTACGTCCATCTGCACACACTTTTCAGTGCTATCCCTCTAAGGATCCACCATTTGGTGATCCTTACTCGCACATTACACTTGACACGATCTACTCATATTTTTTGGGGGGCGAGAGAGTACCCACAGTTATCCTATTAGGTCGGTCTCCCTTAGAGTTCAGGACTATGTCCTTTATAGGGTCTTAATCTCTTGCATTTTACCGTTGACCACTCGCGACATCGCGATGATGCGTCCCTTTCACTCATTTCTACTATATGCCTTCTGTCATAGATTAGATATAGATATTAGTTTATATATTTTTCATGTCATTATTTGCTTAGCTGGACTCATCACCAACAGACGGGTTTATATGCCCTACTGCCACATCTTGACAGCATACATTGCCTCTTTAAATATTGATGTCACCGGAGGTGATGTCAGAGCCCTGACTGAGTTTGACATGGTAGGATCTAGGAACTTTTCTTTAGGTGGCATTCATACAGATGATGAGGGTGTCTTGTCCTAGCTGAGGGGGATCCAGCACCAGCCTGACCCGGACGTCGAGCCACAGCCAGATGCTGAGGGGGAGGAGGCAGGGATGGATGAGTTCATGGATGCACTTTTTGGCTATCCCCCTACTCCAGCACTGCCTCCAGCTCGAGCACTGCATCCCACCCCTCGCACTCTAGGCGACCGAGTTACTGGCCTTGAGATAGTTGTGACTAGTCTTCGGTAGGAGGTCTCTGATTTTCGACGGGACATGCAACAGGAGATTTTCGATCTTGGACAAGACATGCAACAGGATGTCTCTGATCTTCAACAGGACATATCCAGCTCTCGAGAGGATGACCAAAATCGTCACACTAAGCTGATAAAGATGTTACGCTCTTTAGGTTCTGGACCATCCTCATCATCATCACAGTAGATTAGGTTGATGTTATCTACGTGTATTTGGCCTTGACCGTTGTCCTTGTATATTGACTTATTTATGTTTCACTTCAGATATTGACTTGTCATATTATGATTAATAGACTAGGAATATTACTTTCAAAATTATTTTTAAAAATATTCTTTAAAATTCTAAGGTAAATTATTTATTTATTTTTCTCAAAACTTCCTTTATTTTTAGAATTTTTAAAATTACTTTTAGCTTTAGTGTAGATCAAACCCTTAGAAAACATACTTCTATAGATCTAGCACTTGAGCATCTCACCAACACACTAGGGTTACCTTGTTTGTGTATTGCTAAACTTAGAAAGGGGTGAGATGCATAGACAGATTGCCTAAACTTAAGATGTAGATATCAGTGCATCAATACAAGTCTGGGCGTTAAAAACTAAACTAATAGTAATCAAGTTAAGTTTTTCAGCTTAAACAAATACTAACTGGATAAATTATCTTAACTTGACTAATCAAGTGAAAACTACTATCTTTTGATAGTTAGTAAGTAACAAATGGTCAGACAGTTAAGGACACTTTTTAGTTGATTATTTTGAAATAATGTCAGATTCAGGGGGAGGATTAATAACTTTAAATATTTTTTTAAAAGTTTTTAAAGATGTAAACTTTTAGCCTTACAAATTTCTAAAGTGTTTTAAAAAGATAACTTTTAAAAACCAATTTGACAACTATTTAAGTTTTGAAATATTGCTTTAAAAGATAATTTGAAAACAACTTGGCATAGTTTTCAAAAAAAAGTTTGAAAATCTTACTTCAGTTTTACCATTTTATACATACCTTGTATCTTTTTTAAAAATTCCATTTCTTGAAAAAAGTTTTCAAATTTTTTCCTACCTATTTGTCAAAATATTTTTTTTAAAAATAATTTTGAACTTTCTAACCTTAAAGTTATTTTTGCAAAAACTTCTCTTTTAAAAACCTTATAAAAAATTAGTAGATTTTAAAAACAATTTCAAATTTTCTAATCTTTAAAGTTATTTTTGCAAACTTTAGAATTATCAAATTTTTTTATCTTTTGAAAATCTTATTTTTTAAAAAATTAGTAGATTTTGAAAATAATTTCAAAATTACCTTATTTTTGGAAATCTTTACATAAAGTTTTTACTCTTGAAAATCACTTTATAAGATGTCTTTAAAGATTTTTCTTAAAGTTAATTAACTTATTTTCAAAGTTAACTCCCCAAGTAATCCTGAAAATTTTCTATTATCAATTTTTTTTTGCTACTATACTTAGCAAATTTTTCCATGAATTATCTATTTCTCTTGTTTGATAAATGTCAAAGGAGGAGGGTTAGGTGAATTAAGTTAGAAAAATACCAAAACATAACATTAAAACAAGACTAACTTAAAAACCATATCATTTTTTCATATTATTTTTTTCCTAAACTTAACCCAGGTTTTCATTGTATCAAAAAGGGGGAGATTGTTGGTGCAGGTTACACTAACAGTCAAACTCAGATTTTGATGAATGATAAAGTAAGTTAAGTTAGGTTTATTGTGATCTAATGAGTTAACTAAGTGTACAGGAGAAGTCCAGATAGGTCGACGGACTGACCGGATATCTGGCACGAAGTCCAGCTAGGTCAACAGACCGACTAGATAGCTAGCACGAAGTCTAAATAGGACGATAGGCTGACTAGATATCTGACACAAAGTCCAGCTAGGTCGATAGGCTGATTGGATATCTGACACAAAGTCCAGCTAGGTCAACGGGCCCCTCTTAGGAGAGTTTAGGAGTTACTTATCATAGGTCGGGATTCAATCTCAACTGTCTACACCGGGTTCATCCCAACAGAATGATGCGGCAGAACGAAGGAATATGACTCTTATGGAAATGGTTAGATCAATGATGAGTTATTCAGAATTACCAAATTTGTTTTGGGGATATGCTCTGGAAATGGTAGTGTACATTCTGAACTTGGTACCTTCTAAGTTAGTAACCTCTACTCCCACATAATTGTGGAAAGGGCATAAGCCAAGTCTGAAAAATATTCGGATTTGGGGTAGTCCAGCACATGTGCTGAAGGGAGACACTGATAAGTTAGAATCACGTACAAAAGTTCGCTTGTTTGTGGGAACGAAAGGTGGTTTATTTTATAGTCGTAAAGATCAGAAGGTCATTATTAGCACCAATGCCTGATTTTTAGAAGAGCACTATGTAATGAACCATAAGCCCATGAGTAAAATTGTTCTTGAGAAATAAGAGAAGACACGTCTACTTTAGTACCAACGGTACAAGATGAGATACCATAAGAAACTTCAACACGTGTGACAAATGATACACAATTACAAGTAGTGCCTCGTCGTACTGGGAGGGTTGTTAGGCAACCTGATAGATTCATGTTTTTGGGAGAATCTTCAGACTTGATCCCTGGTGAACATGAACCTAATCCCTTGGCATATGATGAAGCACTCCAAGATAAAGATGCAGCATCTTGGCAAAGTGCAATAAACTCTGAAATAGAATCTATGTACTCTAATCAGGTATGGGAGCTTGTAGAACTACCAAATGGTATAAAAGTCATTGGATGTAAATGGGTCTACAAAAAAAAAAGAGGGGCAGATGGGAAGGTGGAAACCTTCAAAGCAAGACTTATTGCAAAAGGATATACTCAGAAAGAGGGAATCAATTATGAGGAAACCTTTTTGCCGGTAGCCATGCTTAAGTTTATCCAGATTCTTTTATCTATTATCGCTCATATGGATTATGAGATTTGACAAATGGATGTCAAGACAGCTTTCCTTAATGGAAGTCTTGAAGAAAATATCCATATGAAGCAACCAGAGGGATTCATTGCGAAGGGCAAAGAGCATCTTGTATGTAAGCTCAATCGGTTTATCTATGGACTAAAGCAAGCTTCGAGATCTTAAAACATCCATTTTAATGAAGTGATCCAGTCTTATATATTTATTCAGTATCTGGATGAGTCTTGTGTATACAAGAAGAGTGACAGAAACGTGGTAGTATTTCTTGTACTATATATAGATGACATTTTGCTCATTGGCAACAAGGTCAAAGTGTTGTCAGACGTAACGGTATGGTTGTCCAAGCAGTTTGATATGAAGGATTTGGGAGAATGTGGGCATATTCTCGGGATCAAAGTAATAAGGGATCACAAGAAAAGAATGTTGTGCTTATCCCAAGCTTCATACATCGATACTATTCTAGCTTATTTTAGCATGCAAAACTCCAAGAAAGGTTTTCTACCTTTTCGGCATGGAGTACCTTTATCTAAAGAGATGTCTCATAAAACATCAAAGGAAATAGAGCACATGAAGGCAGTTCCTTATGCTTCGGCTGTAGGAAGTCTAATGTATGCGATGCTATGTACGAGACTGGATATCTGTTTTGTCATGGGCATGGTTAGCAGATATCAAAGTAACCCAGGACAAGGACATTTGATTGTCATAAAGCATTTATTGAAGTACCTGAAAAGGACTAGAGATTATATGCTAGTTTACTAGGCAGATGATTTGCTCCCTGTGGGTTACACGGATTCAAACTTCCAATCAGATAGGGACAATAGTAAGTCGACCTCAAGGTTTGTGTTTACTTTGGGAGGTGGAGCCATAGTATGGAGGAGTGTTAAGTAGAAATGCGTTTCGGACTCCACCATGGAAGCTGAGATGTGGCAACCTCTGAGGCAGCCAAAGAAGTTGTATGGCTCAGAAACTTCTTGATGGACTTAGATGTGATTCCTGGTTTACCCAAAATCATCATAATTTATTGTGATAATAGTGGTGTAGTAGCAAACTCGAAGGAACCACGAGCCCATAAGGCAAGTAAACACATTGAGCGCAAGTACCACCTGATACGAGACACGTAAAGCGAGGAGAAGTTGTTGTCGCCAAGATTACATCAGAAGATAATCTTATAGATTTTTTCACTAACGCCCTTCCGGCGAGAGCTTTTGATGGGCATGTTGAGGGGATGGGGATCAGATGTATGGCAGCATATTTGGAAGCATAGTCTTTTAGTATAAGTGGGAGATTGTTAGAATGTATACTAAAAGTCTAGCTTTTTGTATAAACATTTATTTTGAAATGAGAATCGCATTAGTCAAATGTCTGTATTTAGTTAAATGCAGTTGTCCATTTAATTTATATTATAGATAATATGGTATGTGGTGTCACACAGAAGATCATGTTATCAGTTCCTTATAAATTATAAATAGAAGCTCACAACCAAGATGGATTGGGACAAACCATTGGAATGGTCGTAGTATAATTTGGTACTAATTTATCTTGACTATAAAATGACACTAGTACACTATGTGTGTATAGAGCAGGACCATTTGAGGTTGTTCCTTTTATATTGACTGCATAAAAGAATAGAACCTCTATTATTATGGATGTGCATACTCTTAATCCCGATATAATGACAAGCACATGTACTTAGTATTTCTTTCTTTAATTTATCAAAGAGTGAGATTTATTCGTTAAATTAATAGGCCCGATAAGTTGGGAAATAATATTATTTATATGATGTGTTGCTGATTATAAATGAAATTGTGTCCTATTTATTAGGATGATGATGTCCCCTTGAGGAGCTCATAGGGATTGTCATGTAAACCCTGCAGATGGAATTAATTCCGACATGACAATGAAGTTGAGTGGTACTACTCTTGGACTTAGATGTTAATTAAGTGAGTTGTCGATAACTTATTTAATTAATGGACATTCGATATCTTAAACATAGGGAGATTAACGCACTCATGATAAGAAGGAGCCCATAATGTAATATGGGATTAGTGCGGTAGTTCAATAATAACTCTTTAGTGGTATGAGTTATTATTGATGAACTTGAGTTGGGTGTTCGGGTCGAACACAAGAAGCTCAAGCTCATCAGGAGGCCAAAACAAATTCCTCCTCTAGGTCCCTGTTGTAGCCTATATGTATAAAGTCTCGCATCCACCCAAGTCATCCTTATGGTCGGCCACATCCTTGCTTGGTGCCCAAGCAAGGGGTCGCCCAAGATGAGTTTAAAAGTGGGTTTTTAATTTTTTAAATCTTTCTTTTTATAGTCATCTACAATGTTTTAAAAGAGAGATTTTAAATTTTAAAAACTTTCTTTTTCGAAGTTATCTACATGGTTTTAAAAGAGAGTTTTAAATTTAAAAAATCTTTCCTTTTGTAGCCATCTACAATGGTTTAAAAAAGAGATTTTATTTTTGTTAAAACTTTCCATTTTGTAACCATGATTTAAAAGAGAGGTTTTAATTTTAAAAAATATTTCCTTTTTGTAGACATCTACAATGTTTAAAAGAGATGTTTTTAATTTTAAAACTTTCCTTTTGTAGATATCCATAATAAGAAATTTAAAAGAGAGATTTTAATTGTTGTTAAAATCTTTCCTTTTTAGCCATTACCAAGGATTATAAAAGAGGATAGATGGTGCCTTAGAGGAAATAATCATCTACACAATTTCTATTCCTCTCTATTCTCCTTATGGTCGACCCCCTCATATTCTTATTCTCCCCTTGCCTTCTCACCTAAGGCCGGCGAAATCAAGAGGCTTCAACCATCTTATGGCCGGTGAGTTGCAAGGAAGAAAGAAGAACAAGAGGTGGTGTTCCTAGCTTTGATCCCTTGGTGGCCGAAAGTCTTGGAAGAAAGAAGGACTTGGGTAGTTTTTGTGTCTTGGTAGATTATCGCCCACACGACGTCCAAGAAGAGGAGAGGAATACAGCAGAAGATCAAGAGGTCTTTAAGATACAAAGAAAGGTATAACTAGTTAATTATTTCCGCAGTGTACTAGTTTATTTTTCCTTTGTATGGATCCTGAAGTACCAACACAAGAGGCTAGCGATCTTGTGCTTTGATTGATATCTCTATAGTTTAACCTAGGGTTTATTGTAAGGAGTTTAAATATTCAATTTCTTTGAAAGGCTTTGACTAGGAAGTGGTGGATGATCCCATACCCAAGAAGGTCGAGTGCCTCGCCAACGACCTGTAAGCCAATCGTTGAAATAGATATTTAATCAACTTCTGTAATATGGTTTAACTTCTAATGGACACATGGGTTGAACTTGGATTAATAATGTTAAGTTTCATTTGCAATCCAAGTTTAACTCCTAAAATGCACATGAGTTGCTAGGAAAAGTTCTATGCTTGTACAAATTTTTATACAGGGGAAACAGAACGGAATTCTGAGTAGCGCCAATAATTTGGTATCAGAGCTAGTTTTCTGCCTCTGTTTGTTTGGTTTTTAGTTAAATTATGTACTTTTTATACATAAATTTAGGTAGGATAATAGTAGGATGTGTAAATAGATTAACTCTGTGGTTACAGACATCCTAGTTCCAACTATTATGGCACTATTGTGTTTGTGTGTGATTTTGACCCTCGGGCATGTCGAGGGCATTTTATGTGTGTACATGATTGTAATTATTAAATATAGCAGAAACTGTATTAGTTTTAGGATTTTACATTCTGTTCGATCTAGATTACGTGTACTTTACCTTGTGGAATATAGGATCGATAAATGTAAAATTTTATTTTTATCGCGGATCATATCCTTGCGAGGCGTGGATCTATTTGAGGACCAGAGGCGTAGTGGAAAAGGAAGCAAGATAGACGTGACGACATGACCCATTGGCGGTGGTAGGGTTGGTGGCACACGGAGGACAGCTATGGATGAGTCCATAATATTTGGAAAATTATTTTTCATATTTATTACCTTTTATGCTGTTTATATGTGTTGTGTGTGAGTGCATGTTAAAATTTATTACCTTTTATGCTGTTTCCGTGAACTCGTCGTAGTGGCGGTTTGTGACTCGCATGTGAAAGAACTCCTCGAAGAATTCTTTCTCGAAGTCAGCCCATGTCATCTGGTTCACTGGGCGCTTCGCTCTGATTCTTTCCCACCACATGCGTGCGTCTCCTGTCAGGCAGAAGGAGGCACACTTCACCTTCTCGTGTTCTGGCCAGTCCAGAAGCTCCATCGTGCTCTCCAGTGTTTTGAACCAGGCTTGTGCATCCCATGGTTCACTAGTGCCTGAGAAGTTCTCTGGCTTGACTCGCTGCCACTGGATCAGATAGGCTTCCTTTCTTGGCTCAGCTGCTGGGACTGCTGGTGCTGGTACTGGTGCTGGCGTTGGCGCTGTAGGCTGGGCTGGTGGAACCTCTAAGACTTCTGGAGTCGTCAGATTCGGTTCCGGGGTGACTGTGGGGGTACTCTGCTGATTAGCTCTGTAACTGATCCACTAATGCTGTAAGGTCTGGAGGAGGCACTGAACTGCCTGCCTCTTGCTGGGGCTCAGTAGCTAGTGCCCTTCTAGCTGGGCGTCCTCGTGCCATTTCTAAAGACATAGAGAACATAACATAACTAATCTAATCACGTTTAACTAGCTACTATAAACATGTTAGAGGCTATCACACATAAGCATGCTATAATTATTCCTAAACATGAAAGCAAGAAACGTAAATAGAGTAGAGGTATTCTTACTTGGAAGACGGCAAGGCTGATGCTGATGTGTGTGATGCTGGAGAATGGGAACTGCTCTGATACCAACTGTAACGACCACCCTTCTTACTACTACTACACTCTAAGGATGACCGTTACTTGACTACTAAGTCTACTTAATCGGTATGATAAAAAATCACATGGAAACCCTACCGAAAAATTTCGGCAGAGTCTCCCCTGTACCGGTGACCATATCCGTAAATACATACAGAGTATACTCAGCCACAGGCGGCTGGAACATATATTTTCACAACCACGCAGTTTAATAAATCAAAACATGCAGGTAATGAAAAGCGGAAACATAACTTCTTACTACAAAATTTTCTTATCAACTTAATAAGAAATTAAACTAAACAAATTCTTAAACTAAGTGAGTTCTTTAGCTAAGTCCAAAGGATCTCCATAGTCCACACATCACACACCGTCACAGCATCTCCTTGTCGCCTTCTTCCTTATACTTTAGCTTTTCCTTTATCTGCAGTAGGAGGAAAATAGTATCTATAAGCTAAAATCTTAGTGAGCGCTATCCTACTCACAAAAATTCGATATGCATGTATATAAATAAAACATGCTACAACTGAATGCTAACATGTAAAGCTACTCATGCTCATAAATAGCAAAGAAATCAACTAACTGAAAAGCTAACATGTATAGCTACTCATGCTCATAAATAGCAAAGGAATCATGCTAACTGAAATACTAAACATGTACAACTAATCATGCTCATAAATAGCGAAGAAACTAACTGAAAAGCTAACATGTAAAGCTAATCATAGAACTATCATGTGTATCAATAAGAAACTGAATTGATACCTAAGCTAAACTAATTAATGTTAAACTGAGTCTAACTTGTATTCACATAACTAATTTGTGAAGTTTTGAAAACTATTTACATAATAGATTAAAATAATAATCATCTTGTCGATGGGCGAATCGATTTGCATACAAGATCCCTAACTAAACCCGGGATTGCAAGTTCCGAGTCTAGTAGGGTTTACTAGGTTATCTAAACCTAGGGACGACTGTGGGAGCCCAACCCAATGGATATCTAATCCAGTACAGTGCCACTGCTGAAAATAAAATACTAATTTCATAGCTAATTTTCTTACCTTGCTTTAACTAGGTTATCTGAACCTAGAACTAGGTTATCTGAACCTAGAACTAGGTTATCTGAACCTAGAGGCGACTGTGGGAGCCCACCCATTGGACCGTAGTCCCATATAAGCTGAAGCAAGACTAAATAAGTTATTTTAAATGCTTCTACTGCATTAACTGAGCTATTAAAATGCCTACTGTAGCATTATATTGAGCTAAGCATTTTATCAAGCACTTGGTGTGCACTAGAACACACCCTACGTACTGAAAATCTGTATACAAAGCTTAACATAAATCTGCATGCAAAGCTTAATAGAAATCTGCATATTAAGCTTATCAAAATCTGCATACTAAGCTTATCTAAAATCTGCATGCTATAAAAATAGGACTGCTCATGTTATTCCAATAGCAAATAAGAAACTAGAACAACTTAAGCATGCTGTGATTGTAAAACCAATTCAACTACTAGGCATGCAATAGAATCTAGAAAATAAGGAATCGTTGCTGTATGGAATTAACAGAATATCATGCTTCACGGAACTTAAACTAGCTTCAAAGGAACTAACAAATAAAAATCTAACTCATGCATAGGGAAGTAAAAGATGGATCAAGAAAATTGCTACTAGAAATCAAAACTTCATGCATGGATTAACTACTAAGAATCCAACTGAAACTTTCCGAATTAAATCAGTTCATTTTTGTTTACTTGGCAACAAAGGGGTTTAGAACTGCATATTTAAAGAAATGAACAGAGAACTGCACAAATCCTATTACACAGCAAATTTCAAAGGATGTTCTGTTCATGCCAATTTAGCAGCACCACCCATTCTGATACTATCAAAGCTATCTCATCCAGAATCAAGAAAAATATAAACATAACATCAAAATCATTGTTTCATTGACCTAACAACATGGAATTATCTTATACTAAAAAGAACCAAAATCGATAATCCTTCTTCATGTTCGATACTACAAAGATTTGCTACTAAGAACTTATGAACATAGCTGTTTTTCACGTTCTGTTAACAAGGTATACTATTCTGCAATCTACTGGAATTCAAAACAAAAGGAACATTGGCCTATTTCCCTTCTTTGAGGCACACGACAACTAAACAAAAGGAACTTAAATTGCAACTATTCTACATGCCTTGTAGCACAGCAAGGAAAAACCAAGATGCAACTAATAAGAGAACATTACTACGGGAAATCTAGGACCATATTTGTAACTGTTCTTCAGGCTTAAACTGAACTAATCCTTCTCTTCTTTCTTTAGGGTTCACGGTGGAACATCAAAACCAAAAACCTTACAACATGCTTCGAAATTCAAAGGAACGAAAATCCGAAAGCCATGAAAACAAATCGAAGCTCGGAACAACTCCTACTGCAGGTGAGAAGCAACTCACCGGGATTTGCTTGGACTTACAACCGAAGGAGAGGAAGAAGATCTAGGGCTCGGAGGCTTGAAATACTCGGCTTCTTCTTGTGCTCGCGTGCTTCCCCTGACAAGGCGACCTTAAGGAGTTGAAGAGAGCCCCTCGGGAAGCTTTGGCCGGCCGCCGGAATCGCTTAGGTGTGCCTGCGGTTTTCGCCCGAGGAAGAGGAGGCGACGTCGCGAGGGAGAAGGAGAGGGATTTTTTTTGAGAGAAATTGTTTTGGTTTTTCGGAAATGAAAACCTAATTTCCTTTCTTATATTCGGCTTTAATCACAACTATGCTTTAATATCAATTTTCTCCATATTGGATTGACAAAGTCCGTGTAGCTCAGCTGGTTGGGCCGGACTTGGTTGGGTCAGTCCGACCCGAGGTCGTAGGTTCGAACCTCGCCTTTAACGGTTTTTGTCAAAATTCCTTTCTTTTTTGTAAACATACTAAACGACCTCCAAAAATTACATAAAAATACTCTAAAAATTTCTAAAAATCTCTAGAATTTTTCTAAAGTATTTCTAGATTTTTATAAGGACTTTTAGAACTCGAAATAGGGAAAATTGGGTCGTTACAACACCCGTAAGGGATCATATCCTCAAAATGATGGCTCTTTTGAATGAGATAGAAGTCCTTGGAGCAGAAATCGATGGGGAAACCCAGGTCGATATCATTCTCTAAACGCTGCCTAAAAGTTTTGAGCAATTCCGCCTGAACTACAACATGAACAAAAGGGTTTATTCGTTGGCGAAAATTCTGACAGAACTTCAAGCAACAGAAGGATTATTTCGTCAAAGTTCTCAAATTCACATTGCTGAAAATATTTCTGCTTCTAAGTCGAAAGGAAGAAAAAAGAAAAAGAAACAAGTTGGTTCAGCAAAAAGTGAATCGATCTCTAGGGACTGGGCCACATGCAGGTGTGAAGAAGTCGAAGGAAAAGTGCTTCACATGCAAGCAGTCAGGACATTGGAAAGTAGACTGTCCTCGCAGAAAGGAGAACAATAAAGGTATATCTTATTCTTTAGTGGCTGAAACATATTTAGTGGTGTTATCTACCGATACCTAGTGTGTAGATACGGGAGCCACTGATCATGTATGTAATTCATTACAGAGGTTCCAAGAAACTCGATGACTACATGAAGGAGATATTACCTTCTACATGGGCAATGCTACAAAAGTGGTGGATGTTGCAGTAGAAGATGTTTATTTATCTTTTGATAGAAATAAAACATTGATTTTGAGAAATTATCTTTACGTACCATGTTTTAGAAAGAACTTGATTTCAGTTTCTAAAATATTTATGGATGGATATTTTATTTCTTTTGATGACAAAGTAGTTGTTAAGAAAAATTGAATAGTTATCTACTCTGGTACGTTGGTTGGCAATTTGTATACTCTAAATCCAATAACTTCCACGATACAACAAATGAAAATTAATAACACATCTTCTAATTCTAATAAGAGAAACCAACATTCGGAAATAAACCAAACATATCTTTGGCATCTAAGGCTTGGTCATATTAATTTGAGTAGGATTCAAAGGCTAATAGTCGATGAACCTTTGGGTTCATTAGTGGTGAAAAATTTTCCAACCTGCAAATCTTGCTTGGAAGGAAAAATGACCAAGAGGCCTTTTAAGGCCAAGGGGTATAGAGCCAAAGATGTGTTAGAATTGGTTCATTCTGATTTGTGTGGACCTATGACTATCCAGGCAAGAGGTGGTTTCAAATATTTTGTCTCTTTTATAGATGACTATTCGAGATACAAGTACATTTACTTGATGTGTTGCAAGTCTGAGTGCCTTGATAAGTTCAAAGAGTACAAGGCTGATGTGGAGAAACGTCATGATAAAAGTATCAAGACACTACGGTCTGATCGTGGTGGCGAGTACCTCTTAGGAGAGTTTAGAAGTTACTTATCAGAGGCCAGGATTCAATCCCAACTGTCTGCACCTGGTACATCCCAACAGAATGGTGTGGCGGAACGAAGGAATAGAACTCTTATGGAAATGGTTAGATCAATGATGAGTTATTCAGAATTACCAAATTTATTTTGGGGATATGCTCTGGAAATGGCAGTGTACTGTAAAATACCGAACAAAATAATAATTAAAAGTTATTTGACAAATAATTTTATTAGATTTTTCATGAATTTTTAGGAATTTTCTGGGAATTAATTAGAGCTCGTATGATGAAATTAAGGGGGTAAATTTATAAACTTAGTAAAATTCATTTAGATATCCCATTTAAGTTAGGAGTTGATTGGTTAAATTAACCTAAAGTTAGTTAATTAAAGTATAGGTATAAAGATATAACCTAGGTTTCTTTTCTTTCCATTCACGCCGATTTCCTCATCTCTCCCGAGTTCACGCCGCAGCCTCTGCCCTTCTCTCCCCTTCCGAGCCGCACGCCACCGCCAACACCTCTCCTCTTCTCCCCACCGACCGAGCTTCTTCCTCCCTCAGAGTCACCTTCGGCCAAGGAGAGGTTCTCTGCCGAGCCTCCACCCAATCTCTTCTTCCCCCGAGCCATCAGCTTACAATGCCACCTCCCCTCCTTCGCCGAGTCTCTTCTCCCCAAGCCATCGTCGGCCTCTCCTCCTCACGCCAGCACCAGAGACAAGCCCCAGCCGCCGGTCTCCTCCCTTCCTCGCGCGCAAGCACCATAGTAGCCGGCGATTTTCTTCTTTCCCTCATGCGGGCACCAACCGATCTCCCTCTCGCGAGATCTCACATACCACAGCCGCTGATCCTACTTTCTCCAAGCTGGTGCCCTAGCGTTGTTGCTGTTCATCTGTCACAGTCTCAACCATGTGCCACTGCCGATTGATTTTATCTAGATTTCCTTCTCCAAGTAGCAAAAGATCAGTTTAAGGTAAGATCTAAATAGTGCTTGAATATTAGGGTGATTGTTCTATTTCGATATTAGATTGGATGGGTGAATTGGAATGTTGGAAATGAAGGGGCAGCAGCTTCATTGTAATTTTGGTCATGACGTTCAAACAATAAGGGGTTTCTGACAGGTGGCTAATTCAGGAGCAAACAAATTAGGGTAAGTTTGGGAGTAATCCTTGTATAAACTCAATTGAATTTAATGGTACAATAGTTGGGTTTTATCCTAATTCGATTTTGTGAGTGATTGATTTATTTAGTTGCATGGTCAACATTGGGATCATTGAATTGTTGTGGATGAATTAGGTGTGTATTGATCTTAGAAGATGACCATGATTAAATTGATTAACTCATGAGTGGAATTGAAGTGAATAAATGGTGGATTGGGTTAGACCTAATTGGATTAATAAATTAGGTTAATTATTTTGATTAGGATTTTCATAAATAGGTGGGGATTTTATTTAGTTATTTGCTATATATGTAATTATCTAAATACATATTGTGATCACAGGACTTGGGTTCGGGACGAGCGTCTCGACGTGAGACTACTTGACACAATCTACGTATAAAGGCGGGTACTTCTTGCTTTGTTTCTTTTAGTACTTTGACCTTGGTGCATGAACTAGTTTGGATAAGAAATTATTTTTACCTTGACTCCACTCTTATTTTCCTGCGCTTGATACTTCCACGCGATCTTTGAAAAATTCGTTTCCATATCTATATAGTCTTTTGTTGTTGTCCATGATCAGTAGCAGATACTAGATACCATGTTTGTATGCTTTGACTGTTGTTTATTTATGTACTATATTGAGCATGTTGGCTTCATGTAGCATACCTAAATCTTTTGCTTATATTTGTATGATGATTGTTGCATTTTGTGCATCATGTCATGGCATGCATGTCAACGACCAATTCTCCCTTACGGTCGAGAGAGTCGTTGAGCAGGGCTGCATCCTCGGCCACTCGAGAAAGTGGTAGATGGAGTTGATGTCACTTGTCCTATCGTGCCGCACTCGGCCACTCATGGGTAGTGGTAGCTGGAGTTATGAGCAGCAGGGACCCCCGTCGCAGATGTAGCTAGTTAGCTACTATGTAACTGTCCCCTCGGCCACTCGTGAGAGTGGTAGCTGGAGTGGTGTACAGTATGTCACTGACCCCGCCTCTCGACCATACATGGGTCATGGTGCAGAGAGGTGGGTGGGAGTGACCATCCGTACATACGCTGTTATTATATTTGCTTTGGCTGCTGCTGTTTATATATGTTGTTATTGTTTACTTACTGCTGTTGTTCACATATGCTGATATGCTTATTTATGTTGAGATATATTCTCATTGTAGATGTTTAGTCATTGAAAATTTGTATATACCTTGCTTATTACCTTTGTAGTTATCAGCAGTACTGTAGCAGATTAGTACCAGTTCTGACCTACTATACCTAGCCTAGGATATGGTTTCAGGTATGAGCATTTATTTTGGTTCTATTGTCGTATCTTCTATTTCTTTTATTAGACTGCATACTCTTGGCTCACTTTCTAGTTGTATTTTATGTTCATGCACTATCTTTCCTATACCCGCTGAGTTCCAATACTCACCACCCCACAAAATGGTTTTTCTTTCGCCAGGTAACAGTAGATGAGTCATGGATGCTTGGAGAGTCCCGGCTGCTAGTCCCACGTCACACTCGAGGATAGTTTTTGGTTTGGTTTTGTTATTGTTTGGGTGGTATGTTGATTTTGTGTATTGTGCTGTTCAATAAGTCGATGTGAATTTTGGAGACAAGTCTGATGATTGCAGGTATTTTTGTTGTGACGTTGTTGGTCTTATGTTCGTATTGTTTTGTGTTTTTCCGCTGTGCATATTTACTTTCAGCCGTGTAGGCTTATTATACTGCGTGGTTGTGCTTGTATCCAGCCGTGTGGGCTGTTGAATATGTTATTATGTTGATTATGTTTATATGTTGTGTGTGATTGTATCTATTGCTTCAGATTGTCACCCGTACAGGGGAGATGCTGTCGAAATTTCTTCGGGCAGAGACTCCTCTGGGGGCGTGACATGTACATTCTGAACTTGGTAACTTCTAAGTCAGTAACCTCTACTTCCACAGAATTGTGAAATGGACCTAAGCCTAGTTTGAAATATATTTGGATTTGGGGTAGTCCAACACATGTGGTGTAGGGAGACGCTGATAAGTTAGAATCACGTACAGAAGTTCGCTTGTTTGTGGGAACGAAAGGTGGTTTATTTTATAGTCCTAAAGATTAGAAGGTCATTGTTAGCTCCAATGCCTGATTTTTAGAAGAGCATTATATAATGAACCACAAGCCCATGAGTAAAATTGTTCTTAAGGAAATAAGAGAAGACACGTCTACTTTAGTACCAACGGTACAAAATGAGATACCACAAGAAACTATAACACGTGTCACAAATAATATACAATTACAAGTAGTGTCTCGTCGTATTGGGAGGGTTGTTAGGCAACCTGATAAATTCATGTTTTTGGGAGAATCTTCGGACTTGATCCCTGGTGAACATGAACTTGATCCCTGGACATATGATGAAGCACTCCAAGATAAAGATGCAGCATCTTGGCAAAGTGCAATGAACTCTGAAATAGAATCTATGTACTCTAATCAGGTCTGGGAGCTTGTGGAACCACTAAATGATGTAAAAGTCATTAGATGTAAATGAGTCTACAAAAGAAAAAGAGGGACAGATGGGAAGGTGGAAACCTTCAAAGCAAGGCTTGTTGCAAAAGGGCATACTCAGAAAGAGAGAATCGATTATGAGGAAACTTTTTCGCCGATAGCCATGCTTAAGTCTATCCGGATTCTTTTATCTATTGCCGCTCATATGGATTATGAGATTTGGCAAATGGATGTCAAAACAGCTTTCCTTAATGGAAGTCTTGAAGAAAATATCCATACGAAGCAACCAGAGGGATTCATTGTGAAAGGTAAAGAGCATCTTGTATGTAAGCTCAATCGGCCTATCTATGGACTAAAGCAAGCTTCGAGATCTTGGAACATCCAGTTTAATGAAGTGATCCAGTCTTATAGATTAATTCAGTATCCGGATGAGTCTTGTGTATACAAAAAGAGTGACGGAAACGTGGTGGTATTTCTTGTACTATATGTAGATGATATTTTGCTCATTGGCAACAATGTCAAAGTGTTGTCAAACATAAAAGTATGGTTGACCAAGCAGTTTAATATGAAGGATTTGGGAGAATGTGGACATATTCTTGGGATCAAAGTAATAAGGGATCGCAAGAAAAGAATGTTGTGTTTATCCCAAGCTTCATACATCGATACTATTCTAGCTCGTTTTAGCATGCAAAACTTCAAGAAAGGTTTTCTACCTTTTTGGCATGGAGTACCTTTATTTAAAGAGATGTCTCATAAAACATCAAAGGAAATAGAGCACATGAAGGCAGTTCCTTATGCTTCGGCTGTAGGAAGCCTAATGTATGCGATGCTATGTACGAGACTGGATATCTGTTTTGTCATGGGCATGGTTAGCAGATATCAAAGTAACCCAGGACAAGGATATTTGACTGTCGTAAAGCATTTATTGAAGTACCTGAAAAGGACTAGAGATTATATGCTAGTTTACTAGGTAGGTGATTTTTCTCCCTGTGAGTTACACGGATTCAAACTTCCAATCAGATAGGGACAATAGTTTGTTGACCTTAGGATATGTGTTTACTTTGAGAAGTGGAGCCATAGCATGGAGGAGTGTTAAGCAGAAATACGTTTCGGACTCCACCATGGAAGCTGAGTATGTGACAGCCTCTGAGGCAGCCAAAAAAGTTGTATGGCTCCGAAACTTCTTAATAGACTTAGATGTGATTCCTGGTTTGCCCAAAATTATCACAGTTTATTGTAATAATAGTGGTGTAGTAGCAAACTCGAAGGAACCATGAGTCCTTAAGGCAAGTAAACACATTGAGCACAAGTACCACCTGATACGAGACATCGTAAAGTGAGGAGAAGTTGTTGTCACCAAAATAACATCAGAAGATAATCTGGCAAATCCTTTCACTAAGGCCCTTCCTACGAGAGCTTTTTATGGGCATGTTGAGGGGATAGGGATCAGATGTGTTGGTTGCTACTCAGAATATCGTACCAGTTCCCCTGTACAAAAATTTTATACAAGTCCTGAACCTTTCCTAACAACCTATTGTGTTCTTTAGAAATTAAATACGGAATCGCAAATATAACTTAACATTATTGATTCCAAATTTAACTTATCTGTTCTTAGATGTTTAGACTTGGATCGCAAAAGATACTTAACATTATTGATCAAAATCCACCCATGTTACAAATTCGATTAAATATTTATTTCAGAGATTGGCTCCCAGGTCAAATATGGCGAGGCACTTGACCTTCTTGGGTATGAGATCATCCACCACTGCCTCGACAAAGCCTTTCAAAGGAATTCAATATTTAATCTCCTTATAGTAACCCTAGGTTTAACCAAAAGGAACAATCGAATCACAAGATCGAAAAACAAAAGAAACACAAATCGAATCACAAATCCAAAAAACCTAGAATCACTAGCCTCTTGTTTTTGGTATTTCAAGATCTAAACAAAAAGGATGAACTAGTTTTGATGCAGAAACTAATAACTAGTTATACCTTTTGTAGCTTATAGATCTCACGATCTTCTATCATATTCCTCTTCTTATCTTGGACGTCGTGTGGGCGACGATCTATCGAGATGATAATCCACCCAAGCTTCCTTCTTCTCCAAGAAAGTTTCGGCCAATCAACAAACTCCTTGAGATGAAGAACTTCGGCCACCAAGCAAGCTCCAAGGGATGCTAAGAAACAAAGCCTCTTATCTCTCCTTCTTCCTCTAGCAAGATCCGACCACCACCAAGCTCCAAGGGATGCTATGCCACCAACCACCAAGGAAGAAGAATAGGAGAAGGAGAAAGATGAGAGGGTCGGCCACCACCAAGGAAGAAAAGAGAGGAATACTAGATAATATGTTGTGAGGTGAGGCACCTCTACCCTCTCTTTTATATTCCTTGGTCTTGGCAAATAAGGAAAGTTTAAACATAATTAAAAGTTCCTTAATTTCCTTGCCAATGGCTAATAAGGAAAATTTAATTAAATTTTCCTCTTAACCCCTCTTGTGGTCGGCCCCTATCATCCCTCCAAATAAGGAAAGTTTTAAAACAAAATTAAAACTTCCTAATTTGTTTCCAGAAATTTTTAAAATAAAATTTCTCTTTTAAAAATTCCCTTCATGGTTGGTTATAAAAGGAAACTTTTATAAATTAAAATCTCTCTATTAAAACATGTTGATGATTTCCAAAAAGGAAAGTTTTCTTCAAAATTAAAATCTTCCTTTTAATTACAAATAAGGAAAGATATCAAACCTTTCTCTTAATCCTTTATAGAAACTATAAAAGGAAAGATTTAATTTTTAAACTCTCTTTTAAATCATGGCTTCCACATAAGGAAAGATTTTAAAAATAAAATCCTTTTATTTTAATTTGGCCGGCCACCTAAGCTTGGGTTCAAGCTAGGGTCGACCACCTTTTGAAACCAACTCACCTTGGTTTGGCCGACCCTAGCTTGGGCTCCAAGCTAGGCTTGGCCGGCCACTTTAAGGTGGGTAAGAAGGTGGGTTTAGGTGGGTATAAGACTTTATAAATAAGATGCTATGATAGGGATCGAGAGGAGGAATTGGTTTTGGTCTCCCGATGAACTTGACCTTCCCGTGTTCGCCCCGAGCACCCAACTCGAGTTCATCAATAATAACTCATTCCACTAAAGAGTTATTATTGAACTACCACACCAATCCCATATTACTAAATGGGCTCCTTCTTATCATGAGTGTGTTAATCTCCATGTATTTAAGATATCGAATGTCCACTAATTAAATGAGTTACTAACAACTCACTTAATTAATATTTAAGTTCAAGAGTAGTACCACTCAACATTATCATCATGTTGGACTAAGTCCACCTGCAGAGTTTACATGACAATCCTCATGAGCTCCTCTTGGGGATATTATCAACCTAGATTACTAGGACACAGTTTCATTCTATAATCAACAACACAATATATAAATAATACCATCTCTCAACTAATCGGGTCTATTGATTTATCGAACTAAATCGCACCCTTTGATAAATTAAAGAAATGAATATTAAGTATATATGCTTGTTATTATATCATGATTAAGAACACACACTTCCATAATAACAAAGGTTTTGTTCTTTTATTCAGTCAGTATAAAAAGAACTTACCTTAAATGGTCTAGCTCAATACACTATGAGTGTACTAGTTAATTTTATAGTCAAGATAAACTAATATCAAAATATACTATGAATATTCCAATGGTTTGTTCCTATCCATCTTAGTCGTGAGCAATTGTTTATAATTTATAAAGAACTGATAATATGATCTTCTGTGTGTGACATCACACATCATGTTATCTATAATATAAATTAATTGAACAACTACACTTAGCATAAATATAGATATTTGACCAATGTGATTCTTTATTTCAAAAATAATATTTACAAAAAGCTAGGCTTTTAGTATACACTCTAACAAGATGTATGGCAGCATAGTCTTTTAGTATAAGTGGGAGATTGTTAGAATGTATACTAAAAGCTAGCTTTTGTATAAACATTTATTTTGAAATGAGAATCACATTGGTCAAATGTCTGCATTTAGTTAAATGCAGTTGTCCATTTAATTTATATTGTAGATAACATTGTGTGTGGTGTCACACAGAAGATCATGTTATCAGTTCCTTATAAATTATAAATAGAAGCTCACAGCCAAGATGGATTGGGACAAACCATTGGGATGGTCGTAATATAATTTGGTACTAATTTATCTTGACTATAAAATGATACTAGTACACTATGTGTGTATAGAGCAGGATCATTTGAGGATGTTCCTTTTATACTGATTGCATAAAAGAACAGAACCTCTATTATTATGGATGTGCATACTCTTAATCTCGATATAATAACAAGCATATGTACTTAGTATTTATTTCTTTAATTTATCAAAGGGTGAGATTTATTCGTTAAATCAATAGCCCCGATAAGTTGAGAAATAATATTATTTATATAATGTATTGCTGATTATAGAAGGAAATTGTGTCTTATTTATTAGGATGATGATGTCCCCTTGAGGAGCTCATAAGAATTATCATATAAATCCTGCAAATGGACTTAATTTCGACATGACAATGAAGTTGAGTGGTACTACTCTTGGACCTAGATGTTAATTAAGTGAGTTATCGATAACTCATTTAATTAATGGACATTCGATATCTTAAACATAGGGAGAATAACACACTCATGATAAGAAGGAGCCCGTAATGTAATATGGGATTGGTGCAGTAGTTCAATAATAACTCTTTAGTGGTATGAGTTATTATTGATGAACTTGAGTCGGGTGTTCGGGTCGGACACAAGAAGCTCAAGCTCATCAGGAGGCCAAAACCAATTTCTCCTCTAGGTCCCTATTGTAGCCTCTATGTATAAAGTCTCGCATCCACCCAAGTCATCCTTATGGTCGGCCACATCCTTGCTTGGTGCCCAAGCAAGGGGCCGACCACCCCTTGCTTGGTGCCCAAGCAAGGGGCCGCCCAAGATGGGTTTAAAAGTGGGTTTTTAATTTTTTAAATCTTTCTTTTTATAGCCATCTACAATGTTTTAAAAGAGAGATTTTAAATTTTAAAATTTTCCTTTTTTGAAGCTATCTACATGGTTTTAAAAGAGAGTTTTAAATTTAAAAAATCTTTCCTTTTGTAGCCATCTACAATGCTTTAAAAGAGAGATTTTATTTTTGTTAAAACTTTCCTTTTTTGTAACCATGATTTAAAAGAGAAGTTTTAATTTTAAAAAATATTTCCTTTTTGTAGACATCTATAATGTTTAAAAGAGAGATTTTTAATTTTAAAACTTTCCTTTTGTAGATATCCACAATAGGAAATTTAAAAGAGAGATTTTAATTGTAGTTAAAATCTTTCCTTTTTAGTCATTACCAAGGATTATAAAAGAGGATAGATGGTGCCTTAGAGGAAATAATCATCTATATAATTTCTATTCCTCTTATTCTCCTTGTGGCCGACCCCCTCATATTCTTATTCTCTCCTTGCCTTCTCACCTAAGGTCGGCGGCATCAAGAGGCTTCAACCATCTTATGGCCGGCGAGTTGTAAGGAAGAAAGAAGAACAAGAGGTGGTGTTCCTAGCTTTGATCCCTTGGTGGTCGAAAGTCTTGTAAACCCTGCAGGTGGACTTAATTCCGATATGACAATGAAGTTGAGTGGTACTACTCTTGGAGCTAGCTAGATGTTAATTAAGTGAGTTGTCAGTAACTCATTTAATTAATGGACATTTGATATCTTAAATACAGGGAGATTAACGCACTCATGATAAGAAGTGGTGGATGATCCCATACCCAAGAAGTCCGAGTTCCTCACCAACGACCTGGAAGCCAATCCTTGAAATAGATATTTAATCAACTTCTGTAATATGGTTTAACTTTTGATGAATACATGAGTTTAACTTGGATTAATAATATTAAGTTTCGTTTGCAGTCTAAGTTTAACTCCTGAAAAGCACATGGGTTGCTAGGAAAAGTTCTGTGCATGTACAAATTTTTGTACAAGGGAAACAGAACAGAATTCTGAGTAGTGTCAACAAAAGTAAGCAAATTTTTTCTAAATAAAAAAAATTTAAGTAAAAAAAATTTTATAAAAAAGAAGTTTTCCAAGTAAATTTTTTTTTTACATTTTTGTAAGAAAAAAAATTGCAAAAGTTTTTCAAGTAAAAAATATTTTAACCTTTTTGCAAGAAAGAAAAAATTTGCAAGCGCACCATCTAGACTTGTTCTGTTCTTCCCTACTCTCCCTTTTGATCACATTAAAAATAAGGTTCATTTAAAAGTCTAAGAGTAAAAATAATAAAATTAGAAAAAATTTCTAACTATTTTAAAAAATAAGAATTAGTTTAAAAAATATTTAATTAATTTTTAACAAACATTAAGATATTTTTATAACTTTTAAATGCTCAACAGTTAGTCAATTAAATATTTATTTCAATAATTGGCTTCTAAACTGTAGCGAGGCACTAGGCCTTCTTGGATATTGAAACAATAATCACTTTCTAGACAAATCCTCTTAAAGAAATTTAATATTTAATTTACTCAGAAAGCCAAAAAAATATTCAGTCCAAATATGATTTTATAACCCAATATAGGTTCTTTCCTATTGGGTTAATTAAAAATTTCTTAGGTACGTAATTCTTTGAATTTTTTTTAATTTGACCCTTATGGTATTTAAGGTACCAATTCAATCGATTATATTTTCTAATATGTTGAATATTTGAGCATATGTGATTTTTCAAAGTTTCTATCTCTTTTTACAATTTTTCATTCTCAATTTTAATTTTATTAAAGTCTTCTAATCAACATGATTTAGCTAGTATTGATTTTAATTCCTTAACTTCTTTTTCTAATTTATAATAATTTTTTGTTAATAATTTAATAAATTGAAATAATTTATCAGGAGGAAGAGATCGTACCTGACTTACCTTGTCGATCCCGTGATCCGAAGCTTCCCCTGAAGTACTGCTTTCTTCCGATGTCGTTCCCCCTTCATTGATGCTCTCGATACTCATTTTAGATGAGCTTGCTTCATCTCCATCTTCTTAGTGACTTGCTACTAGCACAAGTCTAGAGAATGCTTCAATTTCTGATTCGGATGACATTTCATCTCACGTCGCCTTCATATTCTTGTACTTGTTCGCTTGGGTCGGCTTCTTATTCTTGCTCTTGTCCTTGTCTTTTAATTTAGGGCGGTTATCTTTCACCTGCCCTTATTTATTACAGTGGTAACATCTTATCCTTCTTTTTCTACCCTACACTTGATTAAACCTTTTAGTTTTAAATAACTTTTTAAATTTATGTACCATTAGTGTTGTTTCATTATCGTCGAGAGAAGATTCTGAATCTTGCTCGTCCGCCTTTGCCTTTAAGGCAATGTTATGCTCCTTCTTTGGACCTGCACACCTCGTTTCATGGACTTCAAAAGTTAAAAATAATTCATCTAAAGTAGTTGAATATAGATCCTTAGATATATAATAAGTATCTACTAATGATGTCCATTCAATATTTCTAGGAAATGCATTAAGAGCGTACCTTAGCGAATCTCGGTTACTTACTTTTTCTCCGAGATTCGTGAGTCCAGTGATGAGCTCCTTGATCCTTGAGTGAAGGTGTGTAACAGTTTTGCCATCTTCCAGCTTGATGTTGCTGATCTGGTTTTAGAGTAGATCCTATCTCACGAGTTTCGCCTCCAAGGTTCCTTCATGTAGTTTCAAATTTTTTTCCCAGAGCTCCTTTGCAGACTCGTAGGTTTCGATCCGGTTGACTTTTTATGGCGGTAAGACACTTAGCAGATGGAACTCTACTTTGCCATTTGTCACGAAATCGGCTTGCTCCTTTTTGATCCAGTGGTATTTTTCTTTACCTTCGGGTGCTACAAAACCAAATTCCATTATTAAAAGCAAATTGAAATTAGTTTTGAAAAATACCTTCATCTTTTTCTTCCAGTTGGCGAATTCTCCCTTGAACTTTGGTGGGTGGATACTTGATCTAGCCATCTCGTGTGCTTCGTTGGCTAGATCCTCACCTGAAGCGAACCTCACTCTGAACCACTTGTCAGTCCCGGTAGCAGCCGGCTAGAGGTTGAATAACCCTGCAAAAATGAGACAAACCTTCCTCGAACTTTATAGTGTATTTAAATCGAACACTTGCATAAACAAAGTAAATAAACTAAAAGGAAGAGGCACAACGAATTACTTGGTTATAACCGGGGAGGTTGTTAATCCAAGGAAGATAAAAAAAAAAAGCTCAATAAACTCTTCTTCTGGCGGAGAAGCCTCTTACAGCATTTGACGCACTTAATTACAGCTCATTACTCAAGATAGATCAATCAAAGGTGTTATTTTTTATTTCCTAGGTTCAAGGGTCATTTTATAGTCCCGGGAAAAAGTTTCCGTGGTTGGAAGGCGCTTTCCATAGGGCTAGAAGGCGTCTCCAGCGAGGCAAGTGAGGATAAAGTTTTATCCTTGCCAATGTTCACTTCTGCCTGGTCGAAGGCGCCTTCTATAAGGCTGGAAGGCACCTTCATACTATTCATCGAAGGCAGCTTCCAGCCATGGAAGGTGCCTTCTACAGTGAGGTGCGGAGGCACCTTCAATTCCCTTTGAAGGCGCCTTTAGCAGTGTTTCCATCCTCATTTCGCTCTTTCGCTGCTCCAATTGCTTGGGTGATTGCGGGAATAGGGCTCACCCGAACCCTTTTTCCATCCTTCTCCTTGAGCAGACTTCCGCTCTGGCTTCTCGTCCCTCGGACCGCCGTGTGCGTCCTTCTCGTCCTTCGATGTACTCTTCCACAGCTCCTCGTCCCTCAGATGCACCGAGCTTGTTGACTCTCTCTAGTGTCGTCCTTCTCGGTAGCCGCGTCTTCCGCTCGACTTCCTGTACTCTTAATCTCCTGCACACTTAGACACAGAGTTAAACATCAACAGAATCTAACCTGACTTGGTTGATCACATCAAAACTACCACAGGGTACTAACAGACCCGACCCCAACTGTTCCCTCAACGGGGAACGCATCCTCACTTACTCCTCTTAGGAGAAATTACTTTTTACAAGACTGGTCCTCCAGACTATCTGTACTTTTACTCAGTGTCCAAGACTTTAAGACTTCATGTTGAACTTCAGATCCACGAATCGTCTAGTCTTCCACCTAGTGTCCACAACTCCCAGGAGTTTCACCTAGTGTCCTCGACTCTAGGATTTCACCGAAAATCCTTGACATGCCAAGACTTCACCCAGTCTCCCAGATCAGGACTTTGTTGCCTAACTACAATTAGGACTTTCCACTTGCCTAACTACAACTAAGACTTTTCACCCATCTAATATCAACTAGGACTTTTTTTTACTTAATATCACTTAGGACTTTCCTGTAAACTTAGTCAACCTTGTTAGACAATAATAAATCTTAACTTTGAACTTTTTGTCATAATCAAAACTTTGTTTCGATCGTCTGATGTTTTCTGCACCAATATAAATTCCTTATGTTATATTAATTTTTGTTATGTTTTACTTAACTTTGAATTATATTGTCATAATAAAAAAGGGGGAGATTATTGGTACAGGAAGCACCAGATGATCAAACCTAAGTTTTGATTATAGTAAAGAGTTCAAAGTTAAGGCTTCTTGTTGCCTAACAAGTTGAACTAAGTATGCAGAAAAGTCCTCAGTGATCTTAGGCAAAGGAAAGTCTTAGTTGAGGTTAGGAAGGTGGAAAGTCCTAGTCTAGGGGATTGGGCAAAGTTTTGGCGGGTCAAGGATGTTGATAGAAATCCTAGGATCAAGGACGCTAGGTGAAAATCCTATGGTCGCAAACACCAGTGGAAGACTGGATGGGTCAGAGATCAGACATCCAACATGAAGTCCTGATGTCTTGGACACTGAACAAAAGTCCAGACAGTCTGGAGAACAAGTTTGGTAAAAGATAATTTCTCTTGAGAGGAGTATGTGAGAATGCATTCCCCGAAGAGAGAACAATAGATATTGGTTCGACCTAGAGTTTCAACAAAACTCAAAGTCAAGACCGGACAACCCGAAGACTATTAAAACTTATTATGCTTCATATATTGTTGCTTGAACTAACTTTATTTTGTAGGAAGAAGGGGTTGGGAAAAAGTTGGTCCATGCATCCTGAGTTGGTTCGGGTGCCCATAGTTGCTCCGAGCACCTAGGAAAGCTTCCATCGAGGGAGAGCCCCGGGCGGGTGCCTGGCCAGGTACCCTGGCAGTTCGGGTGCCCGGAGTTGCTCCAGGCACCCGGATGACAAAAAACTCATCGACATGTTGAGCTAAAACGTGATGACTGACCGACCCACTAGTCCAAGCGCCCGAAGGGAGTCCGGGTGCCCGAACGTGGATATTTCAATATAGTATATGTGTGGTATACCGAAAATTTATTAAATTTTCCTACCCCTAGAGTTGAATGAAGTCTTTATGATTCACTCTCCTATAATACTCTAAGGTGTAATGATGGATTTGAGAACTCAAAATAAGTTATGCCCAACTAGATTTATCAAGTATACCTTTGAAATCCATTTCCTACATATCTTCTTTGTCTTGGATTCCCTCTAATAATTAGACCGTGATTTACTTTTTTATTTTTAGACTTCTTTATCTTAGCCCAATCTTACTATTCACTCTTAAGCTCCCTATAATCATGTTCCATGAATTTAAGCCAATTGTAAACTTCTTTAGGGCAATTGTAAGGGTATCTCTGTGTTCCCTTAGCCCCTTATTTTCTTTCTCTAAGTTATGCAATTTGCCATAAGGGAAACATTTTTTGATTTATCCTCCAAAATTTCAATTAGTTTATTTAGATGCATATTTTGATCTTGACTTTACATTAAGATCTAGTTAAACTAGAAATTACATATCATTGTTAGTGGAATCATGCTTTAAGTGGTTGTGTTCAATTATATCATTTTAACGGGTTTGACAAAGCATTTAAGTTAAACTTATATTTTTGATATGTTGTTAAGTTGTATAAGAACTTTATAAGACACACAAAAGATTGGTTAGCTAAATGGTTTATGATTTATTAAAGGTCAAAGAAGGATGAAATGAGACATTTCAAGGATTACAATAAGATAGACCCGACCCCGGGTCGGGTCTGGCCCCAACCCAGCCCGGGCCCGTAACCGGGTCAAATCAGAACCGGCCCGGCAAGTTGCCGGGCCGGTTCCTATTCATTGGCTGTAAAATCGGCGAACCACCGATTAACCGGGGGGTTGAACCGGCAGTTCAGCCGTAAATTTTTTATTTTTTTTAAATGGCTTGAACCGCCGGTTAACCGGCGGTTCATAGCCTTTGGAACCGCTGGTTAACCGACGGTTCGTAGCCGTTGGGAGGGTTTTTTGAGTATTTTTTTTCAACGGTTAGGATCATTTGACCGTTTTTTGATCAATGACTATGATTTAGTGTCCGTTACTATCAAAACTCTATAAATAGAGAGCTCATTTCATCATTTTTCACACAAATCTTCTCTACTCTTAATCTCATTTTCGTATTCTCTAATCTCTACACGCTTTCGTTTCCAATTTTCAATTACAACGGAAGGAGGCCGCGGAGGTGCATCATCTCGATCTCGGAAGGAAAAGCAAATAATGAATCCGCGGGAGGAGGACCCTAACATTCAATCCACCAATGATGAGATCGAGCATCTTCCGAATCCGACACCCGAAACACAAGGAAGTACCGATGCAATTACTTCTAAGGTTCAGGAACTTCCTCCTTTAATGTCTTCTATTTTCACTAAACATTTTGAGAAGGTCACTCTTCCGTCGAGAGAAATGCGTGCAAAATGTAAGCACTGCAATGCTTCCTACAAATTCCAAGCCGGCGGCGGCTATGGGTCGTTGAACCGACATGTAGAAACGAAGCACCCGACGGAATATGGACTCGACCATTCTCAAACACAATTATTAAGATTTTCTTCAACTAGCGGTAGTACCGATTCCGATTTTTTTTTTATATTCGGATATAAATTAAGAGAATTATTAGCTAAATTTGTTTTCGTAGAATATTTTTCTTTTAGTTTTGGGTCTAAATGCACATTTGAAGATTTTTTGTAAAGAATCTCTTAATCCATGTGCTAAATGTGTTCCTAGGACTACACTTACTAGTATAATTAAAAAATTAGTAAAACAAGGAAAAAAATTTAATTGATGAATTTAATAAATTAGATAATAAAGTTTCTTTATGTTACGATATTTGGAGTGATCATTGGCAAACACATTCGTATATGGGTGTGACTTGCCATTGGATTGATAACTCTTGGAACCTCCAAAAAAGATTATTAGCTTATAGAGTTTTTGATGAATCACATAATGCTCATAATATCACACAATTATTATGTTTAATTTTAGAAGAATATGGTTTAACTTAGCAAATATTTTCAATATCATTAGATAATGCTAGTTCCAATACCGCTTGTATAGATGATCTAAAATTTGTTTGTCAACCTATTATTGGAGGTTTATTTTTTCATATTCGTTGTGTATGTCATGTTTTAAATTTATGTGTTCAAGATGGTTTAAAAATTTTAGAAATTTATATTAAACCAATTAGAATTGCAATTTCTTATTTATGGTCTCATCTATCTATAATGAAACAATGAAGTAGGTTTTGTAAAATTAATAGAATGAGACCTAAAAAATTTCCACGTGATGTACCAACACGTTGAATTCAACATACCAATTATTACAAGATTCATTTCAATATAAAGAATTATTATGTTCATTTTTTGCACAAAACACTAATACTAATATATATTTATTTTTACAACAATGGAATATTTGTAGTAGTATTTGTGAAATTTTAAAAGTATTTAATGATGCAACCGAACAACTTTCCGGTGTTTATTATCCCACTGCTCAATTAGTTTTACAAAATTTTTCTAATATAATATTAGTTTTAAATGAACATATTAATAATGAATCTTTATCTCCTTGCATCTTAACTATGAAAACTAAATGGGAAAAATATTTTTATTTAATTCCTGAAATTTATTTAATTGCATTTGCTTTAGATTCTAGATTTAAATTAGAAGTTTTATAAGTTAACTTTATATTATGACGCTCCAGTTAATATTATATATAATATTAGAATTTATTTATATAATATTTATAATCAATATTATGCAAAATATGGAACACAAATTAATATTTATGAAATATAACAAACTACTAGTAGTAATTTAAAACTTACAAAAGCACAACTCTTATTAAAAGAACGGACAAAACGTCCACGAGGATAGTTCAGATCCTCTGTCCCCGTTTCTCTCTGTCCCCATGTCCCATTGCCGATCGGACGGCTCAGATGACATCTCAAGGATGCTTTGCACATCACAAAAATGCTGCACACATCTTAAAGATGTCATGATGCCTTGAGATGTCATCTGAGCCGTCCGATCGGCAATGGGACATGGGGACAGAGAGAAACAGGTACAGAGGATCTGAACTGCCACGAGGATCCTCAAGTTCCACACAGGAACTTGAAATTATTTTACGACTTCTTTTGATTTTAATGAAGCAGATAGCGAAAACTTCGATATCTTAAAGTGGTGGTCACAGAAGACTCAAAGCTTTTCCGTTCTCTCCGTGATCGCAAAAGAAATTTTAGCTTGTCCAGTGTCAACTGTTGCTGTGGAGCAGACGTTCAGTGCCGGCGGCAACATATTAGATGAACGACGATCAACTTTGTCTCCCGACTCATTGGAAGCCCAAGCGTTAGTGGACGATTGGACCAGAGCGGAGAAAAGAATCCAAGGAATGCAACTTTCAGATGACGAAGTTGAAGATTTTGATACTGAAGGAACAAATACGACAAGAACAGGAAATGAAAGTGAATGAAAATGTAAAAGGATAAAAATGTAAAAGAACTACGTGGACTTTGATTCTCCTAAAGGGATACGTAGGTAACTTAAATAAGTGCAAGTCCTTTTTTCAATAAATTTTAATTTCTAATTTTTAATGTCATGTTTAATTTTTAATTTTTATTTTTTTTAACATATTAATCTTGAACTGTGGCGAACTGTGACGAATCATGAATCGAACCGTGAACCGGCGGTTCTGAACCGTGAACCGTGAACCGTAATCGTCTTGGGCGGTTAAAGTTAAGGGTCGACCTGCCTGGAACCGTCGAATCGTCAATTCCGAATCATGATTAGGTCTACAATAAGAGGAACATCAATGTTACAACAGTTATGAAGGGAATGTGAGTTCATAGAATGAGAGATGTAGGAATGAGCCGAGAGTGGGATAATAAGAGAATAAAAAAATTGTTTCGACAAGGAAAAAAGGGTGAAATTGAAGAGGAAAATTTATAAAAAATTTAAAGTCAATTTGATAACTGTAAATAAAAATTAATCAAAATACTCTCAAATTAATTATTTATATTCAAAATATATGATAGTTTGATCGTTTCTAAGGTTTTGAACCATTGAATTTGCCCTTAGTTTTAAATATGGTTGGGCGGGCGCCTTGGCCTGATTTGACTTGGATTTATATAGGGCTAGCATAGGCCATTCCGATCTATCTCCATAGCTCATGTGATATACAAGGTCGGATCTAATATGACACAATTTATCCCTTATCTTCCATTTTTTATTTTTTTATTAAGTATTTAGATTTTATAATCTAATTAATTTTAAAATAGACGATATTAGTTTATATTTTATTTAATAGATAAATTTAAGAAGTATGATTTATATTTTAATTTATATATATGTGTAAAAATTAAATCTGATTATTTAAAATGCATTCGCAATTCATCTTATCGCCCGTCAGAGTTTAAAGAAATAAAATAAAAATTTACACGCCGACGCCGATTGATGGACGAAAAGAGCATGCATGGGTTTGTTGGGCGTTAGTCCCCTTCTAATTGCAATGGCTTGGGAGTTCCAACAATTGGATCCGGCCCATTAAGGCCCTCACTTAGCTAGTTAGCATGGCTGTTTTTATTTTTATTTTATTTTATTTTTTATTTTTAAGGTGCAGGAACTCAGGAAGTAGCTCGGTGCACGAAACCTCCTCATCGCCGGTTGGCGACGCCGATGGAAGACGAGATCATTCAACGGGTCTTAGAAGGCGGCGGCAGGGATTATATCTCCTCCTCTTCCTCCGCCTCTCCTCCTTCCCCAGCTCCCTCCTCCTCCTCCTCCATTCTCCAGTCCCTCCCTCTCCACGTGGTAAGCCATCTCTCTTCTTTAAACCTCACTTCTCCTCGTCGCCCCCAATAATTTCAATTACTAATCATGGAGGATTTGCAGTCCTTCGATCATGGCTATTATCTTCTTGTCAAGGCAATTCAGGAACTGAGGGATAAGAAGGATGGGCACATTGTCACCGTCGGGATCGGTGGCCCCAGCGGATCGGGGAAAACCAGGTGATCTGGTCTGGTTTCTGTCAAATTAGTATCGTACGGTTGGAAAAGTTGAACCTTTTTTTCGATGAGTTTGATCTTGTGGATGCTCGTAGCTTGGCAGAAAAGGTGGAGTCAGTTCTTGGCTGCCTTGTCATCTCCATGGAGAATTACCGCAACGGAAATGATGATGGGAACGACTTGGACTCGATAGATTTTGACACTCTTGTCGGCAACCTACAGGTTTTTCTTCTTTTATCCTCCTCCGCTTTGGTTTCATCTTTCTGCTGTTAGAACGAGGGTGTGATTTGGATTTGAAAATAATGTTGGATGTTGGAGTCCAGGATCTGATGAAGTCTAAGGATACTAAGATGCCTTTGTTCGATTTTCAAGAAAAAAGGCGAATTGGTTTGCGGCAATTGAAGGTTTCTTCTTCGGGTGTGGTAAGTCTGATGCTTGTACCAATTGGGTTTCTTTGTTTTGTTTAGTGCTAAAATTTAGTCTCCTGCTATCTGTTGCGATCGCAGGTAATTGTTGATGGTGCTTATGCACTGCACTCTACACTACGCTCACTTCTTGATATCAGGGTTGCCGTGGTAAGTGCTTTCCTCCTAGTGTTTTTCCTCTTACAATTTGCCTAGTCCTGTTGCATAAACTCTTTAATACCTTAGGTTGGTGGAGTCCATTTTAGCCTTCTATCTAAAGTAAGACATGATATTGGAGATTCATGTTCTCTGGACTACTTGATTGACAGTATTTTCCCTCTGTTTCGGAAACATATTGAGCCGGATCTTCATCATGCACAGGTTTTTATGCTAAACCTGTTTCTTTGATTTTCCTGCTCTTGTAGGAATTTCTGCTAATCGTCTGATCTTCTGCAGATAAGAATCAATAACAGCTTTGTATCTTCTTTTAGAGAACCTTATTATAAGCTGAAATGCAAAAGTGAGGTCAGACTTTGTTGCCCCATCTCTATTATTGCTAAATGACAAATTCAGAGGATCATATTATCATGCCTGGAAACCATTTCCTCCATACCCATTACTACCCCCATGTTGTTATTCCTCTGTCATAGCACTCTTACATCTATATCCATTGTTCATAAATTGTTGGGTGAACGCGATTTTATTTCTATTGTATCCTTTGTTTTTCTAAATTTTTTACATGTATCCAGATTCACCAGCAAATGGTGATAAGAGATTTGGTTGTTGAATCTTAGCTAAGATTAATATTTCTAAAACTGCACCAACTGATTTAGTAGAGAACCAATAAGTGGTTGTCATGTGCAACTTATAGGAAATCCTGATTGAAATGTTTGAGCTAGCCAATTCTAGTAGGAAATTCTTTAAGGGAGGTACTTGGCCAAAACCCACTTCAATCTCTAGAACATTATCCCAGACTTTGACATCTTCGTCCAATCAAGCCTAAACTTTTAAATGATGAATTTTCCTTATATTTCAATTAGTCTTTTGACTCTTGTTTCTAATTGAGTCCTATTATGCTTTCAATTGAACCTTCTAGATCAACTCAATGTCTCATCAAAATTAGTTAAATATATACTAAATGTGGTGAGTTGAGTATTTGGAGCATACCTTCTTGCTATGTGGACTTGAAAAATGTAGGTCTTAGATGACCAACCTGCTTCAATGTAGGTTCACTAGCTATGCTCTTGTAGGCAAGAGTGATGGTGTGTGCATGTGTGTGCGTGCCATGCATGTGGCGGGGGTGGTCACGGGTGGTGGTGATAATGTTGCTACATTTTTTAGATAAGTAAACTGCGTTAATTGCTAAAAAGGACGTACATTGTGGTCCTAGATGACCCCTCACGTCATGCACTTTGTATACACTTGTATTTTCTTGTATATACTCTCTACTTCCATCCTCTTACCCTCAAATAAGTATCGGTTCCTAGCCATCCATACATGATGGATCATGCTTGTCATGGCTAAGTGTCCTACTTTAGTCAAAAGTCTAGCCCCACGGTAGTGTAGCTTGAACACACGAAATATCCTCTTGTAGGTGGATACCTCCTGTTCATATGAAGCCAATGCTGAATCTTCCTCTAAAACGGTAGTACTAGAACACTCAAAAAAGAGATGCTCTTGAGTCTCTGCCTCAATCCCATGAAAGGTGCAATTCTTCTCCTCAACATAAGGTAGCCTGACCCTGGCGGGTAACTTGCCATGAGCCAATAGTCATGTAGCGAAGGCATGGTTGGGCTGAACATACACTGTGCTGGCCCAAACCTTCTTGGCCTCTGGTTGTATGAAGTTTCATAGGTTTGTGCCACACCTTTGCCTTGTTGCCCAAACCAACCTGCCATCAGTTGTGCTGCAGCCTCTAGTGATTCGAATGCTTCCAATATCTCATCCCTGATTTGTAGTAGTCTTTTGACGAGTGGTGACTCTAGGTGAAGCATCTGCTATGTCCATATGGTTGTAGGTGTGAATCCATTTAATCCATAGGGAGTCTTGCTTATCTTGGATGTGACATAGTACCTTAAACAATAGGGCTTTGCTCCAAGCCTTGAGATTCTTGAGTCCACAACCACCTTCATCCTCTGGCTGATAAATTTGCCCAACAGATGAGAGGGTGCTTGATAGTTCACATGAAGGCCCAACATATGTTGTGTATTGGATCAATAATACCATGAGGAAGATGCAAGATGGATAACTAGAAGCATTCCACTCCTTGTAGGACTGAGCAACTTCCCCATACAGGATAAGGTGCTACGTGGCCATCTATTGATTTTGTTGATGCGGGAATCTAGCAAGAGCTTCTCCGATACTAGGGGAATGCCTAGGTACCTGAATGGTAATGTGCTCTCCTAGAGTCCTGTGATCTGCATGAGACTACGCCTAGTTTGGTCCTGAATCCCAGCCATGTATATCTTGGACTTCGTCTTATCGGCTAGGAGACCTGCCTTGGAGCCAAACGGATCTAGGCATATGGCTAAGATCTGAATTGATGGTTCATCACCTCTAGCAAAAAGGAGAAGGCCATATGCATAAGCCATGTAAGTGAGGTGCAAAGTTGCCACATTGGGGATGGTAGTGGAATGTTGGGATTGTGGTGGCTTTCTGCAGTTGTCTGGAGAAGGCTTCTATGCATATACCAAAAATATAAGGTGAGAGGGGGTCCCCCTATCATAGCCCTTTAGCTCCTCGGAAGTAGCCACACATTCCCCCATTCATAGTCAGTGAAAAGGAAGTTATGGTAACACATTCCATAACCCAAGAAACAGACTAATATGGGAAACTCAACCCTGCTAAAACATCCTCCAAAAAGCCCCAGTTAACATAGTCAAATGCCGTTGCAAGGTTAATCTTGAGGATGCAACACAAGGAGATTCTTTTCCTTGTGTACCTAGTGAATAGCTCATGGGCAAGGTGAATGTTGTCCACAATAGACCTTTCTTTGACAAAGACTTCTTGGGCTAGATGAAGAAGGTCTTGTGCCAATGTGCCAATCCTCCCTGCAAGTATTTTGGAAGTGACCTTATAGAAGACTGTGCAACTAGATATCAGTCTATAATCTTCCACCTTCAATGCATATGGGGATTTGGGAAAATGTGATGTTAAAGTGTGGTTCCATTACTTCAAGAGTTTCCCATGCCGGAAGAATTCCATGATGATGGCTGCCTCAAAATCATGATGGATAACGCTCCAAGCTTGCTTGAAAAATCTTGCACCATAGCCATCTGGACCTGGAGCTTTGTTGTCACCGTGCTGAATAGTGCATCCTTAATTTCTTCTGGGGTGACTACCCTAATGAGCTGACCTTGCTGCTGTTTAGTAACTGTTGGCCCTTGGGTTAAGATGTCTCTGATACAATCAGTTCTAGACCTAGCTGCTCCAAGAAACTTCTGAAAATGCTCCACAAACTCAGCAGTAACTTCATTCCAGAATGCAATGATTTCACCAGTGTTCTTTTGAATAGCCACTATTTCGTTCCTTTGTTCCTCTTGACTAAATTATGAAAGAACTTAGTGTTTTGTCTACCCCTTTAAAATACCTTGCCCTGTCCTCATGTTATAAAACATAAATGGTTTTTTGATAGTTGGGGCTTCCCTAGATATGGATACAACATAGGTGGAATGGTCTGAAATGCAACTGGGCACCAGGAATTCAACATAGTTGTGAATGTGAGATTCCAGCCATTTCTTGTTGATTAGTGCTCTGTCAAGTTTACCACAAAGGCGGCCATTAGTCTTTGTATTGGTGCCGCCCACTGATGCCGTGTCCTCCAGACCAACTTTAGTCACAAAAGCAAGAAAATCAGATGTGTCATAGCTAGTGAGAGGGATCCCTCCTTGTTTGTCATCATTTGAGAGCATTGAGTTGAAGTCACCCATTAAAACCCATGGCACATCAATGAGGTCACTGAGTCTTTGCAACTCCTCCCATAGTTGTCTTCTTCCTGTGATGGCTAGCCTCCCATATACCAATGTTATGTCACATTTGGTTGTCTAAAAGGTGGAGTTATGTGAGATCTTAGTGGTAGTCTTAGGAGTAAAACAAGTGAGGTATCTTTGTGAAAAACCATTGTCCCAGTCTGAATGGATTTGGTTACCAAAAATTCAAACCTGAAAATTTGGAAAATAATGTCCAAACTGTTTTTTTTTGGATTAGAGTATGTTTTCTATAAGGTTGGATTTTGGGTTTGTTTAGCATGTTTTCATTTTGGTTTTATTTTAGTGCATGCATCAAAGAGAATCTAATACATACTTTTATGTATAGTATATTGTATGTGCACTGTGTGTGTGTATATATAATATCCAATCGGCCGGGTTCACATTTTTCATAAAACACAAAAATCTGATTCAAACTTGAATTTTGAAATAATTTGAATCTGAAACCTGAATAAAATAGTAAAAAACCCAAAAATTTTCATGCTGATTTGATTTTCTACATCAAGTTCAATATGAGTATTTTTTTGACGACCCTCATGTATTCTGTTTCTGTAGTATTGGTATGTCCTGTGGCTTAAATCATCTAGTGTTCATGAAGGGTCAGGAAGGAGATTTATTGTGAGTGGAAACAGGAACAACTACTTTATTGGCTTGTATAAAGATTGTGAATTTCTTTATCTCCAATGAGTTCACCTAACCTGGGGACTATCACCCTGGGATGTAATCCAGAATTGTAACAATCATTAGATGCATTACTTGCATCAGATAGTGTCATTTTCTCGACCACAAGGTTCAGAAATTACAGGAAAATTATAATATCTTCCTCTTGAACCCTGGTTTATATTTGTTGGAGTCCACTAAAATTTTTACTCTGAAAAAAGTAAAGGAAGATTAGTTTGTTTTAAATAAAGCCTTTCTCTTTCCTTGTGTGAGGGATGCCATCTTTTATTCTATTGAAAATATTTGAAACATAATGTTGACTTGTCTGTAAAAATGTCATGCATTCTCTCATATTTTCCTTTTCTGCAGTGATTGATTGTCTATATGCTATTTGATTGTATCTCATTTCTCTTGCGTATCAAGTGTTCTTTCTTGATTATATTTTTGGCATTTTTACAGTCACCTAATGGAAGTGTATCATACTCTATAAATGGAGATGAAGGAGAAACAGAGAAGTGAGTGGTTGCAACAAGATTTAAAATCTTATTCAATATTTCTACTTCTTTTTGTGCAAGTACTAATGCTGAATCTTTGTGATTTATGAATTAATAGTTTTTTTTATCTAATTAACATATTCTCCTGTCAGTTTTATTGAGATGTATCTTCGGCCACCATTTACTTCTGAAGAAGCAAAGATAAATGATTGGATAAAAGTTCGACAATGTGGTATTAAATACTATTTGTCATTAGGTGATCAAAGAATTGTGGATAAATATTTCATCATTCGGCCAAAAGCTGAGTTTGAGGTATGTACTGATGAATATGTTGCTATTAGTGCCCACTGCATTGATAGTATTTGTTAAAGTTGATTGACCAATCATTTATCCCACAAAGATTGAGCTGGTATGAAAGGTATTAATTTATAATATGTTAACGCTTCCGCTACATATGTGGAGGACATTACCTCTCCATGTGTGTGATACTTAACTTGATTGTCCTACCTTCCAATACATTTATTTAGATATTTTTTCGACGCAAGTGAGATTCAAACCCATGATTTCTTGCTTTGGTGCCATGTTAAAGTTGATTAACTAACCACTTATCCTAAAAAGATGGAACAATTAGGAAATAAATCAATTTATATTTATACGTTAACAACATTGTCATTATTGTTTACTTTGCCCCTTTTGTTCATTTGACTAATGACACTCAATTGGAATACTTGGTGCTTATTAATTGTTATGTTTTTTTTTCTTCTTTAAATTGATCATTTCACATAAAATTAGCCATGTTTATATTTCAATGACAACCATAACCATGATAACCAACCATGTGCTTAACTATTTCAAGTTTGGAGTTAACTATCTATTCAAACCATGGTTTGGCGAAACGGTCGAAAAGTATTGTTTTGGTAAATCACTGAAACTCGATACCACTCAGCACAAAGCTTAAAAAATCTTGAGCCGTGTCATAGTTTTCCTTTGACTGGAAAATATTGTTCTAGTAAGGTGCCGACGCTTCGATGTATGGTGTCGGTTAGATAAAAGGTTGAAGGAGGAAGGAGATGAAAGACATTGTCTATCCTAAGCGGTATTGAATTTCGATAATTTACCAAAATGATATATCTCGACTATTTTGCTTGGCATGATACAAGATTTAAAATGATGCTAGATACAAACTCCTTCCTATGCTTCATTTCCTTCATTTTTCATCTCCAATCCATTAACCATACCATGCATTGAAACATCGACACGATACCAAAATAGTATCGTTCTAGTCAAAGATCGAAACTTCGGCACGACTCGAGATTTTGAACCTTGTTTCAAACTATTAATTCCTCCATTGAGCTCTAAGGAAATATCACTGATAATATTCAAATGGATTAAATTACTCTTTATGATATCAAATAATGTATCCTTTGGACTCCTTCTACCCACTTATATTTTCTAGTCTTAGAAATTCATCTTTTTTTGACTATATGATCTATTGGTTATTCTTTAACATGAACATACATCCGAACCTGTGTTTTCTCAATTTATCATCAATTGGAGTTACACCTATATTAACTTTTCTGTTCATGGTTTTCTAAAAATCCAACACTTCAATTTATAAAGAATGATGATTTAAACCATACTGTTATAAAATTTTCCTTTAAGCTTGTTATAAGGGACATAACTATTAGTTAATATTCCAGAAACTCCTCTTGATTTTGACCATTCATTTTTAACCCTATTAATTACATTTTCACTAGTATCCCCTTATTGAATAATTGAGTGAGCTATATAAAAGTCTTCTTTTATACCTATCAATCTTAACTATTCAATTAATTCTTTTCTTGTCGAATTGCATTCTATATTTTTAGTGTTCCAATTAATTAAAAACCTGTAGATTTTAAAGTGTTATTGGTAATTCAAGTTTTAAATTTAATCTGTTACATTCTCACCAATAGTATATCATATTTTATCTTCAACATAATTAGTTATTTTATCTAGTACTAATATGAAAGGTAGGGATATTTGTAGTTGATTCTTGATGGAGACCTATATGAATATCATTAACTCACACTATCTAGAGTTGATTCTTAATGGAAACCTATACGAATATCATTTGCCACACTTCAATAACTATCTTTTATAATATTACTTTATTATTATATATTCATATCATAGTTTTAGGATCAATCCACTCACTCTTCTGTCAAAGCCATAGTTTCGTATTCCTCAACCTTCCTCTCGTGTGACAAATAGGTAGGCATTTGTTGCAAAGCTTCGGTGAAGGGTATATTTACATAAAACTTCTTGATCACCTCAAGGAATTTACCGAACTGCTCATCTAACTTAGCTTGGGCCAATAGGGAACGATATTGGTGGATCATAAGTCCTCACCTGTATTTCATCTTGTCTTCTCTTTCATTAAGTGGCTTTTGAGTGACTTCAACCTTTTCACTCCTTGCACCATTTTCATTCTCCTCACTCTTCTTAAGCTCCTCCATATTCCTGCCACTTCTCAGAGCAATAACATTACAATGTCATTAGGAATTGTCTCAGGTTGACTTGGAAATTTAGTTGAGGATTGTGATTGATATGGGTTATGATAAGAGGACCCCATTTTTAAGAGAAGGAAAGAAGGAGAATGATGATGAGGAAGGCTGAAAATGGCGAGAGGAGGGACCGCCTGGAAAAGGTTAGACTCGGCAAAGGGGGGTCACTACACGTATGGCAGTCAGAGATCGGTCGAACATAATAGACCGACCAAACATATAAGTTAGGCTGGCAAAGGACGACCGAGGAAGGGTAGACCGGGCGAGAAGACTTATATATGCCCGACTAAATAACTTCGGTCGACGAGACATGATTGACTGAGCCTATAGACCGCCCGAGCACAGTGGATCTGTGGAGCATATAAGATCGACGGGCAGGGCCAGACCAAATATAAATAAGATCGACCGAATATGAATGGTTGGTCGAGCATAAAGGATCAACCCAGTAAAAAAAGTTTAACCTTAGGTGGTCCGAGGCATAGTAGGATCACTCGAGACATGTTTTTGAGCTCGACAAGTGTGGTTTAATGTTTCAAATTTGAATGGTGAAGCTTGTCTTTTATGGTCTATTTAAATCTCTATGGAGAATTAACATACAATTTTTGACAAATCTAGCTCTATGTAAATTGATGTTTGCCTTGGCACCATACCACTATTAGCACACCATCATTATTGCTGTTGAGCCATTAATTGATTTGCAAGAGGTTCGTTCAACTACCACATTAGTACTGTAGCATGCAAATTCATCCTTGTGTACCAAATTTTTATTTTTTGAAAATTTACATTACTAAATTTCTGAAGCAAATCTGTGTTGCTGTTTTTTTTTTCTAGATTTCCTTCAACATTTCTGTGATGCAAATTTGGGATGTTGATGACGAAGAACAATTATGTGCAGTTTCAAATGCCATATAAACCAAATGGAAAATGTTCTAAAAACAGTGTTTTTTAAAGGAGGGTGGGATAAAACAGCAGCCATTTGTTCTCTAAGATATCTTTTCTTAGTAATTTGTGCAAATGTTCCTTTACTAATAGTATTGGTTTTCTAGCCTACTGCAGTTGATAAAATTTTATGAATAAGGATGCAACATCAATGAATATCTTTTTTTGTAATAACTTTTGATGAATTAAGCAAATTTTGAACTATTTTTGATGATTTCTGGGAAAATCAAGGATCTGCTTCTTATACTGATTGCAATGGCTGTTTAATAATGATTAGTTTATGGCTACTACTGTGTAGAGGAAACTCGTAAAACTTTTCTTTATCAATATTGAATTTGGTATTCTTTAAGGTCAAGAATATCATATTTACTTGCTTCTTGAAAATACTAATGTTTGTATTATGTGAAAATGTGGGGCTTAATGTTATTAACTATTTTGAATGATTCAGTTAAATGTTTTTGTCCATATATTAACATTGGGCCTGATAAGTTGGATAAGTAGTATTTCAGCTTCTTTAACATTACCAAGTATTCAATGACCTCTCGTATTCAGTTGAGATGATTCTATTATTTTTTTAAAGTGAAACATTTTCTCGATATTATTTTCTGCTGATTTTATCAGGTTGGGCGGACAACCCTAGGTGGTTTGCTTGCTTTGGGCTACAATGTGGTAGTCAGCTACAAGCGTGCATGTACATCCTTCTATAATGGTCAGATTTTGATTGCCATAGAGAGTATTGACACACTCAACGAGAGTTTCATGGTGTTGAAGGGTACAAGCAGAAAAGTAAGTATCAATTGATTGCCATAAAGTACATGGATTACTAGTTTTTAAGGAACTGTTAGAATTTTCTTATATTTGTTTATTGTTTTAAACTTTCTGTGATATGTAATCCATTTTTCAAAGAAAATTTTCTTTTACTTATTAATTGCTCTGAACGAGGAGTTTTGGTTCTGTTGCACTCCCTTGTGGTGGTTAATCTGAATCAAGTTCAGAAAGTAAAGGAGGAACATGGTTGTGGTGGACATGAGGGCGAGACACAATTTTCATTATTTCTCAGCATATACTTTTGGTGCTAAGCATATATCTGAAAATTAAGTTAATTTATGGTGAAGATTCCTGTATTCATTATCTAAAGTTATCTTGAGTAGTTGAAACAGAAAACATAGCATGAATGGTGACTATTGAAATGCACTAGGAAGCACCTTGACCTAGGTAGATCAAGGTCCCTTAGATCAAGGTTCAAGGTCTTGTTCCCTACCAAGGTATCAATTTCTAAAGGGTAGGAGATTGTACCTATGCCTTGTTGCTGATGCATTGACACGTGGTGTCAATATGACAGCAATAGCACACTGCTGTCAATACGTGATGTAGATCAGGTCCTCGGCTATGGTGCCGTGGTAGGACATCCAGGTTGTCACCCAGGCACCCGTGGTTCGATCTCCAACTATGACATATTTGTAGAAATTTTTCCTCCAAATGAGGGCGCAATTAAAGGATGTTGGGCTTCTGAGCTAGTTGCTGTGTGCTCTTCCTGATTTACCCTTGTGGTCGGTGGGAAACTTCCATGGGACCGGGCCGGTCACCCTTAGGGATAGTCAATGAGGCTAACTGAGATTATCTTTGTGATGTAGATCAACATTCAAGGTCTCGTCCTCTACTGAGTTATCAACTTTTAAAATAGGAGATCGTGTTTATACCTTGTTGCCAACGTATTAATAGGATGAAGTATGAGAGGTGGTTTATCACATCCAATGGAGGAAGAGGGGGAAGGAGGCTTACCATGGGGAGGAAGGAGTGTGGAAGAAGATGATGAGAGGGAGGAAGGAGTGCCAGAGATATGTGATTGGAAGGTGCAAATGTGGTAGGCTGATTGATTTCCGCCTCTTGTCTTGATGATGCGGTTGGAAGAAGATGAGGTAGGAAACTCCATGTATTAATTAGGCATATGGAAAAGTCAAGGTAGCTTCATGTCTTGATAAGGTAGTTGGAAGAAGGTAGGACGATGAGGTAGTGGGAAGATGACGAGACAACTCTTTCTCTCTAGGGTGTTGGAGAAGGAAAACAAAGTGCCTCTTTCTTGATTGAAGTTGGATAAGACTAATCTCTATTTGTATACCAACCAATTGGTGAAATGAAATGTTCAACTAATAAGTTGGTGGAATGGAACTCTCTTGAATCTAAGTATTCAAGAAAGTTTAGTTTTAAGTCCAAACAATAGTAGTCAATACGACAAAAAGGCAGTTTTGGTCGTCAATTGTTATTGTTGTGTCGGGATAGGTAAATGTCGCTATGCTACCTGATTCAATACAATTTTGATGATATAAAGGGAGACGTCTCTTGGTCTATATGTTTAGAATGAGTAAGAAATAAAGGTTCTCTTACCATGACTTATCCTTGGATTCCGTCTTCTAATTACAAATTGAAGATGATTACCTTAAATATTAAAAAAGAGAGGGAGAGAATGAAAAAAAACTAATTGTTATTACTAGTTAGGACAGGAAGATTCTTTTCCCATGGATGAGATAGGAAGGTTCTCTTCTCAGTTGAGATAGGAAGATTCTCTTCCCATGACTCTTCTATTTAATTTGCTTGCTAGGAGGAGGACATGAAACACAAAAAGGAGGGCGACAGTGCAAGTAGTGTTAAAGGGGCAACCCTCGCATCCCCCAAGAGGCAATCCTTTAATCGAACCACTACCCCAATATGTTGAAGTGACGCCAGTGCATCAAAAGGTGCCTTGGCCGACTGGAACGTCGTAAACTACTTCTTCTCTACCAATTGGTAAGCTCGTCGTTAGAAAACCCTATGTAGAGTCTTCTGGTGAAACCCCTCATCAAGGCTTTCCAAGGGGAAATGGTTTCAAATTTGAAAGCGCCTTGAGGTCCTCCATTCTAAAAGATATCATTCAGACGAAGTTTGCTCATCATGTGATTTCGAAAAAAGGTTACAAAGCTTGAGGACGGTCAGATCGATTATTGCTGTTCGAAAGCCTTGAGGATTTCATAAGCCATCGTCCCTAATGAATCATCAGTAAAACTCGAGGTAGTAGATCTATACCAAGGAATAGAAGAAGATTCACAGGCCATAACAGACACTACTAAGGAAGCAGTGAAGAAGGATCATAAAAACGGACTGAAATCACTTAATAGTGAAGAAGAAAATTCGCATATGAGGAAGACGAAGGAGATGAAGAAGCGGCGGTGAGAGAATCAACAACATTCTTATTCGACCTAATATAGCCTTATTCATTCAAGAGGGAGATCTCTGCATCAAAAGGCGGGATGAACCTTCCACCATAGGATCTAGCAGGCGAGAAGGAAAAACTCAAGGGTGATCGATACCTATTAAAAAGACACGCAGTCTTCTCTGCCACTAGTCCTATCATATTAATATGATGCAACCTTAGAGGCTTAGTGGTGCATTCTGGGCTCATGAATCGAGATGGATGATGTAGGCAGCGTGTTTAAAAGGAATGACTACATTAAGAACATGATGACCTAGGCATGTCAACATTTAATGCATAATCTTTTTGAAAATATGCAATGAATCTGCCACATGGCTTAGGGAGAAAAGTTAGTAGGAATCATCTTGATTACAGAATTGTCCAGTTAGTCGAACTTTTACCTCTTTCGACTAGACTTGAAAGAAGACTTGTGATTCGGGGAATAATCAATTGGATGCTACGTGGATAGGAGGTTAGTGAATCTACTGATATGGTTCCAAGGTAAGATCGGTGCTTGGGTACTCAGGCCTTCCGACTCCATAGCTACTCGAGCCTCCCGCTTCATAGCTACTCGGGCCTCCCAGTTCCATAGCCACTCGAACCTGTCGACTTTATAGTTATTTAGGCCTCCAGGTCCATCAGCCATAGATAAGGGGCCATTTCAGGGAAAGAATAGCCATCGCATAATCTTGGTTATTTTAGGAGAAAGATAGCGACATGAATAAATCTTACATTATTTAAAAATTAAATAATAACATGAGAATCAAAACAGAAGGAAACATTTTATCAATCTCATTTATTTTAGAAAAAAGGCAGTAGCACGAATAAATCTCATATTATTTAAGAAATTAAATAGTGACCACACGAAGATTGGAATGGAAGGAAAAGATATACTTTCCCTCTATAAAAAATAGTCCTTTTCAATCTCCAAGGTACGCATACATATACACATCACTACGTATATTGAAGCTCTAAGATTCATCTTTTTCATCCTCTAACTTGAGCGTCGGAGTGGTTATGTCGAGGAACCCCTAACTGTCGCTCTAATCCTCTTCTTTTTATTTTTCTTCGTTCAGACTCCTAACCATGTCATCATCCTTATTGCCATTCGGTGATTAACTTGGCAACTGAGCCAATTCACCTGTGATTCATCCGTCGACACTCGTGGGCAGATCAACTAGTATCATATTGGATTTATCTATCTTTAATGCATTATATTTGTGTAAGCTTCCTTATTTTCCTCCTTTTTGCTTTGACTATTCTATAAATGTCCCACTTCCCTTCTTTTACATCAAACTATCAATATAAACGTTCAAAAATTTCATTCTTAGTCTCACTTACCGCTTGCTTGGTCTCTTGCTTGTCTATTGTATATTTTTTACCGTTTCTTCATTTTTACAACTATTTAGTAACTTATAGGTTGTTCGTCACTTCCTCTTGTATTTTCTTATTCTACTACTAAGATTCTTTATTTGATAATACCGTCCTCTTAACTCATTGAATAGGCTCTAGGCTATCATTTTTAAATTCGATGTCATTTAATCTCATGTTGTATTCAAGTCGTTATGGATTTCTCATAATATTTGTGCTCTATCCTCTTCTTAATGATATTTTGTTTCCTATCCTTTAATTTCTACCATTTAATCTCTAAAGTCATGCATATTTTTCTTCTATTGATATTATGTTTAAGGCACATATGTAGCAACACAACCCATGTTAGATGGTTAAGTTTTAAGGATAACCCAGCAATCTTTATAAATTTTTCTCTTGTTCTAACCATAAGAAAATTAATTTGCAACTTATTATTTATACTTTTGAATGTAATGCGGTGTTTTTCTTTCTTCTTAAAAAAACATATTATAAGTTCATATACTATTGCGAAATTTAATATATCTTTTCCTTCCTTTCTTATTTCAAAACCATAGCCTCCATGCTCCTTATCATATTCCTTATTTCTTATTTTATATGCCCATTTAAATCTCCTCTTATTAAAATCATCTCATTTATCTATTTTTTTTTATACTACATTCAGATAGAAGGGGAGCCTTGGCACAACGGTAAAGTTGTTGCCATGTGACCAAAAGATCACGGGTTCGAATCCTGGAAACAACCTCTTGCAAAAAGCAGGGTAAGACTGCGTACAATGGATCCTTCCTCGGGACCACGCATGGTGGAAGTTTCGTGCACCGAGCTACTTTTTTTTTTTTTTCACTACATTTAGATCTTTCCAAAAATCTATATTTGGTGTCTTTATTTAATGCTTACTTAAGATGCATATGTGCTAATTACATCAATAGTTTCTTTTGTTACCACTGTCTTAAGAGCTATATTCCTGTCTTCTTAATTTCTTCTACTACTTCGTCTTTTAGCAAACTAATTACAACAATAGCTATTTCAATTTTTGTTTTACTTTTTTATGTACACTATAACTTAAAACTTGAGTTTTCTATCATCTTTGCTTTCTTTCGTACTCATTTTGTTTCTGCCTCCATTACCTTATTAACGAGCGTTCCTATATTATATGTTTCAAATCTAAGATAATTGATATTCCTATAATGTTTATCTTTATTTACGAGAACTCTTGCATATTTAACACTACATCCAATTCTCATGCAGATGTAATTGTCCTTATCGAGGTGTTCCATTCAGACCTTGCAATGTGTTCCTTCTTCGGAACAACCTAGCATTAGTGTAATAATTTGATGAATTCATACATAACACTTGCTTATGTTTTACATTGGATTGAAACCTAATGTAACTCTTCTCCTTTTCCTGTGCATGATACAGTTGAAATTTATTGCTCCGATGAATTACTTAAATTTGAAACTACATGACACATAAATGTGCTTTGTCAATCATGTCATACTAACATTCGACACTTCTTGACATGTTATAAAAGGTGTCAAAATGAATTGAAATAATATGATATGTTTTCAGCTTTTGTTCATTCAATATAATATTAAAATTGTATCATTTTATATGAGAGTTAGGCATATAGATGTGTTCTCTTTTTATTCTTCTTTTTCATCTCTTTCTCCATTCAGTTCTCTATTGATACCATATGTCGAAACACTAATATGGTACCAAAACAGTATCATTCCACTTAAAATTTGAAACCCTACGATGATTCATGATTTTGAACGTTAGGTGGAGTTGAAATATCTTTATCATAATTACCATTTTTATTAATTTACAATTTTCTATTTCCTGTTCAAGGAGTTTGAACCAACAAAACAGTTTTTTCTTCTTTTCAGATCATTGGATCAGAAGCTTCCTGCCTAGGAATCAATGGACCATGGATAACGAAATCCTATCTGGAAATGATTCTTGAAACCAAAGGTACATGCACCTTTTGTCAGATTTTTTACATTTGCAAATTTCTTTCTAGTTTCTGCCCTAATAATTACTGATTATTAGGTGTTCCACGACTCAATTCGCCGCCACCTGCATCTACTAATCTTTTAGTTGGAAATCAAAATAGAGGCCTTGCTGTACCAAGACCAATTCGTTTGCCTTCTAGTGTCCTTCCCAGGATTGAGGATGTAACACAGCCATGGACAAGATCCCCAACCAAATCAGACATGGAGCCTGTGCTACCAAGATGGCATTTCATATCAGGTCTTTTCTAAATTCAATTTCTCATCATCAACACATATCTGCTTTAGATTTTAATTTTTTTAAGTGGGTATAGTACTGTATAATTATGGGCTTCTCTTAGGACGTGCAGATTCTTCTGCTTTCAGGGGTAACCAACGACTTGCTCCAATGCATGATTCATATGATTTGGATAGGGGATTGCTTCTTTCTGTTCAAGCAATTCAGGTATTAATATAAAATAAGAATGCACCTCATACTTACGAACTCATGCATTTCTTCTTCTGTTTATCTCCTTTTCTCTTTCAGGCTTTATTGGAGAACAATGGATTCCCAGTTATTGTAGGAATCGGTAATATTTGCTCTGTCTTCTACTTGATTTCTGGACTTTTAATTGAAGAATAATAATCTATTTGTGTTACTTTTTTCTTTTGCTCATTTAAGATAACGTATGTTATCTTGTTCAATTTGGATCTTGTTGCATTGCACCATATTTTCAGTGGTACAGATAGAAAATTACATGGTTACATTTTGACTTTTATGAGATCCTATAAATTTGTATATTGGTGCTTATTAGAAATTGGTTTTCGTAATCAATAAAATTGAGTAAGATATATTAAATTGATAATGGATGTTTAGTTGGGAACAAGGTTTAAAATTTCGACCCGTGCCGAGGTTTCGGTCCTAGATCGGAAGGATACGGTTTCAGTACCATATCATGTTGTGCCGATATAGTTTCGGTATTTTTTAAATATAAAATATATTAGTTTAAAACTAAAATATTTAACATAAATATTTAAAAAATAAACAAGATAAAAAATAATCTTTTAAAAAAGGAAAAGATATGAAAATAGATAAATAAATAAAAATTTTATTATAATTTTAAAATTAAAATAAATGAAATATAAAATTAATTAGATAATTTTATTAGGGTTTAATAAAGTGTCTTTAGATTATCTCCACCATAACTAGGAGTTGATTAAAAAAATTAACCTAGTT